>NC_138581.1:36202439-36908833 GCF_964289735.1 Phaethon aethereus | reverse complement strand
AAGACGATTGTGGCAGAGGTGGATGCACAATGGCAAGCAGACTTGGTGACTATGCAACAGTTTTCTAAACACAGTGATGGTGTTAAGTACATCTTAGTGGTGATAGATGTTTAATCCAAGCATGCCTGGGCTATTGGCCTAAAAGACAAAACAGGTTCTGAAATACCTGGGGCTTTTAAAACAATTTTTAGCGGGGGATGCAAGCCTCAGAAATTACAGACCGAGCGGGGAAAATAATTTTTTAAACCAGCCTTTAAACAAGCTGTTAAAGCAGTGTAATGTTCACCATTTTGTTACTAATGATGAAGTAAAAGCCTCTGTCATAGAGTGGTTTAACAGGATGCTCAAAACCAAGACGGGGAGATATTTTACACTGTGCAACATGTTCTACTACATTGATGTGTTGTCAGAGTTTCTAAAGAGCTACAACCATAGCTTCCACAGAACTATCAGAGCCAGGCCTGTAGATGTGAACCCTTTAAACTCTGCAAGGATTAGGAAAACCAGATGGGGGTTGTGTTTAAAATGAAAGAATCTGTTCCTCTGCTGAAAAAGGGAGACCACGTCAGGGTGTCTAGAACAAAAGGAAGATTTGAGAAGGGTTATAATGGTTCATAGATGAAATTTTTGTAGTAGCTGAAATTGTGAGAAGGGGACAGTGGCATGGCTGGCCCCAGAAATTTCAGTTGGGTAGAAGCCTCCCAAGTCCAGGACACCTATTAACTTGGGTTGGAGTGGGGGAAAAGGATTCTTCCGTCCTAGGTGCAGAATCCAGCATTTGGACTTGTTAAATTTTATGCCATTAATCATAGCCTAATGCTCCAATCTATCTAGATCCCTCTGCAAGGCCTCCTGTCCCTCAAGAGTCAACAGCATCTCCCAGTTTGGTATCATCAGCAAACTTCCTGATAGTGCGTTCAACTCCTGCATCGAGATCATTAGTAAAACTATTGAACAGAACTGGCCCTAGAATTGAACCCTGAGGAACACCACTGGTGCCTAGTCACCAGCCAGATGTAGCCTCATTCACTACACCCCTTCAAGCCCTGCCATTCATCCACTTCTTCACCCAGCACACCGTGTACCTGCTCATCTCACAGTTGGACAACATGTCCAGAAGGATGCTGTGAGGGACAGTATCAGAAACCTCACTAAAATACAGAAAAACTACATCCACCGCCTGCCTTCCATCCACTAGGCGGGTGACCTTATCATAGAAGGATACCAAATTAGTTAGACAGGACTTTCCCATCATGAACCCATGTTGACTGTGCCTGATGATTGCGTTATTCTTTAAATGCCTTTCAGTAGTACCCGGTATAATCTCCTCCATAAATTTTCCAGGTACTGAGGTTAGACTAACCGGTCTGTAGTTTCTGTCTGAGGTCTTCCCTCAGGCCCTGCTTGTAAGTTGGAATAACGCTGGCTAGCTTCCAGTCAGCAGGGACCTCCCCAGACTACCAAGAACTTTGGTAGACAATCAAGAGGCATCTTGCCGTAACATCTGCTAGGTCCTTCAGTGCTCTGGGATGAATCCCATCAGGCCCCGTGGACTTATGAACATTCAGCTGGTACAGCTGGTCCCTTACAATTTCAGTGTCCAGAAATGGAAAGTCACTGCTCCCACAGACGTGTCCCTCCAACTCAGAGGACTAGGCAGCCCAAGGTTTATCAGTATTATTAAAGACTGAGGAAAAAAAAGCATTGAATGCCTCTGCTTTATTGTCATCTCTATTTGTCAGGTGGCCATCTTCATCAAGTATCAGTCCAACGTTTTCCTTAGATCTCGTCTTGCTATTAACATACTTTAAAAAGCCTTTTTTTGTTGTCTGACACAACACTGGCCAGTTTCAACTCTAGTAACTCTAGCTGAGCTATGGCCTTTTGTGTCTTCTCCCTGCACATGCGAATCACAGCTCTGTAATCTTCCTGCAAAGCCTGACCTCACTTCCAGAGATCATACAATTTCTTTTTCCTCGTGAGCCCCACGAGGAGCTCCCTGTTCAGCCAAGCTAGTCTTCTGCCCCGCTTGCTTGACTTTTGACACAAAGAATCGCCTGCTCCTGTGCTTCTAAAAGGTGGTTCTTAAAGACTGACCAGCACTCATGGACTCCTAAGCCCTCAAAAGCAGATTCCCAGGGTACTCTGCTAAGTAGCTCCCTGAATAGCTTATAGTTTGCTCTCTTGAATTCCAAGGTAGCAACTCTGCTGTCCTTTTTTCTTATTACACTGAAAATTTTAAACTCAACCATTTCATGATCCCTGTGGCCAAGACAGCCACCTACCATCACATCTCCCACGAGTCCTTCTCTGTTCACATATTAGCAGGTCTAGGAGGGCATCTTTCCTAGGTGGCTCCCTGAGTACTTGTGACAAGAATTTATCTCCTACAAACTTCAAGAATTTCCAAGACCTGCTCGCCACAGCAGTATGATATTCCCAGTTGATGTCTGAGAAGTTGAGATCTCCCATAAGGACATGGGCTACCGATCCAGAGATTTCTCCTAATTGCCTATAGAATAACTCATCAGTGTTATCATCCTTGCTGGGTGATTGGTAGTAGACACCTACTACAACATCTCCTTTGTTTTCCATCCCATTAATCCTCACCCAGATGCTCTCAACCACATCATCACTAACTGTACGGGCTGTACAATCAAACCTCTCTCTTGCCTATAGTGCGACACCTCCACCCTGCCTGCCCGCCCTGCCTATCCCTCCCTCCTGAACAGCCTGTAGCCCTCCATCCCAGCACTCCAATCGTGGGACTCATTCCACCGTGTCTCACTAATACTAAGGATACTATAGCTCTGGGAACTGACCAATGCTTCTAGTTCATCCTGTTTGTTTCTCATACTGCGTGCGTTGGTGTACAAGCATTTCAGATATGCTCCTGAGCCCCGCGTGCTCCCAGAAGCAGTGTAAATTGTCCCACTAGCATCGCTACCCTCAGGCAATGATATGCCAACCCTTGGCTTACCTACTGTAATCCTGTTGGTATCCCCTTCCCCCATCAATTCTAGTTTAAAGCTCTCTCGATCAGCCCTGCCAGCTTGTGCCCAAAGACCCTTTTTCCCCATCCAGACAGGTGGGGAGCATATGATGCTCCAGACAGCATCAGGCCCCAGTATACCTTGTCTCTCGAAGGCTCTTCCATGGTTTAAAAACCCAAAGTTTTGGCAGAGGCACCAGTCCTGGAGCCAGGTATTGATATCCTGGGCTCTCCTGTTTCTTCCAAAGTCTCCTCCCATTACTGGGAGGGTTGAGGAAAACACTACCTGTGCTCCTGAATTTTTTAGCATTCTTCCCAGGGCTCTCGAGTCTCTTTTGATTGGCCTCAGACTTTTTGTTGCGACATCATTTGTACCCACGTGAAAGAGCAGGAATGGATAGTAGTCTGAAGGCTGTGCTAAGCTCTTCAGTCTTGTGGTGACGTCCCTAATTTGGGCCCCAGGGAGGCAGCAAACTTTTCTGAAAAGAGGGTCTGGTCTGCAAACGGGTACTTCCGTTCCACACAGGAGGGAATCACCAATGATCATAACTCACCACTGTTTCTTCTCGGTGCTGGTCTTAATGCAGGTTTTGTTGCAAGGGGTTGGTCTCTCTGATCTTGGCAAGACTGCTTGTGCAGGTTCCTCCTCTTTCTCATTATGCGCTTCATCTACTATACCCAGGGCCTCATACCTGTTCTGTAAGGGTATCTTAGAGGGTAACTCAGAGGGTAAGGAGGGGTTTCTCTTACCGCTCCGTGCTGTAACCTTCTTCCACCCCTCCTTATCCCTTGTGATGCTGCCTTCCTCCTGGCACAAAGCAGATCCTGGACCTGCCTCCATAGTGGCCATGCTCAGTTGGCTTCTATGCATCATAGACAGCAGAATACGGCTCCATTGATCAATCTCCCTCTCAGACTTTCGAATACTCCTCAGTCTGCCCACCTCCTCCTGCACCTCAGCCACCAAGCAGAGCAGTTCATCAATCTGGTCACACCTCCCACAGTCTTGCTTGCAATCACTTTCCATCTCTAGGAATATCCCTTCACACATCCCACAGTCGGAAACCTGGGTGGTTCACATGCTTGAACAGGAGCTCTGTCTGCGTGGCTGCATTGGTTCGGTTCTATCAGGTGCTAGAAGCTCAGGAGAAGCAGGGGACACTGCTTTTTTTTTTTGCCAGGTGGTCACCACGCTGCCACACACAGCCTGCCCGCTACCGCATGCCTGCTTGCTGGGGAATATATATGGTCATCTGTTGCAATCAGCTGGGCTGCTGGGTGCAGGCTCTGCCCCTTGCTGTCTCTTCCAGTCAGAGGGTCTGGGGTCAGTTGCTTGGGGAACGCCCCCTGTTCAGAGAAGCCTCTACTTGTCCACGTGTATCCCTCGTGTGGCCTGCCACTGCTTGCTGCCATCACTGCTGGTGCTCCTCGCACTGCTCAGGTGTCGGTTACAATCAGCCAATGTATGAACCATCATATTAACCCACACAGGAAAGCTTCAGCTGCCAACTCCCCAGCAGTGGGCCTGGTCTATGACCTTGTCATAAGGAAAACAAAGCTCAAAAGGGATGAAGAGCCTTACACTTTTTCTGTAACTGGGGATCCGGCACATATTTTGGGGGCTTTTCCAGGTGTCGCTGCTAAGAAAGTTCCCTTTGTGGCAGTGTATTGGGTGTACGTAGCAAGGTTTGGGGGGGGGAGCCTGCAGGGGTGGCCTCTGTGAGAAGAGATCAGGGGCTTCTGTGTGCCAGACACAGCTGGTTTCAGCTGGCTCCAAAACAGACCCGCCACAGGCCAAAGCTGAGCCAATCAGTGAAGTTGGTAGTGCCTCTTTGAAAACATAAGTAAGAAAGGGCAAGAATGCTGGACAGGCAGAGGAGGAGGAGGGGGTGGGGGAGAGATGAAGAAACAGCAGCGTGAGCACCAGGGTCAGAGAAGCAGGGAGAGGACAGGTGCTCCAGGCACTGGAACGGTTATTTCCCCCGCAGCCTTTGGAAGACACCATGCTGGAGCAGATATCCATATTGCAGTCCATGGAGGACCCCACATGTAGGGCATGAGAAGACTTTATCACGGTAACCCAGAATAGTTCAGGAACTACTATGTATTGACTGTAACCCCCCCATCTCCCCTGTGCCATTCGAGGGGGAAGGTAGAGGAATCAGGAATGAAGGAGTGAAGTTGAGCATGGAAAAGAGGGGTGGTGGGGAGGAAGGTGTTTTATTTTGGGGGAGCTTTGTTTCTCACTATGCAGATTAATTTTAATTGACAATAAATTAAATTAATTTTCCCCAAATCGAGTCTGTTTTGCCCGTGATGGTAACTAGTAAGTGATCTCCCTGTCTTTATCTTGACCCATGAGATTTTTCATCCTATTTTCTCCCCCTGTTCTGTTGAGGACAGCTGGGTGGGAGTTTGGCCCTTAGCCAAGGTTAATCCACCGCAGGCAGACATCACCAGAGGGTTTGACTTGCTCAGTCTCTACATGGTTTTGGGGACTTTGCAGTTCCATTATTGTGCTGTGTTCTGACTGATGATAATGAGATTGTCACAATGACATATGATAAGCCACACTATGTACTGGTAAGCTGCCACCACATTGGCACGATCAGCATTGAAATAAAGACTGACCAGAGCAAACATGTCTCATTTTGCTTTGGGAAGGTGATTATGAAGCTACATTTTCAGCCCTGGAAGCCTGTGATATTTTAAGAAACCATACCAAAATGCTAGTGGTAAAAAATTACAGGGATCCATCCTTGTACATGAATTACTATAGAGCCAAGGCTGGCAATGATCTCCCTGGTTTTCAAAACATTGCTGTGATGTATGGTGAGGGTGCTGGAGGTATATTCCGTAGCCTGTTTAGAAAAGCCATTCTGCTTGTGAAAAGGGGCTTGGAAATTGTTAAACCACACATTAAAAGTGCTGCTCAAGATATTGCAAAAAAATGTGTTTAGTAATGTTTCCAAGGCTGTACACGGATAAGTTGAAAACACGTACAAATCAGGAAAGCTCAGGACTTGCTTATATTGAAATAAAAAGCCTTAAAAGAAGGAGAGTTGTGTCACAACCCCAGAGGAAAGGCCCTTTAAAAGAAAAAGGGGGTGTGGTGGGTTAACCTTGGCTGGCTGCCAGGTGCCCACCAAGCCACTCTCTCACTCCCCCTCCCTCAGCAAGGGTGAGAAAATATTCCTTCAGGATTTTCTCTATACAAACCAACAGATTGTTTCCAGTTTAACAGGTCAGAGGTAGTGAATGGAACATGTACAAAAACCGGCATTCCCTCCGGTCCCACCGCTTGTCTTAAAGGAGCCTGAATAACTGGCTCTGGTTGAGTGTGCCCTCTAGTTCGACTGGAAACAGGGCTGAAATCCTCACTACTCGATTGTGAATTAAAATCAACCGGTGATTGTCCCGTACTACTTCTACACAAAGGTGGGGCCGTTGGGACTAACAGTTGCACATCCTCCTGCTCTTCTCCCTCTACAATTTTCTTATCGTCACGGCCCATATTAGAGCCACTTCTTTTTTTTCTTACCAGAAGCTGTATACATCACCAAGTCAGCTGCTAATTTACATTTTTTCTGAATATCAGGATTTCTGTACAGAGTCATAAAGGCATCAACATAAGGTACCTCATCCCATTTCCCTATCCGGCGGCAAAACAGCATCAATTGTAATATGGTATTATAATTCACCAATCCATTTTCTGGCCAGACCTCATCATCATCCAATTTGTAATTTGGCCACCATTGATTACAATATCTTTTCATTTTATCTTTAGTCATTGGATCTCCCTCAAATTTATTCCAGTTCTTCAAAATACACCCCAAAGGGCTACAGGGAGGAATCATGGATTGGTTTGAGCCCATTTTGCCAATTGTTACCTATTACCTATACCTGGTTCTCACACTCGGCAAGGCACCCCCCTGGTACCAAGCTTCAGCGTGTAAAGAACGTACCCCTGTGCGCCCTCGGCTCTGACCCCACTGGTCAATTAAGGCACCCCTTGCCGGCGTCTACGGGCGACTTATGCACATGTGACTTTCCGTGAAAATAATTAAATTTTAATACTCACCAATCCAAGGATTCACCCCCCTTTCGCCCTGTGCAAGTATCTCTTTTTCTTATCTCATACCTTCAACAGTTATGTGGTAATATGATTCTGCCAACGAGTAAGTGATAACACTTAGGCCACTTGCTGTTGACCTAGTTGTCAAGCTTTGAGATGGACTTCCATCTAGTTGTGAAGGTTGATAGGAGGGGAAAGCAGTGGTGAATGGTTTAAGATGACAGATACTTGGGGTGATCATAATGTGTTCTACCTAAGTAACTGTTTAAAATAAGACATACTTGTGGTGGGTTGACCTTGGCTAGCCACCAGGTGCCCACCAAGCCACTCTATCACTCCCCCTTCTCAACAGGACAGGGGGAGAAAATAAGATGAAAAAGCTCATGGGTCGAGATAAGGACAGGGAGATTACTCACCAATTATTGTCACGGGCAAAACAGACTCAGCTTGGGGAAAATTAATTTATTGCCAATTAAACAGCAGGACAGAACAAATCTAAATACCTTCCCCCCACCCCTCCCTTCTTCCCGGGCTCAACTTCACTCACGACTCTTCTACCTCCTCCCCCCGAGGGGCACAGTGGGACAGGAAATGGGGACCGTGGTCAGTCCATAACACTCTGCCACTCCTTCCTCCTCATGCTCTTGCCCTGCTCCAGCATGGTGTCCCTCCCACAGGAGGCAGTCCTTCATGACCTTCTACAGCATGGGTCCTTCCCACAGGCTACAGTTCTTCACGAACTGCTCCATCATGGGTCCTTTCCATGGGGCGCAGTCCTTCAGGAACGGACTGCTCCAGCGTGGGTCCCCCACGGGACCGTAGGTCATGCCAGAAAACCTGCTCCAGTGTGGGCTCCTCTCCACAGGCCACAGTTCCTGCCAGGAGCCTGCTCCTGCATGGGCTCTCGCCACAGCCTGCAGCTTCCTTCAGGGAACATATTCACCTGCTCTGTCATGGGGTCCTCCACGGGCTGCAGGTGGATATCTCCTCCACCGTGGAGCTCCATGGGCTGCAGGGGGACAACCTGCTTCACCATGGTCTTCACCATAGGCTGCAGGGGAATCTCTGCTCCAGCACATGGAGCACCTCCTCCCCCTCCTTCTTCACTGACCTTGGTGTCTGCATAGTTGTTTCATTTACATATTCTCACTCTTCTCTTCCAGCTGCTGTTGCACAGCTTTTTTTACCCTTTCTTAAATATGTTATCATAGAGGCACTACCACCGTTGCTGATTGGCTCAGCTTTGGCTAGTGGTGGGTCTGTTTTTGAGCTGACTGGAACTGTCTCCATCCGACACTGGCTGGCACTGGTTCTATCGGACATGGGGGAAGCTTCTGTCATCTTCTCACAGAAGCCTCCCCTGCAGCCCCTCTGCTACCAAAACCTTGCCACATAAACCCAATACAATACTTTACAGATTTGCCTTTTTTCCCCCAAATTGTGTATTTTAAACATTTAGCATACTAATATTTGCTAACACTTAATGTACTGACAGAATTAATGTGGTGGGAAATTCTTTGAAATTTCTTGGTAAAAAACCAAAGGTAGATCCTGAAAACATCTCCCAAAGATTACATTTATGCTCCACACCAAATATTTGAACCCCCCCATGCCTCCCTGAAAACCCACAAATCTTAAACTTCTGTGTTTTCCATGCAAAAACCAAGGCCATTAACCTTTACCAAGGTTAAGACTACTGTATTTCACTGTTATTGCAGTGCTCTTAAAATCATCTAAGATTTTACATACAGAACAAAGATACACTAAGGTACTTGGACTTTGTTTTCCCCACTTAAAAACTGGTTAACAGTATTAGATGCTGCTTCAACACGTAGAAAAACATAGACCACTACAGGTTAGCAGCTACTTTATATTTTCTTTCCATTATTACCCTGACCAAAATATCAAATACCTAAATCTTATGATAGCTTTGCTCAGCAGTGGTTCCCTGCATCAATAACAGTCAATTGCACTGACAATCAGGCTCCATGTCTTTTCCATTACCTGTAACTTCTTTTGTATTTATTATCCTTAGACAGCCTTTATGAAAAGACTTTTCTTCTTTACTTTTCTATATTCAAAACTTGTACTGTTATGGTGATTTGAGAATTAATGAAGTTACTAAATCACAAGGGCTGAAAGCTGAGCAATTGAAAGAATATTTAATTCTTTGGTTTTGTGCCCATGGATTTAATCCCAAAGCCTAACTGGCCAAAAAACATCTTTTATTAAATATTCAGTCTCGTTTCCCTTATTAGGGATTATAGCCGTTATCCTGAAAAAAATGATTTTTGCTGGAAATCCATAAGGACATTTGTGTTTTTTTGGGAAAAAAGAGGAGGAAAACAACTATCGAAACATTTTAAACTACGGGGGTGGTGCATAATATTAAAAACATATGTATCAAATTTAAAACATATAGGAAAAATTGGTTTTAAAATTCTAAGACAAGTTTGTCCTGGTTTCGGCTGGGATGGAGTTGGGGTTTTTTCTTCCCGATAGCTGGTATAGTGCTGTGCTTTGGAGTTGGTATGAGAATGATGTTGATTGATAACACACTGAAGTTTTAGTTGTGGCTAAGTAGTTGTAGTGCTTATACTAAGTCAAGGACTTTTCAGATTCTCATGCTCTGCCAACGAGGAGGTGCATAAGAAGGTGGGAGGGGGCACGGCCGGGACAGCTGACGCAGACTGGCCAAAGAGATATTACCTACCATACAATGTCATGCCCAGTACATAAACTGGAGTTAGCCGGGGGGCGGGAATCGCTGCTCGGGGACGGGCTATTGATCACCAGGTGGTGAGCAATTGCTGTATTGGGCATCACTTGTTCTTGTACATTCCTTTGCCGTTGTTATTGTTATTGTTGTTGTTGTTCTCATTGCTGTTTCCTTCTCTCTTGCTGTCCTATTAAACTGTTTTTATCTCAACCCACGAGATTTCCCAATCCTCTCCCCCATCCCACTGGGGGAGGGGGGAGTGAGTGAGCGACTGTGTGGTGCTTAATTGCTGGCTGGGGCTAAACCATGACAAAGTTAAACAACAACTGGTAATAGGAGAACATATATGTCACACTGTCCTGGTTTCAGCCAGGGTAGAGTAAATTTTCTTCACAGAAGCTAGTGTGAGGCTATGTTTTAGATTTGGGATGAGAAAATATTGATAACGTGCTGAGGTTTTGAGTTGTTGCTAAGCAGTCAAGGACAGTCCAGCTTCTCGTGCTGGGCTGCTAGCAAGAAGGCTGGGGGTGCACGGGAAGCTGGGAGGGGACACAACCAGGACAGCTGACCCAGGCTGGCCAAAGAGATATTCCATACCATATGACATCATGCTCAGTATATAAAGCTGGGACAAAGCAGAAGGAAGGGGTGGAGGGACGTTCGGAGTGATGGCGCCTGTCTTCCCAAGAAACCATTACGCGTGATGGAGCCCTGCTTCCCTGGAGATGGCTGAACACCTGCCTGCCCATGGGGAGTAGTGAATGGATTCCTTGTTTTGCTTTGCTTGCGTGCGCGGCTTTTGCTTTACCTATTAAATTGTCTTTATCTCAACCCATGAGTTTCCTCACTGTTACTGTTCCGATTCTCTCCCCCGTCCCACAGTGGGGGAGTGAGCGAGCGGCTGCGTGGTGCTTAGTTGCCAGCTGGGGCTAAACCACGACACACACTCAAAACTGAGTAACAGATTCCTATAATTGAAATTATCTTTGCAAAAGCTAACAGTGCAGTGTAATAAAAGTAGCATAAATTTGGCAATGCAGCAGCACTGATAGGGGTATATTTGATGTAGTAGTATAACTTTTACATTGTAAAAGATCATAAAAAACCTGAACATTTTTATATTAAAACTGTCAAAACTGTCATGGCTACCTGAGTATCCATTCAAAGGAGATGCTGCTTTGTAAATATTAGGTCTATGGCTGCCGTTGTTATCAGGAGAGCTAATAAAATTGGCTAGCAGGCAGAGCTCAGCCCCTTGTCCTGGTTTCGACTGGGATAGAGTTAATTTTCTTCCTGATAGCTGGTATCGTGCTGTGGTTTGGATTTGGGATGAAAAGAATGTTGATAACTGTCATGGTTTAGCCCCAGACGGTAACTAAGCACCACGCAGCCGCTCGCTCACTCCCCCACGGTGGGACAGGGGAGAGAATCGGAAGAGTAACAGTGAGGAAACTCATGGGTTGAGATAAAGACAGTTTAATAGGTAAAGCAAAAGCCGCGCACGCAAGCAGAGCAAAACAGGGAATCTATTCCCTACTCCCCATGGGCAGACAGGTGTTCAGCCATCTCCAGGGAAGCAGGGCTCCATCACGCATAATGGTTTCTTGGGAAGACAGGCGCCATCACTCCGAACGTCCCTCCATCCCTTCCTTCTCCTTCGTCCCAGCTTTATATACTGAGCATGATGTCATATGGTATGGAATATCTCTTTGGCCAGCCTGGGTCAGCTGTCCTGGCTGTGTCCCCTCCCAGCTTCCCGTGCACCCCCAGCCTCCTTGCTAGCAGGCCAGCACGAGAAGCTGGACTGTCCTTGACTGCTTAGCAACAACCCAAAACATCAGCACATTATCAACATTTTCTCATCCCAAATCCAAAACACAGCCTCACACTAGCTTCTGTGAAGAAAATTAACTCTATCCTGGCTGAAACCAGGACAATAACATACTGATCTGTTTAGTTGTTGCTAAGCAGTCAAGGACTGGTCAGCTTCTCATGCTGGCCTGCCAGTGAGAAGGTGGGGGCTGCACGGGAAGCTGGGAGGGGACACAGCCAGGACAGCTGACCCAAACCGGCCAAAGGCATGTTCCATACCATACGATGTCATGCTCAGTATATAAACTGGGGGAGTTGGCCAGGGTGGGGCCACTGCTTGGGAACTGGCTGGGCATCAGTCAGCGGGTGCTGAGCAATTGCACTGTGCATCACTTGTTTTGTATATCCTTTGATCATCATTATTACTGTTTTTTTCCTTCCTTTTCTGTCCCATTAAACTGTCTTTATCTCAACCCACGAATTTTACCTTTTTTTTTTTCTGATTCTCTCCCCCATCCCACGGGATGTCTGATTGTAAGCCCTCTCTATCAAGTGACCCGGAAGAAGAATGATTTTAAATGGGGCCCTGAGCAACAACAAGCCTTTGAACAAATTAAACAGGAAATAATTCATGCAGTAGCCCTTGGGCCAGTCCGGGCAGGTCAAGGTGTTAAAAACGTGCTCTACACTGCAGCCGGGGAGAATGGCCCTACCTGGAGCCTCTGGCAGAACACACCAGGGGACACTTGAGGTCAACCCCTAGGGTTTTGGAGTTGAGGATATAGAGGATCCAAGGCCCGCTATACTCCAACTGAAAAGGAGATATTGGCAGCATATGAAGGAGTTCGGGCTGCCTCAGAAGTGGTTGGTACTGAAGCACAGCTCCTCCTGGCACCCCAACTGCCGGTGCTGGGCTGGATGTTCAAAGGGAGGGTCCCCTCTACACATCATGCAACTGATGCTACATGGAGCAAGTGGGTCGCACTGATCACACAGCGGGCTCAAATACGAAACCCCAAACACCCAGGAAACTTGGACGTGATCCTGCAGTGGCCAGAAGGCAAAGACTTCAGAATGTTGCAAGAGGAGGAGGTGGCGCGTGCTGAAGAGGCCCCACCGTATAATAAACTTCCAGAAAATTGGAAGCAATATGCTTTGTTCACTGATGGGTCCTGTCACATTGTGGGAAAGCATCGGAGGTGGAAGGCTGCTCTGTGGAGTCCTATACGACAAGTCATAGAGACTGCTGAAGGAGGAGTTGAATCAAGACAGTTTGCAAAAGTCAAGGCCATCCACCTAGCTTTCGACATTGCTGACAGAAAAGTGGCCAGTACTTAATCTCTATACTGACTCACTGATGGTGGCAAATGCCCTGTGGGGGTGGCTACAGCAATGGAAACTGACCAACGGGCAGCACAGAGGCAAACTCATCTGGGCTGCTGCTTTGTGGTTGTGGTTGTGGTTTGTGTATGCATCTACATAAGTGACCTAGAGAGCACTGGCTAGAATTTTCCTGGCAGATCAGAACTGCACAGAGTTTTTTGACTCGTATGGCTATTCCCCCCCTCAAAAAGCACTCTCTTTCCTGAAAGCATCAAGTCCTTTTTAATACACTGATTCAAAAAAATATGAACTCAGTAACATCAAAGTGTTATTAAGCACACATCTTTATTGCAGCGCCGGACACATGGGGGATATCTCCTCCTAACGTGCGTGCATTGAAACAAAAGTTCATCCTTTATATACCTTAAAGACATGAATATTCACACATTTTCCTAGAAATCTCCGCCTCCCTGCCTATCTACTACATTTACGTAATGCTGGCGTTGCAAAACTACGCTACGCATGCGCGGGGGTCTCGGGTGGTCGTCAGTGGTCGTTTGGGGAGTTAGCCCCCTATTCCTTTTTCCCTTTTATGGTCACAGGTCTCCTGAGGATAATTTCTTCTCCTTGGATGTTTGTCCCTTCTACTGTTCAGCCAAGCGGTTCTTTCTTTGAGCAGTCCTGCTAGGATGTTTCTATTCTCAAGGTTAAGATATCTTCTCTGTACTCATTAATCTCTCGGTCCTTGCTCTTAACCCTTCTTTGTTTTGACTTCACGAGGCCTCTTGGTTCCACACGCATGCTTCCCTCGTGATTAACTGTTTACACATAGCTGAAATGTTAGCCTTGAGGCAAATATAGCCTAAGGACTATGAGAGTAGGCCGTTAAACATAATCACAGAGTTATCAGGCTAAAGGAATCTATACAAAAGTTAAACTAATCATGTAATCAATAACCTTCCAGAAAGTACATACATTAAAAAATTTACAAAACTTACAGTTGATTAGTGACACGTGCTAAAACCTTATAATTGTTTTAGATCCTTGTTTCAACACGACACTACGGATGCTGCTTGCCACAGGAAGCAACTGCAGCATCCCCTCTCCACGGCCTGCAGATACCACTGTGTCATTTTCCTACATCACTGTAACAATGAACTACCTTTTGAAGAACTTTTAAAAATGTATTCTAACAATCTAATACAAAATGACGAGATGGTGATGCCTTTTGTAAAATATGAGTATGGAACTTTCCCCGTGACCAGAGCTACTAAAAAAATCTTTCAGAAGACCCAGACCTGCATCTCTTGCAATGATTTTCATAAATGTATTCTGTAAATAGAACTTACAACCCACCTGCAGGGCTTTGTGTTTGAGTGTATATTCTTTGACTACACCCCCCCCCCAATACTTTTTTTTGAATGGACACTACAGACAACAAAGTTTAAGGATTTTATGAATATTTATTTTCAACAGTAAACTTTACAGGGTGAGCCACTGGGCTTGCTTTGTGTATCTTTCTTTTCTTAGGTCGTGTGTGTGGTGCTTCTTGGTCCTCTGTCACTTTTAGTTGTTCCAAGAGATTCTGGTTTGCTGTATGACCCATGTCAGAAGACTGGACATTCACCACAGCCATGGCTTTCATAAAAACATTCCAGCTTTTAGGTGTTCTCAGGCTAGAAGGAGCACGAGTCTGAAGGATGCCATTTCGGCGAAGCCACCGAGGCGAAGGGCTCCGGAGCGGAGGATCGCGCCGGTGGACCCTTCCTGAAGCGGCAAAACCGCGAAGGCCAAAGCGCAGGGAGAGAGAGTGCGCCCCAGCCCCGCCCCCCCCCCCCCCCCCGAGCCGGCGGAGCGGGCTCCTGACGAGGGGCAGCTCTGACTCAGCGTGGGCGGGGCCCAGGACGGCGGCAGCCAAAGCCCCTCGCCTACAAGAACAGCCCCAGGGAGCGCGAGCGACCCGGAGTGTGGCGCGGCAGTTAACGCGGCGCGGCACGGCACGGCAGTTCGCGCGGGGAAAGGCGTGCGGGCAGGGTGCAGTTCCCCCCGGCACCTAGAGGCTCTCTTAACGAGTGGTCATCACCTTCCCAGAAGAGGCCTAGCCATGGTCTCCACTCAGCTGAAAGCCGTGGCCGGAAGGAATGTGGTGACCCAGATGGAGCTCCCACACAAACACATGGCTGTCCAAGTGTCTGGCTGCAGGGAGTGATTGAGCCTGTCACTTGTGCCGGAGGACAGCAAAGAGAACACCTGTGTGTGGTGTGACCAGGTGAGCCATCTGCTGAGCTGAAAGAGGAAGTGGAGAGGCTGAGGAGCATCAGGGAATGTGAGAGGAAGATAGATTGGTGGAGCCACACCCGGCCATCCCTGAGGCAGAGGTAGCAGATGGAGGCTCCACAAGCAGCAGAGGATCTCCTACCCTCTTGCTGCTGGGAAGAAGGAGAGGACCTAAGAGATGAGGGGAATGGAAACAGGTCCCTGCTTGGAGTGCCAGGCTAATCCCCTCTCAGCCTCCCTCACCTTCCCAGCTGCCCATACACAACAGATATGGGGCTCTGGAACTTGAGGGCCAGGATCATGAGGATATAGATGAAAGTCCATCCAGGGGGTTGCCTAGGGTGAGTCAGCCAGCCCCATGCATTACAGCTACCTCTGTTAAGAAAAAAAGGAGGGTAACTGTCATAGGTGACTCCCTTCTGAGGGGAACAGGGGGCCCAATATGCTGACCGGACCAACCCACAGGGAAGTCTGCTGCCTCCCTGGGGCCCAGGTGAGAGATGTCACCAGGAAACTCCCTGGTCCGGTTCGGCTCACTGATTACTACCCGCTGTTGGTTATGCAGGTTGGCAGCGACGGGGTTGCACAAAGAAGTCTAAAAGGGATTAAAAGGGACTTGAGAGCGCTGGGGCGACTGGTTGATGGAGCAGGAGCACAGGTAGTGTTTTCATCAATGCCTTCAGTGGCAGGGGGGAACACTGAAAGGAATAGGAAAACACATCTGGTTAACACATGGCTCAGGGGCTGGTGCCATTGGCAGAGTTTTGGGAGTTTTGACCGTGGGGTGGTTTACATGGCACCGGGCCTGCTGGCAGCAGATGGAGTTCAACTATCTACAAGGGGGAAAAGGATTCTTGCTTATGAGTTGGCGGGGCTCATCGAGAGGGCTTTAAACTTGATTCAAAGGGTAAAGGGAAAAAACCAGGCTCACTAGAGATGAGCCTAGGGGCGGCATGCTGATGTTGGGGGTGAAATAGATAGCCCAGCTCAAGTGCATCTATACCAATGCACACAGCCCAGGCAGCAAAGAGGAGGAGCTGGAAGCCATTGTGCAGCGGGGCAGCTATGACTTAGTCACCATCACAGAAACAAGGTGGGATGACTCTCATGACTGGAGTGCTGCAGTAGATGGCTATAAGCTCTTCAGAAGGGATAGGCATGGAAGGAGAGGCGGTGGGGTGGCTCTGTATGTTAGGGAGTGTTTTGATTGTATAGAAATTAACGATTGTGATGACAAGGTCGAGTGCTTATGGGTAAGGATGAGGGGGAAGGCCAATGAGGCAGCTATCCTGCTGGGAGTCTGTTATAGACCACACAACAAGGACGAAGAGGCAGATGAAGTATTCTACAGGCGGCTGGCAGAAGTCTCACAATTGTTAGCCCTTGTTCTTGTGGGGGGCTTCAACTTACCAGACGTCTGCTGGAAGTGTAACACAGCACAGAGGAAAAAGTCTAGGAGGTTCCTGGAGTGTGTGGAAGATAGATAACTTCCTGACACAGCTGGTAAGTGAGCCTACCAGGGGAGATGCCCCGCTTGACCTGCTGTTTACAAACAGAGAAGGACTGGTGGGAGATGTGGTGGTCGGAGGCCTCCTTGGGCTTAGCGACCATGAAACGATAGAATTCTTGATTCTTGCAGTAAGGAGAGGGGTCAGGAAAACCACTACCATGGACTTCGGGACGGCAGACTTCAGCCTGTTCAGGTCACTGGTTGAGAGTTCCTTGGGAGACAGTCCTGAAGGGCAAAGGGGTCCAGGAAGGCTGGACAGTCTTCAGGAAGGAAGTCTTAAAGGCGCAGGAGCAGGCGGTCCCCATGTGCCACAAGACGAGCTGGCGGGGAAGATGACCGGCCTGGCTGAACAGGGAGATTTTGCTGGGACTCAGGGGAAAAAAAGGAGAGTTTATCCCCTTTGGAAGAAGGGGCAGGCAACTCACGAAGAGTACATGGATCTCGTTAAGTCATGCAGAGAGAAAATTAGAAAGGCAAAAGCCCAGCTAGAACTCCATCTGGCCACAGTCGTAAGGGATAACAGAAAATGTTTTTACAAATATATTAACACCAAAAAGAGAGCCAAGGAGAATCTCCATCCCTTATTAGATATGGGGGGGAACATTGTCGCCAAGGATGAGGAAAAGGCTGAGGTACTTAATGCCTTCTTTGCCTCAGTCTTTAATAGCCAGACCAGTTATCCTCAGGGTATTCAGCCCCCTGAACTGGAAGACAGGGATGGAGAGCAGAATAAACTCCCCATAATACAGGAAGAAGCAGTTAACCTGCTATGCCACCTTGACACCCACAAGTCTATGGGATCTGATGAGATCCACCCAAGTGTGCTGAGGGAGCTGGCAGAGGAGCTTGCCAAGCCACTCTCCATCATTTATCAGCAGTCCTGGTTAACAGGGGAGGTCCCAGAAGACTGGAGGCTTGCCGATGTGACGCCCATCTACAAGAAAGGCTGGAAGGAGGATCCTGGGAACTACAGGCCTGTCAGCCTGACCTCTGTACCGGGGAAGATTATGGAGCGGTTGGTCTTGAGAGTGCTCACAGGGCATCTGCAGGACAACCAAGGGATCAGGCCCAGCCAGCACGGGTTCATGAAAGGCAGGTCCTGCTTGACCAACCTGATCTCCTTCTATGACCAGGTGACCCGCCTAGTGGATGAGGGAAAGGCTGTGGACGTTGTCTACCTGGACTTTAGTAAAGCCTTTGCCACCATCTCCCACAGCATTCTCCTGGAAAAAATTGGTGGCTCGTGGCTTAGACAGGTATACTCTTTGCTGGTGGTGCTAGTTGACAACTGGCTGAACATGAGCTGGCAGTGTGCCCAGGTGGCCAAGGCGGCCAACAGCATCCTGGCCTGTATCAGAAATAGTGTGGCCAGCAGGAGTAGGGAAGTGATTGTGCCCCTGTACTCGGCACTGGTGAGGCCGCAGCTTGAATCCTGTGTTCAGTTTTGGGCCCCTCACTACAAGAAGGATGCTGAGGTGCTGAAGCGTGTCCAGAGAAGGGCAACAAAGCTGGTGAGGGGTCTGGAGCACAAGTCTTCTGAGGAGTGTCCGAGGGAACTGGGGTTGTTCAGTCTGGAGAAGAGGAGGCTGAGGGGAGACCTTATCGCTCTCTACAACTACCTGAAAGGGGGTTGTGGCCACGAGGGTGTTGGTCTCTTCTCCCAAGTAACTTGCGATAGGACGAGAGGAAGCGGCTTCTCGTTGCGCCAGGGGAGTTTTAGACTAGATATTAGGAAAAATGTCTTTACTGAGGGAATGGTCGAGCATTGGAACAGGCTGCCCAGGGAAGTGGTGGAGTCACCATTACTGGAAGTATTCAAAAAACGTGTAGATGTGGCACTTCGGGACATGGTTTAGTGGGCATGGTGGTGTTGGGTTGATGGTTGGACTCGATGATCTTAAAGGCTTCTATGAAGAAAATTTACTCTATCCCAGCTGAAACCAGGAGAATATCCATGCTATTTTTCTACATAGGCCTTACACTTTTAACAGAAAATCATAGCCAAACAATCTTTTTTTTTTTTTTTTTAAATGGCCAGGTCCTTTTGCCTCTGTAAAAATTTCCCAGACCTACAGAACAGCTTGCAGCTGGGGCTCCTTATCCTTGTCCCCAAGTTAACTGCGTAGTTGCGAGACAAGCAGAGCTGGCAATAGTATTTACAGCTGTGGCCATGGTTATATGACAAATCTCACAAGTTTCTTGCCCTAAATACATTCCTGATATCCTTAACACCATAATACTGCTCATCATGTAAAAGGAGGAAACACGTCTTGTGATATCTAAGGTTGTCATTTGGCTTAAAAATCCCCCAACCCTTTTTCCTGACGGAGGAGAGAGACTAGGATGCAAATTATAGAATTACAAGAGTAATTCTTTTATTCATGCACATGGGGTGTCCCATCCAAATGTGGGCACCCCAAATGTGGTTTTACATATGGTTCTTATACCTTTCAAGCATTCAGGTACAACATGAATTGACTAAGTGCTACTTAGCACACACACAATACTGTTTACTAATCATAGTAAAATATCGCAAAGCAACTATATTTCTGTGATGTCATCATCCACATGCTTCTCTTTTGATCCAGACTTTCCTAGAGTTCATCTTACTATCTATAGTTACTTATCTATGATGCCAGACAATGGGAGAGTTTCACAGAGGTGTTACTGGGGCTAGGATGCTGGCATTATCTTTTATCTGTCATGGACAACTTTAAGATTCCAAGAAGAAAGTTCTTATCTCCAGGGCGGGGCTGTCCTTGTGATGAGCTGGGGTCCTTTAGTTTGCTTGCTTAAGCATAGCTATTCAGTATACAGTGTAACTATATATATATCTCTTAAGAAAGTTAATACTATTTCATACTATAAAGACTAATTGGTATAATACTTAGAGAATGAGTTTTTCCTAACAACGTATGACACCAGCCTGTACCCCATAATGGTCTTACAGGTAGTAGCTGTAAGATCCCTCACAACCATGGGCAAAGATCTCTGTGTGACAAGTCAAAATCCAGTTTGTGATTCACATGCCTATTGGCCAGTTCTTCTGGTTTGCGTGGCCTTTTCCAGGAATGCCTTGGGATCTTTTTCTTATTTTCTTCTCACACGTTCTTCTAAAGTTGGCATTTTGTTCTGGTTTTCCATTTTTGCAGCCAGCATTGCCTGTGCCTTGCAGGACTGTGCAAAGCCCAAATTTTGCCCCAGTAACGCTGGTTAGTCATCCTGTTGGGCTGGGCCCAGATGCAGGAGCTTCTCAGTCCAGCTCACAGTATTGGTCTCTTCTCTGCATGACAGGGTTTTCCCAGGGGGCCCCTTGGTGTGATTCCTAGAAGGGGTTCATAGTCCTTGTGCACATTCCAATTTGTCTGTGCCCCATCCCCCCACACCTTTTGGAACCTGTGATGGGTTAACCTTGGCTGGCTGCCAGTTGCCTGCCAAGCTGCTTTCTCACTCCCCCTCCTCAGCAAGACAGGGTGAGAAAATAAGATGAAAAAGCTCATGGGTTGAGATAAGGACAGGGAGATCTCTCACCAATTACCGGGCAAAACAGACTCGACTTGGGGAAAATTAATTTAATTTATTGGCAATTAAACACAGAGCAGAATAATGAGTAATAAGAACAAACCAAAAAACATCACCTTCCCTCCACCCCTCCCTTCTTCCTGGGCTCAATTTCTCTCCTGACTCTTGTACTCTGCCGCTCCTTCTTCTTCACACTCTTCCCCTGCTCCAGCATGGGGCCCCTCCCATGGGAGACAATCCTCCATGAACTTCTCCAACATGGGTCCTTCCCATGGGTTGCAGTTCTTCACAAACTGCTCCAGCCTGGGTCCCTTCCACGGGGTGCAGTCCTTCAGGATCAGACTGCTCCAGTGTGGGTCCCTTCCACAGATTCACAAGTCCTGCCAGCAAACCTGCTCCAGTGTGGGCTCCTCTCTCCATGGGTCCACAGGTCCTGCCAGGAGCCTGCTCCATCGCGGGCTCTCCACAGGGTCACAGCCTCCTTCCGGCATCCACCTGCTCTGGCGTGGGGTCCTCCACAGGCTGTAGGTGGATATCTGTTCCACCAGGGACCTCCATGGGCTGCAGGGGGACAACCTGCGTCACCATGGTCTTCACCACGGGCTGCAGGGGAATCTCTGCTTTGGTGCCTGGAGCACCTCCTCTCCCTCCTTCTTCACTGACCTTGGTGACTGCTGTACTGTTTCACATTTTTCTCACTTCTCTCTCAGCTGCTGTGCAGCATGTTTTACCCTTTCTTCACTATGTTATCACGGAGGCAGCACCAGCGTCACTGACACTTTTTTCCTGTGAGGGTGACTGAACACTAGCACAGGTTGCCCAGGGAGGTTGTGGAGTCTCCATCCTTGCAGATATTCAAAAGCCATCTGGACATGGGCAACCGGCTCTAGGTGGCCCTGCTTGAGCTGGGGGCTTGTACCAGAGGTCCCTTCCAAACTCAACCATTCTGTGATTCTGTGATTTAAACTTTAATTATTCATGCCATCAGCTCTTATTAAAGAATGTTTTAGCCATTTTATACCTATGCTTTTACTCATTTATATATATTTAATTTTTGTATCTTTATAATTGTATATATATATGTGGAGTAATCGCTGAGGGGCAATTTGGAAATTTACCCTCTAAGAACAGCATTGAAACAGGGTGGAACGTAGCTAGTGTACAATGAGTCTGTACCATGGCAATTCCCTAGGCAACCCTAGATGTTGGCAACATCAGGGGAACTTGGTGTGCTGACTCTGGGAGAAATTGCATGGAGGGTGGAGCAGAGTGGAGACGTCGCGGCCACGCTCTGTGAACAGGGGAATTTAAGGGTACACAGTGTGTACATTAATAAGCTGTGCGTGCAATGCCCTGGGTCAGTGACCTGTCAACTTTGATGAAATGCTGTACTTGGAGTGAACTTTGCTTATTATAATATTATTATAATACTAAAACGCATGCCCCTCTCAAAAATTACCCACCTCCCAAGGTGTGACCACCCCTCAATGAGCGTGCGCACTGAATTTTTCCTAGTCTGTACCTTTAAATGCGAAGCGAGAGAATTTTGAACCAATCCTGATAAAGGTATGTATGACTAGAGTCACTCAAGCTCCACCTGCAAAGTAAAACACTATAAAATAGTGTTTTAAGAGCTGGATGTTAGGGAGGATACCATCGTCGTGTACTACTCTAACTTCTGGGATCAGTCGACGGGCTGAGCCTCTCTTCCCCCCCATCGGGATGCCTTTGGGTAAGATTCGAACCCTTGGTCATACCAAGTGCCTCTCCGGGAAACTTAGAAATCTCTATAGAGTCACTTTACATCTTTTAACGCGTTTATAGCCAAGCAGTGTCACTCATATTTTTGGCATTTGCACGTGCTTTGTAGGCAGTGAATTTATCACCGGCAATCCAAAGAACCTGTGTATCTGTTGCTTCAATAAATCGCACTATTGATTGACTCAGCCGTGTGTGTGTTGTCCCTGAACACGACCGTACCTCTGAGTGCGGCCGTGTGAGTTCAGGTGTCCAGCTGAGCAGGTAGTGTGATGTTAGTAGTGCATCCGGACCCATGATAGTCCAACGAAGGTGTTGGGCGCGACTGGACTACTAACGCTAACTTTGGGCATCATTCAGAACCTAAGCTCAGCCGCCCCCAGTCCCTCTGATATCTGAGGATCGACTGGAAAGCAAAGGGGTTTAGTTTCTGCCAAATTGCTCTGCCTCTTAACGCAACAATATACACACATATATAGATACATGTATAAGTATATATAGAAAATAGAGTATGTATAAATAAATAAAATATATATTTGATACATCTTTGTACACTCCTTTATATATATATTCCTATATATGTTTATATTCCATCTGTTGTATATAAACGTGTATATTTTTATATCTGAGCCCTTCCTGATGCAAAGTAAACAGGCAGCAGATGAGAGGGAGAATATGTGGGTATGACAGTGTCAAAAATGGCTGTTAGCCAATCACAAAGCAGTGTGAAAACACATGGGGAATGATGTTGTCAAAAGTAGGGGCTTTCCATTCAGCCATAATCTTGTTGCAATTAGAGTACTTTAAAAGTGAGAGATCTTGTGGTTCTTAACAAACAGTGCTACCTGCACGATTGCTATCTGATGGATAAAAGCATATAAATCTGTTAATAACAACAATAACAATAAATCAGTAATTGGATATACCAAAATCTAATCCTCATCATAAAAATAAAGGCTTCTCAAATTAGTTCATCTAGCATAATGTGACACAGATGTGTATTGCACTTCTGTTTTCCATTCATAACATACTAATCCTTGGGTGGTATCTGCCACCTTTGTAAAATATTCAAAAATCAGAAAGCTTTTTTATGTGCAAGGTATGTTTTTTATTTTTGGTGGTTTTGCCCTCAGAGTTCTATCCCAAGCATATTAAAGTATTCTTTAAGATAATACAATTATTTATAATTAACCTAGCCTTTGTATTCATTATTCCTTTTCTCTGTGGTTTAGCCAACTTCTTTGATTTTTAGCTGGATTGAGTCAGATTAATTTATAATTCAATTTATATGGAAAGCCTGCTTTATACAGAAAGAAAATAATGAAAATCTTGTAAAATCTTAATAAAGTGGACTGTATTCTGGAAGCACGTTCAATGTTTGTTGGTCAAGTGAATCCTTTTCTTGCTAACTTTTATTTTCAATTATTTCCTATTCTTTTCAAATGTGTGAAGAAGCAGTAAAGAAAAGCATATGCCATCTTGTTCAGCTTCTTGTTTTGATGCTAAAGACTTTATTACAAATTGTGTTGAATTGTCATCACTCATTCTCCTTGAGAAGCAAGAAGAAAGGTCAATTCTGATCTGAAGAAATAATCTTTTGAAATGGAAATTTCCCTCCATCCCTCCCTTCTTCCTGGGCTCAACTTCACTCCTAATTTTCTCTACCTCCTCCCCCCGAGTGGCGCAGGGGGACCAGGAATGAGGGTTGTGGTCAGTTCATCACACATCTTTGCTGCTTGTCCTGGTTTCAGCCAGGATAGAGTTAATTTTCTTCACAGAAGCTAGTGTGAGGCTGTGTTTTGGATTTGGGATGAGAAACTGTTGATAACGTGCTGATGTTTTGAGTCATTGCTGAGCAGCCAAAGACAGTCCAGCTTCTCGTGCTGGCCTGCTAGTATGTAGGCTGGGGGTGCACGGGAAGCTGGGAGGGGACGCAGCCAGGACAGCTGACCCAGGCTGGCCAAAGAGATATTCCCTACCATACGACGTCATGCCCAGTACATAAACTGGAGTTAGCTGGGGGGTGGGAATCACTGGGCCGGGATGGGCTATGGATCACCGGGTGGTGAGCAATTGCTGTATTGGGCATCACTTGTTCTTGTACATTCCTTTGTCGGTATTATTATTGTTGTTATCATTGTTGTCTCCTTCTCTCTTCCTGTCCT
Organism: Phaethon aethereus; assembly: GCF_964289735.1. Lineage (NCBI taxonomy): Eukaryota > Metazoa > Chordata > Aves > Phaethontiformes > Phaethontidae > Phaethon > Phaethon aethereus. The sequence continues at coordinate 36,884,680 of NC_138581.1, read as the reverse complement.
ATTAAACTGTTTTTATCTCAACCCATGAGTTTTTTCCCAATTCTCTCCCCTGTCCCACTGGGGGAGGGGGAGTGAGTGAGCGGCTGCGTGGTGCTTAGTTGCCAGCTGGGGCTAAACCACGACAGTCCTTTTTGGTGCCCAACGTGGGGTGAAGGGCTTGAGATAATAATGGTTGCAGGTCACAATATCAGTTTATATGATTTGCATCATGCTCTCGTCGTTGCCGTACATGTTAAAGATCGGTGTTGGTTTCTGCAGGCTGCTGTATTCTGCAGTGATTAGTAATGTCTCACCTGCGAGATTTGTTTTTAGGACACTGACCTTGAGCTTAATGTGGTATCTGAGCTCTGTACTAAAGCCGTTACTGTATTTCGGGTACTATCTTGTGGAGACAAGTAGCAGTTATACTTCTGCCTCCGAGAGGCTTTTTATGGAGGAAACGCAGAATGGTACCTTTGCTACCCTCTCTCATAATGTTTCCTCCTTCATCACAATAACTTAACACCCTTGGGTAGTTAAAATACTTCTATTGGTACTGGTGAGACTGGTGAGAGATGTGGTGGTTGGAGGCCGTCTTGGGCTTAGCGACCATGACATGATAGAATTCTCAGTTGTGAGCGAAGTAAGGAGAGGGGTCAGCAAAACTGCTACCATGGACTTCCGGAGGGCAGACTTTGGCCTGTTCAGGTCACTGGTTGAGAGAGTCCCTTGGGAGACAGTCCTGAAGGACAAAGGGGTCCAGGAAGGCTGGACAGTCTTCATGAAGGAAATCTTAAAGGCGCAGGAGCAAACGGTCCCCATGTGCCGTAAGAAGAGCTGGCAGGGAAGGCGACCGGCCTGGCTGAACGGGGAGATTTTGCTGGGACTCAGGGAAAAGAGGAGAGTTTATCACCTCTGGAAGAAGGGGCAGGCAACTCGCAAAGAGTACAAGGATCTCGTTAGGTCAAGCAGGGACAAAATTAGAAAGGCAAAAGCCCAGCTAGAGCTCAGTCTGGCTACAGTCGTAAAGGATAATAAAAAATGTTTTTACAAATATATTAACAACAAAAAGAGAGGCAAGGAGAATCTCCATCCCCTACTGGATATGGCAGGGAACATTGTCTCCAAGGACGAGGACAAGGCTGAGGTACTTAATGCCTTCTTTGCCTCAGTCTTTAATAGCCAGTCCAGGTATCTGCAGGGTATTCAGCCCCCTATGCTGGAAGACGTGGATGGAGAGCACAATAACCTGCCCATAATCCAGGAGGAAGCAGTTAAGGACCTGTTAAGCCACCTGGACACCCACAAGTCTATGGGGCCTGATGGGATCCTCCCGAGAGTACTGATAGAGCTGGCAAAGGAGCTTGCCAAGCCACTCTCCATCATTTATCAGCAGTCCTGGTTAACAGGGGAGGTCCCAGAAGACTGGAGGCTTGCTAATGTGACACCCATCTACAAGAAGGTCTGGAAGGAGGATCCTGGGAACTACAGGCCTGTCAGCCTGACCTCTGTACCGGGGAAGATCATGGAGCGGTTGGTCTTGAGAGTGCTCACAGGGCATCTGCAGGACAACCAAGGGATCAGGCCCAGCCAGCACGGGTTCATGAAAGGCAGGTCCTGCTTGACCAACCTGATCTCCTTCTATGACCAGGTGACCCGCCTAGTGGATGAGGGAAAGGCTGTGCATGTTGTCTACCTGGACTTTAGTAAAGCCTTTGACAGCGTCTCCCACAGCATTCTCCTGGAGAAACTGTCGGCTTGTGGCTTAGACAGGTTTACTCTTTGCTGGATGAGGAACTGGCTGGATGGCCGAGCCCAGAGAGTTGTGGTGAACGGCGTTAAATCCGGCTGGCGGCCGGTCACAAGCGGTGTTCCCCAGGGCTCAGTTCTGGGGCCAGTCTTATTCAATATCTGTATTGACGATCTGGATGAGGGAATCGAGTGCTCCCTCAGTAAGTTTGCAGACGACACCAAGTTGGGTGGGAGTGTTGATCTGCTGGAGGTTAGGAGGGCTCTGCAGAGGGTTCTGGACAGGCTGGATCGATGGGCAGAGGTCAACTGTATGAGGTTTCATAAGGCCAAGTGCAGGGTCCTGCACTTGGGTCACAACAACCCCATGCAACGCTACAGGCTTGGGGAGGAGTGGCTGGAGAGCAGCCCGGCAGAAAAGGACCTGGGAGTGCTGGTTGACAGCCAGCTGAATATGAGCCGGCAGTGTGCCCAGGTGGCCAAGAAGGCCAACAGCGTCCTGGCCTGTATCAGGAATAGTGTGGCCAGCAGGAGTAGGGAAGTGATTGTGCCCCTGTACTCGGCACTGGTGAGGCCGCACCTTGAATCCTGTGTTCAGTTTTGGGCCCCTCACTACAAGAAGGATGTTGAGGTGCTGGAGCGTGTCCAGAGAAGGGTAACGAAGCTGGTGAGGGGTCTGGAGCACAAGTCTGATGAGGAGCGGCTGAAGGAACTGGGGTTGTTCAGTCTGGAGAAGAGGAGGCTGAGGGGAGACCTTATCGCTCTCTACAACTACCTGAAAGGGGGTTGTGGCGACGAGGGTGTTGGTCTCTTCTCCCAAGTAACTAGTGACAGGACAAGAGGAAATGGCCTCAAGTTGCACCAGGGGAGGTTTAGATTGGATATTACGAAAAATTTCTTCACTGAGAGGGTGGTCAGGCATTGGAACAGGCTGCCCAGGGCGGTGGTGGAGTCGCCATCTCTGGAAGTGTTCAAAAAACGTGTGGATGTGGCACTTCAGGACATGGTTTAGGGGGCATAGTGGCACTGGATTAATGGTTGGACTTGATGATCTTAAAGGTCCTTTCCAACCTAGTGATTCTGTGATTCTGTGTGATTCTGTGAGTTTGAGCTGCCTCAGAAGTGATTGTTACTGAAACACAGCTCCTCCTGGCACCCTGACTGCCGGTGCTGGGCTGGATGTTCAAAGGGAGGGTCCCCTCTACACATCATGCGACTGATGCTACGTGGAGTAAGTAGGTTGCTCTTATCACACAGTGGGCTCGAATAGGAAACCCCAAATGCCCAGGAACCTTGGAAGTGATCATGGACTGGCCAGAAGGCAAAGGTTTTGGAATATCGCCAGAAGAGGATGTGGCACGTGCTGAAGAAGCTCCACCATGTAATAAACTGCCAGTGAACGAAAGGCAATATGCCCTGTTTACTGATGGGTCCTGTCGTATTGTAGGCAAACATGGAAGGTGGAAAGCTGTTGTATGGAGCCCTATACGACTGTCCTGGTTTCAGCCAGGGTGTCGCGGCCCGTAAGGAGTCGTTTAGGACGACCTCCTTCCCCGTGAGACCAACGACCAAGTTCATGATCCCCTTGGACTGAATTAAGGTGAAACGACACCAGCCAACCAATTTAACAATTTAATAATACAAAATGCAAGGCATGAGGTTACATAAAATGACTCAATGGCAACTACTCTAAGTAATTCAACTAAACAAACAAGTCCCCTACAGCACATCTTTTACACTTCGACAAAGAGAGGAGAGAGAAAGAGAGAGAGAGAGAGAAAAGAGAGAGAGAGAGAGAGAGAAAGACAGCAAAGAAGATATCACCACCCGTGGATCCAGTGGCATCCCGTTGGTCCTCTTGATGCTCCTTGGTGGTGGGGGTCCCCCTTTTTGCTTCTGATGGTGTCATTTTTATACAGTCCGAGTCCCACAATCTCCATCTGCATGCATATACCACAGGCTGCATGCATATGCAACAGGCTGATTCAATCAAGCAACGGCACCTCTGCAGGCCTTGGTGTCTCCTCTCACCGCATCTCTGCTCTGCAGGAACCGGTCATTGCGCAGGCACCGTATCTCTGAACAGGTCCTTGTGCCTGCACCGTATCTCAGTCTTTTCTGGTGTCCACTCCATATCGAGGCATGTTCAAGCCGTTGTACCAAAAAAGGTGTGGGTTCCTCAGAACCGTGAAATGTTTAAGACAGAAACTGCATATTGGTCCGCCACACCACCATGGCTTAAACATTGATCGAAATTCTCATCCACGGGTGTGATATGAAGTTAAGTTTAGAAGGGAGAGAAAAAGGAAAAAGAAAAGGTAGAAGTGACAATGCATGCACATGGTAACTACAACTATTTTTAACTGGTTCACAACATCTCCTTATAACTATAATATATCTAAATCTAACAGATTCTACATAACAGAAACATGCCCCATGCCGAATTTGAGAACTTGTTTCCGGCTCGGGGGGATTAGAAGCAGGAGGTGACTGTCCACAATGATAATCACAAGGTAAACACACATATATCAAAAGAACAGTTACAGCAATAGTTAACAAAATTAACGCCACAAAATAAAGTGTAATGATTGGGTACATTTCAGCCATTTCGTCCTCTCCTCTTGTGATTCTTCCGGTAATACAGTTCATGGATTGTGTCTTTGTCGTGACGGGTGAGTACCTTTTTTGCGTTGGTCTCGGGTTTTCAGTAATACGAAGCTGGTCGTTGTTGTCGATTGGGGTCCTTGTGGTCAGTACAGAGGCTGATGGCCACGCTACCCTGGCGCATTGGAGTTGGGGTCTGCATATGCAGCAAGAAAAACGGATTTCCACGCCTCCAGCCCAGAGCACATGTGTAGTTTGGGTCTGGATACTCTCGTCACGGATTTTTCCCGCCTTCTGGTTTTGTTGTTTCAATTCTAATACAAATTATCAATAATATTTGCTGTATTCACCTCCCCTCACCCTGTGAGTCCATCTGATCTTAAATTGCTATTTCAGAATTAGGGACATCGATTAAGTTTTCCTCAACTTCCTGCAAGGGTGTATAATTAGTTAGCTGGACCATTCGTATGTTAACAGCTTTCATTATAGTTGATTTTATACAAGATATTGACCACAAAGACCATTTTGATATACCAACATTAAGTCTAGTGCCATGCGGTTTTGAAGAGCCATTTTCGATGTAGCTTGCAATTGTTGATTAAGCAGCTGTACACTAGTTTCAGCAGCATTAGCTAGTTTTTCTACTTGATAAGCTAACCTACTTAACCATAATCGCATCCGCACGGTAGCACTCCCAAATCCCCAGAATCCTTCCATTCCCCAGGCTATGCGGGTGGTGGCCCCTGGGTCTTGCCACCCCTCTACCTCTCTGTCTAGTGTCACTTTTGCCCGCTTCATGCGGGTTATCCAGTGGGGTCGAATAGGGGTTCGCTTCCACATGGGACATAATGTCGGGAGACCCAAAGTACATTGAAGTTCAGGTAGTCCCGCCCATAAAGAAGTGTACATATTACCATCGCTACAGGCCCAAATCAAACCAGCCGGAGCGTCACCAGAGGCAACATGACAGTCGTTGCGAGGTGCAAAATCTGCACTCACTGATTTATATGATACACTATGATTTCGACATAAACAGCCTATTTTTAAGGTAATATAAACTGGCCAATAATATTTAACCCAATTGTATTGTTCAGTTAGAACAATTTATTACATTTTGACAGGACCACAACGCTGACTTGTTTGATACTGAGCCAAAAGAAAATCCTGGTTTGAATGGTGTAAAACCCTGTCCATCTAATCCAAACCAGACACAACCCTTATTGGGATTTTTCTTCTTTTTCTTGGGACAATCTTGTCCTCTATTCCATTGTATACACCACGTTGTATTTATGGGTTGATTATATTGTAGGACGTTAGTTGCTCTTCCCCAGGGTCGCAAATCAGATGTTCCCCATATGATCTGATTGCAGGTAAAAGTTACATTCAAGCCTTTTTCATAATATGTACAGGTTGTGCTATCAATGGTAGAAAAATTAAATGGCTGATTAATTTGTACAGAAACTCACCTTCTGTCTGGGGTATAAGGGTTTACTATTTCAATGATACCCCGGGTATTCCACAGTCGTAACAAACTTCCTGCTATGTCCGTAGGGAGAATACCCATTGGAAGGGGATCTTCTACAGATTTAGGCAAAGGCAAACAAGCGGTAATACTAGATTCATTGAGGGCACTTGCAAGCCCCTTTATCAAGGTTAAAACTAAGTTATCCTCCAAACCATGGGTGGCTTGGACTGATTAAAGTTCGCTTGTTTTTACCTTGGGTATGTTCCTGATTCCGGCAATAGATTTGCCATAACACATATAAATATATTAAACCAAGGCATATCTTTCTAACACATGTTAAAAATGCCATTTTTAGCTGTTGTGTTTTCAACAATAAAGCTAATTGTGATCATAACACATAATTACAAAAAATAACTATTATAACTACAAAAGATAGTATCCCTTGAGGGGGATGTCTCAACATGAGACAAATCTTCTTCCCCAGTGTTCTTCTCCTTTCTTCTCCTGATCTCAGGATTCCACCTGCAAGAGATCAGATAAAGCAACTCGTCTCGATTTCGAACCAGTAAAAAAAATGGAATGATCCATCTAGTATGGATTCGCTAATCTTTCCCATAGGTATCTGTGGCTACCCATGCATACAGGTTTTTTGGAGCTTTCAGTGCTAGAGGTACTTGTCCCACAGTGGGTAGATTCATTAAAACTGTTTGTCCTGGATAATACACTGAATTCCTCGGGTTCTTATTCTCCTTAGTCCCAGGTAAGAGGGATGGGAGATTAGGGTAAAAAGCTGTGAGTCTGGGGCAACCGTTTACTCCCCAGCGTCCACTGACTTTAGTTACTGCATCAGATACTCGTCGTGCCCATCCAGGGTCATGTGGTCTCAGGGTTTGTTTAAGGAGTCCATTAGTATGTTCTACAATACTATTTGCCTGAGGGTAATATGGGGTATGAAAAATCCACTGTATCCCTTCATCTCGTGCCCACTCTTGGACCACCCCGGCAGTAAAGTGACTACCGTTGTCTGATTAGATAACTCTGGGTTTAGGAAAACAGCTAAACCATGATTTCAGACTGCTCACTGTATACTCTCCGGTTGCTCGTGGGACAGCTTCAGCTTGAGTTAGTCCAGAAATTACTTCAACTCCTACCAATATGTACCTCTTTCCTTCTGAGAGACGAAAAGGGCCGATGTAGTCTACTTGCCAAGTGTCCCACAGTCCCTTATTGTCCCTTAAGTGTAGGGGTTGATCCTTGAGAGGGTTATGCTCCCCTAATCGTGTACGGCATAGACCGCATGCTGAGGTGACGGTGTTACATAGCTCCCTGGTCACAGACCATCCCCTGCTAATTGCCTCTTTATAAAGGTCGTTACTTCCAGAATGGCCTCATTTAACATGTAACCATTCTAACAGATGTTCCCATTTTTCCCCTTCCACTTCTGCTGCTAATGTGGCTAAGCAGGTTAGTGAATCTACTTGATTATTCAAAAGGTGGGAAGGGTGGTCTCCTTTTTGGTGTGCAGCTACTCATCCTACTAGAAGAGATTTCTGTTTAGCAATGCTTAGAATGTCTTCCCATTTTTCTCGCTGCCACACCGGTAGCCGGTTAACTTCCCATTGGTTTTGTTCCCAAAATGGGAGCCATTCAGTACATCCCTTGAATACAGCATATGAATCGGTATAAATAAACACTGGTTCTTTGTTTTCTGCTTCTCGTTTTATCACACTCCAAACTGCTATCAACTCTCCTACCTGAGCACTTCCCTTCTGTTACTATCCGGTTCCCTGAATCAACGTGCAGTGCTACTGCTCAGTACTTCCATACCTTTCCCTCTCTTTTAGAGGATGCATCAGTAAACCATACATTCTTTAGTTGGGAATCAAAGGGAGGAGCAGGTTTTATAACTGAAGGAAGAGGCTCCTGATCTGGGTGATCAGAAGTTGGATCCTGTGTTTGAAGCATCTTAGGTAACCCTTCCTCTACCTGGTGTGTATGACAGTAGCGGTCTAACTGTGCATACCATTTCCTTACTGTTTCTCGCTGCGCAACTCCAACAGGAGGTGGGGTTCTGGCTAGTATCTGTTTCAAAACCTTAAAGGGTCCTCTTAAAATAATTGACTGTTGTCGTATGATTTTTTCAGCTTCTTGCAAGGCAAGGTTAACTACAAAAAGGCCTTTCTCCCAAGTTGAGTATCGCTTCTCTGCATCTTTAAAACTGCGTGAATAAAATCCTATGGGGCGAGTCGGACCGTCAAGTCCACGTTGCCACATGTGTATGGATAATCCATGGATTGCAAAACCCCATTTGATATGGAATGGATCTGTTGGGTGTATTGGCCCTAAAGCCTGATGCACTCCAGCCTCAAAAATTAACAATTTTAAGGCTTCCTCATGAGCTGGGGTCCAGTCCTAGGCAGCTTTTTTGCGTGTTAAATTATACAAGGGACGTGCTATGATGGAAAAATCTGGAATGTGCTTTCTCCAAAATACCAGCAGACCTAGGGCATGTTGTAACTCCTTATTGTTTCCAGGCATTTTTACTTGTTCAAGGGTAGTTAAAGTCTCTGGGGGAATACATATTGTTCCTCCCCTCCACCAAATGCCTAAGAATTTCACTTCAGAAGAGGGAAGCTGTACCTTTTCTGTTGGGATTTGGAGTCCTAAATTTTCCAAATGATCAATTATTTCAGATTGGGTTTGTCCTACTGCAGTGGCATCAGAGCCACCAATCAGTATATCATCAATATACTGATATACTTTAACTCCTTCTCTGGGAGTGATTTGAGTAAGTTCCTGTGCCAGCGCACAGTGAGTGATGGTCGGTGAGTGACAGTATCCCTGGGGAAGACATGTAAAGGCGAATTGTATGCCCTCCCATGTGAAAGCAAAGCGATCTCTATCTGCTTCTTGCAAGGGAACCATAAAAAACATGTCCTTCACATCAATGGTTGCTAAAATTTGGTGAGCTTGCTCCTGTATAGTTGCAATTAGTTCAGCTATATTAGGTACAGCAGCAGTCAAGAGACATGTACTGGCGTTCAGGCGCCGATAATCAATTGTCAACCGCCACTTCCCGTTTGGTTTGCAGACTGGCCACACAGGGGAGTTATAAGGTGAGTGAGTGGGGACAATTATCCCTTGCTCCCGTAATTCAGCTATTACTGGGGTAATTCCCTCCCTTGCTCCTAATGGCAGGGCATAGGGTTTGACATTGACTGTCTTTGAAAAAGGGAGTGTGGGTGCTGATTGAAACAGTCTCACTGAGGCTGTGGGGAGTCCGAACACCCACTCTTTTCCTACTGAATCTACCCAGGTGCAACCTTTAAGTCAATCGAGCCCCATAATGTTTGTTGGTAAATCTCCCAATATCATTGTGGTCTCAACAGGAGATTCATCTCCTGGCAGCCAACATTTAACTCGAGCTGTTTGCTGTGGTTTAGAGTTGCCAAAAACATCAGTAACCCAGATCGGTTTCTTATCTGTGACTATGCCAGTGTTATCAGCGACATCTGTCCGAAGAGCTGACATTTGGGCTCCAGTGTCTACTAGGAAGGTAACTGGAGTTTTAAGGGGTCCCAAAGGGAAAGTCATCAACAAGTCTCCTTTGCTGTTTTCTGTGAGCCTCCTTAAGTGTGCCCACTGGCCGTCCTCCGGCTCACTTAAAAAGGATGGCGCAGGCGGTTTCCCGACTCCGAGGTTTTTAAATCAATCAAATCCATCTCACAGGATGCAGATGGGGTTACTGTTCCGGGTTCTTGGGATAAGGAAGAAGGATCTTTGGGGATTGAGGGGGATGGGATTCCCTTTATTCTGTCCCAGGTTTTCACCAAACTTTCCAGGTTGGGAGTGGGTAACCTGTCCATTACTTCTCTGGGAATGCTCTTTGAAATGCCCTCTGCCCATAATAACTGTCTTTTGCTGTCCGGTACCCGTACCAGTTTCTCAGAATGTGGGGGTCGTGATGGTTTAAATTTCCTCCCACTTTCTTCTACTCTCCTTATCTCTGCCTTGTGCTTTGTTTCCCCCTGGCCAGTGAATCCCATGCGTCTTCCGTAATTAATTAGCTCTTGCACCACTTCCCCCCAGGTCATTTCAGGGGAGTCTCCCCTTCGCCTCGGTCGGGGAGTTCGCAACCGGTCTTGTAGCTGAACAGCATACAGCTTTAAAGCATCGGGAAGTCCCCTGATTAGGGGATGAAACCTCTCCGGGTCTGCCACACACTGCATGGGGGAGGGCTGTCGTGGAAGCAACAACTGGTCATGCATTAATTGGAGGCAGGCAGCTTTCTGCACGCTTTCCAAAATGTGACTTGCTGTAGGTGTTTTGATAGGAAAAGGGTCCCCTCTCTCCATTGGGTCTAATCCTCCTGCCCAATAAGCCACCCTCTGGGTCAAGGACCAGGGTTCTCGGTGATCATTAGTAGTTAAGAAAACCCCAGGTCCCCAATATCCTCTAGCCTCATCTTCGCTCAACAGAATGCGATCTCCTCCAGTAAGGGAGACTCTCCACACGTACTCGGTTTCAGTTTCTTGGGGGCCCCGAGAGTATTTTTCCTGTATTTTGGCCAAGTCCATAGGGGAAAAGGGGATGGTACGTGTGGTATGTTGCTGGACACCCCCCTGACCAGTATCAATGATTTCAGTTTTGATCAAGGGTCTCATCACCACTTCCTCATCTCTAGGGTAAAAGATATTCCTACTTTCCCCTAGTTCTTTAACTGGATATATAGCTTTCAGGTGAGATGTCGGTTTTTCTCCTAATTTCGCCAAACTCGAAAATCCTGGTTCACTCTCCAGATCTGAGCCTGTTTCTCTCCTATTGCCAAACACCTGCCCATTTTCTTGCAATTCAGTCCGTAAGATTCTCTCTCGGTCTAGTGAATCTGCCAAAATTACGTGAAGCTGCTGAGTAGTGCTACGCTCAGCAGTGAGCTGGCTTTGCAAGTTTCTTATCTGTTCTTGCAAGGACTCAATTGTCTCTTTATCTGCTTGCTTTTCCTCTTGGGCAGCAATTAGTGCTGCCCCCAACACTGCACAGACTGTTGCCTTTCCTTTCCCCAGTTGCAGTTTTCGTTCCTTTGCCAAAAGAGTGATTCGATCAACCACTGCCTGCGAGTCATGCCAATTCTTTTGAGCCCAAGCCATGCCAGGAAGAGAGGGTAGGGCTTTATAGCCCTTCAGTTTCTCAAGCAGGGGATTCTCCCCCATCGTTGGATCCTCAAATCAATCCCAACAACAACTGTCACACAATGCAAAAAAGAGTACTCCAAAGTATCCAGCCTACTGTGGGTTCACGTACCCAGTGTGGATCTTTACAACAAGATCCTCTGTTCTCTCTCTCTCCTGTCAGGCACTTCCCAAGGAAGGGGCCGCGCTAAGGGCCCTGGTCCCTCCTGGTTGGTTCAGTTTCGCAAGGGGATCCTGTCCGTGACGCCAATTTAGATATCGCGGCCCGTAAGGAGTCGTTTAGGACGACCTCCTTCCCTGTGAGACCAACGACCAAGTTCGTGATCCCCCTGGACTGAATTAAGGTGAAACGACACCAGCCAACCAATTTAACAATTTAATAATACAAAATGCAAGGCATGAGGTTACATAAAATGACTCAATGGCAACTACTCTAAGTAATTCAACTAAACAAACAAGTCCCCTACAGCACATCTTTTACACTTCGACAAAGAGAGGAGAGAGAAAGAGAGAGAGAGAGAGAAAAGAGAGAGAGAGAGAGAGAGAGAAAGACAGCAAAGAAGATATCACCACCCGTGGATCCAGTGGCATCCCGTTGGTCCTCTTGATGCTCCTTGGTGGTGGGGGTCCCCCTTTTTGCTTCTGATGGTGTCATTTTTATACAGTCCGAGTCCCACAATCTCCATCTGCATGCATATACCACAGGCTGCATGCATATGCAACAGGCTGATTCAATCAAGCAACGGCACCTCTGCAGGCCTTGGTGTCTCCTCTCACCGTATCTCTGCTCTGCAGGAACCGGTCAGGCTGATTCAATCAGGGAACGGCACATCTGCAGGCCTTGGTATCTCTCACCGCATCTCTGCTCTGCAGGAACCGGTCATTGCGCAGGCACCGTATCTCTGAACAGGTCCTTGCGCCTGCACCATATCTCTGCTTTACAGGAACAGGTCCTTGTGCCTGCACCGTATCTCGGTCTTTTCTGGGGTCCACTCCGTATCGAGGCATGTTCAAGCCGTTGTACCAAAAAAGGTGTGGGTTTCTCGGAACCGTGAAATGTTTAAGACAGAAACCGCATATTGGTCTGCCACACCAGGGTAGAGTTAATTTTCTTCATAGAAGCTAGTGTGAGGCGAAGGGCTACGGAGCGAAGGATCGCGCCAGGGGACCCTTCCCGAAGCGGCCAAACCGCGAAGACGGCAGCACAGGGGGAGAGAGGGTGCCCCAGCCCCCTGCCCCCAGGCCGGCAGAGCGGGCTCCTGATGAGCGGCAGCTCTGACTCAGCGCGGGCGGGGCCCAGGGCGGCGGCAGCCAAAGCCCCTCGCCTACAAGAGCAGCCACAGGGAGTGCGAGCGACTCGGAGCGCGGCGAACAGGGTGGGCAAACAGGACGTGGCGCGTCAGAAGGGCATAGGGCGTCAGTTTGCGCGGGCAGGGCGTGCAGGGAAGGTGTGCGGGCGGGGTGCAGCGTCCCCCCCGGCACTAGAGGTTCTCTGACAAGTGGCCATAGTCCTCCCAGAGGAGGCTCAGCCATGGTCGCCACTCGGCTGAAAACCGTGGCCAGAAAGAATGTGGTGACACAGACAGAGCTCCCTCCCACTCAGGCACGCGGCTGTCCAAGTATCCGGCTGCAAAGAGTGCCTGAGCCTGTCGGTTGTTCCAGAGACCGACGGGGACACCACCTGCGTGCGGTGTGACCAGGTGAGCGACCTGCTCAGCCTGGTGGCAGAGCTGAAAGAGGAAGTGGAGAGGCTGAGGAGCATTAGGGAGTGTGAGAGAGAGAGAGATTGGTGGAGCCGCATCCTGCCATCCCTGAAGCAGGGGCAGCTGGTGGAGGCTCCACAAGCAGCAGGGGATCCCCTGGCCTCTTGATGCCGGGCAGAAGGAGGGGACCTAAGAGATGAGGGGAAATGGAAGCAGGTCCCTGCTTGGAGAGGCTGACGAATGCCCTCCTGGCCTCCCCCACCGTCCCAGCTGCCCTTACACAACAGGTATGGGGCTCTGGAACGTGAGGGACAGGAACATGAGGACCCTGACGAAGGTCCGTCCAAGGGGGTGCCTAGGGTGAGTCAACCAGCCCCACGCATCAAGACGTCTTGTCTTAAGAAAAAAAGGAGGGTGATTGTCGTAGGCGACTCCCTTCTGAGGGGTACAGAGGGCCCAATATGTCGACCAGACCCAACTCACAGGGAAGTCTACTGCCTCCCTGGGGCCAGGGTGAGAGACATCACCAGGAAACTCCCTGGTCTGGTTCGGCCCACTGATTACTACCCACTGTTGGTCATGCAGGTTGGCAATGATGAGGTTGCGCTAAGAAGCCCAACGGCAGTCAAAAAGGACTTGAGAGCACTGGGGCGACTGGTCGATGGAGCGGGAGCACAAGTAGTGTTTTCATCAATGCCTTCAGTGGCAGGGAAGAACGCTGAAAGGAACAGGAAAGCACACCTGATCAACACATGGCTCAGGGGCTGGTGCCGTCGTCAGAATTTTGGGTTTTTTGACCACGGGGTGGTTTACACGGCACCGGGCCTCCTCGCAGCTGATGGAGTGCAACTGACGTCGAGGGGCAAAAGGATTCTTGCTCATGAGCTGGCAGGCCTCATTGAGAGGGCTTTAAACTAGATTTGGAGGGGGGAGGGGATAAAACCAGGCTCACTAGAGTTGAGCCTAGGGGTGGCGTGCCAGAGTTGAAATCGATAGCCCAGCTCAGGTGCATCTACACCAATGCACGCAGCATGGGCAGCAAACAGGAGGAGCTGGAAGCCGTTGTGCAGCGGGACAGCTATGATGTAGTTGCCATCACAGAAACATGTTGGGATGCTTCTCATGACTGGAGTGCTGCAATGGATGGCTATAAGATCTTCCGAAGGGATAGGCATGGAAGGAGAGGTGGTGGGGTGGCTCTGTATGTTAGGGAGTGTTTTGATTGCATAGAAATCAATGACTCTGAAGACCAAGTAGAGTGCTTATGGGCAAGGTTGAGGGGGAAGGCCAATGAGGCAGATATCCTGCTGGGAGTCTGTTACAGACCACCCAACCAGGACGAAGAGACAGATGAGACATTTTATAAGCGACTGGCAGAAGTCTCGCATTCACTGGCCCTTGTTCTTGTGGGGGAATTCAACCTACCGGACATCTGCTGGAAGTATAACACAGCAGAGAGGAAACAATCTGGGAGGTTCCTGGAATGTGTGGAGGATAACTTCCTGACACAGCTGGTGAGTGAGCCCACCAGGGGAGGTGCCTTGCTGGACCTGCTGTTTACAAACAGAGAAGGACTGGTGGGAGATGTGGTGGTCGGAGGCCGTCTTGGGCTTAGCGATCACGACATGATAGAATTCTCAGTTGTGAGCGAAGTAAGGAGAGGGGTCAGCAAAACTGCTACCATGGACTTCCGGAGGGCAGACTTTGGCCTGTTCAGGTCACTGGTTGGGAGAGTCCCTTGGGAGACAGTCCTGAAGGACAAAGGGGTCCAGGAAGGCTGGACAGCCTTCAAGAAGGAAATCTTAAAGGCGCAGGAGCAGATGGTCACAATGTGCCGTAAGAAGAGCTGGCGGGGAAAGCGACCAGCCTGGCTGAACAGGGAGATTTTGCTGGGACTCAGGGAAAAGAGGAGAGTTTATCACCTCTGGAAGAAGGGGCAGGCAACTCACGAAGAGTACAAGGATCTCGTTAGGTCAAGCAGGGACAAAATTAGAAAGGCAAAAGCCCAGATAGAGCTCAGTCTGGCTACAGTCGTAAAGGATAATAAAAAATGTTTTTACAAATATATTAACAACAAAAAGAGAGGCAAGGAGAATCTCCATCCCCTACTGGATATGGCAGGGAACATTGTCTCCAAGGACGAGGACAAGGCTGAGGTACTTAATGCCTTCTTTGCCTCAGTCTTTAATAGCCAGTCCAGGTATCCACAGGGTATTCAGCCCCCTGAGCTGGAAGTTGGGGATGGAGAGCACTATATACTCATAATCCAGGAGGAAGCAGTTAAGGACATGTTAAACCACCTGGACACCCACAAGTCTATGGGGCCTGATGGGATCCTCCCGAGAGTACTGATAGAGCTGGCAAAGGAGCTTGCCAAGCCACTCTCCATCATTTATCAGCAGTCCTGGTTAACAGGGGAGGTCCCAGAAGACTGGAGGCTTGCTAATGTGACACCCATCTACAAGAAGGTCTGGAAGGAGGATCCTGGGAACTACAGGCCTGTCAGCCTGACCTCTGTACCGGGGAAGATTATGGAGCGGTTGGTCTTGAGAGTGCTCACAGGGCATCTGCAGGACAACCAAGGGATCAGGCCCAGCCAGCACGGGTTCATGAAAGGCAGGTCCTGCTTGACCAACCTGATCTCCTTCTATGACCAGGTGACCCGCCTAGTGGATGAGGGAAAGGCTGTGCATGTTGTCTACCTGGACTTTAGTAAAGCCTTTGACAGCGTCTCCCACAGCATTCTCCTGGAGAAACTGTCGGCTTGTGGCTTAGACAGGTTTACTCTTTGCTGGATGAGGAACCGGCTGGATGGCCGAGCCCAGAGAGTTGTGGTGAATGGCGTTAAATCCGGCTGGCGGCCGGTCACAAGCGGTGTTCCCCAGGGCTCGGTTCTGGGGCCGGTCTTGTTCAATATCTTTATAGATGATCTGGATGAGGGAATCGAGTGCTCCCTCAGTAAGTTTGCAGACGACACCAAGTTGGGTGGGAGTGTTGATCTGCTGGAGGGTAGGAGGGCTCTGCAGAGGGATCTGGACAGGCTGGATCGATGGGCAGAGGTCAACTGTATGAGGTTTCATAAGGCCAAGTGCAGGGTCCTGCACTTGGGTCACAACAACCCCATGCAACGCTACAGGCTTGGGGAGGAGTGGCTGGAGAGCTGCCGGGCGGAAAGGGACCTGGGGGTGCTGGTTGACAGCCGGCTGAATATGAGCCAGCAGTGCGCCCAGGTGGCCAAGAAGGCCAACAGCGTCCTGGCCTGTATCAGAAATAGTGTGGCCAGCAAGAGTAGGGAAGTGATCATCCCCTGTACTCGGCACTGGTGAGGCTGCAGCTTGAATACTGTGTTCAGTTTTGGGCCCCTCACTACAAGAAGGATGTTGAGGTGCTGGAGCGTGTCCAGAGAAGGGTAACGAAGCTGGTGAGGGGGCTGGAGCACAAGTCTTATGAGGAGCATCTGAGGGAACTGGGGTTGTTCAGTCTGGAGAAGAGGAGGCTGAGGGGAGACCTTAATCGCTCTCTACAACTACCTGAAAGGGGGTTGTGGCGATGAGGGTGTTGGCCTCTTCTCCCAAGTAACTAGTGACAGGACAAGAGGAAATGGCCTCAAGTTGCGCCAGGGGAGGTTTAGATTGGATATTAGGAAAAATTTCTTCACTGAGAGGGTGGTCAGGCATTGGAACTGGCTGCCCAGGGAGGTGGTGGAGTCGCCATCCCTGGAAGTGTTCAAAAAACGTGTGGATGTGGCGCTTCAAGACATGGTTTAGGGAACATGGTGGCACTGGATTAATGGTTGGACTTGATGACCTTGAAGGTCCTTTCCAACCTAGTGATTCTGTGATTCTGTGATTCTATGAAACTATTGATAACATTATGATGTTTTGAGTTGTTGCTAAATAGTCAAGGACAGTCCAGCTTCTCATGCTGGCCTTCCATGCACGGGAAGCTGGGAGGGGACACAGCCAGGACAGCTGTCCCAGGTTGGCCAAAGAGATATTCCATACCATATGATGTCACACTCAGTATATAAAGCTGGGACGAAGAAGAAGGAAGGGGTGGAGGGACATTCGGAGTTATGGAGTCTGTCTTCCCAAGAAACTATTACACGTGATGCAGTCCTGCTTCCCTGGAGATGGCTGAACACCTGCCTGCCGATGGGGAGTGGGGAATGGATTCCTTGTTTTGCTTTGCTTGCGTGCGCGGCTTTTGCTTTACTTATTGAACTGTCTTTATCTCAAACCATGAGTTTCCTCACTTTTACTCTTCCGATTCTCTCCCCCATCCCACCGTGGGGGAATGAGCGAGCGGCTGTGTGGGGCTTAGTTGCCAGCTGGGACTAAACCATGAAAACAACAAGTCGCAGAAGCTGCTGAAGGACAAGGTGAATCAAGTCAGTTTGCAGAGGTGAAAGCCATCCAGCTGGCTTTAGATATTGCTGAATGAGAAAAATGGCCAATACTCTGTCTCTATATTGACTCATGGATGGTGGCAAATGCTCTGTGGGGGTGGCTACAGCAATGGAAGCAGAGCAACTGGCAGCACAGAAGCAAGCCCATCCGGGCTGCTGAATTATGGCAAAATATTGCTGACCGATTAGGGAATCTGGTCACGTAGGTGCTCACGTACCCAAAAGTTGGACCACTGAAGAACATCAAAACAACCATCAGGTGGATCAGGCTGCTAAGATTGAAGTGGCTCAGGTGGATCTGGACTGGCAACATAAGGGTGAATTATTTATAGCTCGCTGGGCCCATGACACCTCAGGCCATCAGGGAAGAGATGCAACATATAGATGGGCTCGGGATCGAGGGGTGGAATTGACCATGGACGCTATTGCACAGGTTATCCATGAATGTGAGACGTGTGCTGCGATCACACAAGCCAAGCGGTTAAAGCCCTCTGGTATGAAGGACGATGATTGAAATATAAATATGGAGAGGCCTGGCAGATTGACTACATCACACTTCCACAAACTCGCCAAGGCAAGCGCTATGTGCTTGCCATGGTGGAAGCAACCACCGGATGGCTGGAAACATATCCTGTGCCCCATGCCACTGCCCGGAACACTCTCCTGGGCCTTGAAAAGCAAGTCTTATGGCGACATGGCACCCCCGAAAGAATTGAGTCAGACAATGGGACTCATTTCCGAAACAACCTCATAGACACCTGGGCCAAAGAGCACGGCATTGAGTGGGTGTATCATATCCCCTATCGTGCACCGGCTTCTGGAAAAATTGAACGATACAAGGGACTGTCAAAGACTACCCTGAGAGCAATGGGTGACAGGACATTCAAACATTGGGATAAACATTTAGCCAAAGCCACCTGGTTAGTCAACACTAGGGGATCTACTAATAGAGCCGGCCCTGCCCAATCAAAACTTCTACGTACTGTAGAAGGGGATAAAGTCCCTGTGGTGCATGTGAGAAACATGCTGGGGAAGACAGTCTGGGTTACTCCTGCCTCAGGCAAAGGCAAACCCATTCGTGGGATTGCTTTTGCCCAGGGACCTGGGTGCATTTGGTGGGTAATGGTGAAGGATGGGGAAGTCTGATGTGTACCTCAAGGAGACTTGATTTTGGGTGAAAATAGTCAATGATTTGAATTGTATTATGTTAATTGTTACACAATACAGTATGACATTACTACTATGGCTGCTATCTACCATATCAATGGTATTACAGTAAGAATCACCCAGATTGATGAAGAACGAGCTTCACTGAAACCAAGCAACATGCAGCAGTGATGGAACCAGAACTGGCTTCAGCAGCTTGCGCCCAACAATTCCCTCGAGATCGACATCTTCGACCTGCAGATCATGGACATGGACCGTGCCAGATGACAATCCAACACCACATACCATCTCCCCTGCCCTGAGAGACTGCTATGATGGATGAAGCCCAGAGTCATGGACCGAATGAACTCCACAGACATTGTAAAGTGGTGGCCCATGAACTAAGAGAGTGATATCTGTGTGTATATATTAAAAGACAGGAAGAGTAATAATGAATAATTGGAATGTATTGAAAAGTGTAGGACCTGGGCATGATGTAAATGGTATGGAATAAGGGGTGGATACTGTCCTGGTTTCAGCCAGGATAGAGCTGGTTTTCTTCACAGAAGCTAGTGTGAGACTATGTTTTGGATTTGGGATGAGAAACTGTTGATAATGTGGTGATGTTTTGGGTTGTTGCTAAGTAGTCAAGGACAGTCCAGCTTCTTGTGCTGGCCTGCTAGCAAGGAGGCTGGGGGTTAATAGTTAAATAGTTAAAACATTGGTGTGTTATCAATACTGTTTTCATCATCAGTCTAAAACACGGCACCATACAGGCTGCTATGAAGAAAATTAACTCCATCCCAGATAGACCCAGTACCATCTCCACCCCTTATTCCATACCATTTACGTCATGCCCAGGTCCTACAGTATTCAATCCATCCTCATCAACCATCACCCCTTTGCCATTCCTTTGATACATACACAGATATCATCCCCTTAGTCTATGGGCCATCCCCATTTGAATGTCCATTCAGTTCATTTTGTCCATGACTTGGGCTCCATCTGTTACAGTGAATATCTGGGTTAAGAGAGATGACGTGTTATGTTGGAGTACTGGTCACCAAAACCAGCTCAGCTGGATTTCTGCTGCACTTGCCTGGTTCCATTAGTTCAGGTGGCTCCTGCTGTGGCTTAGAACTGTGGCATCATACAACTGTGGCATCATACACCTCAAATCATGGGTTATTTTCCCCCAAGGTTAAATCCCCTTGAGGTACACATCGGATTTCCTCATCCTTCTGCGTTATCCACCAAGTGTACCTACATCCTTGTGTGAAAGTAATCCCACAAATGGGTTTCCTTTTCCTGAGGAAGGAGTAACCCACACTGCCTTTCCCAGCCAGTTCCCTACTTGCACTATGGGGACCTTATCTCCTTCCACAGTATATAGGGGCAGGACCAGGTCAGTTAGCAGATCCTCTAGTATTAACCAGCCAATTGGCTTCTGCTAAATCTGCATCCCAGTGCTTGAATGTCCCAGCACCTGTCACTCAGTATAGTCTTTAACAGTCCACTATATTGTCCAATCTTCCTGGAGGCTGGTGTGTGATAGGAGATTTGATACAGCCAATCAGTGCCATGTTTCTTGGCCCAGGTGTCTATGAGCTTTTTTCAGAAATGTGTCCTATTGTCTGATTCAATTCTTTCTGGGGTGATGTGCCACCATATAACTTGTTTTTCAAGGCCTGGATTGGTGTTTCAGGCAATGATATCAGTTACAGGGTATGTTTCCCTTCATCAGGATGAGAAGGAAGATCAGCCCTTCTACTGTGTCTGGGGATATGCTCAACAGCAACTGGAGCAGTAATCTTCCCAGATGGACCGACCCTTTTTGGCTGCTGTTTCTCCTTGCAATTCACATACATGAGCTTCTAGGTTTGACATAAGCACAGTCCCACTTCCTCCTATCCTTATGGTCACACAGATAGAACCACAGGGTAGTGCACGATGTGTGCCCACAGTCCCTTGAACAGAGTAAGGTTGACTCGGTACAGCACTCTTGATAGCTGAGATGCCAGCTGGTAGGGGCGAGGAGGAAAAGGTTTTCTTCAAGTTGTTGGGACAGTTTATCCACAGCCAAGATGCAGGTCCATAGGGTCAAAGAGGAAGAGAGATTCTCTTTGAATCATCGAAGCTTGTTGGACAGTTTATCCACAGTCAGTGCCTAAATGTCTGTGCAGTCCATTATCACCGGGGTGCTGGTGTACAACATTGATGTGTTCCATACAAACTTCCAACACATGGACCATGTGCGCTGGACTTCATCCAGATCTTTGGAGGCCTGGTTGTTCTCCAGGTTGTTGTAGACCACCTCCACCACTGCTAAGTCCCTCAGATACTGGATACCTTCCTCAGTGGTGGTCCACTTGCCTTGGCAGTTGTCACGACCTAAAGGGTTACCTGGCCTGTGGGAGGGTAGAGATCACAACCATCAGTTTATAGGATTCTGTAATACACAAGGACACAGAGGCTTTTATCCTCTAAATTTCTCTACTTTATTACAGATTACCACAAATACCACACAAACCACCATTAGCAAGTATACCTATGATTAATCAAAGTGAATATATATCTATATATCAAGCTATTAAAAATTGCAAGCTATTACAAATCAATCAACAATAATATAGTATCAATCAATAGTACTGCAGCAGTTAATAATGGCAGCAACCAATCATATAGCAACAACCAAGTAGGTATATACTATTACAGGTTACTACAAACTTATTAGTGAAGCAGCTTATCAACACTATAACAGCAGATATAGTTATGATAGATTACTTACTTACTTATATGGATATATAATACCCATATCAAGTGAATCTGATTTCAGAAGGGGCCAAACCATCCCAGAGGGGAAGACAAACCGACCCCAGAGGCAGACCCAACCATTCCAAAGGTGGGAGGACAAACTGAACCAACCCAAAAAGTGGGCCCAAAGGGGAACCGATAAGATAACAGACAGAGTCTGACTTCAAAGATGATCCGTGTCACGGAGTTTGGAGTCAGCCAGATGCTCCTGGTGAGAGTCAAAGATCTCATAGAAAGTTCATGAGGAATTCGTCCTTTTTAGGAAAGCAGCACGGGAAGTTCTCAGAGAGAGAGGTTCCATTTTGGATAAAAATTGAGTCCTTTTTATATCATAGAGACATAAGAGGACATGGGACACCACCACTTCGAGCAGCCAATAGATGGGGTTAATTTCTATTTTTCACCTGGAACAGCCAATAGATGATGATGTTTTCTGTTCTGTCAGACCATTTTTTATTTTTCCAGGCTGTTTTCCACCTTTTCAGATTATAAGTTGCCATTACAGTTGCTTGATTTAGAACTTATCAATGGTATCTCAGGATGTCTCTGGTTTCTAGGTATCCAGGTGTACTTCAAAGATGTCAGCTGCACTTTTCAAGGATGCTTCTGGTTCACAGGCCTAGTTCCTAGGCTCGCAGTTCCCAGGCTGGCAGGCAATTTCTTCTGTTCAGTAATTTTCCCTTTCTAACCAGGTTGTGTTTATGGTTGCTCACATCAGTAGTTTACAAGATCTTCCTTGAGGGGATACCTTGCCTTCACACTCAACAGGAACGGCCTCCAGAAGTTGTGGATTGCTGCCCCTCTTCCACTTCCTTTGTTGATTCCCCAGTCCCTTGCTGGAGAATCCAGCTGCTGGGTCTCTTTACCTTCTAATTCCTGATTGTGGGCCCCAGTATCCCAGCATCAGAGCAACCAGGTTTCTTTTTTTGCTTACCTGGATGATGGCTGTAATCTTTCTGCATATCTCTCAGCTTGCTCAGGGACAGGGACTGAGTGGTTTCCGACTCTTATTATTTCTGTCTCTTCCCTCTCCTGTTCTTGTGGCTGCTCTGCTGCAGAACAGGCTGCCTCTTCTTATTCTTCCTCCTGCTCCCCCTCAGGAGGAGCTTCTTCCTCTCTTACTAACCGGGTTGACCTCTGCTTCCATTGTTTCTTCTTGACTATAGGAGCAAATATTATAGTCAAGAGTTGGGTCTCTGGCATGGTCACAGTGTCCATTTGTATGTCCACACATCCAGAGACCCTCTCACCTCTTTGAGAGTGCTGGACAGAGGCTTGGTAGGCGTAAGTCAGGCCTCAACACCATGCTGGAAGTTGTGTCTCTGCTATAGGCAAGGTGTAATTGTTAATTGTCTCCACGGGATGGTTCTCAGAGTACCGGGATGGCAGAAGAGAGGGAGCATGCCATGGAACAGGTGCAGGAGCAAATAAAACGATATCAAGAACAAACAAGTCAACATCGTGACGAGCAACAGGAAGTAACAACCTGCCAAGTAACAGCTAAGCAGGTATAACAACTGTAAATTCAGTCTAGTACATTCTGATCAAATCTATCATTATCTCAAATCCCTTCAAGCTCCTCTGAGCCCCAGGTTGGACACCACAAAGGACTGTGATGGGTTGACCCCGTCCAGCAACTAAGCACCCACCAACCACTTGCTCACTCCCTCACCAGCAGGATGGGGGAGAGAATCAGAAGAGCAAAAGCAAGAAAAACTCATGGGTCAAGATAAAAACAGTTTAATAAGAGAAAGAAAAACAAAAGAAAAAAAAACCCCAAGTGACGTAAAGGCAGTTACTCACCATCACCTCTCACAAGCAGACCAATGCCCAGCTGGTCTCCAAGCAATGGCTACTTTGGAAAGACTACCCTCCCCCGCTCAGTTTTAATTGCTGAGCATGAAGTTATATGGCACAGAATATTCCTTTGGTCAGTTCAGGTCACCTGTCTCAACTGTGTCTCCTACCAGCCTCTTGCCCACCCCCAGGTCCTAAATATAGTGCTTAAAAGGTAAAAAATGGCTTAGCACTCTTGGCAAAACTGTAATAAGAAGCCATTACACAGACACAAAAAAGGAAGAATGCTTTCTGCAAAGCAGAACAAGATATAAAAGGAATCTGATCACTGGAATTAGCTCATGAGAAGTGTGGGTGATGTGGATTGAAGAATCCCTGCAGTGCTGTGGCCTGTGTTGCCCGTAT
Organism: Phaethon aethereus; assembly: GCF_964289735.1. Classification (NCBI taxonomy): domain Eukaryota; kingdom Metazoa; phylum Chordata; class Aves; order Phaethontiformes; family Phaethontidae; genus Phaethon; species Phaethon aethereus. The sequence goes on along the minus strand of NC_138581.1, from coordinate 36,861,421 downwards.
TCCATAGATTTGTGAGAAAAGATTATTGGTTTCTGACACCGGCAATTTGTACTGAGTCTGGTTGGGATGGAGTTCATTTTCTTCACAGCAGCTCTTATGGTGCTGTATTTTAGATTTGTGACCAAAACAGTGTTGATAACACAACAACGTTTTAGATATTGCTGAACAGTGCTTGCAGTGTCAAGCCCTTCTCTGTTTCTCACTCTGCTCCCCCAGGAAGTAGGCTGGGGGTGGGCAAGAGGTGTGGAAGGAACACAGTCAGGACAGCTGACCCAAATTGATCAAAGGGATATTCCATGCAATATAACATTATGCTCAGCAATAAAATTGGGGTGGAGTTTTTCCAAAGGAGCCATTGCTTGGAGACCAGTGTGGTGTGACCAGGTGAAAGACCTGCTCAGCCTGGTGGCAGAGCTGAAAGAGGAAGTGGAGAGGCTGAGGAGTATCAGAGACTGTGAGAGGGAGATAGATTGGTGGAGCCACACCCGGCCATCCCTGAGGCAGAGGCAGCCGGTGGAGGCTCCACAAGCAGCAGGGGATCCCCTGCTCTCTTGCTGCTGGGCAGAAGGAGAGGACCTAAGAGACAAGGGAGAATGGAAACAGGTCCCTGCTCAGGGTGGCAGGCGAATCCCCTCCCGGCCTCCCTCACCGTCCCAGCTGCCCTTACACAACAGATATGGGGGTCTGGAACCTGAGGGCCAGGCAAATGAGGACTTTGATGAAAGTCCATCCAGGGGGTTGCCTAGGGTGAGTCAGCCAGCCCCATGCATTACAACTACCTCTGTTAAGAAAAAAAGGAGGGTAACTGTCATAGGTGACTCCCTTCTGAGGGGAACAGGGGGCCCAATATGCTGACCAGGCACAACCCACAGGGAAGTCTGCTGCCTCCCTGGGGCCCGGGTGAGAGATGTTACTAGGAAACTCCCTGGTCTGGTTCAGCCCACTGATTATTACGTGCTGTTGGTTATGCAGGTTGGCAGCGACGAGGTTGCGCAAAGAAGTCTAAAAGCGATTAAAAGGGACTTGAGAGCGCTGGGGCGACTGGTTGATGGAGCAGGAGCACAGGTAGTGTTTTCATCAATCCCTTCAGTGGCAGGGAGGAACACTGAAAGGAACAGGGAAACACACATGATTAACACGTGCCTCAGAGGCTGGTGCCGTTGGCAGAATTTTAGGTTTTTTGACCATGGGGCGGTTTACATGGCACCGGGCCTCCTGGCAGCAAATGGAGTTCAACTATCTACAAGGGGGAAAAGGATTCTTGCTTATGAGTTGGCGGGGCTCATCGAGAGGGCTTTAAACTTGATTCAAAGGGTAAAGGGAAAAAACCAGGCTCACTAGAGATGAGCCTAGGGGCGGCATGCTGATGTTGGGGGTGAAATCGATAGCCCAGCTCAGGTGCATCTACACCAATGCACGCAGCACGGGCAGCAAAGAGGAGGAGCTGGAAGCCATTGAGCAGGAGGACAGCTAAGCCCTTCAGAAGGGATAGGTGTCCTGGTTTCAGCCAGGATAGAGCTGGTTTTCTTCACAGAAGCTAGTGTGAGGCTATGTTTTGGATTTGGGATGAGAAACTGTTGATAATGATGTGCTGATGTTTTGGGTAGTTGCTAAGCAGTCAAGGACAGTCCAGCTTCTCGTGCTGCCCTGCTAGCGAGCAGGCTGGGGGTGCACGGGGAGCTGGGAGGGGACACAGCCGGGACAGCTGACCCGGACTGGCCAAAGAGATACTCCCTACCATACGACGTCATGCCCAGTACATAAACTGGAGTTGGCCGGGGGGTGGAAATTGCTGCTTGGGGACGGGCTATCGATCACTGGGTGGTGAGCAATCGCTGTATTGGGCATCACTTGTTCTTGTACATTCCTTTGTTGGTATTATCATTGTTGTTTCCTTCTCTCTTTCTGTCCTATTAAACTGTGTTTATCTCAACCCATGAGGTTTTTTTTTCCTAATTCTCTCCCCCATCCCACTGCGGGAGGGGGAGTGAGTGAGCGGCTGCGTGGTGCTTAGTTGCCGGCTGGGGCTAAACCACGACATGTAGAAGGGAATAAAGTCCCCATGGTGCACGTGAGAAATATGCCGGGGAAGACAGTCTGGGTTACTCCTGCCTCAGGCAAAGGCAAACCCATTCGTGGGATTGCCTTTGCCCAGGGACCTGGGTGCACTTGGGTAACGCGGAAGGATGGGGAAGTCCAATGTGTACTTCAAGAAGATTTGATTTTGGGTGAAAATAGTCAATGATTTGAATTGTATTATGTTAATTGCTACACAATACAGTATGACATTACTACTATGGTTGCTATCTACCATATCAATGGTATTACAGTAAGAATCACCCAGACTGATGAAGAATGAGCTTCACTGAAACCGAGCAATGTGCAGCGGTGATGGAACCAGAACTGGTTTCAGCAGCTTGCGCCCAGCAACTTCCTCGAGGTCGACATCTTCGACCTGCAGACCATGGACATGGACCGTGCCAGGTAACAATCCAACACCACACACCATGTCCCCTGCCCTGAGAGACTGCTATGATGGATGAAGCCCAGAGTCATGGACCGAATGAACTCCACAGAAATTGTAAAGTGATGGCCCATGGACTAAGAGAATGGTATCTGTGTGTATATATTAAAAGACAGGAAGAGTGTCGTGGTTTAGCCCCAGCTGGCAACTAAGCACCATGCAGCCGCTCGCTCACTCCCCCCTCCCTCAGTGGGACGGGGGAGAGAATTGGGAAAAAACTCATGGGTTGAGATAAAAACAGTTTAATAGGACAGCAAGAGAGAAGGAAACAACAATGATAACAACAATAATAATACCGGCAAAGGAATGTACAAGAACAAGTGATGCCCAATACAGCAATTGCTCACCACCCGGTGATCCATAGCCTGTCCCAGAGCAGCGATTCCTACCCCTCCAGCTAACTCCAGTTTATGTTCTGGGCATGACGTTATATGGTAGGGAATATCTCTTTGGCCAGCCTGGGTCAGCTGTCCTGGCTGCGTCCCCTCCCAGCTTCCCATGCACCCCCAGCCTTCTTGCTAGCAGGACAGCACGAGAAGCTGGACTGTCTTTGACTGCTCAGCAATGACTCAAAACATCAGCATGTTATCAACATTTTATCATCCCAAATCAAAACATAGCCTCACACTAACTTCTGTGAGCAAAACCAGCTCTATCCTGGCTGAAACCAGGACAAAGAGTAATAATGAATAATTGGAATGTATTGAAAAGTGTAGGACCTAGGCATGACGTAAATGGTATGGAATAAGGAGTGGATACTGTCCTGGGGTCACAGCCTCCTTTGGGTGCATCCACCTGCTCTGGCGTGAGGTCCTCCATGGGCTGGTGGTGGATATCTGCTCCACTGTGGAGCTCCATGGGCTGCAGGGGGACAGCCTGCTTCACCATGGTCTTCGCCCTGGGCTGCAGGGGAATCTCTGCTTCGGTGCCTAGAGCACCTCCTCCCCCTCCTTCTTCACTGACCTTGGTGTCTGCATAGTTGTTTCTCTCACATATTCTCACTCCTCTCTTCTGGCTGCTTTTGCGCAGCGGGTTTTGTTCCCCCTCTTAAATATGTTATCACAGAAGTGCTACCACCATAGCTGATTGGCTCAGCTTTGGCCAGTGGCGGCTCTTTCTTGGAGCTGGCTGACACTGGCTCTGTCGGACATGCGGGCAGGTTCTGGCATATTCTCACGGAAGTCACCCCTGTAGCCCCCCCACTACTAAAACCTTGCCACGCAAACCCAGTACACACAGTCATGTTTTGAAATTAAGTAAATTAATTTTATAAGCTGTGTTTTGAGAAGAGCCTTTGTTTTGCTCTCCAGCTCTTAACACTTTTTTAGCTTTGCATGGGGACATCCCTTCATCATTCCCTGTCCTTAGAGCATGCATTGCTTTGGCAAGTGATACTGGGGCGGGGCAGGGAGGTTTGCTGTTTTTTAAACCCATATGTGTCTAGGTAATGAGACTAATTTCTAACCTATCTGTAAAACTCTCTTTTATTTATACTACTGTCCTGGTTTCAGACAGGATAGAGTAAATTTTCTTCACAGAAGCTAGTGTGAGGCTGTGTTTTAGATTTGGGATGAGAAAATATTGATAACGTGCTGATGTTTTGAGCTGTTGCTAAATAGTCAAGGACAGTCCAGCTTCTCGTGCTGGCCTGCCAGCAAGAAGGCTGGGGGTGCACGGGGAGCTGGGAGGGGACACAGCCAGGACAGCTGACCCAGGCTGGCCAAAGAGATATTCCATACCATATGACATCATGCTCAGTATATAAAGCTGGGAGAGGGAAGAAGGAAGGGGTGGAGGGACGCTCGGAGTGATGGCGTCTGTCTTCCCAAGAAACCATTGCACATGATGGAGCCCTGCTTCCCTGGAGATGGCTGAACACCTGCCTGCCCATGGGAAGCAGTGAATGAATTCCTTGTTCTGCTTTGCTTGTGTGCGTGGCTTTTGCTTTACCTATTAAACTGTCTTTATCTCAAACCATGAGTTTTCTCACTGTTACTCTTCCCATTCTCTACCCCATCCCACCGTGGGGGAGTGAGTGAGCGGCTGTGTGGGGCTTAGTTGCTGGCTGGGGTTAAACCACGACAACTACTTCTAGTGTTTCTGCTTTTTAACAAAAAATGTTGAATCCTTCTAGAAGATTACTGGAAATATTTCTGAACTGGGGGATAAAAACTAGGAATTAAAAGAGCAGGAACAGTTAAATGTTTGTTTCTTGGCTAAAAGTCCATGGTAGCCAAATGTTTTAATGCCATTTTTTTTTCTGTGCTATGTTTCCAGTAACCTTGATTCCTGATGGTGCAGGAACTATAATTTCTACATAAGGAATTTTCATGAGTATCTTTAACTCTGTGTGCTGAAACCTCACTGTATTTATTGTCTCATTTTCTAGATACAGTGCTAAAGTAGGAAATAACATTTGTTTTTGCTATTTTGAAAGTTTGAATTGATTCCATAAATATATTTCAGAAAGACAATTAAATATAACAAGTGACATTATTGAGGTTTTTATGTAGGTTTTTCTTCAGTGAAAAATGTCAGTGTTACGTCTAATATAGTATTTTCATTTTTTGTTTCATTTTTGCTATGTTATTTGTATTTTTTAATACAAAATGTTTTTAAAATGCTGGATGAAGTGTATCTACTTATCTGTAAAAGCAATGCTGTACAAAACTCCTAACGAAGAATCCTAAGTAGACCACAATTATAAGGAGAACTGGAAATGGACATTTAAGACTAAAGAAACTTTAGTAATAGTGTCTCCATAATAGAAGTTTTTTGTCAATGACTGGCAAATAAAATCCTGTTTAGCAAAACTATGAGAATTTAATGAGAATTAATTAGGATGGGAGTGAAGCAGCAGGTTGATTTGAGACTAAGCAGGGTAGTAGAGATGGGAGCATTACTTAAGCCGCTCCTTCACAATCCCTGAACAGAAACAAAGTAGGCTTAAATTTTGCATTACGATAGATTTTTTTTGGGGGGGAGTTTTGCACGAAGCTTCCCCTCTTATTTTAAGACAATTGAATGATGGTTAACCTTGATGGGGGTTTTCTGTTGTTTATTTGTTTTAAACCTATTTTATATAGGTTTGATTTAATAAAGTACTGAAAAGGAGGTGGTACTTTCCTTCCCTTGCTTGTTGCATCTTTGCTTCTCTGTCTGTGACCTCTCAAGCCTCAGGATGGGAGCAAGTAGCATCTTTAAAAGTTTGCAAACTGGTAATAGCACTCTGTAAAGGCAGTCTCATTTGTGAAATGTTACTAAACCATTAATGTGTCTTACAGTTTCCTATAATGAACTTTTTTCTGCTGGACACTTGCATAATAACTTTTCTTTCTTATTTGAGTCTCATTGACTTTAAATATTACAAAGCTATGTAGATTTTTTTTCTGAAATCTATTTGCTAGAGAGTCACTAGCTACTGTTCAGAGCAAAGGTGAGGCTGACAATGAAGGAAAGGTGGACTGGAAACAGGTGTGACCTTTGCATTTTGTGAAATAGCTACACAGAGATAGTGTAGATGATATTCAAAGCAGAATTCAAAGTGTTCTGGGATCCACTTGCATATAATTGCTGTAATATCAACCTTATCTTTCCATGTTAAAGATTGTAATGGCTAGTGGTGGAAAGTTGTATCTGTAAAGGCACCGAACTGAAGATTTTGGAATAGCTGTGAGGGGAGAAAAGTCAGGGAAAAGTAGTCTATTTCAAAAAATAATTAAAAAAAAAAATCCATAGAAATCTAAATATTGGTTATTCTTAAGATACTTCTAAGAATCTTATGGTATATTTATTGAACACTAGTATACTGTTTACTTTGTTATAAATACATTAACCAAAAATCTCACAGCATTTTGGTAGTGGGAGGGGCTGCAGAGGTGGCCAGCCAATCAGTGACACTGGTGCTGCCTCTGTGATAACATGGTGAAGAAAGGGTAAAAAACACTGCACAGCAGCTGTGAGAGGAGTAAGAAAAATGTGAAACAGTCCAGCAGACACCAAGGTCAGTGAAGCAGGAGGTGGAGGAGGTGCTCCAAGCTCCGGAGCAGAGATTCCCTGCAGCCCGTGGAGAAGACCATGGTGACACAGGTTGTCCTCCTGCAGCCCATGGAGGTCCATGGTGGAACAGATATCCACCCTGCAGCACATGGAGGACCCCATGCTGGAGCAGGTGGATATGCCCTAATGAATCTGCAGCCTATGGAGAAGAGCCCACGCCGGAACAGGCTCCTGGCAGGACCTGCATCCCGTGGAGAGGAGCTCACGCCAGAGCGAGTTTTCTGGCAGGACTTGTGGCCCTATTGGGGACCCATGCTGGAGCAGTTCTTGAAGAACTGCAGCCTGTGGGAAGGACCCATGTTGGAGAATGTTGTGAAGGACTGTATCCTGTGGGTGGGACCCCATGCTGGAGCAGGGGTGGAGTGAGTGAGGAGGAAGGAGCAGCAGAGACAACGTTATGAACTGACTGCAACCTCCATTCCTCATCCACCTGTGCTGCTCAGGGGGGAGGAGGTAGATCATTCAGGAGTGAAGTTGAGCCTGAGAAGAAGGGAGCAGTGGGGGGGAAGGAGTTTTTAGATTAGTTCTTATTTCTCATCCTATTCCAATTTTGATTGGCAATAAATTAAATTAATTTCCCCAAGTTGAGTCTATTTTTCCCATGACGGTAATTGATGAGTGATCTCTCCATCCTTATCTTGACCCACAAGTTTTTTCATCATATTTTTCTCCCCTGTCCTTGTTGAGGAGGGGGAGTGATAGAGCAGCTTGGTGGGCACTTGGCAGCCAGGCAAAGTCAATCCACCACAGGGAAACATTGCAGTACCCAGTAGGTCAGGTCTAGTCCATGGTTATGCCTGAGGTAGGAACTGTTAGATGCCTTTTTTTTTTTAAAATGTATATTTACTGATATTATTGTGAATGGAAAAAATATACATCTGAATACAGGAGAAGTTACTGTGGATGTGCTAATGGATATAGATGGCCTCAAAGGAAAGGGGTTATAAGGGATCAAATAGACTAAAAGGATTAAAAAATAGAGTGGAAAGATACTTCATTTTTTTGTACAGTACTACTTAACAATATGTTTTTAACATATTTAAGAATATCAAGAGTATAGTTACAGTATTTGTTATTAAAAAGGGGGCCAAAATAATTTTAAAAAGCAGATGTCAGTGATAGTTTTGTTATGAGACACTCTGTAGAGTGTAAAACAAAACTGAATAGAGAAGTACTGATTATGGTTTCTGGATGATAAAAAATCTCATTTCTGAGATCCTCTTTCTGTTAAAATCTCTGTTTTATTTTTAGGAGAATAGCACGTTGCTTAAAATGGATATAAATGGAGAGTCCAGAACTACTGCATCTACGTTCCCTGTACCTCTTGCAGAGGTCAGTTCTGCAGGCAATATAGAAGCAGAGAAACCACGATGTTCCAGTACCCCCTGCTCACCAATGCGACAGACAGTTTCAGGCTATCAGATCCTTCATATGGATTCCAACTACCTGGTTGGCTTCACGACTGGAGAGGAGCTGCTAAAATTAGCCCCAAAATATACAGGAAATGAAGATAATAAAGGGGAATCCAGGCCTAACTTGCACTCTAAACAGCTTGATTCAGGACTTGCATGTTCGTCCCATTTGTACAAAGCTAAAAGTAGGTACTATCAGCCATATGAGATCCCAGCAGTAAATGGGAGGAGGAGGAGACAGATGCCAAGTTCAGGGGATAAATGCACTAAGGCTTTACCATATGAACCTTACAAGGCACTTCATAGTCCCCTGCCTCTTTGCCTTTTAAAAGGTAAAAGGGCTCACTCTAAATCCCTGGACTATCTCAATTTAGACAAAATGAGCATCGAGGAATCTGCTGACACAGACATGCTACAATACCAGCTCCAACACCTTACTCTTAGAGGGGACCATATGATTGCAAGAAATAACACATGAACTATGATCTATAATCTAGAATTTAGAACCAGTTTCTTGTTATTTCTCTGTCGCTGCAAAAAGCCACTGTCATACTGTGTACATGACTGTCTACATTGTAGGTGGTATCAGCTAAATGTTATCAGAAAGGATTTTATTTGAATAGAATTTTGACAGTGCACTGTGTTACAAATACTTGGAGGGAAAAAATCTTTCCAGAGCAAGCAGCTTCTAATGCAAATCTGACTGCAGGTGGTGGATATTTCTTTGGACACTTTTTAACAAAGAAGAGATTTTTGGTTTTTGGATTTGGGTTTGGGGTTTTTTTGTACAGTTATCTAGTATTTATGGTAATTTAATACTGAAAAATTGATGGTCTGCTTGATTGTTGCTAATTTTGGCTTGATGTTAGAAATTGCTCTTTGATAAGTACTCAGGTTATCTTTTTGTTTCCTACTGTATTCTACAATCAAATGTATGTATGATTTTTTACATCATGGGAAGGAATGTGAGTTTGGCTAAATTGGATCACTTGTTATCTTAAACCATCCCATTCAAACATTTTGAAATTGGGTTTGCACTGGTGGTGAGGAGGAAATTCACTCATAAAATAAATTTTTGTTCATTTACTACTTTAAACCTATTCAATTATTTTTTAGTTTCTGCATGGAAGTAATTTTTTTGCCTCCTCTGTTTTATAAAACTAGTTTTTGGAATATTAAGAATATTTGGAATATTAAAACTAGTATTTGGAATATTAAGAAAATATTTTTGAGAGTGAAGGGTTTGGTTTTTTTATTAATATGACTTATTTTTACATTGTCTTGACATGTAAACAAGGATTCACTTGAGATTCCAGTAAATACACTAGAATGTCTGCATCAGTATGTCAATAAAGTTTTTAATTTTAATTCATTATTTCTATGTAGTATAGTAATGGAAGATGTCAAATAACTCTAGCATTGCTTTGGAAATTTAGTTTATTTGAAGTACTGAACACTTTTATTAAGATCCAGAAGGTAGATTTTTAGATGGAGTGCAAGTAAGTGAAGTGTTTCTCTATCAGCCCTGAAGAGCTGATTCTGGATTATTCAACAGAGTAGACTGAATACACTGGCTTAATTTGTTGCTTAAGAATTTTTTGTCCAAATATGACATCAAATGCAGTTTTAATAGATGTATTCTTAGATGTATTTAAAACATGTTAGTAACTTATGTTTAAAAATTAAAGTTTTTAGACATTTTTAGGTGCAATCTATTACTGAAGCAGTGTGCAACTTCATTTTGATTTACTTATTTAGAAGTTAAAATTAAGATCACGTTGTTTTGAAACATAACTTATTTGATCAGTTGTTTCTGGTACAATTCAGGGTTTTTTTGTTTCCCCTTCAGAATGAATAGCAAGCACTAGTCAATGCATGTATTGTAGAAAATGAAGAGTTCTTTTCATTCTGTCACTTACTCCATAACTGTAACTGAAGGTAGTGAAGAGGAGCGCAGTAGACTATGTTTTACTGGTTTGGTTAATGTTTTCTGGCTTATTAGAATATTTACAACTGATGTGTATTTTAAAGAGTTAACTGCACCTCTATAAATTTACTGTATTGAACAATGATTTCTAAAGTAAACTTTTCCTATGTAGTCTTTAGTTTGAAAAACAGAATATGGTCAGATGCCAAAGAGATGGAGGTTTTGTCTAAGAAATAAACACCACTATTTATTGAAATGCCCTATGAAAAGGTATTTCTGGCTGAAAAATAGAGAGAGTGATATAAATACCTTTTTTTGTGGAGTCTTTTGCTGTGTAGAAGAATGAGGACATTTAAAAATACAACTTTAGACCAGGAATCATTAAAACTTGAAAGCAAGAATCTTATACTTCTGTGAAATATTTAGACAGTTAGGATTCTTCTGTTGTTTCAGGAAATCAGATAGTGCTGTGTTTGGATTTAGGGTGAGAATAATGTTGATAACATACTGATGTTTTAGGTGTTGCTAAGTAGTGTTTATACTAAGTCACGGACTTTTCAGCTTCCCATGCTCTGCCTGTGAGGAGGTGCACATGAAGCTCGGAGGGATCATAGCCAGGACAGCTGACCCAAACTGGCCAAAGGGATATTCCCTACCATATAACATCATGCTCAGTATATAAACTGGGGGGGAGTTGGCAGAGGGGTAGTGACCGCAGCTCGGGAACTGGCTGGGCATCGGTCAGCGGGTGGTAAGCAATTATACTGTGCATCACTTATTTTCTATATTCTTTTATCATTTTTTTTTCTCTTTCCTTGCTGTCCTATTAAACTGTCTTTATTTCAGTCCACGAGTTTTACCTTTTTTTTCCGATTGTCCTCCTCATCATTTTGATAATGGGATGGCCTACACGGCACCTGGCTTTCTGGCATCATATGGGATTCACCTTTCTCAAAGGGGGAAGAGGGTCTTTGCTCGCAAGCTAGCGGGGCTTATAGACAGGGCTTTAAACTAGACTCGAAGTGGGAGGGGGACAATATCAGGCATGCCTGCGTCAAGCTGTGGGATGACACACCAAGGTTAGAGGGCCGGGGTGCTAGCGGGGCCCCTCATCCTTTTGCTCTGAGATGTGCTGGCTACATGGCAGGACACTTGAAGGCTTACAGAGATGAGTCAGGGGCTACTGAGGTAATAGGAGCAAACAAGGAAACACCAGCGAAGGACATCAAAGGACCTAAGGGGTGTTCCCCTAAGAGGATGACATGGCCGACAGCCCAGATGAAGTGCCTCTACACTGGCACTGCCCAATGCATGCAGCATGGGCAATAAACAGGAGGAGCTGGAAGCCACCATGCTGCTCGAAAGCTACAATCTGGTTGCCATTACTGAAACTTGGTGGGACGAATCTCACAACTGGAGTGGGACTATCAGTGGCTACAGGCTGTTCAGAAGGGACAGGCGAGGAAGGAAGAGCAGAGGCATTGCCCTCTACATCAAGAAACGGATAGAGTGTGAAGAGCCGTCTCTGAAGAATATCCACGAGCAGGTTAAAAGCTTATGGATAAGTATTAGAGACTGAGGCAACAAAGGGAACCTTGTGGTTGGTGTCTGCTACAGGCCGCCGGATCAAGGGGAGCCTACTGATGAAGCCTTCTCGCTCCAGCTACAAGAGGCATCGCGCTCGCAGGCTCTCGTCCAGCTGGGGGACTTCAACAACCCTGACATCTGCTGCAAAAGTAGCACAGAAGCTGTAGGAAATCCAGGAGACTCCTGGAGTGCATGGAGGATAACGTCGTATGTCAGGTAATAGACAGCCCTACCAGAGGGGATGCGATACATGACCTGTTGGTCACCAGCGCAAGTGAGCTAACTGGTGACATCAAGATTGGAGGAAGCCTGTGCTGCAGTGATCATGCACTGGTGGAGTTCGCAGTCCTGAGGGATAGGGGGCAAGCAAAGAGTAAAGTCAGGACCCTGAATTGTAGGAAAGCAAACTTCCAGCTCTTCAGGGAGTTAGTCAGTAGGACCCCCTGGGAAGCTGCCCTCAGGGACAAGGGAGCAGAACAAGAGCTGGCAGATCTTTAAGGACGCTTTCCACAGAATGCAAGAGCTCTCAATCCTCAGGTGTAAGAAATCAGGAAAGGAAGGCAAGAGACCGGAATGGATGAGTGGAGACCTGCTGGTCAAACAAAAGGGCAAGAAGGAAATGCACAGGCAGTGGAAGCAGGGACAGGTAACCTGGAAAGAGTACAGGGATGCTGCCTGGTTGTGTAGTTATGGGGTCAGGAAGGCCAAGGCACGGCTGGAGCCGATCATGGCAAGGGACGCAAAGGATAATAAGAAGGGCTTCTAGAGGTATGTCAGCCAGAAAAGGAAGGTCAAAGAAAGCGTACCCCCCCTTGATGAGCAAGACTGGCAGACTGGTAACAATGGACAAGGAGAAGGGTGAGGTACTCAACGACTTCTTTGCCTCAGTCTTCAATGGCAATCTCTCTTCCCACACCTCTCGAGGAGATGGACTGCAAGAGAGGGGCTGGAGGAGCAAAGTCCCTCCCACTGTAAGAGAAGATCAGGTTCGAGACCACCTGAGGAACCTGGACATCCATAAGTCTATGGGACCTGATGAGATGCATCCCAGAGTCCCGAGGGAATTGGCTGATGTAGTTGCCGAGCCACTCTGCATGATATTTGAAAAGTCATGGCAGTCAGGTGAAGTCCCTGGAGAATGGAAAAAGGGAAACATTGCACCCATTTTTAAAAAGGGTAGCAAGGAGGACCCTGGGAACAACTGACCTGCCAGCCTCAGCTCTGTGCCTGGGAAAGACTTCTGTAAGGCCTTTGACACAGTCCCCCACAACATCCTTCTCTCTAAATTGGAGAGATATGGATTTGATGGGTGGACTGTTGAGTGGATGAGGAGTTGGTTGAATGGTCACATCCAGAGGGTAGTGGTCAACGACTCAGTGTCCAGATGGCGATCGGTGACGAATGATGTCCCTCAGGGGTCCGTATTGGGACCAGTAGTGTTTAATATCTTCATCAGTGACATAGCGGGATCGAGTGCACCCTCAGCAAGTTTGCAGATGACACCAAGCTGAGTGGTGCGGTTGACACGCCTGAGGGATGGGATGCCATCCAGAGGGACCTGGACAAGCTTGAGGAATGGGCCCATGTGAACCTCATGAGGTTCAACAAGGCCAAGTGCAGGGTCCTGCACCAGGGTCAGGGAAACCCCCGGTATGAATACAGGCTGGGGGATGAAGGGATGGAGAGCAGCCCTGCCGAGAAGGACTTGGAGGTACTGGTGGATGAAAAGCTGCACATGAGTCAGTAATGTGCGCTTGTAGCCCAGAAGGCCAACCATATCCTGGACTGCATCAAAAGAAGCATGGCCAGCAGGTCGAGGGAGTTGATTCTGCCCCTCTACTCCGCTCTGGTGAGACCCCACCTGGAGTGCTGCATCCAGCTCTGGAGCCCTCAGCACAGGAGTGACATGGACCTGTTGGTGCAGGTCCAGAGGAGGGCCACGAAAATGATCAGAGGGATGGAACACCTCTCCTGTGAGGACAGGGTGAGAGAGTTGGGGTTGTTCAGCCTGGAGAAGAGAAGGCTCCGGGGAGACCTCACTGCAGCCCTCCAGTACTTAAAGGGGGCTTCTAAGAAAGATGGGGACAGACTTTTTAGCAGGGCCTGTTGCGATAGGACAAGGGGTAATGGTTTTAAACTAAAAGAGGGCAGATTTAGACTAGATATAAGGAAGAAGTTTTTCACATTGAGGGTGTTGAAACACTGGAACAGGTTGCCCCGTGAGCTGGTAGATTCCCCATCCCTGGAGACATTCAAGGTCAGGTTGGACGGGGCTCTGAGCAACGTGATCTAGTTGCAGATGTCCCTGCTCATTGCAGGGGGATGTCTAGATATTGGACTAGATGACCTTTTAAGGTCCCTTCCAACCCAAACTATGCTATGATTCTATAAACTTGCTGTTATCAGTCACTCTATGAGGAAAAAAGTCCTGTCATTAATGTACATGGAATTTTGCTTCCCAGAAACAGAGTAGCTCTGCAACAGAGACTACCTGGATGCTACTGCAGCCTCAAGGTTGAAATAACCACTAAGCTGCTGTGAAGCCTCAGTTTAGTTATCTGTGCTGTTGGATCCTCAGGTGTATTATTTTAACCAGTCCCCAAATCACTGTGTTGCAGTCAGTCACAGAGTGCCACTAGGAAATTAGCTTATAAATCCACAGGGAACCTGCTTTCTACCACTGAAATAATTATTACAGTTTTCTTCCTCTCTGGACCTCACTCTGAATGATTGAGCTGAAATGCAGAGTGAGCACAGAGACGCTCTCAGGAAATTCTCTGTTCTCTCACTTGCAGTATATTCCCTATAAATATCTGCAAAATACCTTCATTCTGTTCTTCAAAGTCTTGCCTATGCCCTAATGGTTTCAAAAACCTAAAAACTCTTGGACTGACAAAGACTGCAGCGATCATTCCAAACTAAATTGTTTCATTTTCTTCTTGCCTGTACTCTTCTCTCTGTGTGTGTCAGTGTTGTCTTTCTCATATACTTTATACAAACTTTTGTAGTTTTTTCTGTTATTGCAGCATCTAGAACAATGCAGTAGCAGTCCACAGCTGGAGCTCCTAGGGATGACAGTGACACAAATAATGATAACCACAACATCTTATACTAAGTCTGGCTGGGATGGAATTAAGTTTCTTCATAGTAGCTCATATGGTGCTGTGTTTTTTATTTGTTACCAAAACAGTGTTAACATATGGATGCTTTAGCTATTGCTGAACAGTGCTTGCACAGCATCAAGGCCTTCTCTGTTTCCCATTCTGCCCCTGCAGTGAGTAGACTAGAGGTGGGTAAGAGGCTGGGAAGGAACACAGCTGGGACAGCTCACCGAATTAACCACATAAAGTCATGCTTGGCAATAAAACCAGGGGGGGAGTCTTTCCAAAGTAGTCATTGCTCGGGGACTGTCTGGGCATTGGTCTGCTGGTGAAAGGTGGTGAGTGACTGCCTTTGTATCACTTGTTTGGGTTTTCTTTTTCCCCTATCACTTTTTAAAATGGTTTTCTCTTGACTATGCTGTTGCTGGTCATGATGTTGACTTGTTTGCTCTCAGTGCTGGTTTATTTAGTCCCTCACCCACTCCTTGGAGTGCTCCCTCTCTTGCTGTACATCACACTCCAGGGCTTGTTAATGGCTGCTTTTGGCTTTTGCTGTTTGCTGTGCTGTTTATCACTTTGTTGTGTTTTGCCTGGGAGACCTATGATAAAAGCACTGGCGTGGAGCCTAATCTGGTATTTGGGCCCTGCACTGCTGTCATTCCAGTACTCTCGGAACCATCTCATGGAGACAGTCAGTAGTTACACCTTTCTCCTCCAGGAGACACGTGGTGGGGAAAATGAAGAATGGCACCTCCCCTTTCTTCTCCACAGAAGATGTTTCCTGCCATGTTGCAACGGCCCTTCAGTTTCTTGAACATTCATGTATAACCAGTATGCTCATATTGGTGTGTGCCATACATCTGATTTCAGCTTTTCCTAAAGTTAGCCAACTGCTTGGAAATGCCACACAGGGTTGTGCTCTGAGGCAGTTCAGTCATGGGTGGCAAGGTGTGTGGGAGAATTTGGTCAGATGCTTAAAGCAATTTTCACCTCTGATGATCTAGGACTTCACACCCAAACAGGCATGGAATCCTGTTGAAGTGGCAGACCACTGGAAGGAAGGATGCCTTGCCTCTACCAAAGAGACACAACTTCTAGCACTGTGTTGGGGCCTTGTCTACATGTACTGAGCCTGTGTCCAGCAACCTCAAAGGGACGAGGGGGCCTCTGGAGCTGAGGACATATAAACAGACACTGGCTAAGACAGAGACCCAACCCTTAACTATAACAGTCACTTCTGTAGTCAAGAAAAAACAGTGGAAGCAGAGGTCAACTTGGTTAGTAAGGGAGGAAAGAGCAGGAGGAAGAATCATAAGAGGCAGCCTATTCTGCAGCAGAGCAGCCACAATAACAGGAGAGGAAAGAGACAGAAACCATAAACAAGTCGGAAAATACCTGATCCCTATCCCTGAGTGAGTTGTAAGATATGCTGAAAGATTATGGCCACCAGCCAGGCAAGCAAATTATCACCTCATTGCTCCATTGCTGGGATACTGGAGTCGACAGTCAGGAATTAGAGGGTAGGGATGTACAGCAGCTGGGATCCCTCACTAGGGACCGGGGAACTGACAAAGGGATTGGAAGAGGAGCAACAATCCGCAGCCTCTGGAAGCAGCTCCTGTCAAGCATGAAGGCAAGGTATCCCCTCAAGGAATATCTTATAAACTATCAAGGCAAGTGGACCACTGTTGAGGAAGGTGTCCAGTATCTTAGGGACTTAGTGGTGGTGGAGGTGATCTACAGCAACCTGGAAAACAACCAGGCCTCCAAAGATCCAGATGATATCCAGTGCATGCGGTCCATATGTTGGAAGTTTGTACCGGAACACACTGTATGCCAGCACCCTGGCAATAATGGACTGGACAGACATTGAAGCACAAACAGTGGATAAACTGGCCTGTCAGCTCCAGCAGTTCAAAGAGAATCTCTCTTCCTCCCCAATCCTAAGGGCCTACATCTCGGCTATGGAGAAACTGCCTCAACAGTTCCAGCAATTCAAAGAGAATGTCTTCCTCCTTGTCCCTAGAGTCCAGCATCTCAGCTATCAAGCATAGCACATGGAGTCAACCTTTTTCTGCTCAAGGGAAAGGGAATGATGTACGCATGCCACATGCCACCCTGTGGTTCTAGCTGCGCAACCACAAGGAGGACATGAGGAAGTGGGATGGTGCACCTACCTCAAACCTACAAGCCCACTGTGAGGAAAAACAGCGGATAAAAAGAGTCCATCCAGGAAGATGACTGCTCTGTTTGCTGTAGAGCAATTCCCCAGACACAATGGAAGGGCTGATCCTACTTCTGATCCTGATAAAGGGACTTCTGGTTTGCAGTTCCAGGAGACAGGTAATGAATGCTTTGACCAGGAATAGAGGGGCCCTGCCTCCAGCCAGGTGGAGGAAAGGGATGACTGGGTTTACTGGACTGTATGGATTTGATGGCATGGCACATCAGACCCACAGAAGTACAAGGCTTTGGTGAACATTGGTGCACAGTGTACCCTAATGCCATCAGGATATAAGGGCACAGAACCCATCTGGATCTCTGGAGTGGCAGGGGGTTCCCAACAGTTGTCTATCTAGAGGCTGAGGTGAGCTTAGCAGGGGACAAGTGGCAAAAGCACCCATTGTGACTTGCCCAGATGCCCAGTGTATTCTTGGCATAGACTACTTCAAGAGAGGGTACTTCAAGGACACAAAAGGGTACTGGTGGGCCTTTATTGTAGTCACTGTGAACACAGAGAAGATTGAACAGCTATCTACCTTGCCCAGCCTCTTGGAGGATCCTTCTGTTGGGGGATCGTCTGCCTGTTGAAGAAGAGCAGGTGCCGACTGCTACTATGACAGTGTACCGACAGCAATATCACATCAGCTGAGACTCCCTGGTTCCCATCCGTTCATCAACTGGAGAGCCAAGGAGTGATCAGCAAGACTTGCTCACCCTTTAATAGTCCCATATGGCCAGTGCGAAAGTCTGACAGAGGGTGGAAGGTAACAGTGGTCTATTGTGGCCTGAATGAGGTCATGCCACCATTGAGTGTCGCTGTACCAAACATGCTAGAACTCCAATATCAACTGGAGCTGAAGGTTGCCAAGTGGTATGCTACAACTAAAATGCCAGTGCATTTTTCTCAATTCCTTTGGCAGCAGAGTGCAGGCCACAGTTTGCTTTCATGTGGAGGGATGTCCAATATACCTGCAATCAACTGCCCCAAGCTTTTCTAGGTGTTGTGGGTTTCTGGAGAACACATATTCCGAGTTACAGTCAGCTTGTGAGCCCTCTCTATCGAATAACCTAAAAGAACTGTTTTGACTGTGGCCCTGAGCAGCCAAGCTTTTGAACAGATTAACAAAGAGATAGTTCATGCGGTAGCCCTAGGGCCAGTCCAGACAGGACCAGATGTGAAAAATGTGCTCTACACCACAGCCAGGGAGCATCTGGTAGAAAGCACCCAGAGAGACTTGAGGCTGACCTCTATGGTTTTGGACCTGGGGGCACAGAGGATTTGAGGCCTGCTACATGCAGACTAAAAAAAGAGATATTAGCAGCATATGAAAGGGTTCAAATTGCTTCAGAAGTAGTCAGTACAGAAACACAGCTCTTCTTGGCACCACGATTGCCTGTGCTGAAACAAATGTTTAAAGGAAGAAGGAGGCCTACATGATGAGTAGCAGAAACCATCAAAGGAGAAGGCCATCTGCACATCAAGCCGTTGACCACTACCCTCTGGATGCGACCATCCAACCAACTCCTCATCCACCCAACAGTCCACCCATCAAATCCATATCTCTCCAATTTAGAGAGAAGGATGTTGTGGGGGACCGTGTCAAAGGCCTTACAGAAGTCGAGAGAGATGACATCTGTAGCTCTTCCTTGTCCACTGATGTGGGCACTCCATCATATAAGGCCACTAGGTTGGTCAGGCAGGACTTGCCCTTGGTGAAGCCATGCTGGCTGTCTCGAATCACCTCCCTGTCCTCCATGTGCCTTAGCAAAGCTTCTGGGAGGATCTTCCCAGGCACAGAGGTGAGGCTGACAGGTCGGGAGTTCCCAGGGTCCTCCTTTCTGCCGTTTTTAAAAATGGGTGCAATGTTTCCCTTTTTCCGTTCTCCAGGGACTTCACCTGACTGCCACGACTTTTCAAATATCATGCAGAGTGGCTTGGCAACTACACCAGCCAATGCCTCAGGACTCTGGGATGCATCTCATCAGGTCCCATAGACTTGTGTATGTTCAGGTTCCTCAGGTGGTCTCGAACCAGATCTTCTATGATTCTGTGATTCTCTTACAGTGGGAGGGACTTTGCTCCTCCAGCCCCCGTCTTGCAGTCCATCCCCTCGAGAGGTGTGGGAAGAGGCGCTGCCAGTGAAGACTGAGGCAAAAAAGTCATAGAATCATAGAATCATTAAGGTTGGAAAAGACCTCTAACATCATCAAGTCCAACCGTCAACCCAACACCACCATGCCCACTAAACCATGTCCTGAAGTGCCACGTCTACACGTTTTTTGAACACTTCCAGTGATGGCGACTCCACCACCTCCCTGGGCAGCCTGTTCCAATGCTTGACCACTCTCTCAGTAAAGAAATTTTTCCTAATATCTAGTCTAAACCTCCCCTGGCGCAACCTGAGGCCATTTCCTCTCGTCCTATCGCTAGTTACTTGGGAGAAGAGACCAACACCCTCGTCGCCACAACCCCCTTTCAGGTAGTTGTAGAGAGCGATAAGGTCTCCCCTCAGCCTCCCCTTCTCCAGACTGAACAACCCCAGTTCCCTCAGATGCTCCTCATAAGACTTGTGCTCTAGACCCCTCACCCGCTTCGTTGCCCTTCTCTGGACACGCTCCAGCAACTCAACGTCCTTCTTGTAGTGAGGGGCCCAAAACTGAACACAGGATTCAAGGTGCGGCCTCACCAGTGCCGAGTACAGGGGCACGATCACTTCCCTACTCTTGCTGGCCACACTATTTCTGATACAGGCCAGGATGCTGTTGGCCTTCTTGGCCACCTGGGCACACTGCCGGCTCATGTTCAGCCAGCTGTCAACCAGCACCCCCAGGTCCTTTTCCTCTGGGCAGCTCTCCAGCCACTCCTTCCCAAGCCTGTAGCCTTGCATGGGGTTGTTGTGACCCAAGTGCAGGCCCCGGCTCTTGACCCTGTTAAACCTCATACAGTTGACCTCAGCCCATCGATCCAGCCTGTCCAGATCCCTCTGCAGAGCCTTCCCGCCCTCCAGCAGATCAACACTCCCACCCAACTTGGTGTCATCTGCAAACTTACTGAGGGAGCACTCAATCCCCTCATCCAGATCATCAATAAAGATATTCAGCTCTTCTTCCTGACATCTTAGCAAGCGAAGCAGCAGCTAACAAAACAGTGTCTTCTGCTAGCCATCTACATTTTCATTTAGTGCAGGCATAAATTATTCATTCATATACAAACTTTTGCTGGCATTAACATAGCAGAGGTGATGAACTGTGCCCACAACGCTACTATTTAGATGTGACAAACGTTAAACACATTTGCAGATCCCAATTTTCTAACTTATAACGCTGCACAACATTGAGAAAATACGTAGGTGGATATATTTCTCTCTTCTCTGTTATCAGAAATCATATTAGCAATTTGTCAAAGACCAGTTTTACCAGTTAGAATGGAATCACTTCATAGTTGTAAGTAGGCACCTTCTCATATCTTTCTTTTCCATCACTTTTGTATTTTTCACCTCGAACTGCCAGATATCTTTCCAGATCATGTGATTCTGTTCTCCTCTCCAGTCTCCGAAATGTCAAAAAAAATAATTGGATAAAAATCGATTGAGAGGTTCTCTGATAATATTGATGTACACCAGCTGGTCTCCTCCAAACCTTGAGAAGTTGAGGAAATGAACATGTCTAGTCAATAAATAGGGCTGCTTGGCAGTGCTTATGTTTTTAATCAATTCCATCTGTTCATTTTTGGTCAGTCTTGATTTGCTATGGATGTCAGATGTAACCAGATTAAGTCCATGTTTCTCTGATAAAATTCTCAAAAGCAAAACCACAGTTCGACTCCCACACTTTCCAACTCTATTGTAGACCACCTGGCTAGGGAAAGGAAGTACCTTTTGAGGGGGTGGTCCATGGTCATCCAAATAAGTGGAATTTCCCAGGTAGTGCTGCAGGTCCAGCAGAAAGTGTGGGGGGCCCCCCATTGAGCTGGTTGAAGAGGGAGCCCAAGCAGAAGAGCAGCAGGGTGTCCATGCAGAAGCCGTAGTCGCACAGCGAGAGGAAAGGCAGCAGCAAGAGGGGCGGCCGTCTCTTCCAGCCCCAACCCTGGCCCGGGCCCCCTCCTGCGGCCACCGCCATGGGGGGCCAGGGCGCTGGGCAGTCGCGGCCACCATGCTGCTGCTTTTTCTTCATCCTCCCCTTCGCTGCCGCCGGGTCACGCAGCCCGCCGGGGAAAGCACATCCTCCATCCGCCTGACCGGCTCCGGCTGCACACAGCGGGGAAAGTTCCCGGGAGCTCAGGCGACCCGTCCCGTCCCCATTGCTGGCTGCCCCCGGTCCCGCAGGCAGGCGAGAGTCATTGAGTACCTCAGCCTTCTCCTCATCCATTGTTACCAGTCTGCCAGTCTTGCTCATTAAGGGGGGTTTGCTTTCTTTGACCTTCCTTCTCTGGCCTGTAGAAGCCTTTCTTATTATCCTTTGCATCCCTTGCCATGTTCAGCTCCAGCCGCGCCTTGGCCTTCCTGACCCCACCCCTACACAACCCAGCAGCGTCCCTGTACTCTTCCCAGGATACCTGTCCCTGCTTCCACTGCCTGTGCATTTCCTTCTTGCCCTTTCGTTTGACCAGCAGGTCTCCACTCAGCCATGCTGGCCTCTTGCCTTCCTCTCCTGATTTCTTACACCTGAGGATCAAGAGCTCTTGTGCTCTATGGAAAGTGTCCTTAAAGAGCTACCAGCTCTGTTCTGCTCCCTTGCACCTGAGGGCAGCTTCCCAGGGGGTCCTATTCACTGACTCCTTGAAGAGCTGCAAGTTTGGTTTCCTGAAATTCAGGGTCCTGACTTCAATCTTCGCCTGCCCCATATCCCTCAAGACTGCAAACTCCACCAGTGCATGATCACTGCAGCACAGGCTTCCTCCAATCTTGATGTCACTGAATAGCTCACTTGCACTGGTGACCAACAGGTCCAGTATCTCATCCCCTCTGGTAGGGCTGTGTATCACCTGTCTTAAGAAGTTACCCTCAATGCATTCCAGGAGTCTCCTGGATTGCTTACAGCTCGCTGTGCTACTTTTCCAGCAGATGCCGGGGTGGTTGAAGTCCCCCAGCAGGATGAGAGCCTGCGAGTGCGGTGCCTCCTGTAGCTGGAGTAAGAAGGCTTCATCAATAGGCCCCCCTTTATCGGGCAGCCGGTAGTAGACACAAACCACAAGGTTCCCTTTGTTGCCTCGGTCTCTGATTCTTTCCCATAAGCTTTTGACCTGCTCGTGGCTGTTCTTCAGAGACAGCTCTTCACACTCTATCCATTTCTTCACTTAGAGGGCAACGCCTCTGCCCTTCCTTCCTCACCTGTCCCTTCTGAACAGCCTGGAGCCATCGATAAGCTGCACTCCAGTTGTGGGACTTGTCCCACCAAGTTTCAGTAATGGCAACCAGGTCGTAGATTTCTAACAGCACGGTGGCTGCCAACTCCTCCTGTTTGTTGCCCATGCTGCGTGCATTGGTGTAGAGGCACTTCAGCTGGGCTGTTGGCCATGTCACCGTCTGAGAGGAACACCCCTTAGTTCCTTTGAGGTCTTTCTCTGGTGCAACAGTTTGAGGGGCCTCGCTAGCACCCCGGTCCTCTAACCTTGGTGTCTCATCCCACAGCTTGCCACGGCCTGATATTATCCCCCTCCCCCTTCGAGTCTAGTTTAAAGCCCTGTCAATAAGCCCCGCTAGCTTGCGAGCAAAGACCCTCTTCCCCCTTTGAGAAAGTTGAATCCCATCTGATGTCCTTAACCCGGGCCCCAGGGAGGCAGCAGACTTCCCTAAGAGAAGGGTCTGTCCAGCATATTGGACCTTCAGTTCCCCTCAGAAGGGAGTCACCTACAACTATAACTCGTCTTTTCTTCCTCGTGGAGGTGGTCATGATACAGGGGGTAGGCCTTTCTGACCTTGGCAACACCTCTGGTGTATCTGGACCATCTTCCACATCATCCATGGACTGTCCTTCCACATCCAGAGCCTCATACCTGTTGTACAGAGGCACCTGGGGAGGCGAGGTGGGCAAGGAGGGGGTTCGCCTGCCGCCCCGAGCATGGACTTGCCTCCATACGCTCCTTTCCTTTAAGCTACTGCCTTCAGCCTGGCAGGGGAGGATACAGGACCCCCTTGATCTTGGGTTTTTCCTGGTGGCTGTTCCTGCTTCTGTCTCAGGGAGGGCAGAGCATGGTTCCACAAGTCCATCTCTTTCTCTGACTCCCTGATGCTCCTTAACCTTTCTACGTCCTCTTGTAGCTCTGCCACCAGGCTGAGCAGATCATCCACCTGGTCACACCTCACACAGCTGTTCTCGCTACTGCCACCAGTTACCAGTGAGAGGCTCTGGCACCCTCTGCAGCCTGAGACCTGGATGGCTGCATGTTTCCGTGGGAGCTCTGTCTGGGTTGCCACTTCCATTCTGGTGAGTGCAGGGGACATGGCTTTCTGCTGGGTGGCTACCATAGCTAAGCTCCTTCTGAGAGGGTGATGACCACCAACTGAACTCACCTCTTGAGGTGGTGGGGAGACTACACCCTCCCTCCGATTGAACTGCCACGCCATGCTCTGCTTGCTCTGTTCGCAGCACTCCTGGTCGCTAGCAGTCCCCAGGCTGCTTTTTATAGGCATGGGGGTGGGCCGCTGGTGCTCCGGCAACGCCCAGGCCTCATCAGAGTCTCCCGCGAGAGCTGCTGGCTCCTGGTAGGTCTCTCCATTGCCCTGGCATTTCCCTGCCTCCCTGTGCGCCAAGGTCTGCCACTCCTCTGCGCGTCGGGCCGGCTCCGGAGCAGCCCCCCTTGGTGACTAACAGCTAGTTTCCATCAGCCTTGGTCCTGCCCAAACAAAGCCCCTACATACTGTGGGAGGAGATAGGGTCCCTGTAGTGCACGTAGGGAAGTGTTTGGGAAAGACAACGTGGGCTGCTCCTCCCTTGGGAAAAAGCAAACCCATTTGTGGGATTGCTTTCACTCAGGGACCCAGGTACACTTGGTGGGTAATGCAGAAGGATAGGGAAATCTAGTGTGTACCTCAAGGAGATTTAACCTTGGGAGAAAATAATGCATTATCTGAGTTGTATGCTTTAGGAGGTACTACATCAGGAACCACTTGAACCAACAAAGAATGAAGCTCACAAGGAACCAGGTGAGTGCAGCAGTGACCCAACCCAAGCTGGTCTTGGTGCCCAACAATCCAACACGCTGCTGCTTCTGTCCTGAGCACCCATCTTGACAGATATGGCCCGAGTCATTGACTTGTACTGGGTCTGGCTGGGATGGAGTTCACTTTCCCATAGCAGCCCTCATAGTGCTGTGCTTTGTATTGGTAGCTAGAAAGGTGTTGATAACAGCAATGTTTTGGCTACTGCTGAGCGGTGCTCCCACAGCATCAAGGCTGTCTCTCCAAACCCTCCCCCAACGCCAGTAGGCTGGGGGTGGGCAAGAGGTTTGGAGGGGACATAGCCAAGACAGCTGACCCAAAATGACCAAAGGGATATTCCATACCATATGACATCGTGCTCAGCAATAAAAGCTGAAAGAAAGGAGGAGGAGGAGGGGGCATTCGTTATTAAGGCGTTTATCTTCCAAAGCAACCGCTATGCATGCTGGGGCCCTACTTCCCAGGAAGTGGCTGGACATTGCCTGCTGATGGCAAGTAGAGAATAAAAACCTTTTTGTTTTCCTTTCCTTTCCTTCCAAGTGCAACCTTTGTTTTCCTTCGTTAAACTGCCTTTATCTTGACCCACGAGTTTTTCATCTTATTTTCTCCCCCCTGTCCTGCTGAGGAGGGGGAGTGATAGAGCGGCTTGGTGGGCACCTGGCAGCCAGCCAAGGTCAACCCACCACAACTGTTCTTACGGACATTTGGTAGGGCGCCCATAGAATGGGAGATTAATATCTGTGTATACGTCAAGGGGCAGCGGATGGTGGTTAATGAGGATGTATAAACCTGACTGTTGGATGTAAAGATGGTTTAAGTACGTAGTATAAGCTGTAAGCATTGGTAAGAGGGAATTTTAGAAATAAGAAATATAATGGGAAAGGAAAAGAAATGTATGGGATGGAAGGATCAAATATTGCAATGCAGTGTGGGTTAGGTAAGTGGAAAGGTTTGAGTAAGGTATAGGAATGAAACAATATATGAATGGTACGGTCAGAGGGTACTTAGATGTATAAGTAATGTGGGACCTGAGCATGCTGCAAATGGTATGGAATAAAGGGTAGAGATTGTACTGGGTCTGATGGGGATGGAATTAACTTTCTTTCTAGCAGCCTGTATGGTGCTATGTTTTAGATTTGTGACCAAAACAGTGTTGATAACACACTAGTGTTTTTGCTATTGCTGAACAGTGCTTGCACAGAATCAAGGTCTTCTCTGTTTCTCGCTCTGCAACCACAGCAAGTAGGCTAGGGGTGGGAAGGAGGCTTGGAGGGGAGACAGCAAGGACAGCTTACTCGAAGTGACCAAAGGGATATTCCATGCCATATAACATCATGCTCTGTCATAAAACCTGGAGGGTAGTCTTTCTAAAGTAGCCGTTGCTTGGAGACTGGCTGGGCATTGTTCTACTGCTGAAAGATGGTGAGGGACTGCCTTTGCACCACTTGATTTTTTGGGGGTGGTTTTTCCACTTCACTTATAAAAATGTCCTTATCCCAACCCACAAGTTTTTCTCACTTTTCCCCTTCTCATTCTTGCCCCTATCCTGCAGTGGGGGATAGTGAGTGAGCAGCTTTTGGATGCTTAGTTGCTGGCTGGAGTCAACCCACCACACAGCTACAGGAGTAGTAACAAAACCACCACCAAATCTGATTTAACTCATCAACACAGAGCTCTGCACAACACAAAGAGATGTCATTGCTTTTTTCCCCCAATCTACATTAAATGTTATGGATTTCAGTCTTCACTTAATGAACCTTGCAAATTACAGGCATGAAATATATGGATACACAGAGAGAAATGTATTCATGCCATTCAGGAGGGCAGAAGAAAGCCTATGTATCATACAGGTCCCTTCAGAACATCATATGTGTGACATTCTTTAATACCTATGTTTGGGTTTTGAATGTGACCATTTCTGTACTTCAGATGGAAAACTGTTTTCTTATGAAGATAAAAATAGGAAGCAATGCTTTTTTCTACATTTTGTGCAAATTGTTACATCCTGACAAAATTTCAGCCCTACATGATGATAATTATAGGAATGCACAGAAAAAAAAAATACATACTTACAAAAAAGAATACATAAAACCAATGTAGGTCTAGATTCAATAAATTTTAGTAGTCAATTGGAAATACCAGGACTGAGGGCTTGCCTTATATGACTGTACTGGGTCTGACTGGGTTGGAGTTAACTTCCTTCATAGCAGCCAGTACGGTGCTGTGCTTTGGATTTGCGGCTAAAGCAGCGTTGATAATATGCCAATGTTTGGGCTATTGCTGAACAGTGCTTGCCCAGTGTCAAAGCTTTGTGACCCCGTCTCCATCCTCAAAGCTAGCAGGCTGGGTGTGGGCAAGATGTTGAGAGGGTACGTAGCCAAGACAGCTGACCCAAAATGACCAAAGGGATATTCCATACAACATGTGGTGGGTTAAACATGGCTCACTGCCAGGCACCCACCAAGTTGTTCTCTCACTCCCCCTCCTCA
This sequence comes from Phaethon aethereus, assembly GCF_964289735.1. Lineage (NCBI taxonomy): Eukaryota > Metazoa > Chordata > Aves > Phaethontiformes > Phaethontidae > Phaethon > Phaethon aethereus. Next base: position 36,834,939 of record NC_138581.1, on the reverse strand, counting down.
GCAGGACAGAGGGAGAAAACAAGATGAAAAAAAGCTTGTGGGTCAAGATAAGGACAGAGAGATTGCTCACCAATTACTGTCACAGGCAAAAAAGACTCAACTTGGGGAAGATTAATTTAATTTATTGCCAATTAAAAAAAACAAAACAGTGGAATAGTGAAAAGGACAGACAAAACTAAAACCAGCTTCCCTCCCACACCCCACCCTTCTTCCCAGGCTCAGCTTTATTCCTAACTCACTCCTCTACCTTCCTAAGCCACGGAGCAGTGCAGGGGGGGTGGGGAATAGGGGTTGCGGTCAGTCCAGAACACTTCATCTCTGTCACTCCTTCCTCCTTACGCTCTTGCCCTGCTCCAGCGTGGGGTCTCTCCCATGGGAGACAGTCCTTCACGACCTTCTCCAACATGGGTCCCTCCCACGGGATACAGTCCATCAGGAAAACACTGCTCCAGTGTGGGTCCCCCATGGGGCCACAGGTCCTGCCAGAAAACCTGCTCCTGCGTGGGCTCCTTTCCACAGGCCGCCATTCCTGCCGGGAGCCCTCTCCAATGTAGTCTCTCCACGAGGTTAACAGCTTCCTTTAGGGCACATCCACCTGCTCCAGCATGGGGTCTTCCATGGGCTGCAGGGTGGATATCTGCTCCACTGTGGACCTCCATGGGTTGCAGGGGGACAACCTGCGTCACCATGGTCTTCTCCACGGGCTGCAGGGGAATATCTGCTCTGGCACTCGTCCTCCTCTCTTTCTTCACCAACCTTGGTGCCTGCAGGGCTGTTTCTCTCACATTTTTTCTCACTCCTCTCTCCTGGCTGCTATTGTGCAGCTTTTTTTTACCCTTTCTTAAATATGTCATCATAGAGGTGCTACCAACATCACTGATTGGCTCAGCTTTGGCCAGTGGCGGCCCTATCTTGGAGCAGGCTGGAACTGGATCCATCCGACATGGGGGCAGCTTCTGGTGTCTTCTCACAGAAGCCACCCCTGCAGCTCCCCACCCCCATTACTAAAGCGTTGCCACGTAAACACAATACAGTACTATATACCATTCTGGTCTGGCAAACTCAGACTGTAGCGATTGTTTTCAGTTGTTTGAGCAAAAGCATCAATAGGCACCAGTAAGGACTGGAGCAATCTTAATTCCTCCTCTTTGGGCACATGTATTATGATGTACTAACTCCATGGTCATATGCTACTTTTTCCCCTTCCAAAAACCACGCTATTAAATTTTTCAGTGCAAAGTACAGTTCTGCATCAGGGATGGACAACAGGAGCACAAATTACTTTATTTTCATACAGTTTCCTGACTCATTTTTGGGAAATGAAAATTCAGATTTTAATTTTTCATAGCGCTCTGACAGACTTGCTGCATGAACTTAACCACGTGTGTTACAGCTCTTTTTTTTTTTTCTTTTCTTGTTGTCTTCACATTCTAAGCTTTCAGACCCATACTTCAGAGTTTGATTTGCCACAGGCCTGGATCCTCAGAGACGAGTTATTTGGTTTTTAGTCGCAAAGTTCTCTGTAATGACAAGTATGTTTAAAATAAGAAGCTATGTTTCTGTCATGGTTTAGCCCCAGATGGCAACTCAGCACCATGCAGCCGCTCATTTGCCCGCCCCTCCCCAGATGGAATAGGGGAGAGAATCGGAAAGATGGGTTGACATAAAAACAGTTTAATAGGACAGCAAAGGAAGAGGAAATAATAATTAAAAAAAAAATAAGAAGGAGAATATTACTGATAAAGAAATATAGAAAAACAAGTGATGCACAATGCAACAGTTGCTCACCACCCGGTGATTGATAGCCCCGTCCCTGAGCAGCGATTCCCGCCCCTCATCCAACTCCAGTTTTCTACACTGAACATGACATTGTATGGTAGGGGATATCCTTTTGGCCAGTCTGGGTCAGCTGTCCTGGCTGTGCCCCCTCACACCTTCTTGTGCACCTCCCTGCTGGCAAAGCATGGGAAGCTGAAAAGTCCTTGACTGAGTATAAGCACTACAACTACTCAGCAACAACTAAAAACATCAGTGTGTTATCAACATTATTCTCATCCTAAATCCAAAACACAGCACTATACCAGGTATTAGGAAGAAAACTAACTCTATCCCAGCCCAAACCAAGACACCCATTCACTCCAGTATAAGGCATACAGCTTCCTGGGTGCCAGGCCAACTACTCCCCTCCTTACCGGCCTTGAAGGCCTCAGGCACCTGGCCAACCAGGTGGTGGTGATGACCCCGTCACAGAACAGGGAAGCATAGCAGCACACAGAGCACTGTCTATAAAATCAAGCAGTTATAAGTCCTAAGTGGGAACTTGGACTGGGATTGCTGCTGGACAGTGAGACCTGTGACTGCTTGGTGGCCAGGGATGCCACCAGCATTGTCTGCTTCCTCTGAGGATTAAGTGGCTCTCATTCTTTTATGCCTTTTTGAGTCTAGATTATGATTGTTATATTGATATGGCAAGCCAAGTATTAAGACTTGACTTGATCTGCAGAGGGTCCAGGTGATTTGAAACCATAAGCTAAGCAGTGCTATAAAATTCTGTGCTATGCTGCTTATAAAATTGTACTGCAATGATTCAGCTTGTAGAAATCCTGTGCTATTCTGATTATAAATTCTATGCTATGCTAATCATAAAATCCTGTTACAAAAATAAAGCTTTAATTGTAACTACAACTTAGTGCCGTCATCATTCTGCCAAGGATCCCTTAAAGAACCTGTCTGTCCCCTTAGTGTTGGGTGATAGTTGGGTAAGTTCAAACCATTTTATTATTCAGTATAAGGATACCACGCCAAACAATAAAGATAAATATTATTATATGCATGGAACAGACAAATGGAGCTTAAGTGACTTTGTTCAAGGTCACAGCATATCTATAGGATGGATTATCTATCTAGCACTTTTAATTTTCTATATTTTTATGAGTTTATAAATTATTTGTATACATCTAGCATACTCTGGTCGGTATACTAAACCCTTCACTTCAATGTTCTATACTATCCATAAAACTATACCCTGTTACCTGAATGATAGCAAAGTAATTGGGTTGATCCTATTAAAACCATACTAACATTCTTTGAGTCTAAATTTTTTTTTTTATTTTCCTTCTGAAGGAAATGAAAATGAACTGATCTGCTATGCAGTTCCTGGTGCAGATTGTTGTGTCTCCAATGGACACTGGAACATCATGCTACAGCATCTGCTTCTTGACTGATTGTCTATGCAAGATCTCATTTTCTAAAAATCAAGAGAAATCACACGCCTTGCCTTCAGAAATACAGTCACTTGAAGGTACACTGATTGCATCAGCAGGTCTTCTGCCTCCCAACACACAAAGAACAGGGAAGGCGATCAATGCCATCTGCTTGCAAGGAGATGTAACCATTAGAGCAAATACCACTCTAAATGCAGTATTATCAAGAATTATCAAGCGAAACTTTTGTCAAATGCTAGTACGCTTGGAAAAGGAAGAAAATTAATGCTCCAAGTATTACTGAGCTGAAAAGCCTCTTTGGTGTTAAATTAACTAAATGTAACATCATGTTTTGAATGCCTTGAAAAGAATCAACTGCAAAAGATTCCACTTTCACACTGAAGTTTAAACAGACAAGGATACAATTTTAGAACCTCATTAGTCTGAAGGTGTATGATGATTTTTGGAAAAAATGAATGATTAAAAATAAAGTAAAAAGAAAAAGATACACAAATATTTGATCTGAAATCTCACTGTTCTATTTCAGATAATGTTGCATCTCTACAATTATGGATTGTGGGAAGATTTTCAGGCTATTATCTAATGCATTCTTCAAAATACAGGATAACATAAGAGATCACCTTTAACTCAAGGCATTAGAACAGCAGGTAACTTCTTTCTGAAACACAGGTAAGAGAGAACTTGTTTTTTATTAGAAGACCATTACTTCATGTAAATAATTTGCAATGTCATTTCCCACATATGTGTTGGGATCACTCTGCAAGGGCTCGACCTTAAGGAGAAGGAGCTGTGGCGTTGATCTGCACGGCTCGGCCTTGAGGAGAAGGAGCTGTGGCGTTGAGAAGCTGGTAAACAGCTGGATATCTGCACGGCTCGGCCTTGAGGAGAAGGAGCTGTGGTAAACAGCTAAGAAGAACCAAGGAAAACAGGAACACCTGCAAGCAGCGAATCCTGACTGTGTGAGAGGCGCGTGGACAGCGCGTGATATTTTGTATATAGCCAATTGCAATAATGTGTGTAACAAGCTGTAACCAATCATGAGTGTGTGCGCAGTGACTAAGCGAAAATTATGATATATATTGGAGTCAGACAAGACAATAAACGGCATTGACCTGATCATATTGGTCGTACGCGTCGTGTCCGAGACTTCCGCGTCACATATGCTACTGGAGACTCAGAAATATGCAACCTAGCCCCTGGTTGATACTTAGGTCACAAAGGAAAACATTTTGGATAATTCTCAGGTCAAGTCAATTAAACTAAGTGACTACACAACTGATAAATTTAGGTTATTCAGTAACAACAGAGAATGTGTCTGACTGAAAGAAAAGGGACACAGGTTAACATCATCCCTTGGTAACTAACAGAAGCAAGCCTGAAGCAGCAAATGGATGGTGCACTTGCCAAACAGCACCTGCAATAGTGTAAACTCCACATTCTCCTACCACAACCCCACTGCAAACCCAGCAGTTGGCATGCAATGTTTTATAATCACATTTAAGCTTCCCCCTGAGGTGTACCAAATATTAAATTTGAAAAGAAGCCACTGAACTTTCTGACACGACTGATTATTAACCAAGATACTTTCCACGTTCTTCCATGCTCTTCTCCAGAGTTGGAAAGAGAGCGCAGCTTCTCCTCTTTAAATCTCATGTCCTATGCCAGTCCTATTAGAGAGGTGGCAGCAGTAGAAAACAAGCCCAAACAAGGAAAACGAGTGTTCAGCCAACATCCTCCTCTCCCCTCCAACAGCATCAAGCTGCAATGGCACTAATATTTTTCTTCTCTCTTTCACATCAAATCCTTCTGTTGAACACTTACACCAGCAAACCTAATGCTCTATCTTTAATGATTTCTTGTCATTTCTTGTTTATGTATTACAATATGTTGTATTGTTTCAAAGACGGCATACACTATGTATTTTACAGGTATTTTCACCTTCTGCAGTTCACAGACTACCTTCTGTAATCTTCTGCAAGTCAAAATTACTTGTAAATATTTAGTGTATTAATTGAAAAAATAAGTCTTTAAAAAAACAAATTAAAAAACCAAACAGCTGTTTTATTTCATAGTATTCCTCTCTCCCTCTCTCTCTGATAAACATACCAAGATAATTATAAATTGCTCTTCATGCACACCTGTGGTGGGTTGGTCACCAGGTGCCCACCAAGCTGCTCGGCAGGACATGGGGAGAAAATATGATGAAAAGCTTGTGGGTCAAGATGAGGACAGGGAGATCACTCAGCAATTACTGTCACAGGCAAAACAGACTCGACTTGGGGAAGATTAAATTTATTGCCAAATAACTGCAGAGTAAGGTGATGAGAAATAAGAACAAATCTAAAAACACCTTCCCCCCCACCCCTCCCTTCTTCCCAGGCAAAACAGACTCGACTTGGGGAAGATTAAATTTATTGCCAAATAACTGCAGAGTAAGGTGATGAGAAATAAGAACAAATCTAAAAACACCTTCCCCCCCACCCCTCCCTTCTTCCCAGGCTCAACTTCACTCCTAACTCTTCTACCTCCTCCTCACCTTCCTTCTTCACTGACCTTGGTGTCTGCAGAGTTGTTTCTCTCACATATTCTTGCTCCTCTATCACAGCTGCTGTTGCGCAGCAGTTTTTACCCCTTCTTAAATATGTTATCACAGAGGCACTACCACCGTTGCCGATTGGCTCAGCTTTGGCCAGTGGCAGGTCCATCTTGGAGCCAGCTGGAACTCGCTCTGTCCAACATGGGGGCGGCTTCTGGCATCTTCTCACAGAAGCCACCCCTGCAGCGCCCCACCCCCGCTACTAAAGCCTTGCCACATAAACCCAACACGTGTCAGTAACAGTGGTTGCAGTTTTTTTCTGCCATGCATCCCAATGTCGCAGAATCACAGAATGGTTGAGGTTGGAAGGGACCTCTGGAGGTCATCTGGTCCAATCTCCCTGCTCAAGCAGGGACACCTAGAGCCAGTTGCCCAGGACCATGTACAGATGGCTTTTGAATATCTCCAAGGAGGGAGACTCCACAACCTCCCTGGGCAACCTGTTCCAGTGCTCAGTCACCTTTACAGTAAAAAAGTGTTTCCTGATGTTCAGATGGAACCTCCCATGTTTCTGTTTGTGCCCATTGCCTCTTCTCCTGTCACTGGGCACCACTGAAAAGAGCCTGGCTCCATCCTCTTTGCACTCTCCCTTCAGGTGTTTATATACATTGATGAGATCCCCCCTGAGCCTTCTCTCCTCTAGGCTAAACAGTCCCAGCTCTCTCAGCCTTTCCTCATAGGAGAGATGCTCCAGTCCCTTAATCATTTCCTAGCATTACAAAGCATATTTTCAGACATGTACACAATTCCTTATAACTGACACTTAAGTTTGTATCCAATGTTCATCCCAACCACTTGGCATGCTTTGCATGACTACACAGTGGACACAACCATTTTTGCATCCATCGTGAAAGGCCTTGAAGCCAATGAAAGCCCATCAGCTTCCAAACCAGGCTATAGCCTTGTGACACTAACATCATCCATTCCTGTTCCTGCTGTCATCCTAGTCAGGTAGCTGGCACTCTGGGGCCTAAGAGATATTTTTTTATCCTTCTTCCCATTGGTCAGGGACTGGTCTCTTTTGCTGTCTCAGCTTGGCATCAGAAGATATGCTTATGCACTGTGTCCCACATTGGCCACACATACACCATAAATGAGAGCATAGCGCAGAGACACCTGCTTAGTGCCAGCCCATTCCAACTCAACCTGATATATGTTCACGGCATAGCATCGTGCATAGATCTAAAAGGAGTAAAATTGATTGACACTACTAAATGGTGGATTTTAAGGTCCCACCACCTGGCGGATGTGTTCCCCTCTGCGAGTGAATTAAGACTACAGACTCTCACCTCAGCCTTCTCCACTTCAGGCAGCACATTTCCAAGGAGAAAATAATGCCGAGTTCAGGCATTACTCGTGCCTGGGCAGTGTTCTCAGCAACAAGCTGTCAGCACACTCAGCATAGTGTTAGCATTAGTTAGTCTTAAACTGCTATATCAGCACATGCAATCATTCATTTTCATCTGAACATCAGGAGCTTTCAGAAGTGTTTAGCTCTTCCCCCCCCCCCCCAATTATTACATTGATTGGTACTGAAATATATTATATGGAAGTGTTATTCTCTGATACCACTGTGCTAAGTAAGCAGTGCACAACATAGAACAAAGATAGCCCCTGACCCAAAAGCTCACAACTTAAGTAATCTGAAATAGTTGTCCAATTTATGTTGCAGCAATAGATTCAGTTTTCAATTAACATACTTGGATTCAGTGGACCGCTCGTGGAAACCCATAGGAATTTTACCAATGTATTTTATTTAATACAGAACAAGGCTTAAAAACTTAAAAACATTGTCGGAGACAAATGAAAGATTCTAGGGGGGCAGGTCAGTAGGAGACAACACAATTAAAAAAAGATTAATGAACCCGGATTTAGTGGACAAGAAGATGAAGAGGTAGTTGTACTTCAGCAGTAAACCATGAAGACCGAGTTGTTCTTTTACTCTTGAAAAACGTAACTGTCTTGAGATCAGCAGAATCCACAGTAACTAGGGTAAAGGTAAAGGTGGCAGCGGGAGATCGTGACCACCGACTCAATTGAGGGACTATGCAAATTACCACCCCCCACTCTTTCTAGGAGCATGCGCGACAATTTAAATATTGTGGGCAAGTTCCACTCTATTACTTATTCAACGTGGAAAAGGTATACAAAGAGAAACCAAATTACAATTAAATTGGAATGATTTACTCGTGGATCAAATCGGGTTAATGAGGCTTATGTGTATATTGAGGAGAGAAAGTAGGGGAGACCCTCCCGTTGAGTCACGAGGTTTGGAGTGGACCGAAATCCACTCCTAGTCACAGACTTGGTCAACGGTTTATGACTAAGGTTAGGTAAGGAAAATAAAGGAGTGCCCTCCCGTTGAGTCACGAGGTTCGGAGTGGACCGAAATCCACTCCTAGTCACAGACTTGGTCAACGGTTTATGACTAAGGTTAGGTAAGGAAAATAAAGGAGTGCCCTCCCGTTGAGTCACGAGGTTCAGAGTGGACCCCCTTGCTTTCTTAACTCCTTCTCAGAGAGGAGTCTAGGTGCGGCTGAATCCACTCCTAGTCCCAGACTTGGTCAACAGTTTATGACTAAAGGGATAGAGTATCGGGGATTCTGGTGTGGTGATATAGTCTATGATTTTGTGCTTGGTGTAACTTTAGGATGGCAATTTATCTAATACAAAATAGCAGCAATCAAATTCACTAACGCTATTGAGTTAAATCACAGTATCAAATCATATAAAACTTAGCAGCGTAATCAACCTAAAACTTACTAAGATTCCTTAGTCACACACACATATAGGTGTAGAGATAGAGACACATAAAGAGATGTAGAGAAAAGAGCGAGAGGTGTACAAAGGTACCTATTAAATATCCCCTGCAAATCCAGTCAAATACTCACATCGAATGCTTTGCATCGCTCAGCGGGTGAACAGTCGAGCCTCTGAGTTGATCGCGAACTTGAGGGCTCACGGACTCCGAGAGGCATCCCACTCAGAGGGAGATGCTGGTCGCAGCCCGCTGCGGTCCAGGACAGCTCAAAGGGTCTCACTTGGGACCACTATTTATAGGACTGGGAGATAATTGACTTTAGGCATCAGTGAGTTTCCCACAATCCAGGCAGGTGATTTCTCAAGTTTTAACGGTGCCGCTGCGAGGATTGTCTGGAGATAATTGATTAGTTCTGTTCTTGTTCCGTACCTTGTTTAGGCGATTGTGTCCTTGATACACTCAGTGCCATTCTCCTCCTTGGCTACACAAGAGTGCTTGGTACGATTGAGCGGTTCTCAACTGCTAAACCCTTTGTTCGGAGGCCAAAGCTTGTCAGGCAACTTAGAATGGCCCAGGTACAAAGCGAGGCGGGGGGAGGGGGAATGCACCACCACACTTATGAAGAACGGAGAGCAGTTTTAGAGAAAGCTAAGGAGTAGCCCAACAATATGGAGGAGTACCTAATGTGGACATGTATCTTCCAAGGGAAGATCCGAGGTGGGATCCCAATACGGATGAGGGGTTAGAAAGAGTAAAAGGATATCAAAAGCTGATCTTATATGGGATCCAAAATGGAGTAGAAAAGCCTAAGAATCTAAGTTGCATGAAGTAAGGCAAGGGGAGAAGGAAACCCCATCTGCTTTCTATGAAAGACTGTGCGAAGTAGCTTGAAAGTGGACCGATTTGAACCTGAAAGATGCTAGTAATATGAAATAGTTTAATATGTTGTTCATTAGTCTATCGGCATCGGACATTAGAAAGAAGCTGCAGAAAGTAGATGGTGCGGACGGGATGACAATTTCACAATTAATGTCAATTGCGTATAAGGTATATAATAACAGAGAAGAGGCAGAAGAAAAGGAGAGGAAAATTGCAGGCTTCTTTACTGACTGCCCTGGCAGAAGGACAAACAAGGGACAGAGGTAGAGGCAGGGGTTGTGGAGGTAGTAGAGGGGGCCGTTGTGAAACCTCTCTAAAAATGAATCAATGATGTGCCTACTGTAAACAGGAGGGTCACTGGAAGGGAGAATGTCCACATTTTTTGAGTGATCAGGGAAAAGGCACGGAGGGAGCTGCTAGGGAAATGGCAGAGATTGGATTAGACTGAAGGGGACCGGAGGAATCTATTAAAGTTTCCCCAGCTAATCCTCTGGTTCCAGTTAAGCTGGGGAACGAAATAAGAGATTTTCTGACTGACAGTGGGGCCACCCATTCTGTAGTGACTAGTCGTAAGGGACCGTTAAGCAAGACTAAGATAAGCGTTGTTGGTGCGACAGGGAAAAGAACTTTAAGACCAGTTTTGCAGCCTATGGAGCTCTCAATTGGGGATACCAAACTAACACATAAATTCCTCTATATGCCAGAATGCCCTTTGCCATTGCTTGGACGAGATTTACTTTGTAAGTAAGTTAAATGCACAACTAACCTCCTCTGAAGATTCTGTCCAGCTACATATTCCTACAGAGAATGCGTGGAAAGCCCAGATATGTTTGCTAACTGAAAAGAATCACGCGAAAGAAGGAGGCATTCCAGATGAAGTATTGGATGCAGTGATACCTTTGCTAGCTTTGTGGAATACCACCTAGCACCCATATCTGCACATTTATCAGCAGTCCTGGTTAACAGGGGAGGTCCCAGGCGACTGGAGGCTTGCCAATGTGACGCCCATCTACAAGAAGGGCCGGAAGGAGGATCCCGGGAACTACAGGCCTGTCAGCCTGGCCTCGGTACCAGGGAAGATTATGGAGAGGTTCATCTTGAGGGCGCTCACAGGGCATGTGCAGGACAACCAAGGGATCAGGCCCAGCCAGCACGGGTTCATGAAAGGCAGGTCCTGCTTGACCAACCTGATCTCCTTCTATGACCAGGTGACCCGCCAAGTGGATGAGGGAAAGGCTGTGCATGTTGTCTACCTGGACTTCAGTAAAGCCTTTGACAGCGTCTCCCACAGCACTCTCCTGGAGAAACTGGCGGCTCGTGGCTTAGACAGGTTTACTCTTTGCTGGGTAAAGAACTGGCGGGATGGCCGAGCCCAGAGAGTTGTGGTGAATGGCGTTAAATCCAGCTGGCGGCCGGTCTCAAGCGGTGTTCCCCAGGGCTCGGTTCTGGGGCCGGTCTTGTTCAGTATCTTTATTGATGACCTGGATGAGGGAATCGAGTGCTCAGTAAGTTTGCAGACGACACCAAATTGAGCGGGAGTGTTGATCTGCTGGAGGGTAGGAGGGCTCTGCAGAGGGATCTGGACAGGCTGGATCGATGGGCAGAGGTCAACTGTATGAGGTTTAATAAGGCCAAGTGCCGGGGCCTGCACTTCGGCCACAACAACCCCATGCAACGCTACAGGCTTGGGGAGGAGTGGCTGGAGAGCTGCCCGGCGGAAAGGGACCTGGGGGTGCTGGTTGACAGCTGGCTGAACATGAGCCGGCAGTGTGCCCAGGTGGCCAAGAAGGCCAACAGCATTCTGGCCTGTATCAGAAATAGTGTGGCCAGCAGGAGGAGGGAAGTGATTGTGCCCCTGTACTCGGCACTGGTGAGGCCGCACCTTGAATCCTGTGTTCTGTTTTGGGCCCCTCACTACAAGAAGGACGTTGAGTTGCTGGAGCGTGTCCAAAGAAGGGCAACAAAGCGGGTGAGGGGTCTGGAGCACAAGTCTTATGAGGAGCGGCTGAGGGAACTGGGGTTGTTCAGTCTGGAGAAGGGGAGGCTGAGAGGAGACCTTATCGCTCTCTACAACTACCTGAAAGGGGGTTGTGGCCACGAGGGTGTTGGTCTCTTCTCCCAAGTAACTAGCAATAGGACGAGAGGAAACGGCTTCTTGTTGCGCCAGGGGAGGTTTAGATTGGATGTTAGGAAAAATTTCTTCACCGAGAGGGTGGTCAAGCATTGGAACAGGCTGCCCAGGGAGGTAGTGGAGTCACCATCACTGGAGGTGTTCAAAAAACATGTAGATGTGGCACTTCAGGACATGGTTTAGTGGGCTTGGTGGTGTTGGGTTGATGGTTAGGCTTGATGATCTTCAAGGTCTTTTCCAACCTTAATGATTCTGTGATTCTGTGATTCTGTAAATAAAATACCTCTACTCTGTGTGTATATTGGCATCTTGCACACCGGTTATACGATCCCCCTTTGGGGACAACACAAATATTGGATATCACTGAGATAAACCCACTGTTTTATAGAAAAATAACTACAAGTAAATTCATGTTCTATTTTCTTATTCAGGAATGTTTTTGGTTGATCAGCCTACGAGCTCTGTACTGGTATAACATCACTGTTATACTGTTATAAACAAAGTTCAAAAAGGTGTCTGGATTTCAGTGCAGAAATAAAATTGAACCTTTTCGGAAATACTAGTGTCAGAATATTCCTGTATTTTGGGCCAAAATGAGAGAGCGCCTTGTCACTTGCAATGAATTTAGAAGGCAAAAAATTCTTTCCTTCTAACACTTTGTTACTTCTTGTATTGCATTTACATGGCAACGCTTTTGGTAGAGGGGCGGGGGAAACCGCAGGGGTGGCTTCTCTAAGAAGACACCAGAAGCTGCCCCCACGTCAGATAGAGCCAGTTCCAGCCAGCTCCAAGACGGACTCGCCTCTGGCCAAAGCTGAGCCCATCAGCAACGCTGTTGGTGCCTCTCTGATAACATATTTAAGAAAGGGTAAAAAACGCTGCACAGCAGCTGTGAGAGAGGAGAGAGAAACAACTCTGCAGACACCAAGGTCAGTGAAGAAGGAGGGGGAGGAGGTGTCAGAGCAGAGATTGCCCTGTAGACCAGGGAGAAGATCATGGTGAAGCAGGCTGTCCCCCTGCAGCCCATGGAGGACCCCACACCGGAGCAGATATCCACACTGCAGCCCGTGGAGACCCCATGCCGGAGCAGGCTCCTGGCAGGAACTGTGGGCTGTGGAGAGGAGCCCATGCTGGAGCAGGTTTTCTGGCAGGACCAGTGACCCTGTGGGGGACCCACACTGGAGCAGTCTGTTCCTGAAGGAAAGGACCCATGCTGGAGCAGTTCTTGAAGAACTGCAATCTGTGGGAAAGACCCACGATGGAGCAGTTCGTGAAGGACTGTATCCTGTGGGAGGGACCCCACGCTGGAGCAGAACAACAGCATGAGGAGGAAGGAGTGGTAGAGACAAAGCATTATGAACTGATTGCATCCCCCGTTCCCCAACCCCCCCTGCGCCGCTCGGTGGGGGTGGGGGGAAGGTGGTTTTAGTTTTGTCTTTGTTTCTCACTGTCCTACTGTATTTTTAATTGGCAATAAATTAATTTTCCCCAAGTCAAGTCTGTTTTGCCCATAACAGTAATTGCCTACTTGCTGGGGGTGGGCAGAGTGAGAAACAGAGGTCTTGATGCTGTGTAAGCACTGTTCAGCAATAGCTAAAACATCAGTGTGCTATCAATACTATTTTGGTCACAAATCCAAAACATAGCACCATACGAGCTACTATGAAGAAAATTAACTCTGTCCCAGTCAAAAGCAGTATATCACCCTTTTTTGATCTTGTCAGCTCCCCAAGAACATTTTTTCGCTTTTTTTTTTTAAAGAAACGGGACAATAAAAGTCTAATTGAAAAAATACTTTTTCCATTGGAACTTTCCATAGCTATTTTATCTACATTACTCTCAATAAATTTAACACGCAAACACAATAAATGAAAGCTGTTATCAACACAGAATATCAATAACTGTAACTGTTGTTAAAAGACATTTTATGCTATCCCACTGTGTTTTAGCAAAGTTAAATGAAAACACTGAAGGCGACTTGCAATACTACAATAAGTGTTGTGGCACAAACTTCTCTACGTAAATCCTTCAGATTAAAGGGCAAAGCATTCCTGACAATCTGTGACAGAGCGAAATCCAACCAGCACTCAACATATCAAAGACCAGGAAGCTCCATTCCATGAAATATTTAGGTCATTCGAATACAAAACCAAAGAAGCAAAACAACAGACAGACAGAACCAACCAACCAACCAGAACAACCTTACCTTTCACAAGCTCGGACAGTCCACGCAGCAATTATCCATAATGAGATACTAAAAACCAACAGTACAGTTCCTGGACATATTGTCATTAAAGTCTTCATAACAAAACGGGTATTGAAGTTTATCTTATTTAACGCTCCAATGCTTCTAGATGATGCATCAGTGAAAAGTTTGCTATGCAAAAGCATAACTCTGGCAATAAGATACAGCCTTAAGAACATTGGTATAGATAAAATAATATCCACATCAGCTGTTGTTGTGGATGGAGTGTAAGAAAAGGCAAGCCGGGCTGTCCATATGAATGTATAGCTCCCAGGTATGGGATGTATAGCACATACAAGTATTTCCAAGCAGATAAAGAAAATACGCTCATAAGTCATGGCTATTCTCCAGTCATCTGCTCCATTGTCCACCATGAATAACTGAAATGATAAAATATAAGGTTAACTTTAGTATGCCATTAACAAACCTTGTTACAATTCCATTTCAAAATAATACCATCGTTTTCAGAGCTGTTAATGACCACTAAAACCAAAATAAATATGCCATTTCAGCAAATGACATTACTAAGTCACTACTAAGTGAATGTCAATTTGGTTAAGCCAAAAAGAATGTTTTTGTGTACTATTTTAAAAACTGTGTATGAAACGGAATTTCCACATATTATTTACTAAGATTTTTTCATATTTCTGATTAATTGTCATTTTTGATAAAACAAAACTCTGTGCCAAGTTATACCTCATCCCTTCAAAATCAATTGTTTATTCAAAGTTCATAGAATTAAGAAGAATTTAAGAAAGGATTTTGAGGATGGAAATCTAAATTACAAATTGAAAATACTTACTGCAGTACAACATTAAGACATCTTTAGAGCACATCAAGGCTTCAGACTGGAGAGATTATAGTTTCAGTAGAATTATTCAAGCTTTCTTCAAACTTCATGTACCAATATAGACCAACACAGGCTGCAAAACCATCCAAGAAACTACATAAAGGACGTAGGGGTATTGGTCGACAGCCGGCTGAATATGAGCCGGCAGCGTGCCCAGGTGGCCAAGAAGGCCAACAGCATCCTGGTTGGTATCAGAAATAGTGTGGCCAGCAGGACTAGGGAAGTGATTGTCCCCCTGTACTCAGCAATGGTGAGGCCGCACCTGGAATACTGTGTTCAGTTTTGGACCCCTCACTACAAGACAGACATTGAGGTGCTGGAGCACATCCAAAGAAGGGCAACGACGCTGGTGAAGGGGCTAGAGCACAAGTCTTATGAGGAGCGCCTGAGGGAACTGCGGTTGTTTAGCCTGGTGTCGTGGTTTAAGCCCAGCCAGCAACTAAGCCCCACGCAGCCGCTCGCTCACTCCCCCACAGTGGGACAGGGGAGAGAATCAGAAGAGTAAAAGTGAGAAAACTCACGGGCTGAGATAAAGACAGTTTAATGGGTAAAGCAAAAGCCGCGCACGCAAGCAGAGCAAAGCAACAAATTCATTCGCTACTTCCCATCGGCAGGCAGGTGTTCAGCCATCTCTAGGGAAGCAGGGCTCCATCATGCGTAATGGTTAGTTGGGAAGACAGACGCCAGAACTCCGAACGTCCCCCTCTCCCCTCCTTCTTCGTCCCAACTTTATATACCGAGCATGACATCATACGGTATGGAATATCCCTTTGGCCAGCCTGGGGCAGCTGTCCTGGCTGTGTCCCCTCCCAGCTTCCCGTGTACCCCCTGCCTTCTTGCTGGCAGGCCAGCATGAAAAGCTGGACAGTCCTTGACTGCTTAACAACAACTGAAAACATCAGTACGTTATCAGCATTTTTCTCATCCCAAATCCAAAACACAGCCTCACACTAGCTTCCATGAAGAAAATTAACTCTATCCCAGCTGAAACCAGGACACCTGGAGAAAAGGAGGCTCAGGGGAGACCTTATCGCTCCCTACATCTACCTGAAAGGATGTTGTAGTGAGGTGGGTGTCAGTCTCTTCTCCCAAGTAGCAGGCGATAGAACGAGAGGAAACGGCCTCAAGTTGCACCAGGGGAGGTTTAGATTGGAGATTAGGAAAAATTTCTTCACCAAAAGGGTTGTCAAGCATTGAAACAGGCTGCCCAGGGAAGTTGTGGAGTCACCATCCCTGGAGGTATTTAAAAGACGTGTAGATGTGGTGCTTAGGGACGCGGTTTAGCGGTGGACTTGGCAGTGTTAGGTTAACGGTTGGACTCGATGATCTTAAAGGTCCTTTCCAACCTAAATGAGTCTATGATTCTCTGATAAAGACTCTAAAAGATAACTCATAGTGGAAAAATCAGTTCAACTGTACCGCAACTACTAGCAATGCCTGAACTAGGTGTTTTAAAGATAGGTTGACCATGTCTAAATGAACTGTAGTCACACCTTCAAAAAAACAAAAATGAAAAGCAGAGGCCTGCAAGCACCAGAGTAGCCTAGGCAGCCAGGTGAGGTCTATTAGTAGCTGAAAGTTAAATGCACATGTATGTAGGTCCTTGCAGAATCAAAGCCTTCAGTTTACCACCCAGGAACAGAAGTAATAAAACACTTCACACTGTTTAGTAAATGTTGTTCCTGAAGATTTACTAAATACTTAATTGAACAATATTTGTCACTAGTAGAGAGTAGGGATAACAGTCTGGGTTATTCCTGCCTCGGGCAAAAGCAAACCCATTCGTGGGACTGCTTTTGCTCAAGGACCTGGGTGCACTTGGAGGGTGATGCGGAAGGATGGGGAAGTCCAATGTGTACCTCATTATCCATAATGAGATACTAAAAAACAACAGTACAGTTCCTGGACATATTGTCATTAAAGTCTTCATAACAAAACGGGAATTGAAGTTTATCTTATTTAACGCTCCAATGCTTCTAGATGATGCATCAGTGAAAAGTTTGCTATGCAAAAGCATAACTCTGGCAATAAAATACAGCCTTAAGAACATTGGTATAGAAAGTGGCGTGACCCTTTTACTTTAGGAAGCATGGATCCAGTTAGCAGGCCCTTGCAATTTACCTCAGTATTAGTAATTAACAGTACCTAATAAGGTCCCTTCCCAGAAGGCCAACCATGTCCTGGGCTGCATCAAAAGAAGCGTGGCCAGGAGGTCGAGGGAGGTGATTCTGCCCCTCTACTCTGCTCTGGTGAGACCCCACCTGGAGTACTGCATCCAGCTCTGGAGCCCTCAGCGCAGGAAAGACATGGACCTGTTGGAGAGGGTCCAGTGGAGGGCCACAAAAATGATCAGAGGGATGGAACACCTCTCCTGTGAGGACAGGGTGAGAGAGTTGGGTTGTTCAGCCTGGAGAAGAGAAGGCTCCGGGGAGACCTTATTGCAGCCTTCCAGTACTTAAAGGGGGCTTCTAAGAGAGATGGGGACAGACTTTTTAGCAGGGCCTGTTGTGATAGGACAAGGGGTAACGGTTTTAAACTAAAATAGGGTAGATTTAGACTAGATATAAGGAAGAAATTTTTCACCACAATGAGGGTGGTGAAACACTGGCAGAGGTTGCCCAGAGAGGTGGTAGATGCCCCATCCCTGGAGACATTCAAGGTCAGGTTGGACGGGGCTCTGAGCAACCTGATCTAGTTGCAGATGTCCCTGCTCATTGCAGGGGGGTTGGACTAGATGACCTTTAAAGGTCCCTTCCAACCCAAATATTCTATGATCATCAGAATCCACGTTCATCACACAATCTTAACAACCTTCACAAACTTCACTTACATCAACAAAAAAGAATTCCCCACACCAAAATCAAAACAACATCACCACAACACCAAACCAGTGGACAGTTTACACACACAATCCATCCCTCGTCCCTTCACCACAATTTTAACAACTGAAATCCCCCATGATCATTCCGTTCTCTAACATTGTTCAGTCCATGTTTTGCCCGTTACCTCTTCCAATTACTGTCCTTATCTCAAATTCCTTATGCTCCACATTGGGCACCAAAAAGGACTGTGGTGGGTTGGCCTTGGCTAGATGCCAGGTACCCACCAAAGCCGCTTTATCACTCCCCCTCCTCAACTGGACAGAGGAGAGAAAATATAACGAGAAGCTTGTGAGTCTAAGATAAGGACAGGGAGAGATCATTCAGCAATTACTGTCACAGGCAAAACAGACTCAACTTGGGGAAATTAATTTAATTTATTGCCAATCAAAATCAGAGTAGGATAATGAGAACTAAAACCAAATCTTAAAACACCTTATCCCCACCCCTCCCTTCTTCCCAGACTCAACTTCACTCCCGATTTTCTACCTCCTCCCCCCAAGTGGCACAGGGGGATGGGGGACAGGGGTTGCGGTCAGTTCATCACATGTTGTTTCTGCCGCTCCTTCCTCCTCAGGGGGAGGACTCCTCACACTCTTCCCCTGCTCCAGCGTGGGGTCCCTCCCACGGGACACGGTCCTCCACGAACTTCTCCAATGTGGGTCCTTCCCACAGGCTGCAGTTCTTCACACACTGCTCCAGCCTGGGTCCTTTCCAGGGGTACCATCCTTCAAGAACAGACTGCCCCAGCGTGGGTCCTCCATGGGGTCACAAGTTGTGTCAGCAAACCTGCTCCAACGTGGGCTCCTCCCTCCACAGGTCCACAGATCCTGCCAGGAGCTTGCTCCAGCACGGGCCTCCCATGGGGTCACAGCCTCCTTTGGGCATCCCCTTGCTCCGGCGTGGGGTCCTCCATGGGCTGCAGGTGGATATCTGCTCCACCGTGGACCTCCATGGGCTGCAGGGGGACAGCCTGCCTCACCATGGTCTTCATCATGGGCTGCCGAGGAATCTCTGCTCTCTCCAACCTCAGTCATCTGTCTTACGCAGAAGCTAGTGAGAAATCATCTATATCCTTCTGAAACTTCCCTCTCTTCTCTTCTCCACATATAAATGGAAATACCTCATTTTTTTCCCATATTTGCCTGGCTTCCCCACCATTGTACTCATTAGTTACACATGAAAGGGATATCACTTCAAATAGTTGTTCGGTTGCTGAACTTATCAAAGCAGAGCCAGCTTGAAGTACAGATTGCTTTAATAACTACCTACTTTGACAACAGTTGAAGAGCAGCATAATTCTTCCCTGTCTTCCATCGTCTGAACTGGAGGTGCTGTCAGTCACCATAAAAGTAAGTGCCCTATAACCTCTGTAGTAAGGAAGGGGGTGAAGGAGACCGTTATATGCAGGACAATATGTCAAAAGGGGAAGGGAGGGGAGCAGAGTGGAGAAGAGGTGCTGCAGATCAACTTAGCTAGGAAGGGAGAAGTGAGATGCTCTTCCTTCAGTCACAGTCCCATTCCTCTGTCCCAAACTTATTTCCCCGAGTGAGCAATCTCATAAATTGAAAAACCAACCACACAAATACAATTAAGTGCGTGTCAAGTAGAACGTGGTACTGCAGGTGACATAAAACTGGACATGAGCTTTCATCTCTTCCCCTGCTTCCATTTATTCTGTAAGTATATGAATTTTGCAAACTTCTCAGAGATATGATTTCTACAAATGGGGCCACAACATAAATTGGCATTAGTATGTAATATGAATGTATCCAAAGGGCTTTAGGTATGATGGTGACAACAACAAGCAGATGGACTCTTGTGACATGGAATTTCAATGTTCTGTAGAATTTGTAGTCTTTCAGAGAATCAGAACTGTAGAAACAAATTAAAAAGCCCCCAATAAACACAAACAATGAAGCAACCTTACACTTCACACGTTTTGAATTGGGAGGGCTACTGACTATAGGTGTAAGAACCTTATATACAGTGCATTTAAGATTTGAAAGCAACTATACACATCATACATCTGTCATCTGATAAAAGGAAAGTCCACCTTTCACGTTTTACAGTTTAATAAGGGATCATGTTATTAAGCAAGCTAGAATGACTTTTCCAACTACAGCAATGCCAATGTAAATCCATGGTAACTATGTTCTGATGGTAAAATGAAAGCACTGATGATAAAGTATCAATGGAAAAAATATTTTCTAAATATGGGCAAATAAAATTTAATTGTTTAGAATCAGTTGCTACATGAATCAGAAATTACATATATTTTATGGAGATGAAAAGTACTGCTAACATCTTCAACTTGCACACTGCCAACTTTACAAGGTATGATCTTATATTTAGATGTAACACTGTCTCACTGGGCTTAATGGGTCAAAATTCTTCAAATATTGGATTCTGTAAAGTTAAAAGTAAGGTCACACACTTGACCCCCCCCAAGTCCCTCTCTGATTTGCATAGGCTGAAATAGAAATATTGCATGTATTATGATATCAGTAATTGTACTGAGGTAAAGTTCTCTTACAAAATTGCACCAAATTGTGAGAATAATACTAATAAAAAGGTAGTTAGATTAAGAATGAGGCAATAGTCACCTGCTGAGCGCCTGCAATGGCTGTGCAAAATAGTATTCAAGCTGATGCAATTATCTAGGCAAGACATTCCTTGTAGGTGGCAGCATCCACTGATAATGAGAAGAAAAAAAAAAAGCAGGGACAAGAAAGGAAGTCGTTAAGTTTGGGTGATCTCCAAGTGCTGTAAAGACACCCAGAAAGGATGGATAAGTGAATTAGGGGAAGAAATGGTTTTCCCAGCTGTTCTGTGGTCCCATCCAGTATTTTCAACATGCTTAATAGTAATAAAAATTTTGTTAGGGAAAAAAAGCCCGAAAAAACTCCATCCCTTGAGGAGGGCCCCTTTACTGGAGGAAAGGCATGCAGCAATTCTCTTTTGTTATTTCTTAAGCTCCATCCCCATGAACTAAGGCAATCCTCATTTTGAAAATCTTGGTCAGAATTTTAGAGCTGTCAATCCAGTGTCCTTATCTTTTGCTTATCCTAAATTTCCCTTATAATGCATGATGGTTTTGATCTAGAGCAAATCTGCATTTTCATTGGTGATGCACTGGAGGAGCAGAGGAACGTGCAGATTAGTGGAAGAGTAAGAAATCAGAAGTAGAAATTGTAAAGCATGCCTCCTCCTAATATGCAATTGTGCTGTCTGTGTGTGTATTGGGTCTGGCTGAGATGGAGTTCATTTTCCCCATAGCAGCCCTCATAGTGCTCTGCTTTGTATTTGTAGCTAGAAAGGTGTTGATAACACACCAATGTTTTGGCTACTGCTGAGCAGTGCTCCCACAGCATCAAGGCTGTCTCTCCAACATTCCCCCCCCCCCAGTAGGCTGGGAGTGGGCAAGATCTTGGGAGGGGACATAGCCAGGACAGCTGACCCAAACTGGCCAAAGGGATACTCCATACCACATGATGTCAGCTCAGCAATAAAAACTAAGAGAAAGGAAGGAGGAGTGTCTTCCGGAGCAACCGCTACATGTACTGAAGCCCTGCTTCCCAGGAAGTGGCTGAACATTGCCTGCTGATGGGAAGTAGAGAAGAAATCTTTGGTTTTCCTTTGCTTCTGTGCACAGCCTTTGCTTTTGCTTTATTAAACTGCCTTTATCTTGACCCACGTGTTTGGTTATTTTTTCCATCCTAATTTCTCCCCCCCCCCCCCCCGTCCTGCTGAGGAGGGGAATGATAGAGCGGCTTAGTGGCACCTGGCGTCCAGCCAAGGTCAACCCACCACAGTGTGGAATAATTATTTGGTATTTCTTCTCCTTCCTCCACTATTGTGGAATGGTATCACAAAGTCTTAGAAATCAGCACAGCTCCAGCAGTGGTGGGATTCCAATTAGAGCATATAAATAAGTGACACAAGTTGCCAGGGTGAATGTGGGGTAGGTTGACCCTGGCCAGCAGCTAAGCCCACACACAGCCACTTGCTCGCTTCCCTCATCCCCACAGCAGGATGGGGGAGAGAATAGGAAGAGCAAAAGCAAGAAAACTTGTGGACTGAGATACAGACAGTTGAATAAGTGAAGGAAAAAGAAAGAAAAAAACCCATAACAAGCCATGCAAAAACAATCACTCACCACCTCCCACAAGCAGGACAATGCCCAGCCAGTCTCTGAACAACAGCCACCTAGGAAGACAAAAAACCCCACCCTCTTCAGTCTCTTGTTGGTGGATGTTATGACAGCGATAACATCCTAACCTTTCAGAAAACTTTCCATTAGCTGAACAGCTTACTAGTATAATCTGTAACAGTTCCTATCCGACATGCCTTCCTCCTCACACTTTTCCCCTGGTGGTTACCGAGTCTCATTACAGAGATGCCCAGATCTTGAAGAAAGAAGTAATATACCTGGGATTTGTGATTCCTAAGGGACAGAGGCAGCTCAGGCATGACTGAAAAGAAGCTATTTGCAGGACTCCAGAACCGACCATGGTAAAAGAGCTTCGAATCTTTTTGGGAATGACAGGTTGGTGCCGGTTATGGATCTATAATTATGGATTTCCGGTTAAACATCTGTATGAACTACTAAAAAATAGCCAGATGCAATTAATATGGGCTGATGAAGCCAAGAGGGCATTCAAAGAACTGAAATTGGAGCTAATGAGGGCTCCAACTCTGGGCCTGCCTGATATAACAAAGCCCTTCTGGCTGTTCTCCTATGAAAGGCAAGGAGTGGCTTTGGGAATTCTAGCCCAGAGGCTGGGTCCTCATAAGCGAGCAGCAGCATACCTTACCAAACAATTGGATGAAGTCAGAAAAGGATGGCCAGGACGCCTTCGGGCAGTGGCCGCCGTTGTTTTGATTATTCAAGAAGCCTGAACATTCACTTTGGGGCAAAAGATGATTGTGCACGCTTCCCATGCTGTAACTTCCGTTTTGGAACAAAAAGGAGGACATTAGCTCTCGCCATCAAGGTTCCTGAAATATCAAGCAGTCCTGATGGAACAGGATGACGTAGAAATTGTCACATCTACTGTTATAAACCCTGCTTCTTTTCTACAGTGATAAGCAGGAAATGGAGACTGTTGTGCATGACTGCATAGAAACCATCGAGACCGTGTATGCAAGCAGGCGTGACTTGAAGGAGGAGCCGCTGAAGGAAGCTGAACACACTTGGTACACCGACAGGAGTAGTTTTGTAAAGGATGGAGCTCGAATGGCGGGGTATGCCGTGACCACCACAGACCAAGTGGTGGAAGCAAAGTCACTCCCTAAGGGTACATCTGCACAAAGAGCCGAATTAATTGCTTTAGTAGGAGCATTAGAGCTTGTTGAAGGACTGCGAGTGAATACCTGGAGCACAAGTCTTATGAGGAGCGGCTGAGGGAACTGGGGTTGTTCAGTCTGGAGAAGAGGAGGCTGAGGGGAGACCTTATCGCTCTCTACAACTACCTGAAAGGGGGTTGTGGCGACGAGGGTGTTGGCCTCTTCTCCCAAGTAACTAGTGACAGGACAAGAGGAAATGGCCTCAAGTTGCGCCAGGGGAGGTTTAGATTGGATATTAGGAAAAATTTCTTCACCGAGAGGGTGGTCAGGCATTGGAACAGGCTGCCCAGGGAGGTGGTGGAGTCGCCATCTCTGGAAGTGTTCAAAAAACATGTGGATGTGGCACTTCAGGACATGGTTTAGGGGACATGGTGGCACTGGATTAATGGTTGGACTTGATCTTGAAGGTCCTTTCCAACCTAGTGATTCTGTGATTCTGTGAATTCAAAATATGCCTTTGGTGTATGCAGTTCATGCCCATGGGGAAGGAACAGGAACTTTTGACGGCCCAAGGAAAACATAATAAGCATGCTGACATGATCCTAAGGCTTTTGGATGCGGTACAATCACCTTCGGTGGTTGCACTTATGCACTGCAAGGGGCACCAAAAGGGTAACACCGCTCAGGAAGGGGGGAATAAATCGGCAGATTATGAGGCAAAAAGAGCTGCAGAACAAGGTGAGGTATTAAGTTTGATTCCTGAAAGAGCTTTACCACTACCAGACTTGGTCAATTATGGTGAGAAGTATCTTAGATTAATTAAAGATTTGGAAGCAGAAGTTGAATCATCAGGCTGGGAGAAATTAAAAGGTAACAAAATAATAGTTCCCTGTAGAATATTATGGAAACTGGTAAAAGCAGAACACGACGAGACTCATTGGAGAACTGAAGCCTTGTATAATTCCCTTATGAAACAGATAATAGCCAGGAATTTGTTTTAAACTGTAAAAACCATGGTTAATAAATGTGAAATAGGCTTAAAGAATAATCCAAAGGTAGAAAATAATGTAAAATTTGGAAGTATTGATAAAGGGAAAGTTCCAGGTCAAAATTGGCAAATAGACTTTTCTGAACTCCCAAGAAAAGAGGGGTTTTGGTATTTGTTAGTATTAACAGATACCTTTTCGGGCTGGCCAGGGGCTTTTCCTTGTAGGACTAATAAGGCTAGGGAAGTGACAAGAGTACTTTTAAACGAGATCATTCCTAGATTTGGAGTACCAGTAGTAATATCTTCTGATAGGGGTACTCATTTTTGTGCGCAAATAGTGCAACAAGTTAGTAAAATTTAAGGAACAAACAGACAACTACGCACCCCATATTGGCCACAGGCAAGTGGACAAGTTGAGAAAATGAATCACTTAATTAAACAACAGCAACAGTTAGCTAAAATCAGTCAAGAAGCGAATCTACATTGGTACCAAGCTCTCCCACTAGCCCTATTACGAATCAGGGTAAAACCAAGAATTAAAGAGAATTTAAGTCCATTTGAAATTTTGTTTGGGAGGCTGTACCAATCCCAATACCAAGGGGAAGATCTCACCCAGTTAGGTGAAAATAATCTACAGAAATATATAACAATATTAGGTAATTCTAAACAAGAGTGATTGCAAATGCCTAGAGATTCTAGCCAAACATTATCTCTAATAGGAGTTCCAGTTCTGGTTAACATCTCTCTATTTAATAACCCCCACTACAGAGTAGGTCATGATAAGAATGACTTTAGATGACACCTCTTGGAGATTTGAAGAAGTCTGGAACAAAATAACCCCTCGGTTACCAAATTTTAAATGGATCAAAGAGCTGTTTGTACTCATAGTTGATAGCTTACTTGTTTTATGTACTTCTTGTATGATGCGATGTTCAATGTGGTGTTGTCAGAAGAATGCGGACAATTATGTTACGTGGAAAAAGAGTAAGATCAAACATGAAGTCGCAACAGGGAGGTATTTCAATCGATGGACAAATGATAATGGTATGTTATGAGGGATTGCAAAAGAATTCGCAAGGATAATAGAGAAGGGGGGAATGAAACAAGGATCTAAAACAATTATAAGGTTTTAGCATGTGTCACTAATCAACTGTAAGTTTTGCAAACTTCTTAATATATGGAAGGTTATTGATTACATGATTAGTTTGCCTTCAGTATAGAATTCTTTAGCCTAATAACTATGTGATTATGTTTAACGGCCTACTCTCACAGTCCTTAGGCTGTATTTGCCTCAATGCTAACATTGTAACCAGGTGTAAACGGTTAATCACGACTAAAGCAGGTCTCATGAAAATTAAAACAAAGAAGAGTTAAGAGCAAGGACTGAGAGATTAAAGAGAACAGAGAAGATATCTTAACCCTGAGAATAGAAACATCCTAGCAGGAATGCTCTAACAAGGATGATAAGAAGGAACCGCTTGGCTGGACAACAGAAGGGGCAAACATCCAAGGAGAAGAAACTATCCTCAAGAGACCCGTGACCATAAAAGGGAAAAAGGAGTAGGGGGCTAACTCCCCAAACGACCACCAACGACCACCCGAGACCCCCGCGCATGCGTAGCATAGTTTTGCAATGCCAGCATTATGTAAATGTAGTAGATAAGCAAGGAGGCGGAGATTTCTTGGAAAATGTGTGAATATTCATGTCTTTAAGGTATATAAAGGATGAACTTTTGTTTCAACACATGCATGTTAGGAGGAGATATCCCCCATGCGTCCAGCGCTGCAATAAAGATGTCTGCTTAATAACACTTTGATGTTATTGAGTTTAAATTTCTTACGTTTGGATTTCTTTGAATCACTCCTCACACTTTTCCCCTGCTCCAGTGTGGGTCCTCTCCAGGGCCTGCAGTCCTTCAGTATAAGCCTGCTCCAGCATGGGTCCTCCACAAGCTGCAGGGAATACATGTTCCACCATGGTCTCTTCCACGGGCTGCAGGGGAATCTCTGCTCCAGTGCCTGGAGCACCTCCTCCTTCTCCTTCTTCTCTGACCTTGGTGTTTGCAGGATTGTTTCTCACACTTTTTTCCCATCACTCCTCACATTGCCATGCAGCGTTTTGCCCTTTCTTAAATATGTTTTCACAGAGGCACCACCAGCTTCGCTGACTGGCTCAGCTTTGGCCAGCAGTTGGTCTGTTGCCAAGCCAGCTGGAACCGCCTGTGTCTGGCACGGGGCAGCCCCTGGCTGCCTTCTCACAGAGGCCACCCCTGCATCACCCCCCTTCCCCAACCTTGTCACATAAACCCAATACAGTGTGCTACAGCAAAATGAAGTCTGGATGAGGCTGATCAGTAATTTCAGGGCACTGCAAGGGCCAACAGCTCCCTGGGGGTCACAGAGGGGGAATCCCCGGGCCAGCAGGGCATGGGCCTCACCAACCAGGGCTTGTCCTACTGCCTCCAGTGAGGGAGCAGGGCAGGCCAGAGGGAGGGCATCTTCTTAAAAAGAAGTTCAAGAATTAGGGTGATCAGGAAGTTGAGCTTCAGGGCCCTGCTATGCCACATACTTTCTGTGCAAGTAGCAGTCACAAATATGTTCTGTGCCTCACAGCACATCTGACAGAGAGCACCAGCTCATTCACAGCAAGGTCAAGAGACATAAGATGTCCCTTTCTCTCATCCACATCATCCCTCACAGCCTACTCCAGAGCCATTTTATCTCAGAAATATATACACAAGAGAAAGAGGGTATCCTTTTAATAATTTAAGGAGCAAGTGGTAACAAAATTGCCTTCCTACCACAGCTTCTGGGTTCGCGCTGTTTTTGTGCCTAGGAGCAGATACCCAGCTCAGCTGAGACTCAGCCAGCGTGGGCTTCACAGAGGCACTGAAGTTGACAGCAGTTCTCACACTTGCCACCTGCAGAAGGAGGGACAACGGAATCCCCATATGATATATGAACCCCAGGATGGTTCATTTTTCGTCTCTAACGTAAGCAATGGCAGAGAGAGAGAGAGTTTGATTAGGGCATGCTAGAATAACAATAAAGTGGGAAAGGAGGTCCCAGCAGAGTCAGCTGCACGTCAGGCTCCCAATTCATGCTGCCCAGCCCTGCCACTGCACGATGAAGATCCCTCAGAGTCAGATCCCAGTCTTACAGGGAAATCATATGGGATGGGGAAGGGGTGATGTGGGGGATGAGAAGAGAAAATGAAAGCAGGGAGAGCGGGAAACAGCCCTTTTCCTTTATAATAGAGCAGGTTCAGTTCACAACTGACACTTGGCTCTTTGTTATAGCGAATTGTACAGAGGCAGCCTTTTCACCAATTATTAATGATCTGCTATAGCAGCCACTCTAAAGTCATGTTATTTCCAAACTGTACAACTAGGAAAAATCTTAATGAAATGTGCTGTGGTCCAGATCCACAACTGGTATAAAGCAGACAGTGAACATTCATACCGGTCCCCTCCTACAAAATCCTTAGCTCCTTACCCCAAGCTATAGTAGTTCGTACTTTCAGCACTGAACCCCTGTGGTGGGTTGACCCTGGCCAGCAGCCAAACACCTACCCTGCCTCTCGCTCACTCCCCTCTCCTGCGGGATGGGGAGAAAACAGAAAGAAAGCATGACGGCTCGTGAATCAAGATAATGACAGTTGAATAAGGAAAGCAAAAGCTGTTCACGCAAGCAAAAAAAAGAGGAATTCATTCACTACTTCCCATCAGCAGGCAGATGTCCAGCCGCTTCCTGGAAAGCAGGCCCTCATCACACTTAACGGTTGCTTGGGAAGACAAATGCCATAATCACGAATGTCTCCCCATCCTCCTCTTTCCCCTGAGCTTTTATTGCTGAGTGTGACATCCTATTGGTGAGTTGGGGTCTGCTGTCCTGGCTATGTCCTCTACCAACCTCTTGCCCACTCTCAGCCTACTTGCTGGGGGGGGAGTGAAAGCCTTGACAGTGTGCAAGCACTGTTCAGCGACAGCCAAAACAGTGGTGTGTTACCAACACTGCTTTAGCCACAAATGCAAAACACAGCACCATATGGGCTGCTATGAAGAAAGTTAACTCCATCCCAGCCAGACCTAGTACAACCCTCCAGTTCAATTCCTGATGAAACAGCTGGAAGAGATTAATTTTAATCCTAAACTGAAAGAGCTATGGTGCACATCATGTATACACATCGAGGTTTCTTTGGCCAAAAGAAATGTGTAACCTACTGGTTAGCATGTTAGAGGGTTCCCTTCTGTGTCTTATCCAGAGAAGATGCTAGTTGTTAGAGCTACCAATTACAAAATGTTATTTCAAACCTTATCAGCAGTTTATTCGAGTAGCCAAGAAAGTCCCTGATGTCCTATGTGTCAGCCACATTACACATAAAAGGAAACAAAACAGAAAAAAAAGAAAAGAATAATCAAAGACTTTTTTGATAGGTACTGTGTATATTTGACGCTTCAAATAACTCATATGTCTATGCAAAGTGTAATGACAGGTTAAAGAAACATCTAGCTTTTCTAAACCAAATTACCACTAAATGTCAGTTCTATATTTGAATAACAGAGGTGATCAACTTGCATCCAAATTGAACTTTTGAGTCTGTGAAAGTTTCAGTTTAAGCTTTTAGTTTGGATTAATCAGAAAAAAGGAGGATTCAAGCTACTATGAGACTTCCAGTGACTAGTTTCTTCCTTTTTTAGTTCAGAAAAAGAGCGGCCAAAAGAAATCCTCCCCTTTATTATAGGTCTGAAAAATATCAGAAATTACTATATGTAACCAAATGCCAAAGGATTGCCCCCGAGCAGTTAGCTCTCACTGCCACCCCAGGCCCTGCGGGCCCTGGAAGGCAGTGGGCCCTAGGCTCTCCCGAGTTTCAGGAGCGGAGAGATCTCCTGTGACCTCGCTGATGGCCTGTGGGCACGGCCTGAGGCCGCAGCCCGGCCCAGCTACTCTCTGTGCTGGGCGTCGGCCGCGCCAGGCCCCGAGAGCCGCCTCCTCCCCGGGGCCGCGGCGAGGGCCTCGGACCGAGGGTGCTGCTGTTTTGCAGCAACGTCTCCGGGAAGCGGCGGGGCGCCGCCGGACAGCGCCGGAGCGCAGCGCAGTGCCCATGTTCTGGAGACGGCGCAGATATATGCGGCGGCGGGGCCAGGAAGCCCCCCGCCGCGGCAGCCCCTTCCTCGCAGAGGGCGATCCCGGAAGCGAGCTCAGCGAGCGCTCTCCCAGCCCACCTCGGGACACCCCGGGTTTCTGTGGCGTGGGGCACCCTGGCGGCGGGGCGGGGGGCGAGGGTAACCCTTACCTGCGGGAGCGGTGGGAGACGGGATTCCCGCGCGGAAGAGGGCAGGGCGGATGAGGAATCTCTCCACCGCCTCACGCCGCAGCCGGTCTTCCCCGACGAGATGCTCCTTGTTTTGGTCCGCCCGACCAATCAGACGCAGCGGCTGGATTCTACGGAAGCCGGGATGGGCCCTTCGTGGCGGTAACAGGACTCTCCCCTGCCGACCATAACGCATTGCGCAGGGTGCACCACCACCTGGTCCTCCTGCGGCTTTAACGCCTCTGACATGGAAACACCATTGCAGTTCCAGCCGGGCTTCTGCTCCGAGCAGCAGCAGCAGAGCCCATGCCTCCAGTGCAACAACTGCACCTACTATGGGGCCGCTGCAGTAGCAGCGGGGGATAACCTACCCTCGCTGCTCTGCACTTCTTCGTCCCTCTCGGGCGCCTTCAGGACTCACTCCTCGCCGCTCTTCACCTCCGCCTCCTCCCGGCAGGGCAGCCAGTTGAACGTCAGCGAGCTTACCCCCTCCAGCCATGCCGGCTCGTCCAGGCAGCCCCACCAGTACCCCCAGTACCACCAGTGCCATAGCCTGCAGCAGCAGGCAGACAGTCCCAGCAGCAGTGTCAGCAGCGGCAGCACCCACCATCACCACTACCAGCAGCGTCGGGAGAGAAATCCCTTCGCCGAAATAGCCATGAGCAGCTGCAGGTACAACGGCGGCATCATGCGGCCGCTCAGCAACCTGAGCTCATCCCGCAGGAACCTGCACGAGCTTGACTCCGAGTCTCAGCCGCTCCAGCCGCCGCTCGCCAGCCCCATAGCCGCTGCCCCGGAGATCGTGGTCTCCAAGCCCGAGCAAAACAACTCCAACAACCTGGCGCTCTACGGCTCCGGCGGCACGAACAACGGCGGGGGCAAGTCCAGCAAGAAGAACCAGAACATCGGCTACAAGCTGGGGCACCGCCGGGCGCTCTTCGAGAAGCGCAAGCGCCTCAGCGACTACGCGCTCATCTTCGGCATGTTCGGCATCGTAGTCATGGTGATCGAGACAGAGCTGTCCTGGGGCGCCTACACGAAGGTACCTGCCACGCCGTCGGACCGCCCTCCTCTCGCTCTCGGCGCCGTCGACGCAGCACGACCCACGCCCCTCCACCCCGTCCCGTGCCCCTGCTGCGGGCTCTTGTGCCCGCCCCAGCCCGCGGGCGAGGCCGGCTCGCGGGAAGGCGGCTCCGCAGCCAGCTGCACTCTCTTGTCAGCCGTTCAAATCCGTGCGGTCTAGCCGCCCCACGCCGCCTTCCTCGCGGAAAGGCGGCTGCCGCCCGGCCCCGATGTCACTTCGTTTCTCTTAGAGCCCGGCGCTGCGGGACTGTTCGGCCCTCGCCCGGCCCTTCCGTGAGGGGTCGTCCATCGTCCTGAGGAGAGGTGCCCTGAACCCCCGGCACCGCCGTGTGGGGCCCACTGGTCCTCCGCCCTGAGACGAGATGCTCCCCCCGCCGCGGTTCCGCAACCGTGAGGCGAGGTGTCACCCTCCCCCGGCCCCGACACCGTAAGGCGAGGCGACCCTCCCCCTCCCCTCCCAGTCTGGGCTCCGCTGCTCGCGGGAACGGTCCCGTGCGTGTGGGTCTCTGACGGACAGTGGTGTCTTTCTGTTGCAGGAGTCTCTGTATTCCCTCGCTCTGAAATGCCTTATTAGCCTCTCCACGATTATCCTGCTTGGGCTCATTATTGTATACCATGCAAGGGAAATTCAGGTAATGTTTCACTTTATGAATTGCTAAGTGTTTATATAACTGTGGTTGCAGAGTCAGTTTTTCAAAGGCTTTATTGTGGTAAGTACTTTGCACTTCCTGCTGATTCAGAAAACAAAAATAATCACTTAGTGCTTCCTGAAGTTCAGTGAACATATTTCATCCCTGGAGAGAAATAAGATGGACACATTCGTGCTAGGAAGCATTGCCTGTTAGGGACTGTTGCCTGCGATTATGCTAGTAGGATCACTTAGTTCTGAGGTTATATCACACTTTCTCTATGACATACCTGCTGTCTTCTGTAGCAGATGTAGGGCAACAGTCTTTTATTTCCCAGTGACTAAATGTCATGCTGTGCATTTTCTCTGGATAGCAGGGCTAATTATTAGGAAAGGGGCATCAGCAACTTTTAGGTATGTAATCTTCACTGTGCTGTTTCAGGTACTAGCATACACTAGAAGAATAAAAAGAGGGGGAAACCTTATGTGTGATTTTTTTTATTTAATGCCATAGAAATTACAGCCACTAGGAAATGTGACAGAGGAAACCTGTCAAGACAGGTAGGGCTAAAGGTAGGGGGAATTTAATGATCAAAGCTATAGAGTAAGTAAAAATACTGTCACATGTTGTGGTGGGTTGACTTGGCTGGATGCCAGGTGCCCACCAAGCCACTTTATCACTCCCCTCCTCCGTGGGACAGGGAGGGGAGAAAAGAAGATGGAAAAAACCGCGTGGGTCAAGATAAAGGCAGTTTAATAAAGCAAAAGCAAAGGCTGCATGTGGAAGCAAAGGAAAACCAAAGATTTATTCTCTACTTGCCATCAGCAGGCGATGTCCAGCCGCTTCCTGGGAAGCAGGGCTTCAGTACGCATAGCGGTTGCTCCAGAAGACAAACGTCATTAAAAACCTGAATGCCCCCCCCACTCCTCCTCTTTTCTCTTAGCTTTTATTGCTGAGCTGACATCATGTGGTATGGAATATCCCTTTGGCCAGTTTGAGTCAGCTGTCCTGGCTGTGTCCCCTCCCAAGATCTTGCCCACCCCCAGCCTACTGGTGGTGGTGGAATGTTGGAGAGACAGCCTTGATGCTGCGTGAGCACTGCTCAGCAGTAGCCAAAACATTGGTGTGTTATCAACACCTTTCTAGCACCTTATCAACACCTTTCTACCAATACAGCACTCTGAGGGCTGCTATGGGGAAAATTAACTCCCATCTCAGCCAGACCCAATACACATGTCCTGTCCCAGGTACTTAGTTCTAATTTCAGTTGTCAATGTTTTTTTATCAAGAAATTACAATTTGACGTTTCAGTTGAATTGAAACATATGAGAGAGTTTTCAAAGTTTTGAAGTGAAGAATACCTTATTTGTAGATACGTTGGTGGTTTTGCTATGTCTAATTAGAGATACCTTGGACTACAAGCCGAAATGACAGTTTTTAAGGGCAAGAACATCTTTTTCAGCAGTACCAATTGACAAAAAAGAAAAATTAAGAATTTTATGGTACCCTTCTTCTATGCTGTAGTTCTAATATGAAAGGGCACCATAGTCTCCTACTTAGACTACTGTTTTGCCTTACTGAAGACTCTTTGCCAAATGGGATCCTGTCCTGCAGTCCTTACATATGAAAAACACTATTTCTGCCTCAGAACCTAGTTTCTTTGCATTAATATCAAAGGTGGGCAGCTGTTTAACATTATTGAACTCAATAAACAAGTGTCTGGTGACAGAGTATCACTATAAACTATTGGAATACTGATGAAGAGGTTTCTTTATTTGTGTAAAAATAAATAAATGTAGCTGCTGCAATGTGGGAGCCTTGTTCTCTAGTGTACCTTGCTATAAGTGGTGCTTGAGGCACTAAGAACAAAGCTGAAAAAAACAAGCTCTGTAAGTATTTGAATTATTCTATGTATTTTCAAGAAACTTTGAATAGAAAACAATACACAAGATAACCAAATAGTTATAGGTTTCTCTATGCATAAGCTTACAGTAGGTAGTTACTCCAACATCTGCATAATTTTTTTTCAGCTAATTAGACACACATTTTCATTCTTTCAGAGATTTGTTATGGATCAGAAAAAACAATCTTTTAAAAAACTTCAGTTGTATTTCTGATTTTTTTTTTTTAATTGATCATTTTAAAGAACTCCTTCATGTGTGAGACTACATGGAAGGAATTGTGCAATCATGTGACTTAAGGTTAATGTAGTTTTCAACACTGCCTGGCAGTATAGAATACAAGCATACCTGTTTGTAAATCAGTAATACTTTATGTTTTTGTCTGAGAAACACTGTAGGCTGCAGTACTCATGTCAGAGCCTGGAGTAAGCTGCAGCTCCAAGGGGCTCTGTCATTCATCTTGAAAATGAAAGGGAAGTTTTGTTTTCAAGGACACTATTGGAAGGAAAGGCCATTGTACCACCCTTAGCTGTTAGATATCTGATAGGTTTTTAATTTAGGCACAGTATGTTTATATACGCACACTTGACTTTTTAAAAAATAAGATGAAAACCATACAGAGAAATATTTACATACATCTATGGTGCTAAATTTATGTTACACCTTAAATCTGAAAACAAGAAGTATCTTTAAAATACTTTAGCTTAGAGATGTACAGAACCTACTCCAAGTGAAAGAAAATACTGCGTAAGCCTGATAATGTAACGATTTTAAAATAGTCTTTGACTGTTTTCTGAAGGAATACTTGCCTTTACTTCAGGCAAATATCCTGCTATGTGCAGTGGAATATTTCTTGAATCAGGTCTGTAGAATCATGACCACAGATGGTTGATTGTGTCCTGGAGCACCAGCTGTTTGCTGATCTTGTTCAAATTTGATCATTCCTTTCTTATTCTTCTCTGAAAGGTACTTAGACTTTATCAGTAAGTATAGTGTAAATTTGCAGGTATTCATCAAGACAATAAATTTTGTTGTACAGAACAGAATGGCAATGTATTTTGCTTGCAGTGTGGTATGTTTCATAGTCTGATAGAAGCAAACCTACCTGAAAGAAAAGTAGATTTTCCTGCAAAACATGAACTAAAATATGTTGGGAAATAAGATGAAAGTTTAGCAATTAGTAGCGCTTGCAGATTTAATATTTAGAAGCACCTGGTGACATAAAATGTCTGCTAACCAAAATCATCTGCTGCTTTTTTTCAGTATGTGCCCTTGATTTCTTGGTAGGAAGTCTGAACAGCCATGCTGCAAGCAACTCTATGGTAGTGCCTAACAGTATAGTAGGTGACTGTAGTCTGTCCATTTAAATGATCTTGTTCTGTTTTGAAAACAGTCAGCTCATCAGTTAAACCAAACTGTGATTTTGCTTGTCCCAGACCTGCTGAACATCCTATTTTAAGGGAGTTGGAAGGGAGATTTAAGAAGACTCATAGGGATTCTTCATCAGGATATTATATGGATGTGAGATAAATGGGCTTTTTCTTTTCCTTTCCTTTTTTGTTTTCTTCTTCTTTTTTAGTTTATAAGCAGTAGAGGAACAGGAGCACCTTCAGTATATAAGGGGGGGGGGTGTCCTCCGCCTCCTTTTCAGCACCGCAGACAGCTCCGCACGTTTCGCATTATCCGGGGCGCCCTTGGCTGGGCTGGGCCTGGCCCAGAGCAATCTGTGCTGTGGGGAGGGCGGCTGCCAGCCTCCCCAGCTTCCCTCCCGCAGCACAGCCAGGTGAGTTCTCCTGCTGCCTGACGGCACATGCATAATTTTGGACATATTTTAGCCTTGCATTCTAAACCTATTAGCAAAACAGATTCATTTTAATATTCTATGAAACAGCTCTGCATTTGACAGACCAAAGTCTCCAGAAAGGCATAGCTGCAGTATTTAGACAAAAATAGCTGTTTGGCTGCTGTGCAGTTTTGTGAAATATTGGAAATGTTAAAATGCTTTCTTCAAATAGGTTTTCAGTGATTGCAGTGTATTAGTTATTCTGTATTATTAGCTATTAGTGTTGTTATTAGTATTATATTGTTATTAGTCAAATAATAAGTCTTAATGTTAAGACTATAATAACAATCAAATTAAACCAGGTAGTTTTAAATTATAATTCTTAGCCTACATTATCATTTCAAGAAAAGAGGATAAAAACACAAACAATGCTCCCTCCCTCTCCCAGGAAAGAAGCCAGATGAACAACAGTAATGATGATGGAGCCAAGTATGGTGACAACCCCAAATCTGTGTATTCTCCTTTTGGTTCATTGTTGTCATGCTTGTAATGTTGTTAAAAAGATCACACTTGGGAGATTATGAAATATTCATTACTCGCTCTCTAAACTTGTGTGGTTGTTGATTCGGTTTGGAAGACCAGTAGGAAAAATATAACTCATTGTTATCCCAGCCTAGAACAGGTATTTCTCTGACTACTGTTCCAGTTGAGAAATACACTTTCAAAGAGGTGGGGAAGAGCTAAGAAGATAGTATCATCTGATTATCATAATAGGTTACAACATATAAATTGCCCACTTCATGCATAAACAGTTTGTTACTTCATGATAGGTAATTAAAATAGCAGCATACAACATGATTAAAATTGTTGTTTCTAGACAACTTATCATTCCATTCCATGCTTCCCTAATGCAATTTGGTGTTAGATTAATAATCAGGTGGAAGTTAAGAAACTTTTTTATAACAGTTCTCATGGTAAAGCTGCATTATTTTTTTTTTCTACTTTTACTGAGAAAGTAGACCTCTCTGTCTCTCTCTTGTACTGCTGGAGATAGGAATGCTTTTTAAATGTACAGTTCCTGAAGTTTTACTGGCACTTCCTTATATTACTCAAAGCAAAGGATTAAAAACAAAATTCTCTAAGGTTGCTAATAAGATGTCTTTAATCCCCTTTCTTGGGTATTCTGTCACAGCCTGGTATTTCTTGAAAGATGGCTGTCATAGGGTAGGAGGACTATGTCCACTGGGATACTTTTGCTTTGGTGCTGGACTACTTAGGGTATCCCTTCTGTAAATAAACGTTGCCCTTCTATTGCCTTTCTTGAATAACGATAACCTGTGTTCTCCTGGACTGAATCTGAACCTCTTCTCCCTCTTCCCTTGATACAGATGCTCTCACTCATACAGAAGAATGAAAATTGTTGATATTTGGCAGAAATTAATAGAAATCTTGAAATAGAAAATAGAAATCTTGTTGACCTAGGAAAAGTTACAGGTGCCCAGTGTCTCTGAAAAGCAGCACTGTAATGCATAAGACAGAAGGCAGGATAGAAAATCCTTTAGCATTGGTCAAGCATCTAATGAAGAGTGACTGAAAGGATCTGAGGCCTTTTGCATTGAAATTAAATGTAGAAGATGCTTGTTTCCAACAGCCTCCCTTAGGATATTGGAGGAGGTTGTATCTAATGGTCAGGCCACTGAATGGTTGGCCTGACAATACCTAGCATTGTCCATTCGAATCCACCCTTGTTCTGAGCTTTTTTTAGTGAAGCTGATAGAAGTTTATCTGGACATCGGGTTTATCTTTCCTTAAAAATGCGTTCTTGAGTCTAGAGTCACAGGTGTACTCCTTTGGCAGAATGAATAAATTAGCTCATTTTATCTAGCTTCAGATTCAGTATTTCTTCCTTTAACTTCTGTTTCCCCTATTCCCTTGGAAAAATATTGCCAATTTCTTCAGTGAATATATCCTTTTTGAATTGGTTCTAGTTTTCCCAGTAGTAATGAAGCTGATCTTCCCTGAAGAGAAGTAAGGCTTCTCTCACATTGGGAACAGTGGCTGATGACAGCCGTGTTGGGAGATGGCAGTTCTTCATGCAGTGATCCGTAGAACAAACTAATTTTTGTGATGAATGAAGAAAAACAAATCCTAAATCAAGAACCGTAAAATGATCATTTAAAATTAACTACATAAAAATACTGAAATGTCAATAGTTCTCCTCAGTGAATTTTGCTTCCACAAGAATATTGTAGAATTAGAGTTACTTTATTTCTGAGATACTTGAAATGGGGAAAAATATGACAGAGAGCACTAAGTTTCTTACAAGATGCATTCTAAAATTAGTTCTGTATAAAAGTACTGATATTTTGTGGGAAGATGGATACCACAACTCTGGATGTGGGAAACGTTCTGGCAAATATAAGATAACAAGGCTTTCATGTAGTTTTGTGGAAAACATTATTCTTTGCCTTCTGTGCTTTGCATGCAGAAGGTGTTTGATGCCTCATGGCTTTATATAAGACTTAAACTTACTAACTTCTCTGCTCTGTGGCACCGTATTCAGGATGTAGAGTCCTCAGGAATTCCTATAGGCTCCCCAAGATTGAAGACAGGCCTTTGGATAATTTATAGACCATTTGATTATATGCCTTCTGATGATGGAAGAAGGTGTTTTTCATCCCCCAGTTAGGGAAAGGCTTGAGATGTCTATCTCCAACCACCATATGATTTTCAATCATTTGTACTTAACACCTTCTTCCTCTCTGAGGACTATAATGCTGTTTTTAGTTGCATAAGTGATATTCTGGGGACTAGAAGGTATAGAAAAATGCTTGGTCAAAAATTTGGTGGAACAGCAGCCACAGAGGCTATATTTTGCTAGTCTGTGTCATAGTTCCATCAGTTCTTTTATAAGGGTAAAGCGACTCCGGTATTTAACCATTTAAAATTTGTTTTTTTAAATTAAACAATTGCCACAATGCCTTTGTGAGTACAGTTGATTTGCCTTCTGCAAGGAATGCCTCAAGGAGTACAGCTGATGCTACTTTATCATTGTTTATCGCTTCCTTTTTATTCCTTATAGCAGAGCAGCGATACTGTTTTCACATTTGTTCTTCTACCGGGATTGTAAAGGAACTGGCCAATTTCCTTGTACTTTGCATTCACCAACATCCTCAAACAGCCTGCTAGGAATTTGTTTTGATATACTAATGATTTACAAAATTAATTTCTCTTCTTTTAAGTAGCTTCAGGGAGTCTCTGATCTAAGCTGTCATTGTGTGCAATCTGTCTACTCTGAATTTGTTTCTCTTTTTCTAACCTGGTGTTATATGAATTTAACACAAATTTTTATGTAAATACACAACCACCCATTAGTATCTATGATGTACTGTCTATTTTTATATTTATACTGTGTGGTGTTAGAAACATCAAATTTATTTATAGTTTAAGATTCATGTCTTATTTTTACATATTACCTGTTGGAAATGCATTATATAATTTCAGGTGAAAATAACTTTTTTTAATTTGTCTTACAGAGTGCAGGCTTAGTAAAGGTAGATGGTAGTTCTGTATTTGAAGAAGCTTTACAGAACATTGATGAAGAACTTAAAACAGGTTACGATGTTAGATTAATAATTAATAAGAAATTTGAAAGCTATGAGCAGGCATAACATCTTTGACCTTGACTGGAGTTTGGCCTTCTGCATAGGCTGCAGGACTCAATTTTATAGGAAAAGTTTGTTCTCTTTTTATTACTAGCATCATTCCCCATTCAAATGGGGAGTAGTATCTTAAAATGAATGCATGGTTATTATAACAGAATTGAGTGAAAGCAGCTGAGAGGGGGTGAGTGTGTGTATATATGTAGATATATAAAAATATATTTAAAAATATACACACTCACACCTCCTCCTTAAATCATGCTGTTCAGCTGTTCTTTCTCTCCTTCATTCATTTTCCCTCCTTGCTTTCTGAATAGTAAATGTACGCATCCAAGCAAGCAGGAACATACAAATACCACTGCATTTTCCAAATTAAAAATTAACAATTGCATTTAGTAGGTTGCATAATTGCAAGCATATAAAATGTACATGAAATCCTGTACTAATTTCTATCTATTTTCAGTACATCCCAATTGACTTGTTATCCACAGCCTATTTTGTTCCAGAATGTTTGATATTCCTGTATTTCATGGACTGAATTTAGAGACATGGATTTGTATGGAAATTTACCTCATAAATATGATTTTGAAATGTTTCTATTTTTTTAAATGGGAATATTTGTACTGCATCTGTGGTCCTCTGTGGCTTCTGGTGCTTTCTAACATCTGTGTTTTTACCTCCTAAATCCCATTATGTGACAGCCGAAGACATTGTCACTTTCAAATATTATTTTTCTTAGAAGCAATTGGCTTAGCCAAAGTCAAGGGAAGTTGATAAGGATTTTCTGTGCCTGCAAGCATAACCCATTCCACTTAGCACTACTGAGAAACTTCTTTCTTTGTAGCATATTGGTGCTGGAGCATGTCCAAAGAAGGGCAGCAAAGCTGGTGAGGGGGCTGGAGCACAAGTCTTATGAGGAGCGGCTGAGGGAACTGGGGTTGTTTAGTCTGGAGAAGAGGAGGCTGAGGATATTAGGAAAAATTTCTTTACCGAGAGGGTGGTCAAGCATTGGAACAGGCTGCCCAGGGAGATGGTGGAGTCGCCATCTCTGGAAGTGTTCAAAAAACGTGTGGATGTGGTGCTTCAAGACATGGTTTAGGGAACATGGTGGCGCTGGATTAATGGTTGGACTTGATGATCTTGAAGGTCCTTTCCAACCTTAGTGATTCTGTGATTCTGTGATATTAGGATTTCTTCTGCTGACAACTGAATATGTTCTTAAGTATGTGTTTTTTAAAAAGTGATTAAATGTAATTTTCTTTTATGACATTTGTAAGATCAAATTTTGATGTCTAAGTTTAACTCAACATTCTTCTCATCTTTTGAATCGAATCAATACTTAAGGTATCATTTTTCTTGAATTGCCTTTTTGCATATAGTATTCATATTGAAATCTGTGAAGGCGGTAGGTAAAAAGGGAGGACAAAAGACCATTGCTTTTTCCAGCATATTCTGCAACTTTAAAAGAGATTTTAAAACACCACTGATTTAACATGTAATTGATATGTATCTGAGAACTGAAATGGTCATGTCAGTCATTTATTCTTTTCTTCAGAAAACCACGCAACATTTGAGGGATTTGATATTATCTATCTCATATTCGGTTAAACTGGTTACTATTCATCTATATTCTGGGTGCTCCAAATACCTGGACTTCTTTATAACTGTTTTACCATTTGTGTGATCTGACTGGCAGCATTTATAGGCTAATTGCAAGAATCAAATGCACTTGAGCCTCGTTGTATTTTGAAATTTTGGCCTTTTATATCAAATAGTACATTTGCTAAGTGCAAACCAACTGTCTTTTGTTAATAGATAGATTTGCCTTCCTACCAGTATGAATTTCATTTTTATATCTAGCATACAAAGTCTTCAGAAAGACCACAGGCAAAATAAAGTGTATGTGCTCATGTTGCATACATTGAATTCACTGAGTGTGTTTCTTTAGCTTAATTCAACACTATGTTTCTTTGGCTTTAAAAGTATTGCAGTGGAGGCAAGAACTATACCTAAGATAAAGAGAAGGAACATGAAGGAGCAAAAAACAGGTCCAAAAATAAAAGAACTTGGCTTGGGTTTTTTTGGTTTGTTTCTTTCTTACTGTGGTTAACTCACTCTTTCTTTTAGTGTCACCCCAACTACAGTAAAGTTAACTTATTGTTATCACTTTCTTAAACCAAGAACTGGAGCAATTTTCTGGAAGACAAACTGAATGCATTGGGAAGAAGATGTAGAATGTGTTTTTGGATCTCTAAAGGATATATACAGAGAGTTCAGGCTTGCATTTCTAAACTTTTGAAGGATGGAAAGGGGGGAAAAAGCAATGCAGATGAGGAATTGCTTGTTTGGCCCTGTATATGGTGTGTAGCATGCTGGAAATACTTTTCTTATGTTCAGAAGGACATTCTTTATGTATTTCACCTTCTTACCCCCTAAATTACTTCTAAGTTTTTGAATAATCTAATTTTAAAAATCCTGCAAAAGTTTTTCATTTCCGATTACGTATTTACTGAGCAGCCTTGTCTAGATTCAGACTAGAAGTGAAGTAGTGTGAAGGTCTTCTCCTGTTGCTGAGATTGTATGTTCTTTGTCATTATGGATTATTTTCCTTTTTTTAAAAGATACCTTGCATATTATTGTGGTTTAACCCAGCAGGCAGCTAAACACCACACAGCCATTCGCTCACTGCCCCCCCTCCCTGGCAGGATGGGGGAGAGAATTGGGGGGAAAATAAAAAGGTAAAATTTGTGGGTTGAAATAAAGACAGTTAAATAGGACAGAAAAGGGAGGGGGAAAAATAATAATGATAAAAGGATATACAAAACAAGTGATGCACAATGCAATTGCTCACCACCTGCCGACTGATGCCCAGCCCCCTTCCGAGCAGCGGCCCTCCCCGGCCAACTCCCCCAGTTTATATACTGAGCATGAAGTTGTATGTATAGCAGTGATGACATACAGTGTTATATAGCAATTAATATCATATAGTTCAAATCATCGGCTATTTTCCTCCAAAATCAAATCCCCTTGAGGTACACATCATAGAATATTTGGGTTGGAAGGGACCTTTAAAGGTCAGCTAGTCCAACCCCCCTGCAATAAGCAGGGACATCTTCAACTAGATCGGGTTGCTCAGAGCCCCGTCCAACCTGACCTCAAATGTTTCCAGGGATGGGGAATCTACCAGCTCTCTGGGCAACCTGTGCCAGTGTTTCACCACCCTCATTGTGAAAAATTTCTTCCTTATGTCTAGTCTAGGGATCTTCATCGTGCAGTGGCAGGGCTGGGCAGCATGAATTGGGAGCCTGACGTGCAGCTGACTCTGCTGGGACCTCCTTTCCCACTTTATTGTTATTCTAGCATGCCCTAATCAAACTCTCTCTCTCTCTGCCATTGCTTACGTTAGAGACGAAAAATGAACCATCCTGGGGTTCATATATCATATGGGGATTCCGTTGTCCCTCCTTCTGCAGGTGGCAAGTGTGAGAACTGCTGTCAACTTCAGTGCCTCTGTGAAGCCCACGCTGGCTGAGTCTCAGCTGAGCTGGGTATCTGCTCCTAGGCACAAAAACAGCGCGAACCCAGAAGCTGTGGTAGGAAGGCAATTTTGTTACCACTTGCTCCTTAAATTATTAAAAGGATACCCTCTTTCTCTTGTGTATATATTTCTGAGATAAAATGGCTCTGGAGTAGGCTGTGAGGGATGATGTGGATGAGAGAAAGGGACATCTTATGTCTCTTGACCTTGCTGTGAATGAGCTGGTGCTCTCTGTCAGATGTGCTGTGAGGCACAGAACATATTTGTGACTGCTACTTGCACAGAAAGTATGTGGCATAGCAGGGCCCTGAAGCTCAACTTCCTGATCACCCTAATTCTTGAACTTCTTTTTAAGAAGATGCCCTCCCTCTGGCCTGCCCTGCTCCCTCACTGGAGGCAGTAGGACAAGCCCTGGTTGGTGAGGCCCATGCCCTGCTGGCCCGGGGATTCCCCCTCTGTGACCCCCAGGGAGCTGTTGGCCCTTGCAGTGCCCTGAAATTACTGATCAGCCTCATCCAGACTTCATTTTGCTGTAGCACACTGTATTGGGTTTATGTGACAAGGTTGGGGAAGGGGGGTGATGCAGGGGTGGCCTCTGTGAGAAGGCAGCCAGGGGCTGCCCCGTGCCAGACACAGGCGGTTCCAGCTGGCTTGGCAACAGACCAACTGCTGGCCAAAGCTGAGCCAGTCAGCGAAGCTGGTGGTGCCTCTGTGAAAACATATTTAAGAAAGGGCAAAACGCTGCATGGCAATGTGAGGAGTGATGGGAAAAAAGTGTGAGAAACAATCCTGCAAACACCAAGGTCAGAGAAGAAGGAGAAGGAGGAGGTGCTCCAGGCACTGGAGCAGAGATTCCCCTGCAGCCCGTGGAAGAGACCATGGTGGAACATGTATTCCCTGCAGCTTGTGGAGGACCCATGCTGGAGCAGGCTTATACTGAAGGACTGCAGGCCCTGGAGAGGACCCACACTGGAGCAGGGGAAAAGTGTGAGGAGTGATTCAAAGAAATCCAAACGTAAGAAATTTAAACTCAATAACATCAAAGTGTTATTAAGCAGACATCTTTATTGCAGCGCTGGACGCATGGGGGATATCTCCTCCTAACATGCATGTGTTGAAACAAAAGTTCATCCTTTATATACCTTAAAGACATGAATATTCACACATTTTCCAAGAAATCTCCGCCTCCTTGCTTATCTACTACATTTACATAATGCTGGCATTGCAAAACTATGCTACGCATGCGCGGGGGTCTCGGGTGGTCGTTGGTGGTCGTTTGGGGAGTTAGCCCCCTACTCCTTTTTCCCTTTTATGGTCACGGGTCTCTTGAGGATAGTTTCTTCTCCTTGGATGTTTGCCCCTTCTGTTGTCCAGCCAAGCGGTTCCTTCTTATCATCCTTGTTAGAGCATTCCTGCTAGGATGTTTCTATTCTCAGGGTTAAGATATCTTCTCTGTTCTCTTTAATCTCTCAGTCCTTGCTCTTAACTCTTCTTTGTTTTAATTTTCATGAGACCTGCTTTAGTCGTGATTAACCGTTTACACCTGGTTACAATGTTAGCATTGAGGCAAATACAGCCTAAGGACTGTGAGAGTAGGCCGTTAAACATAATCACATAGTTATTAGGCTAAAGAATTCTATACTGAAGGCAAACTAATCATGTAATCAATAACCTTCCATATATTAAGAAGTTTGCAAAACTTACAGTTGATTAGTGACACATGCTAAAACCTTATAATTGTTTTAGATCCTTGTTTCATTCCCCCCTTCTCTATTATCCTTGCGAATTCTTTTGCAATCCCTCATAACATACCATTATCATTTGTCCATCGATTGAAATACCTCCCTGTTGCGACTTCATGTTTGATCTTACTCTTTTTCCACGTAACATAATTGTCCGCATTCTTCTGACAACACCACATTGAACATCGCATCATACAAGAAGTACATAAAACAAGTAAGCTATCAACTATGAGTACAAACAGCTCTTTGATCCATTTAAAATTTGGTAACCGAG
Organism: Phaethon aethereus; assembly: GCF_964289735.1. Lineage (NCBI taxonomy): Eukaryota > Metazoa > Chordata > Aves > Phaethontiformes > Phaethontidae > Phaethon > Phaethon aethereus. The sequence goes on along the minus strand of NC_138581.1, from coordinate 36,791,168 downwards.
GGGTTATTTTGTTCCAGACTTCTTCAAATCTCCAAGAGGTGTCATCTAAAGTCATTCTTATCATGACCTACTCTGTAGTGGGGGTTATTAAATAGAGAGATGTTAACCAGAACTGGAACTCCTATTAGAGATAATGTTTGGCTAGAATCTCTAGGCATTTGCAATCACTCTTGTTTAGAATTACCTAATATTGTTATATATTTCTGTAGATTATTTTCACCTAACTGGGTGAGATCTTCCCCTTGGTATTGGGATTGGTACAGCCTCCCAAACAAAATTTCAAATGGACTTAAATTCTCTTTAATTCTTGGTTTTACCCTGATTCGTAATAGGGCTAGTGGGAGAGCTTGGTACCAATGTAGATTCGCTTCTTGACTGATTTTAGCTAACTGTTGCTGTTGTTTAATTAAGTGATTCATTTTCTCAACTTGTCCACTTGCCTGTGGCCAATATGGGGTGCGTAGTTGTCTGTTTGTTCCTTAAATTTTACTAACTTGTTGCACTATTTGCGCACAAAAATGAGTACCCCTATCAGAAGATATTACTACTGGTACTCCAAATCTAGGAATGATCTCGTTTAAAAGTACTCTTGTCACTTCCCTAGCCTTATTAGTCCTACAAGGAAAAGCCCCTGGCCAGCCCGAAAAGGTATCTGTTAATACTAACAAATACCAAAACCCCTCTTTTCTTGGGAGTTCAGAAAAGTCTATTTGCCAATTTTGACCTGGAACTTTCCCTTTATCAATACTTCCAAATTTTACATTATTTTCTACCTTTGGATTATTCTTTAAGCCTATTTCACATTTATTAACCATGGTTTTTACAGTTTAAAACAAATTCCTGGCTATTATCTGTTTCATAAGGGAATTATACAAGGCTTCAGTTCTCCAATGAGTCTCGTCGTGTTCTGCTTTTACCAGTTTCCATAATATTCTACAGGGAACTATTATTTTGTTACCTTTTAATTTCTCCCAGCCTGATGATTCAACTTCTGCTTCCAAATCTTTAATTAATCTAAGATACTTCTCACCATAATTGACCAAGTCTGGTAGTGGTAAAGCTCTTTCAGGAATCAAACTTAATACCTCACCTTGTTCTGCAGCTCTTTTTGCCTCATAATCTGCCGATTTATTCCCCCCTTCCTGAGCGGTGTTACCCTTTTGGTGCCCCTTGCAGTGCATAAGTGCAACCACCGAAGGTGATTGTACCGCATCCAAAAGCCTTAGGATCATGTCAGCATGCTTATTATGTTTTCCTTGGGCCGTCAAAAGTTCCTGTTCCTTCCCCATGGGCATGAACTGCATACACCAAAGGCATATTTTGAATTCACAGAATCACAGAATCACTAGGTTGGAAAGGACCTTCAAGATCAAGTCCAACCATTAATCCAGTGCCACCATGTCCCCTAAACCATGTCCTGAAGTGCCACATCCACATGTTTTTTGAACACTTCCAGAGATGGCGACTCCACCACCTCCCTGGGCAGCCTGTTCCAATGCCTGACCACCCTCTCGGTGAAGAAATTTTTCCTAATATCCAATCTAAACCTCCCCTGGCGCAACTTGAGGCCATTTCCTCTTGTCCTGTCACTAGTTACTTGGGAGAAGAGGCCAACACCCTCGTCGCCACAACCCCCTTTCAGGTAGTTGTAGAGAGCGATAAGGTCTCCCCTCAGCCTCCTCTTCTCCAGACTGAACAACCCCAGTTCCCTCAGCCGCTCCTCATAAGACTTGTGCTCCAGGTATTCACTCGCAGTCCTTCAACAAGCTCTAATGCTCCTACTAAAGCAATTAATTCGGCTCTTTGTGCAGATGTACCCTTAGGGAGTGACTTTGCTTCCACCACTTGGTCTGTGGTGGTCACGGCATACCCCGCCATTCGAGCTCCATCCTTTACAAAACTACTCCTGTCGGTGTACCAAGTGTGTTCAGCTTCCTTCAGCGGCTCCTCCTTCAAGTCACGCCTGCTTGCATACACGGTCTCGATGGTTTCTATGCAGTCATGCACAACAGTCTCCATTTCCTGCTTATCACTGTAGAAAAGAAGCAGGGTTTATAACAGTAGATGTGACAATTTCTACGTCATCCTGTTCCATCAGGACTGCTTGATATTTCAGGAACCTTGATGGCGAGAGCTAATGTCCTCCTTTTTGTTCCAAAACGGAAGTTACAGCATGGGAAGCGTGCACAATCATCTTTTGCCCCAAAGTGAATGTTCAGGCTTCTTGAATAATCAAAACAACGGCGGCCACTGCCCGAAGGCGTCCTGGCCATCCTTTTCTGACTTCATCCAATTGTTTGGTAAGGTATGCTGCTGCTCGCTTATGAGGACCCAGCCTCTGGGCTAGAATTCCCAAAGCCACTCCTTGCCTTTCATAGGAGAACAGCCAGAAGGGCTTTGTTATATCAGGCAGGCCCAGAGTTGGAGCCCTCATTAGCTCCAATTTCAGTTCTTTGAATGCCCTCTTGGCTTCATCAGCCCATATTAATTGCATCTGGCTATTTTTTAGTAGTTCATACAGATGTTTAACCGGAAATCCATAATTATAGATCCATAACCGGCACCAACCTGTCATTCCCAAAAAGATTCGAAGCTCTTTTACCATGGTCGGTTCTGGAGTCCTGCAAATAGCTTCTTTTCAGTCATGCCTGAGCTGCCTCTGTCCCTTAGGAATCACAAATCCCAGGTATATTACTTCTTTCTTCAAGATCTGGGCATCTCTGTAATGAGACTCGGTAACCACCAGGGGAAAAGTGTGAGGAGGAAGGCATGTCGGATAGGAACTGTTACAGATCATACTAGTAAGCTGTTCAGCTAATGGAAAGTTTTCTGAAAGGTTAGGATGTTATCGCTGTCATAACATCCACCAACAAGAGACTGAAGAGGGTGGGGTTTTTTGTCTTCCTAGGTGGCTGTTGTTCAGAGACTGGCTGGGCATTGTCCTGCTTGTGGGAGGTGGTGAGTGATTGTTTTTGCATGGCTTGTTATGGGTTTTTTTCTTTCTTTTTCCTTCACTTATTCAACTGTCTGTATCTCAGTCCACAAGTTTTCTTGCTTTTGCTCTTCCTATTCTCTCCCCCATCCTGCTGTGGGGATGAGGGAAGCGAGCAAGTGGCTGTGTGTGGGCTTAGCTGCTGGCCAGGGTCAACCTACCCCACATTCACCCTGGCAACTTGTGTCACTTATTTATATGCTCTAATTGGAATCCCACCACTGCTGGAGCTGTGCTGATTTCTAAGACTTTGTGATACCATTCCACAATAGTGGAGGAAGGAGAAGAAATACCAAATAATTATTCCACACTGTGGTGGGTTGACCTTGGCTGGACGCCAGGTGCCACTAAGCCGCTCTATCATTCCCCTCCTCAGCAGGACGGGGGGGGGGGGGGGGAGAAATTAGGATGGAAAAAATAACCAAACACGTGGGTCAAGATAAAGGCAGTTTAATAAAGCAAAAGCAAAGGCTGTGCACAGAAGCAAAGGAAAACCAAAGATTTCTTCTCTACTTCCCATCAGCAGGCAATGTTCAGCCACTTCCTGGGAAGCAGGGCTTCAGTACATGTAGCGGTTGCTCCGGAAGACACTCCTCCTTCCTTTCTCTTAGTTTTTATTGCTGAGCTGACATCATGTGGTATGGAGTATCCCTTTGGCCAGTTTGGGTCAGCTGTCCTGGCTATGTCCCCTCCCAAGATCTTGCCCACTCCCAGCCTACTGGGGGGGGGGAATGTTGGAGAGACAGCCTTGATGCTGTGGGAGCACTGCTCAGCAGTAGCCAAAACATTGGTGTGTTATCAACACCTTTCTAGCTACAAATACAAAGCAGAGCACTATGAGGGCTGCTATGGGGAAAATGAACTCCATCTCAGCCAGACCCAATACACACACAGACAGCACAATTGCATATTAGGAGGAGGCATGCTTTACAATTTCTACTTCTGATTTCTTACTCTTCCACTAATCTGCACGTTCCTCTGCTCCTCCAGTGCATCACCAATGAAAATGCAGATTTGCTCTAGATCAAAACCATCATGCATTATAAGGGAAATTTAGGATAAGCAAAAGATAAGGACACTGGATTGACAGCTCTAAAATTCTGACCAAGATTTTCAAAATGAGGATTGCCTTAGTTCATGGGGATGGAGCTTAAGAAATAACAAAAGAGAATTGCTGCATGCCTTTCCTCCAGTAAAGGGGCCCTCCTCAAGGGATGGAGTTTTTTCGGGCTTTTTTTCCCTAACAAAATTTTTATTACTATTAAGCATGTTGAAAATACTGGATGGGACCACAGAACAGCTGGGAAAACCATTTCTTCCCCTAATTCACTTATCCATCCTTTCTGGGTGTCTTTACAGCACTTGGAGATCACCCAAACTTAACGACTTCCTTTCTTGTCCCTGCTTTTTTTTTTTCTTCTCATTATCAGTGGATGCTGCCACCTACAAGGAATGTCTTGCCTAGATAATTGCATCAGCTTGAATACTATTTTGCACAGCCATTGCAGGCGCTCAGCAGGTGACTATTGCCTCATTCTTAATCTAACTACCTTTTTATTAGTATTATTCTCACAATTTGGTGCAATTTTGTAAGAGAACTTTACCTCAGTACAATTACTGATATCATAATACATGCAATATTTCTATTTCAGCCTATGCAAATCAGAGAGGGACTTGGGGGGGGTCAAGTGTGTGACCTTACTTTTAACTTTACAGAATCCAATATTTGAAGAATTTTGACCCATTAAGCCCAGTGAGACAGTGTTACATCTAAATATAAGATCATACCTTGTAAAGTTGGCAGTGTGCAAGTTGAAGATGTTAGCAGTACTTTTCATCTCCATAAAATATATGTAATTTCTGATTCATGTAGCAACTGATTCTAAACAATTAAATTTTATTTGCCCATATTTAGAAAATATTTTTTCCATTGATACTTTATCATCAGTGCTTTCATTTTACCATCAGAACATAGTTACCATGGATTTACATTGGCATTGCTGTAGTTGGAAAAGTCATTCTAGCTTGCTTAATAACATGATCCCTTATTAAACTGTAAAACGTGAAAGGTGGACTTTCCTTTTATCAGATGACAGATGTATGATGTGTATAGTTGCTTTCAAATCTTAAATGCACTGTATATAAGGTTCTTACACCTATAGTCAGTAGCCCTCCCAATTCAAAACGTGTGAAGTGTAAGGTTGCTTCATTGTTTGTGTTTATTGGGGGCTTTTTAATTTGTTTCTACAGTTCTGATTCTCTGAAAGACTACAAATTCTACAGAACATTGAAATTCCATGTCACAAGAGTCCATCTGCTTGTTGTTGTCACCATCATACCTAAAGCCCTTTGGATACATTCATATTACATACTAATGCCAATTTATGTTGTGGCCCCATTTGTAGAAATCATATCTCTGAGAAGTTTGCAAAATTCATATACTTACAGAATAAATGGAAGCAGGGGAAGAGATGAAAGCTCATGTCCAGTTTTATGTCACCTGCAGTACCACGTTCTACTTGACACGCACTTAATTGTATTTGTGTGATTGGTTTTTCAATTTATGAGATTGCTCACTCGGGGAAATAAGTTTGGGACAGAGGAATGGGACTGTGACTGAAGGAAGAGCATCTCACTTCTCCCTTCCTAGCTAAGTTGATCTGCAGCACCTCTTCTCCACTCTGCTCCCCTCCCTTCCCCTTTTGACATATTGTCCTGCATATAACGGTCTCCTTCACCCCCTTCCTTACTACAGAGGTTATAGGGCACTTACTTTTATGGTGACTGACAGCACCTCCAGTTCAGACGATGGAAGACAGGGAAGAATTATGCTTCTCTTCAACTGTTGTCAAAGTAGGTAGTTATTAAAGCAATCTGTACTTCAAGCTGGCTCTGCTTTGATAAGTTCAGCAACCGAACAACTATTTGAAGTGATATCCCTTTCATGTGTAACTAATGAGTACAATGGTGGGGAAGCCAGGCAAATATGGGAAAAAAATGAGGTATTTCCATTTATATGTGGAGAAGAGAAGAGAGGGAAGTTTCAGAAGGATATAGATGATTTCTCACTAGCTTCTGCGTAAGACAGATGACTGAGGTTGGAGAGAGCAGAGATTCCTCGGCAGCCCATGATGAAGACCATGGTGAGGCAGGCTGTCCCCCTGCAGCCCATGGAGGTCCACGGTGGAGCAGATATCCACCTGCAGCCCATGGAGGACCCCACGCCGGAGCAAGGGGATGCCCAAAGGAGGCTGTGACCCCATGGGAGGCCCGTGCTGGAGCAAGCTCCTGGCAGGATCTGTGGACCTGTGGAGGGAGGAGCCCACGTTGGAGCAGGTTTGCTGACACAACTTGTGACCCCATGGAGGACCCACGCTGGGGCAGTCTGTTCTTGAAGGATGGTACCCCTGGAAAGGACCCAGGCTGGAGCAGTGTGTGAAGAACTGCAGCCTGTGGGAAGGACCCACATTGGAGAAGTTCGTGGAGGACCGTGTCCCGTGGGAGGGACCCCACGCTGGAGCAGGGGAAGAGTGTGAGGAGTCCTCCCCCTGAGGAGGAAGGAGCGGCAGAAACAACATGTGATGAACTGACCGCAACCCCTGTCCCCCATCCCCCTGTGCCACTTGGGGGGAGGAGGTAGAAAATCGGGAGTGAAGTTGAGTCTGGGAAGAAGGGAGGGGTGGGGATAAGGTGTTTTAAGATTTGGTTTTAGTTCTCATTATCCTACTCTGATTTTGATTGGCAATAAATTAAATTAATTTCCCCAAGTTGAGTCTGTTTTGCCTGTGACAGTAATTGCTGAATGATCTCTCCCTGTCCTTATCTTAGACTCACAAGCTTCTCGTTATATTTTCTCTCCTCTGTCCAGTTGAGGAGGGGGAGTGATAAAGCGGCTTTGGTGGGTACCTGGCATCTAGCCAAGGCCAACCCACCACAGTCCTTTTTGGTGCCCAATGTGGAGCATAAGGAATTTGAGATAAGGACAGTAATTGGAAGAGGTAACAGGCAAAACATGGACTGAACAATGTTAGAGAACGGAATGATCATGGGGGATTTCAGTTGTTAAAATTGTGGTGAAGGGACGAGGGATGGATTGTGTGTGTAAACTGTCCACTGGTTTGGTGTTGTGGTGATGTTGTTTTGATTTTGGTGTGGGGAATTCTTTTTTGTTGATGTAAGTGAAGTTTGTGAAGGTTGTTAAGATTGTGTGGTGAACGTGGATTCTGATGATCATAGAATATTTGGGTTGGAAGGGACCTTTAAAGGTCATCTAGTCCAACCCCCCTGCAATGAGCAGGGACATCTGCAACTAGATCAGGTTGCTCAGAGCCCCGTCCAACCTGACCTTGAATGTCTCCAGGGATGGGGCATCTACCACCTCTCTGGGCAACCTCTGCCAGTGTTTCACCACCCTCATTGTGGTGAAAAATTTCTTCCTTATATCTAGTCTAAATCTACCCTATTTTAGTTTAAAACCGTTACCCCTTGTCCTATCACAACAGGCCCTGCTAAAAAGTCTGTCCCCATCTCTCTTAGAAGCCCCCTTTAAGTACTGGAAGGCTGCAATAAGGTCTCCCCGGAGCCTTCTCTTCTCCAGGCTGAACAACCCAACTCTCTCACCCTGTCCTCACAGGAGAGGTGTTCCATCCCTCTGATCATTTTTGTGGCCCTCCACTGGACCCTCTCCAACAGGTCCATGTCTTTCCTGCGCTGAGGGCTCCAGAGCTGGATGCAGTACTCCAGGTGGGGTCTCACCAGAGCAGAGTAGAGGGGCAGAATCACCTCCCTCGACCTCCTGGCCACGCTTCTTTTGATGCAGCCCAGGACATGGTTGGCCTTCTGGGAAGGGACCTTATTAGGTACTGTTAATTACTAATACTGAGGTAAATTGCAAGGGCCTGCTAACTGGATCCATGCTTCCTAAAGTAAAAGGGTCACGCCACTTTCTATACCAATGTTCTTAAGGCTGTATTTTATTGCCAGAGTTATGCTTTTGCATAGCAAACTTTTCACTGATGCATCATCTAGAAGCATTGGAGCGTTAAATAAGATAAACTTCAATTCCCGTTTTGTTATGAAGACTTTAATGACAATATGTCCAGGAACTGTACTGTTGTTTTTTAGTATCTCATTATGGATAATGAGGTACACATTGGACTTCCCCATCCTTCCGCATCACCCTCCAAGTGCACCCAGGTCCTTGAGCAAAAGCAGTCCCACGAATGGGTTTGCTTTTGCCCGAGGCAGGAATAACCCAGACTGTTATCCCTACTCTCTACTAGTGACAAATATTGTTCAATTAAGTATTTAGTAAATCTTCAGGAACAACATTTACTAAACAGTGTGAAGTGTTTTATTACTTCTGTTCCTGGGTGGTAAACTGAAGGCTTTGATTCTGCAAGGACCTACATACATGTGCATTTAACTTTCGGCTACTAATAGACCTCACCTGGCTGCCTAGGCTACTCTGGTGCTTGCAGGCCTCTGCTTTTCATTTTTGTTTTTTTGAAGGTGTGACTACAGTTCATTTAGACATGGTCAACCTATCTTTAAAACACCTAGTTCAGGCATTGCTAGTAGTTGCGGTACAGTTGAACTGATTTTTCCACTATGAGTTATCTTTTAGAGTCTTTATCAGAGAATCATAGACTCATTTAGGTTGGAAAGGACCTTTAAGATCATCGAGTCCAACCGTTAACCTAACACTGCCAAGTCCACCGCTAAACCGCGTCCCTAAGCACCACATCTACACGTCTTTTAAATACCTCCAGGGATGGTGACTCCACAACTTCCCTGGGCAGCCTGTTTCAATGCTTGACAACCCTTTTGGTGAAGAAATTTTTCCTAATCTCCAATCTAAACCTCCCCTGGTGCAACTTGAGGCCGTTTCCTCTCGTTCTATCGCCTGCTACTTGGGAGAAGAGACTGACACCCACCTCACTACAACATCCTTTCAGGTAGATGTAGGGAGCGATAAGGTCTCCCCTGAGCCTCCTTTTCTCCAGGTGTCCTGGTTTCAGCTGGGATAGAGTTAATTTTCTTCATGGAAGCTAGTGTGAGGCTGTGTTTTGGATTTGGGATGAGAAAAATGCTGATAACGTACTGATGTTTTCAGTTGTTGTTAAGCAGTCAAGGACTGTCCAGCTTTTCATGCTGGCCTGCCAGCAAGAAGGCAGGGGGTACACGGGAAGCTGGGAGGGGACACAGCCAGGACAGCTGCCCCAGGCTGGCCAAAGGGATATTCCATACCGTATGATGTCATGCTCGGTATATAAAGTTGGGACGAAGAAGGAAGGGAGAGGGGGACGTTCGGAGTTCTGGCGTCTGTCTTCCCAACTAACCATTACGCATGATGGAGCCCTGCTTCCCTAGAGATGGCTGAACACCTGCCTGCCGATGGGAAGTAGCGAATGAATTTGTTGCTTTGCTCTGCTTGCGTGCGCGGCTTTTGCTTTACCCATTAAACTGTCTTTATCTCAGCCCGTGAGTTTTCTCACTTTTACTCTTCTGATTCTCTCCCCTGTCCCACTGTGGGGGAGTGAGCGAGCGGCTGCGTGGGGCTTAGTTGCTGGCTGGGCTTAAACCACGACACCAGGCTAAACAACCGCAGTTCCCTCAGGCGCTCCTCATAAGACTTGTGCTCTAGCCCCTTCACCAGCGTCGTTGCCCTTCTTTGGATGTGCTCCAGCACTTCAATGTCTGTCTTGTAGTGAGGGGTCCAAAACTGAACACAGTATTCCAGGTGCGGCCTCACCATTGCTGAGTACAGGGGGACAATCACTTCCCTAGTCCTGCTGGCCACACTATTTCTGATACCAACCAGGATGCTGTTGGCCTTCTTGGCCACCTGGGCACGCTGCCGGCTCATATTCAGCCGGCTGTCGACCAATACCCCTACGTCCTTTATGTAGTTTCTTGGATGGTTTTGCAGCCTGTGTTGGTCTATATTGGTACATGAAGTTTGAAGAAAGCTTGAATAATTCTACTGAAACTATAATCTCTCCAGTCTGAAGCCTTGATGTGCTCTAAAGATGTCTTAATGTTGTACTGCAGTAAGTATTTTCAATTTGTAATTTAGATTTCCATCCTCAAAATCCTTTCTTAAATTCTTCTTAATTCTATGAACTTTGAATAAACAATTGATTTTGAAGGGATGAGGTATAACTTGGCACAGAGTTTTGTTTTATCAAAAATGACAATTAATCAGAAATATGAAAAAATCTTAGTAAATAATATGTGGAAATTCCGTTTCATACACAGTTTTTAAAATAGTACACAAAAACATTCTTTTTGGCTTAACCAAATTGACATTCACTTAGTAGTGACTTAGTAATGTCATTTGCTGAAATGGCATATTTATTTTGGTTTTAGTGGTCATTAACAGCTCTGAAAACGATGGTATTATTTTGAAATGGAATTGTAACAAGGTTTGTTAATGGCATACTAAAGTTAACCTTATATTTTATCATTTCAGTTATTCATGGTGGACAATGGAGCAGATGACTGGAGAATAGCCATGACTTATGAGCGTATTTTCTTTATCTGCTTGGAAATACTTGTATGTGCTATACATCCCATACCTGGGAGCTATACATTCATATGGACAGCCCGGCTTGCCTTTTCTTACACTCCATCCACAACAACAGCTGATGTGGATATTATTTTATCTATACCAATGTTCTTAAGGCTGTATCTTATTGCCAGAGTTATGCTTTTGCATAGCAAACTTTTCACTGATGCATCATCTAGAAGCATTGGAGCGTTAAATAAGATAAACTTCAATACCCGTTTTGTTATGAAGACTTTAATGACAATATGTCCAGGAACTGTACTGTTGGTTTTTAGTATCTCATTATGGATAATTGCTGCGTGGACTGTCCGAGCTTGTGAAAGGTAAGGTTGTTCTGGTTGGTTGGTTGGTTCTGTCTGTCTGTTGTTTTGCTTCTTTGGTTTTGTATTCGAATGACCTAAATATTTCATGGAATGGAGCTTCCTGGTCTTTGATATGTTGAGTGCTGGTTGGATTTCGCTCTGTCACAGATTGTCAGGAATGCTTTGCCCTTTAATCTGAAGGATTTACGTAGAGAAGTTTGTGCCACAACACTTATTGTAGTATTGCAAGTCGCCTTCAGTGTTTTCATTTAACTTTGCTAAAACACAGTGGGATAGCATAAAATGTCTTTTAACAACAGTTACAGTTATTGATATTCTGTGTTGATAACAGCTTTCATTTATTGTGTTTGCGTGTTAAATTTATTGAGAGTAATGTAGATAAAATAGCTATGGAAAGTTCCAATGGAAAAAGTATTTTTTCAATTAGACTTTTATTGTCCCGTTTCTTTAAAAAAAAAAAGCGAAAAAATGTTCTTGGGGAGCTGACAAGATCAAAAAAGGGTGATATACTGCTTTTGACTGGGACAGAGTTAATTTTCTTCATAGTAGCTCGTATGGTGCTATGTTTTGGATTTGTGACCAAAATAGTATTGATAGCACACTGATGTTTTAGCTATTGCTGAACAGTGCTTACACAGCATCAAGACCTTCTCTGTTTCTCACTCTGCCCACCCCCAGCAAGTAGGCAATTACTGTTATGGGCAAAACAGACTTGACTTGGGGAAAATTAATTTATTGCCAATTAAAAATACAGTAGGACAGTGAGAAACAAAGACAAAACTAAAACCACCTTCCCCCCACCCCCACCGAGCGGCGCAGGGGGGGTTGGGGAACGGGGGATGCAATCAGTTCATAATGCTTTGTCTCTACCACTCCTTCCTCCTCATGCTGTTGTTCTGCTCCAGCGTGGGGTCCCTCCCACAGGATACAGTCCTTCACGAACTGCTCCATCGTGGGTCTTTCCCACGGATTGCAGTTCTTCAAGAACTGCTCCAGCATGGGTCCTTTCCTTCAGGAACAGACTGCTCCAGTGTGGGTCCCCCACAGGGTCACTGGTCCTGCCAGAAAACCTGCTCCAGCATGGGCTCCTCTCCACAGCCCACAGTTCCTGCCAGGAGCCTGCTCCGGCATGGGGTCTCCACGGGCTGCAGTGTGGATATCTGCTCCGGTGTGGGGTCCTCCATGGGCTGCAGGGGGACAGCCTGCTTCACCATGATCTTCTCCCTGGTCTACAGGGCAATCTCTGCTCTGACACCTCCTCCCCCTCCTTCTTCACTGACCTTGGTGTCTGCAGAGTTGTTTCTCTCTCCTCTCTCACAGCTGCTGTGCAGCGTTTTTTACCCTTTCTTAAATATGTTATCAGAGAGGCACCAACAGCGTTGCTGATGGGCTCAGCTTTGGCCAGAGGCGAGTCCGTCTTGGAGCTGGCTGGAACTGGCTCTATCTGACGTGGGGGCAGCTTCTGGTGTCTTCTTAGAGAAGCCACCCCTGCGGTTTCCCCTGCCCCTCTACTAAAAGCGTTGCCATGTAAATGCAATACAAGAAGTAACAAAGTGTTAGAAGGAAAGATTTTTTTGCCTTCTAAATTCATTGCAAGTGACAAGGCGCTCTCTCATTTTGGCCCAAAATACAGGAATATTCTGACACTAGTATTTCCGAAAAGGTTCAATTTTATTTCTGCACTGAAATCCCGACACCTTTTTGAACTTTGTTTATAACAGTATAACAGTGATGTTATACCAGTACAGAGCTCGTAGGCTGATCAACCAAAAACATTCCTGAATAAGAAAATAGAACATGAATTTACTTGTAGTTATTTTTCTATAAAACAGTGGGTTTATCTCAGTGATATCCAATATTTGTGTTGTCCCCAAAGGGGGATCGTATAACCGGTGTGCAAGATGCCAATATACACACAGAGTAGAGGTATTTTATTTACAGAATCACAGAATCATTAAGGTTGGAAAAGACCTTGAAGATCATCAAGTCTAACCATCAACCCAACACCACCAAGCCCACTAAACCATGTCCTGAAGTGCCACATCTACATGTTTTTTGAACACCTCCAGTGATGGTGACTCCACTACCTCCCTGGGCAGCCTGTTCCAATGCTTGACCACCCTCTCGGTGAAGAAATTTTTCCTAACATCCAATCTAAACCTCCCCTGGCGCAACAAGAAGCCGTTTCCTCTCGTCCTATTGCTAGTTACTTGGGAGAAGAGACCAACACCCTCGTGGCCACAACCCCCTTTCAGGTAGTTGTAGAGAGCGATAAGGTCTCCTCTCAGCCTCCCCTTCTCCAGACTGAACAACCCCAGTTCCCTCAGCCGCTCCTCATAAGACTTGTGCTCCAGACCCCTCACCCGCTTTGTTGCCCTTCTTTGGACACGCTCCAGCAACTCAACGTCCTTCTTGTAGTGAGGGGCCCAAAACTGAACACAGGATTCAAGGTGCGGCCTCACCAGTGCCGAGTACAGGGGCACAATCACTTCCCTCCTCCTGCTGGCCACACTATTTCTGATACAGGCCAGAATGCTGTTGGCCTTCTTGGCCACCTGGGCACACTGCCGGCTCATGTTCAGCCAGCTGTCAACCAGCACCCCCAGGTCCTTTTCCGCCGGGCAGCTCTCCAGCCACTCCTCCCCAAGCCTGTAGCGTTGCATGGGGTTGTTGTGGCCGAAGTGCAGGCCCCGGCACTTGGCCTTATTAAACCTCATACAGTTGACCTCTGCCCATCGATCCAGCCTGTCCAGATCCCTCTGCAGAGCCCTCCTACCCTCCAGCAGATCAACACTCCCGCTCAATTTGGTGTCGTCTGCAAACTTACTGAGCACTCGATTCCCTCATCCAGGTCATCAATAAAGATACTGAACAAGACCGGCCCCAGAACCGAGCCCTGGGGAACACCGCTTGAGACCGGCCGCCAGCTGGATTTAACGCCATTCACCACAACTCTCTGGGCTCGGCCATCCCGCCAGTTCTTTACCCAGCAAAGAGTAAACCTGTCTAAGCCACGAGCCGCCAGTTTCTCCAGGAGAGTGCTGTGGGAGACGCTGTCAAAGGCTTTACTGAAGTCCAGGTAGACAACATGCACAGCCTTTCCCTCATCCACTTGGCGGGTCACCTGGTCATAGAAGGAGATCAGGTTGGTCAAGCAGGACCTGCCTTTCATGAACCCGTGCTGGCTGGGCCTGATCCCTTGGTTGTCCTGCACATGCCCTGTGAGCGCCCTCAAGATGAACCTCTCCATAATCTTCCCTGGTACCGAGGCCAGGCTGACAGGCCTGTAGTTCCCGGGATCCTCCTTCCGGCCCTTCTTGTAGATGGGCGTCACATTGGCAAGCCTCCAGTCGCCTGGGACCTCCCCTGTTAACCAGGACTGCTGATAAATGTGCAGATATGGGTGCTAGGTGGTATTCCACAAAGCTAGCAAAGGTATCACTGCATCCAATACTTCATCTGGAATGCCTCCTTCTTTCGCGTGATTCTTTTCAGTTAGCAAACATATCTGGGCTTTCCACGCATTCTCTGTAGGAATATGTAGCTGGACAGAATCTTCAGAGGAGGTTAGTTGTGCATTTAACTTACTTACAAAGTAAATCTCGTCCAAGCAATGGCAAAGGGCATTCTGGCATATAGAGGAATTTATGTGTTAGTTTGGTATCCCCAATTGAGAGCTCCATAGGCTGCAAAACTGGTCTTAAAGTTCTTTTCCCTGTCGCACCAACAACGCTTATCTTAGTCTTGCTTAACGGTCCCTTACGACTAGTCACTACAGAATGGGTGGCCCCACTGTCAGTCAGAAAATCTCTTATTTCGTTCCCCAGCTTAACTGGAACCAGAGGATTAGCTGGGGAAACTTTAATAGATTCCTCCGGTCCCCTTCAGTCTAATCCAATCTCTGCCATTTCCCTAGCAGCTCCCTCCGTGCCTTTTCCCTGATCACTCAAAAAATGTGGACATTCTCCCTTCCAGTGACCCTCCTGTTTACAGTAGGCACATCATTGATTCATTTTTAGAGAGGTTTCACAACGGCCCCCTCTACTACCTCCACAACCCCTGCCTCTACCTCTGTCCCTTGTTTGTCCTTCTGCCAGGGCAGTCAGTAAAGAAGCCTGCAATTTTCCTCTCCTTTTCTTCTGCCTCTTCTCTGTTATTATATACCTTATACGCAATTGACATTAATTGTGAAATTGTCATCCCGTCCGCACCATCTACTTTCTGCAGCTTCTTTCTAATGTCCGATGCCGATAGACTAATGAACAACATATTAAACTATTTCATATTACTAGCATCTTTCAGGTTCAAATCGGTCCACTTTCAAGCTACTTCGCACAGTCTTTCATAGAAAGCAGATGGGGTTTCCTTCTCCCCTTGCCTTACTTCATGCAACTTAGATTCTTAGGCTTTTCTACTCCATTTTGGATCCCATATAAGATCAGCTTTTGATATCCTTTTACTCTTTCTAACCCCTCATCCGTATTGGGATCCCACCTCGGATCTTCCCTTGGAAGATACATGTCCACATTAGGTACTCCTCCATATTGTTGGGCTACTCCTTAGCTTTCTCTAAAACTGCTCTCCGTTCTTCATAAGTGTGGTGGTGCATTCCCCCTCCCCCCGCCTCGCTTTGTACCTGGGCCATTCTAAGTTGCCTGACAAGCTTTGGCCTCCGAACAAAGGGTTTAGCAGTTGAGAACCGCTCAATCGTACCAAGCACTCTTGTGTAGCCAAGGAGGAGAATGGCACTGAGTGTATCAAGGACACAATCGCCTAAACAAGGTACGGAACAAGAACAGAACTAATCAATTATCTCCAGACAATCCTCGCAGCGGCACCGTTAAAACTTGAGAAATCACCTGCCTGGATTGTGGGAAACTCACTGATGCCTAAAGTCAATTATCTCCCAGTCCTATAAATAGTGGTCCCAAGTGAGACCCTTTGAGCTGTCCTGGACCGCAGCGGGCTGCGACCAGCATCTCCCTCTGAGTGGGATGCCTCTCAGAGTCCGTGAGCCCTCAAGTTCGCGATCAACTCAGAGGCTCGACTGTTCACCCGCTGAGCGATGCAAAGCATTCGATGTGAGTATTTGACTGGATTTGCAGGGGATATTTAATAGGTACCTTTGTACACCTCTCGCTCTTTTCTCTACATCTCTTTATGTGTCTCTATCTCTACACCTATATGTGTGTGTGACTAAGGAATCTTAGTAAGTTTTAGGTTGATTACGCTGCTAAGTTTTATATGATTTGATACTGTGATTTAACTCAATAGCGTTAGTGAATTTGATTGCTGCTATTTTGTATTAGATAAATTGCCATCCTAAAGTTACACCAAGCACAAAATCATAGACTATATCACCACACCAGAATCCCCGATACTCTATCCCTTTAGTCATAAACTGTTGACCAAGTCTGGGACTAGGAGTGGATTCAGCCGCACCTAGACTCCTCTCTGAGAAGGAGTTAAGAAAGCAAGGGGGTCCACTCTGAACCTCGTGACTCAACGGGAGGGCACTCCTTTATTTTCCTTACCTAACCTTAGTCATAAACCGTTGACCAAGTCTGTGACTAGGAGTGGATTTCGGTCCACTCCGAACCTCGTGACTCAACGGGAGGGTCTCCCCTACTTTCTCTCCTCAATATACACATAAGCCTCATTAACCCGATTTGATCCACGAGTAAATCATTCCAATTTAATTGTAATTTGGTTTCTCTTTGTATACCTTTTCCACGTTGAATAAGTAATAGAGTGGAACTTGCCCACAATATTTAAATTGTCGCGCATGCTCCTAGAAAGAGTGGGGGGTGGTAATTTGCATAGTCCCTCAATTGAGTCGGTGGTCACGATCTCCCGCTGCCACCTTTACCTTTACCCTAGTTACTGTGGATTCTGCTGATCTCAAGACAGTTACGTTTTTCAAGAGTAAAAGAACAACTCGGTCTTCATGGTTTACTGCTGAAGTACAACTACCTCTTCATCTTCTTGTCCACTAAATCCGGGTTCATTAATCTTTTTTTAATTGTGTTGTCTCCTACTGACCTGCCCCCCTAGAATCTTTCATTTGTCTCCGACAATGTTTTTAAGTTTTTAAGCCTTGTTCTGTATTAAATAAAATACATTGGTAAAATTCCTATGGGTTTCCACGAGCGGTCCACTGAATCCAAGTATGTTAATTGAAAACTGAATCTATTGCTGCAACATAAATTGGACAACTATTTCAGATTACTTAAGTTGCGAGCTTTTGGGTCAGGGGCTATCTTTGTTCTATGTTGTGCACTGCTTACTTAGCACAGTGGTATCAGAGAATAACACTTCCATATAATATATTTCAGTACCAATCAATGTAATAATTGGGGGGGGGGGGAAGAGCTAAACACTTCTGAAAGCTCCTGATGTTCAGATGAAAATGAATGATTGCATGTGCTGATATAGCAGTTTAAGACTAACTAATGCTAACACTATGCTGAGTGTGCTGACAGCTTGTTGCTGAGAACACTGCCCAGGCACGAGTAATGCCTGAACTCGGCATTATTTTCTCCTTGGAAATGTGCTGCCTGAAGTGGAGAAGGCTGAGGTGAGAGTCTGTAGTCTTAATTCACTCGCAGAGGGGAACACATCCGCCAGGTGGTGGGACCTTAAAATCCACCATTTAGTAGTGTCAATCAATTTTACTCCTTTTAGATCTATGCACGATGCTATGCCGTGAACATATATCAGGTTGAGTTGGAATGGGCTGGCACTAAGCAGGTGTCTCTGCGCTATGCTCTCATTTATGGTGTATGTGTGGCCAATGTGGGACACAGTGCATAAGCATATCTTCTGATGCCAAGCTGAGACAGCAAAAGAGACCAGTCCCTGACCAATGGGAAGAAGGATAAAAAAATATCTCTTAGGCCCCAGAGTGCCAGCTACCTGACTAGGATGACAGCAGGAACAGGAATAGATGATGTTAGTGTCACAAGGCTATAGCCTGGTTTGGAAGCTGATGGGCTTTCATTGGCTTCAAGGCCTTTCACGATGGATGCAAAAATGGTTGTGTCCACTGTGTAGTCATGCAAAGCATGCCAAGTGGTTGGGATGAACATTGGATACAAACTTAAGTGTCAGTTATAAGGAATTGTGTACATGTCTGAAAATATGCTTTGTAATGCTAGGAAATGATTAAGGGACTGGAGCATCTCTCCTATGAGGAAAGGCTGAGAGAGCTGGGACTGTTTAGCCTAGAGGAGAGAAGGCTCAGGGGGGATCTCATCAATGTATATAAACACCTGAAGGGAGAGTGCAAAGAGGATGGAGCCAGGCTCTTTTCAGTGGTGCCCAGTGACAGGAGAAGAGGCAATGGGCACAAACAGAAACACGGGAGGTTCCATCTGAACATCAGGAAACACTTTTTTACTGTAAAGGTGACTGAGCACTGGAACAGGTTGCCCAGGGAGGTTGTGGAGTCTCCCTCCTTGGAGATATTCAAAAGCCATCTGTACATGGTCCTGGGCAACTGGCTCTAGGTGTCCCTGCTTGAGCAGGGAGATTGGACCAGATGACCTCCAGAGGTCCCTTCCAACCTCAACCATTCTGTGATTCTGCGACATTGGGATGCATGGCAGAAAAAACCTGCAACCACTGTTACTGACACGTGTTGGGTTTATGTGGCAAGGCTTTAGTAGCGGGGGTGGGGCGCTGCAGGGGTGGCTTCTGTGAGAAGATGCCAGAAGCCGCCCCCATGTTGGACAGAGCGAGTTCCAGCTGGCTCCAAGATGGACCTGCCACTGGCCAAAGCTGAGCCAATCGGCAACGGTGGTAGTGCCTCTGTGATAACATATTTAAGAAGGGGTAAAAACTGCTGCGCAACAGCAGCTGTGATAGAGGAGCAAGAATATGTGAGAGAAACAACTCTGCAGACACCAAGGTCAGTGAAGAAGGAAGGTGAGGAGGAGGTAGAAGAGTTAGGAGTGAAGTTGAGCCTGGGAAGAAGGGAGGGGTGGGGGGGAAGGTGTTTTTAGATTTGTTCTTATTTCTCATCACCTTACTCTGCAGTTATTTGGCAATAAATTTAATCTTCCCCAAGTTGAGTCTGTTTTGCCTGGGAAGAAGGGAGGGGTGGGGGGGAAGGTGTTTTTAGATTTGTTCTTATTTCTCATCACCTTACTCTGCAGTTATTTGGCAATAAATTTAATCTTCCCCAAGTCGAGTCTGTTTTGCCTGTGACAGTAATTGCTGAGTGATCTCCCTGTCCTCATCTTGACCCACAAGCTTTTCATCATATTTTCTCCCCATGTCCTGCCGAGCAGCTTGGTGGGCACCTGGTGACCAACCCACCACAGGTGTGCATGAAGAGCAATTTATAATTACCTTGGTATGTTTATCAGAGAGAGAGGGAGAGAGGAATACTATGAAATAAAACAGCTGTTTGGTTTTTTAATTTGTTTTTTTAAAGACTTATTTTTTCAATTAATACACTAAATATTTACAAGTAATTTTGACTTGCAGAAGATTACAGAAGGTAGTCTGTGAACTGCAGAAGGTGAAAATACCTGTAAAATACATAGTGTATGCCGTCTTTGAAACAATACAACATATTGTAATACATAAACAAGAAATGACAAGAAATCATTAAAGATAGAGCATTAGGTTTGCTGGTGTAAGTGTTCAACAGAAGGATTTGATGTGAAAGAGAGAAGAAAAATATTAGTGCCATTGCAGCTTGATGCTGTTGGAGGGGAGAGGAGGATGTTGGCTGAACACTCGTTTTCCTTGTTTGGGCTTGTTTTCTACTGCTGCCACCTCTCTAATAGGACTGGCATAGGACATGAGATTTAAAGAGGAGAAGCTGCGCTCTCTTTCCAACTCTGGAGAAGAGCATGGAAGAACGTGGAAAGTATCTTGGTTAATAATCAGTCGTGTCAGAAAGTTCAGTGGCTTCTTTTCAAATTTAATATTTGGTACACCTCAGGGGGAAGCTTAAATGTGATTATAAAACATTGCATGCCAACTGCTGGGTTTGCAGTGGGGTTGTGGTAGGAGAATGTGGAGTTTACACTATTGCAGGTGCTGTTTGGCAAGTGCACCATCCATTTGCTGCTTCAGGCTTGCTTCTGTTAGTTACCAAGGGATGATGTTAACCTGTGTCCCTTTTCTTTCAGTCAGACACATTCTCTGTTGTTACTGAATAACCTAAATTTATCAGTTGTGTAGTCACTTAGTTTAATTGACTTGACCTGAGAATTATCCAAAATGTTTTCCTTTGTGACCTAAGTATCAACCAGGGGCTAGGTTGCATATTTCTGAGTCTCCAGTAGCATATGTGACGCGGAAGTCTCGGACACGACGCGTACGACCAATATGATCAGGTCAATGCCGTTTATTGTCTTGTCTGACTCCAATATATATCATAATTTTCGCTTAGTCACTGCGCACACACTCATGATTGGTTACAGCTTGTTACACACATTATTGCAATTGGCTATATACAAAATATCACGCGCTGTCCACGCGCCTCTCACACAGTCAGGATTCGCTGCTTGCAGGTGTTCCTGTTTTCCTTGGTTCTTCTTAGCTGTTTACCACAGCTCCTTCTCCTCAAGGCCGAGCCGTGCAGATATCCAGCTGTTTACCAGCTTCTCAACGCCACAGCTCCTTCTCCTCAAGGCCGAGCCGTGCAGATCAACGCCACAGCTCCTTCTCCTTAAGGTCGAGCCCTTGCAGAGTGATCCCAACACATATGTGGGAAATGACATTGCAAATTATTTACATGAAGTAATGGTCTTCTAATAAAAAACAAGTTCTCTCTTACCTGTGTTTCAGAAAGAAGTTACCTGCTGTTCTAATGCCTTGAGTTAAAGGTGATCTCTTATGTTATCCTGTATTTTGAAGAATGCATTAGATAATAGCCTGAAAATCTTCCCACAATCCATAATTGTAGAGATGCAACATTATCTGAAATAGAACAGTGAGATTTCAGATCAAATATTTGTGTATCTTTTTCTTTTTACTTTATTTTTAATCATTCATTTTTTCCAAAAATCATCATACACCTTCAGACTAATGAGGTTCTAAAATTGTATCCTTGTCTGTTTAAACTTCAGTGTGAAAGTGGAATCTTTTGCAGTTGATTCTTTTCAAGGCATTCAAAACATGATGTTACATTTAGTTAATTTAACACCAAAGAGGCTTTTCAGCTCAGTAATACTTGGAGCATTAATTTTCTTCCTTTTCCAAGCGTACTAGCATTTGACAAAAGTTTCGCTTGATAATTCTTGATAATACTGCATTTAGAGTGGTATTTGCTCTAATGGTTACATCTCCTTGCAAGCAGATGGCATTGATCGCCTTCCCTGTTCTTTGTGTGTTGGGAGGCAGAAGACCTGCTGATGCAATCAGTGTACCTTCAAGTGACTGTATTTCTGAAGGCAAGGCGTGTGATTTCTCTTGATTTTTAGAAAATGAGATCTTGCATAGACAATCAGTCAAGAAGCAGATGCTGTAGCATGATGTTCCAGTGTCCATTGGAGACACAACAATCTGCACCAGGAACTGCATAGCAGATCAGTTCATTTTCATTTCCTTCAGAAGGAAAATAAAAAAAAAAATTTAGACTCAAAGAATGTTAGTATGGTTTTAATAGGATCAACCCAATTACTTTGCTATCATTCAGGTAACAGGGTATAGTTTTATGGATAGTATAGAACATTGAAGTGAAGGGTTTAGTATACCGACCAGAGTATGCTAGATGTATACAAATAATTTATAAACTCATAAAAATATAGAAAATTAAAAGTGCTAGATAGATAATCCATCCTATAGATATGCTGTGACCTTGAACAAAGTCACTTAAGCTCCATTTGTCTGTTCCATGCATATAATAATATTTATCTTTATTGTTTGGCGTGGTATCCTTATACTGAATAATAAAATGGTTTGAACTTACCCAACTATCACCCAACACTAAGGGGACAGACAGGTTCTTTAAGGGATCCTTGGCAGAATGATGACGGCACTAAGTTGTAGTTACAATTAAAGCTTTATTTTTGTAACAGGATTTTATGATTAGCATAGCATAGAATTTATAATCAGAATAGCACAGGATTTCTACAAGCTGAATCATTGCAGTACAATTTTATAAGCAGCATAGCACAGAATTTTATAGCACTGCTTAGCTTATGGTTTCAAATCACCTGGACCCTCTGCAGATCAAGTCAAGTCTTAATACTTGGCTTGCCATATCAATATAACAATCATAATCTAGACTCAAAAAGGCATAAAAGAATGAGAGCCACTTAATCCTCAGAGGAAGCAGACAATGCTGGTGGCATCCCTGGCCACCAAGCAGTCACAGGTCTCACTGTCCAGCAGCAATCCCAGTCCAAGTTCCCACTTAGGACTTATAACTGCTTGATTTTATAGACAGTGCTCTGTGTGCTGCTATGCTTCCCTGTTCTGTGACGGGGTCATCACCACCACCTGGTTGGCCAGGTGCCTGAGGCCTTCAAGGCCGGTAAGGAGGGGAGTAGTTGGCCTGGCACCCAGGAAGCTGTATGCCTTATACTGGAGTGAATGGGTGTCTTGGTTTGGGCTGGGATAGAGTTAGTTTTCTTCCTAATACCTGGTATAGTGCTGTGTTTTGGATTTAGGATGAGAATAATGTTGATAACACACTGATGTTTTTAGTTGTTGCTGAGTAGTTGTAGTGCTTATACTCAGTCAAGGACTTTTCAGCTTCCCATGCTTTGCCAGCAGGGAGGTGCACAAGAAGGTGTGAGGGGGCACAGCCAGGACAGCTGACCCAGACTGGCCAAAAGGATATCCCCTACCATACAATGTCATGTTCAGTGTAGAAAACTGGAGTTGGATGAGGGGCGGGAATCGCTGCTCAGGGACGGGGCTATCAATCACCGGGTGGTGAGCAACTGTTGCATTGTGCATCACTTGTTTTTCTATATTTCTTTATCAGTAATATTCTCCTTCTTATTTTTTTTTTAATTATTATTTCCTCTTCCTTTGCTGTCCTATTAAACTGTTTTTATGTCAACCCATCTTTCCGATTCTCTCCCCTATTCCATCTGGGGAGGGGCGGGCAAATGAGCGGCTGCATGGTGCTGAGTTGCCATCTGGGGCTAAACCATGACAGAAACATAGCTTCTTATTTTAAACATACTTGTCATTACAGAGAACTTTGCGACTAAAAACCAAATAACTCGTCTCTGAGGATCCAGGCCTGTGGCAAATCAAACTCTGAAGTATGGGTCTGAAAGCTTAGAATGTGAAGACAACAAGAAAAGAAAAAAAAAAAAGAGCTGTAACACACGTGGTTAAGTTCATGCAGCAAGTCTGTCAGAGCGCTATGAAAAATTAAAATCTGAATTTTCATTTCCCAAAAATGAGTCAGGAAACTGTATGAAAATAAAGTAATTTGTGCTCCTGTTGTCCATCCCTGATGCAGAACTGTACTTTGCACTGAAAAATTTAATAGCGTGGTTTTTGGAAGGGGAAAAAGTAGCATATGACCATGGAGTTAGTACATCATAATACATGTGCCCAAAGAGGAGGAATTAAGATTGCTCCAGTCCTTACTGGTGCCTATTGATGCTTTTGCTCAAACAACTGAAAACAATCGCTACAGTCTGAGTTTGCCAGACCAGAATGGTATATAGTA
The DNA here is from genome assembly GCF_964289735.1 of Phaethon aethereus. Taxonomy (NCBI): domain Eukaryota; kingdom Metazoa; phylum Chordata; class Aves; order Phaethontiformes; family Phaethontidae; genus Phaethon; species Phaethon aethereus. The sequence goes on along the minus strand of NC_138581.1, from coordinate 36,767,631 downwards.
CTGTATTGTGTTTACGTGGCAACGCTTTAGTAATGGGGGTGGGGAGCTGCAGGGGTGGCTTCTGTGAGAAGACACCAGAAGCTGCCCCCATGTCGGATGGATCCAGTTCCAGCCTGCTCCAAGATAGGGCCGCCACTGGCCAAAGCTGAGCCAATCAGTGATGTTGGTAGCACCTCTATGATGACATATTTAAGAAAGGGTAAAAAAAAGCTGCACAATAGCAGCCAGGAGAGAGGAGTGAGAAAAAATGTGAGAGAAACAGCCCTGCAGGCACCAAGGTTGGTGAAGAAAGAGAGGAGGACGAGTGCCAGAGCAGATATTCCCCTGCAGCCCGTGGAGAAGACCATGGTGACGCAGGTTGTCCCCCTGCAACCCATGGAGGTCCACAGTGGAGCAGATATCCACCCTGCAGCCCATGGAAGACCCCATGCTGGAGCAGGTGGATGTGCCCTAAAGGAAGCTGTTAACCTCGTGGAGAGACTACATTGGAGAGGGCTCCCGGCAGGAATGGCGGCCTGTGGAAAGGAGCCCACGCAGGAGCAGGTTTTCTGGCAGGACCTGTGGCCCCATGGGGGACCCACACTGGAGCAGTGTTTTCCTGATGGACTGTATCCCGTGGGAGGGACCCATGTTGGAGAAGGTCGTGAAGGACTGTCTCCCATGGGAGAGACCCCACGCTGGAGCAGGGCAAGAGCGTAAGGAGGAAGGAGTGACAGAGATGAAGTGTTCTGGACTGACCGCAACCCCTATTCCCCACCCCCCCTGCACTGCTCCGTGGCTTAGGAAGGTAGAGGAGTGAGTTAGGAATAAAGCTGAGCCTGGGAAGAAGGGTGGGGTGTGGGAGGGAAGCTGGTTTTAGTTTTGTCTGTCCTTTTCACTATTCCACTGTTTTGTTTTTTTTAATTGGCAATAAATTAAATTAATCTTCCCCAAGTTGAGTCTTTTTTGCCTGTGACAGTAATTGGTGAGCAATCTCTCTGTCCTTATCTTGACCCACAAGCTTTTTTTCATCTTGTTTTCTCCCTCTGTCCTGCTGAGGAGGGGGAGTGAGAGAACAACTTGGTGGGTGCCTGGCAGTGAGCCATGTTTAACCCACCACATGTTGTATGGAATATCCCTTTGGTCATTTTGGGTCAGCTGTCTTGGCTACGTACCCTCTCAACATCTTGCCCACACCCAGCCTGCTAGCTTTGAGGATGGAGACGGGGTCACAAAGCTTTGACACTGGGCAAGCACTGTTCAGCAATAGCCCAAACATTGGCATATTATCAACGCTGCTTTAGCCGCAAATCCAAAGCACAGCACCGTACTGGCTGCTATGAAGGAAGTTAACTCCAACCCAGTCAGACCCAGTACAGTCATATAAGGCAAGCCCTCAGTCCTGGTATTTCCAATTGACTACTAAAATTTATTGAATCTAGACCTACATTGGTTTTATGTATTCTTTTTTGTAAGTATGTATTTTTTTTTTCTGTGCATTCCTATAATTATCATCATGTAGGGCTGAAATTTTGTCAGGATGTAACAATTTGCACAAAATGTAGAAAAAAGCATTGCTTCCTATTTTTATCTTCATAAGAAAACAGTTTTCCATCTGAAGTACAGAAATGGTCACATTCAAAACCCAAACATAGGTATTAAAGAATGTCACACATATGATGTTCTGAAGGGACCTGTATGATACATAGGCTTTCTTCTGCCCTCCTGAATGGCATGAATACATTTCTCTCTGTGTATCCATATATTTCATGCCTGTAATTTGCAAGGTTCATTAAGTGAAGACTGAAATCCATAACATTTAATGTAGATTGGGGGAAAAAAGCAATGACATCTCTTTGTGTTGTGCAGAGCTCTGTGTTGATGAGTTAAATCAGATTTGGTGGTGGTTTTGTTACTACTCCTGTAGCTGTGTGGTGGGTTGACTCCAGCCAGCAACTAAGCATCCAAAAGCTGCTCACTCACTATCCCCCACTGCAGGATAGGGGCAAGAATGAGAAGGGGAAAAGTGAGAAAAACTTGTGGGTTGGGATAAGGACATTTTTATAAGTGAAGTGGAAAAACCACCCCCAAAAAATCAAGTGGTGCAAAGGCAGTCCCTCACCATCTTTCAGCAGTAGAACAATGCCCAGCCAGTCTCCAAGCAACGGCTACTTTAGAAAGACTACCCTCCAGGTTTTATGACAGAGCATGATGTTATATGGCATGGAATATCCCTTTGGTCACTTCGAGTAAGCTGTCCTTGCTGTCTCCCCTCCAAGCCTCCTTCCCACCCCTAGCCTACTTGCTGTGGTTGCAGAGCGAGAAACAGAGAAGACCTTGATTCTGTGCAAGCACTGTTCAGCAATAGCAAAAACACTAGTGTGTTATCAACACTGTTTTGGTCACAAATCTAAAACATAGCACCATACAGGCTGCTAGAAAGAAAGTTAATTCCATCCCCATCAGACCCAGTACAATCTCTACCCTTTATTCCATACCATTTGCAGCATGCTCAGGTCCCACATTACTTATACATCTAAGTACCCTCTGACCGTACCATTCATATATTGTTTCATTCCTATACCTTACTCAAACCTTTCCACTTACCTAACCCACACTGCATTGCAATATTTGATCCTTCCATCCCATACATTTCTTTTCCTTTCCCATTATATTTCTTATTTCTAAAATTCCCTCTTACCAATGCTTACAGCTTATACTACGTACTTAAACCATCTTTACATCCAACAGTCAGGTTTATACATCCTCATTAACCACCATCCGCTGCCCCTTGACGTATACACAGATATTAATCTCCCATTCTATGGGCGCCCTACCAAATGTCCGTAAGAACAGTTGTGGTGGGTTGACCTTGGCTGGCTGCCAGGTGCCCACCAAGCCGCTCTATCACTCCCCCTCCTCAGCAGGACAGGGGGGAGAAAATAAGATGAAAAACTCGTGGGTCAAGATAAAGGCAGTTTAACGAAGGAAAACAAAGGTTGCACTTGGAAGGAAAGGAAAGGAAAACAAAAAGGTTTTTATTCTCTACTTGCCATCAGCAGGCAATGTCCAGCCACTTCCTGGGAAGTAGGGCCCCAGCATGCATAGCGGTTGCTTTGGAAGATAAACGCCTTAATAACGAATGCCCCCTCCTCCTCCTCCTTTCTTTCAGCTTTTATTGCTGAGCACGATGTCATATGGTATGGAATATCCCTTTGGTCATTTTGGGTCAGCTGTCTTGGCTATGTCCCCTCCAAACCTCTTGCCCACCCCCAGCCTACTGGCGTTGGGGGAGGGTTTGGAGAGACAGCCTTGATGCTGTGGGAGCACCGCTCAGCAGTAGCCAAAACATTGCTGTTATCAACACCTTTCTAGCTACCAATACAAAGCACAGCACTATGAGGGCTGCTATGGGAAAGTGAACTCCATCCCAGCCAGACCCAGTACAAGTCAATGACTCGGGCCATATCTGTCAAGATGGGTGCTCAGGACAGAAGCAGCAGCGTGTTGGATTGTTGGGCACCAAGACCAGCTTGGGTTGGGTCACTGCTGCACTCACCTGGTTCCTTGTGAGCTTCATTCTTTGTTGGTTCAAGTGGTTCCTGATGTAGTACCTCCTAAAGCATACAACTCAGATAATGCATTATTTTCTCCCAAGGTTAAATCTCCTTGAGGTACACACTAGATTTCCCTATCCTTCTGCATTACCCACCAAGTGTACCTGGGTCCCTGAGTGAAAGCAATCCCACAAATGGGTTTGCTTTTTCCCAAGGGAGGAGCAGCCCACGTTGTCTTTCCCAAACACTTCCCTACGTGCACTACAGGGACCCTATCTCCTCCCACAGTATGTAGGGGCTTTGTTTGGGCAGGACCAAGGCTGATGGAAACTAGCTGTTAGTCACCAAGGGGGGCTGCTCCGGAGCCGGCCCGACGCGCAGAGGAGTGGCAGACCTTGGCGCACAGGGAGGCAGGGAAATGCCAGGGCAATGGAGAGACCTACCAGGAGCCAGCAGCTCTCGCGGGAGACTCTGATGAGGCCTGGGCGTTGCCGGAGCACCAGCGGCCCACCCCCATGCCTATAAAAAGCAGCCTGGGGACTGCTAGCGACCAGGAGTGCTGCGAACAGAGCAAGCAGAGCATGGCGTGGCAGTTCAATCGGAGGGAGGGTGTAGTCTCCCCACCACCTCAAGAGGTGAGTTCAGTTGGTGGTCATCACCCTCTCAGAAGGAGCTTAGCTATGGTAGCCACCCAGCAGAAAGCCATGTCCCCTGCACTCACCAGAATGGAAGTGGCAACCCAGACAGAGCTCCCACGGAAACATGCAGCCATCCAGGTCTCAGGCTGCAGAGGGTGCCAGAGCCTCTCACTGGTAACTGGTGGCAGTAGCGAGAACAGCTGTGTGAGGTGTGACCAGGTGGATGATCTGCTCAGCCTGGTGGCAGAGCTACAAGAGGACGTAGAAAGGTTAAGGAGCATCAGGGAGTCAGAGAAAGAGATGGACTTGTGGAACCATGCTCTGCCCACCCTGAGACAGAAGCAGGAACAGCCACCAGGAAAAACCCAAGATCAAGGGGGTCCTGTATCCTCCCCCTGCCAGGCTGAAGGCAGTAGCTTAAAGGAAAGGAGCGTATGGAGGCAAGTCCATGCTCGGGGCGGCAGGCGAACCCCCTCCTTGCCCACCTCGCCTCCCCAGGTGCCTCTGTACAACAGGTATGAGGCTCTGGATGTGGAAGGACAGTCCATGGATGATGTGGAAGATGGTCCAGATACACCAGAGGTGTTGCCAAGGTCAGAAAGGCCTACCCCCTGTATCATGACCACCTCCACGAGGAAGAAAAGACGAGTTATAGTTGTAGGTGACTCCCTTCTGAGGGGAACTGAAGGTCCAATATGCTGGACAGACCCTTCTCTTAGGGAAGTCTGCTGCCTCCCTGGGGCCCGGGTTAAGGACATCAGATGGGATTCAACTTTCTCAAAGGGGGAAGAGGGTCTTTGCTCGCAAGCTAGCGGGGCTTATTGACAGGGCTTTAAACTAGACTCGAAGGGGGAGGGGGATAATATCAGGCCGTGGCAAGCTGTGGGATGAGACACCAAGGTTAGAGGACCGGGGTGCTAGCGAGGCCCCTCAAACTGTTGCACCAGAGAAAGACCTCAAAGGAACTAAGGGGTGTTCCTCTCAGACGGTGACATGGCCAACAGCCCAGCTGAAGTGCCTCTACACCAATGCACGCAGCATGGGCAACAAACAGGAGGAGTTGGCAGCCACCGTGCTGTTAGAAATCTACGACCTGGTTGCCATTACTGAAACTTGGTGGGACAAGTCCCACAACTGGAGTGCAGCTTATCGATGGCTCCAGGCTGTTCAGAAGGGACAGGTGAGGAAGGAAGGGCAGAGGCGTTGCCCTCTAAGTGAAGAAATGGATAGAGTGTGAAGAGCTGTCTCTGAAGAACAGCCACGAGCAGGTCAAAAGCTTATGGGAAAGAATCAGAGACCGAGGCAACAAAGGGAACCTTGTGGTTTGTGTCTACTACCGGATGCCCGATAAAGGGGGGCCTATTGATGAAGCCTTCTTACTCCAGCTACAGGAGGCACCGCACTCGCAGGCTCTCATCCTGCTGGGGGACTTCAACCACCCCGGCATCTGCTGGAAAAGTAGCACAGCGAGCTGTAAGCAATCCAGGAGACTCCTGGAATGCATTGAGGGTAACTTCTTAAGACAGGTGATACACAGCCCTACCAGAGGGGATGAGATACTGGACCTGTTGGTCACCAGTGCAAGTGAGCTATTCAGTGACATCAAGATTGGAGGAAGCCTGTGCTGCAGTGATCATGGTCTAGTGGAGTTTGCAGTCTTGAGGGATATGGGGCAGGCGAAGATTGAAGTCAGGACCCTGAATTTCAGGAAACCAAACTTGCAGCTCTTCAAGGAGTCAGTGAATAGGACCCCCTGGGAAGCTGCCCTCAGGTGCAAGGGAGCAGAACAGAGCTGGTAGCTCTTTAAGGACACTTTCCATAGAGCACAAGAGCTCTTGATCCTCAGGTGTAAGAAATCAGGAGAGGAAGGCAAGAGGCCAGCATGGCTGAGTGGAGACCTGCTGGTCAAACGAAAGGGCAAGAAGGAAATGCACAGGCAGTGGAAGCAGGGACAGGTATCCTGGGAAGAGTACAGGGACGCTGCTGGGTTGTGTAGGGGTGGGGTCAGGAAGGCCAAGGCGCGGCTGGAGCTGAACATGGCAAGGGATGCAAAGGATAATAAGAAAGGCTTCTACAGGCCAGAGAAGGAAGGTCAAAGAAAGCAAACCCCCCTTAATGAGCAAGACTGGCAGACTGGTAACAATGGATGAGGAGAAGGCTGAGGTACTCAATGACTCTCGCCTGCCTGCGGGACCGGGGGCAGCCAGCAATGGGGACGGGACGGGTCGCCTGAGCTCCCGGGAACTTTCCCCGCTGTGTGCAGCCGGAGCCGGTCAGGCGGATGGAGGATGTGCTTTCCCCGGCGGGCTGCGTGACCCGGCGGCAGCGAAGGGGAGGATGAAGAAAAAGCAGCAGCATGGTGGCCGCGACTGCCCAGCGCCCTGGCCCCCCATGGCGGTGGCCGCAGGAGGGGGCCCGGGCCAGGGTTGGGGCTGGAAGAGACGGCCGCCCCTCTTGCTGCTGCCTTTCCTCTCGCTGTGCGACTACGGCTTCTGCATGGACACCCTGCTGCTCTTCTGCTTGGGCTCCCTCTTCAACCAGCTCAATGGGGGGCCCCCCACACTTTCTGCTGGACCTGCAGCACTACCTGGGAAATTCCACTTATTTGGATGACCATGGACCACCCCCTCAAAAGGTACTTCCTTTCCCTAGCCAGGTGGTCTACAATAGAGTTGGAAAGTGTGAGAGTCGAACTGTGGTTTTGCTTTTGAGAATTTTATCAGAGAAACATGGACTTAATCTGGTTACATCTGACATCCATAGCAAATCAAGACTGACCAAAAATGAACAGATGGAATTGATTAAAAACATAAGCACTGCCAAGCAGCCCTATTTATTGACTAGACATGTTCATTTCCTCAACTTCTCAAGGTTTGGAGGAGACCAGCTGGTGTACATCAATATTATCAGAGAACCTCTCAATCGATTTTTATCCAATTATTTTTTTTGACATTTCGGAGACTGGAGAGGAGAACAGAATCACATGATCTGGAAAGATATCTGGCAGTTCGAGGTGAAAAATACAAAAGTGATGGAAAAGAAAGATATGAGAAGGTGCCTACTTACAACTATGAAGTGATTCCATTCTAACTGGTAAAACTGGTCTTTGACAAATTGCTAATATGATTTCTGATAACAGAGAAGAGAGAAATATATCCACCTACGTATTTTCTCAATGTTGTGCAGCGTTATAAGTTAGAAAATTGGGATCTGCAAATGTGTTTAACGTTTGTCACATCTAAATAGTAGCGTTGTGGGCGCAGTTCATCACCTCTGCTATGTTAATGCCAGCAAAAGTTTGTATATGAATGAATAATTTATGCCTGCACTAAATGAAAATGTAGATGGCTAGCAGAAGACACTGTTTTGTTAGCTGCTGCTTCGCTTGCTAAGATGTCAGGAAGAAGAGCTGAATATCTTTATTGATGATCTGGATGAGGGGATTGAGTGCTCCCTCAGTAAGTTTGCAGATGACACCAAGTTGGGTGGGAGTGTTGATCTGCTGGAGGGCAGGAAGGCTCTGCAGAGGGATCTGGACAGGCTGGATCGATGGGCTGAGGTCAACTGTATGAGGTTTAACAGGGTCAAGAGCCGGGGCCTGCACTTGGGTCACAACAACCCCATGCAAGGCTACAGGCTTGGGGAAGAGTGGCTGGAGAGCTGCCCAGAGGAAAAGGACCTGGGGGTGCTGGTTGACAGCCGGCTGAACATGAGCCGGCAGTGTGCCCAGGTGGCCAAGAAGGCCAACAGCATCCTGGCCTGTATCAGAAATAGTGTGGCCAGCAAGAGTAGGGAAGTGATCGTGCCCCTGTACTCGGCACTGGTGAGGCCGCACCTTGAATACTGTGTTCAGTTTTGGGCCCCTCACTACAAGAAGGACGTTGAGTTGCTGGAGTGTGTCCAAAGAAGGGCAACGAAGCGGGTGAGGGGTCTAGAGCACAAGTCTTATGAGGAGCATCTGAGGGAACTGGGGTTGTTCAGTCTGGAGAAGGGGAGGCTGAGGGGAGACCTTATCGCTCTCTACAACTACCTGAAAGGGGGTTGTGGCGACGAGGGTGTTGGTCTCTTCTCCCAAGTAACTAGCGATAGGACGAGAGGAAATGGCCTCAGGTTGCGCCAGGGGAGGTTTAGACTAGATATTAGGAAAAATTTCTTTACTGAGAGAGTGGTCAAGCATTGGAACAGGCTGCCCAGGGAGGTGGTGGAGTCGCCATCACTGGAAGTGTTCAAAAAACGTGTAGACGTGGCACTTCAGGACATGGTTTAGTGGGCATGGTGGTGTTGGGTTGACGGTTGGACTTGATGATGTTAGAGGTCTTTTCCAACCTTAATGATTCTATGATTCTATGATTCTATGACTTTTTTGCCTCAGTCTTCACTGGCAGCGCCTCTTCCCACACCTCTCGAGGGGATGGACTGCAAGACGGGGGCTGGAGGAGCAAAGTCCCTCCCACTGTAAGAGAATCACAGAATCATAGAAGATCTGGTTCGAGACCACCTGAGGAACCTGAACATACACAAGTCTATGGGACCTGATGAGATGCATCCCAGAGTCCTGAGGCATTGGCTGGTGTAGTTGCCAAGCCACTCTGCATGATATTTGAAAAGTCGTGGCAGTCAGGTGAAGTCCCTGGAGAACGGAAAAAGGGAAACATTGCACCCATTTTTAAAAACGGCAGAAAGGAGGACCCTGGGAACTCCTGACCTGTCAGCCTCACCTCTGTGCCTGGGAAGATCCTCCCAGAAGCTTTGCTAAGGCACATGGAGGACAGGGAGCTGATTCGAGACAGCCAGCATGGCTTCACCAAGGGCAAGTCCTGCCTGACCAACCTAGTGGCCTTATATGATGGAGTGCCCACATCAGTGGACAAGGAAGAGCTACAGATGTCATCTCTCTTGACTTCTGTAAGGCCTTTGACACGGTCCCCCACAACATCCTTCTCTCTAAATTGGAGAGATATGGATTTGATGGGTGGACTGTTGGGTGGATGAGGAGTTGGTTGGATGGTCGCATCCAGAGGGTAGTGGTCAACGGCTTGATGTGCAGATGGCCTTCTCCTTTGATGGTTTCTGCTACTCATCATGTAGGCCTCCTTCTTCCTTTAAACATTTGTTTCAGCACAGGCAATCGTGGTGCCAAGAAGAGCTGTGTTTCTGTACTGACTACTTCTGAAGCAATTTGAACCCTTTCATATGCTGCTAATATCTCTTTTTTTAGTCTGCATGTAGCAGGCCTCAAATCCTCTGTGCCCCCAGGTCCAAAACCATAGAGGTCAGCCTCAAGTCTCTCTGGGTGCTTTCTACCAGATGCTCCCTGGCTGTGGTGTAGAGCACATTTTTCACATCTGGTCCTGTCTGGACTGGCCCTAGGGCTACCGCATGAACTATCTCTTTGTTAATCTGTTCAAAAGCTTGGCTGCTCAGGGCCACAGTCAAAACAGTTCTTTTAGGTTATTCGATAGAGAGGGCTCACAAGCTGACTGTAACTCGGAATATGTGTTCTCCAGAAACCCACAACACCTAGAAAAGCTTGGGGCAGTTGATTGCAGGTATATTGGACATCCCTCCACATGAAAGCAAACTGTGGCCTGCACTCTGCTGCCAAAGGAATTGAGAAAAATGCACTGGCATTTTAGTTGTAGCATACCACTTGGCAACCTTCAGCTCCAGTTGATATTGGAGTTCTAGCATGTTTGGTACAGCGACACTCAATGGTGGCATGACCTCATTCAGGCCACAATAGACCACTGTTACCTTCCACCCTCTGTCAGACTTTCGCACTGGCCATATGGGACTATTAAAGGGTGAGCAAGTCTTGCTGATCACTCCTTGGCTCTCCAGTTGATGAACGGATGGGAACCAGGGAGTCTCAGCTGATGTGATATTGCTGTCGGTACACTGTCATAGTAGCAGTCGGCACCTGCTCTTCTTCAACAGGCAGACGATCCCCCAACAGAAGGATCCTCCAAGAGGCTGGGCAAGGTAGATAGCTGTTCAATCTTCTCTGTGTTCACAGTGACTACAATAAAGGCCCACCAGTACCCTTTTGTGTCCTTGAAGTACCCTCTCTTGAAGTAGTCTATGCCAAGAATACACTGGGCATCTGGGCAAGTCACAATGGGTGCTTTTGCCACTTGTCCCCTGCTAAGCTCACCTCAGCCTCTAGATAGACAACTGTTGGGAACCCCCTGCCACTCCAGAGATCCAGATGGGTTCTGTGCCCTTATATCCTGATGGCATTAGGGTACACTGTGCACCAATGTTCACCAAAGCCTTGTACTTCTGTGGGTCTGATGTGCCATGCCATCAAATCCATACAGTCCAGTAAACCCAGTCATCCCTTTCCTCCACCTGGCTGGAGGCAGGGCCCCTCTATTCCTGGTCAAAGCATTCATTACCTGTCTCCTGGAACTGCAAACCAGAAGTCCCTTTATCAGGATCAGAAGTAGGATCAGCCCTTCCATTGTGTCTGGGGAATTGCTCTACAGCAAACAGAGCAGTCATCTTCCTGGATGGACTCTTTTTATCCGCTGTTTTTCCTCACAGTGGGCTTGTAGGTTTGAGGTAGGTGCACCATCCCACTTCCTCATGTCCTCCTTGTGGTTGCGCAGCTAGAACCACAGGGTGGCATGTGGCATGCGTACATCATTCCCTTTCCCTTGAGCAGAAAAAGGTTGACTCCATGTGCTATGCTTGATAGCTGAGATGCTGGACTCTAGGGACAAGGAGGAAGACATTCTCTTTGAATTGCTGGAACTGTTGAGGCAGTTTCTCCATAGCCGAGATGTAGGCCCTTAGGATTGGGGAGGAAGAGAGATTCTCTTTGAACTGCTGGAGCTGACAGGCCAGTTTATCCACTGTTTGTGCTTCAATGTCTGTCCAGTCCATTATTGCCAGGGTGCTGGCATACAGTGTGTTCCGGTACAAACTTCCAACATATGGACCGCATGCACTGGATATCATCTGGATCTTTGGAGGCCTGGTTGTTTTCCAGGTTGCTGTAGATCACCTCCACCACCACTAAGTCCCTAAGATACTGGACACCTTCCTCAACAGTGGTCCACTTGCCTTGATAGTTTATAAGATATTCCTTGAGGGGATACCTTGCCTTCATGCTTGACAGGAGCTGCTTCCAGAGGCTGCGGATTGTTGCTCCTCTTCCAATCCCTTTGTCAGTTCCCCGGTCCCTAGTGAGGGATCCCAGCTGCTGTACATCCCTACCCTCTAATTCCTGACTGTCGACTCCAGTATCCCAGCAATGGAGCAATGAGGTGATAATTTGCTTGCCTGGCTGGTGGCCATAATCTTTCAGCATATCTTACAACTCACTCAGGGATAGGGATCAGGTATTTTCCGACTTGTTTATGGTTTCTGTCTCTTTCCTCTCCTGTTATTGTGGCTGCTCTGCTGCAGAATAGGCTGCCTCTTATGATTCTTCCTCCTGCTCTTTCCTCCCTTACTAACCAAGTTGACCTCTGCTTCCACTGTTTTTTCTTGACTACAGAAGTGACTGTTATAGTTAAGGGTTGGGTCTCTGTCTTAGCCAGTGTCTGTTTATATGTCCTCAGCTCCAGAGGCCCCCTCGTCCCTTTGAGGTTGCTGGACACAGGCTCAGTACATGTAGACAAGGCCCCAACACAGTGCTAGAAGTTGTGTCTCTTTGGTAGAGGCAAGGCATCCTTCCTTCCAGTGGTCTGCCACTTCAACAGGATTCCATGCCTGTTTGGGTGTGAAGTCCTAGATCATCAGAGGTGAAAATTGCTTTAAGCATCTGACCAAATTCTCCCACACACCTTGCCACCCATGACTGAACTGCCTCAGAGCACAACCCTGTGTGGCATTTCCAAGCAGTTGGCTAACTTTAGGAAAAGCTGAAATCAGATGTATGGCACACACCAATATGAGCATACTGGTTATACATGAATGTTCAAGAAACTGAAGGGCCGTTGCAACATGGCAGGAAACATCTTCTGTGGAGAAGAAAGGGGAGGTGCCATTCTTCATTTTCCCCACCACGTGTCTCCTGGAGGAGAAAGGTGTAACTACTGACTGTCTCCATGAGATGGTTCCGAGAGTACTGGAATGACAGCAGTGCAGGGCCCAAATACCAGATTAGGCTCCACGCCAGTGCTTTTATCATAGGTCTCCCAGGCAAAACACAACAAAGTGATAAACAGCACAGCAAACAGCAAAAGCCAAAAGCAGCCATTAACAAGCCCTGGAGTGTGATGTACAGCAAGAGAGGGAGCACTCCAAGGAGTGGGTGAGGGACTAAATAAACCAGCACTGAGAGCAAACAAGTCAACATCATGACCAGCAACAGCATAGTCAAGAGAAAACCATTTTAAAAAGTGATAGGGGAAAAAGAAAACCCAAACAAGTGATACAAAGGCAGTCACTCACCACCTTTCACCAGCAGACCAATGCCCAGACAGTCCCCGAGCAATGACTACTTTGGAAAGACTCCCCCCCTGGTTTTATTGCCAAGCATGACTTTATGTGGTTAATTCGGTGAGCTGTCCCAGCTGTGTTCCTTCCCAGCCTCTTACCCACCTCTAGTCTACTCACTGCAGGGGCAGAATGGGAAACAGAGAAGGCCTTGATGCTGTGCAAGCACTGTTCAGCAATAGCTAAAGCATCCATATGTTAACACTGTTTTGGTAACAAATAAAAAACACAGCACCATATGAGCTACTATGAAGAAACTTAATTCCATCCCAGCCAGACTTAGTATAAGATGTTGTGGTTATCATTATTTGTGTCACTGTCATCCCTAGGAGCTCCAGCTGTGGACTGCTACTGCATTGTTCTAGATGCTGCAATAACAGAAAAAACTACAAAAGTTTGTATAAAGTATATGAGAAAGACAACACTGACACACACAGAGAGAAGAGTACAGGCAAGAAGAAAATGAAACAATTTAGTTTGGAATGATCGCTGCAGTCTTTGTCAGTCCAAGAGTTTTTAGGTTTTTGAAACCATTAGGGCATAGGCAAGACTTTGAAGAACAGAATGAAGGTATTTTGCAGATATTTATAGGGAATATACTGCAAGTGAGAGAACAGAGAATTTCCTGAGAGCGTCTCTGTGCTCGCTCTGCATTTCAGCTCAATCATTCAGAGTGAGGTCCAGAGAGGAAGAAAACTGTAATAATTATTTCAGTGGTAGAAAGCAGGTTCCCTGTGGATTTATAAGCTAATTTCCTAGTGGCACTCTGTGACTGACTGCAACACAGTGATTTGGGGACTGGTTAAAATAATACACCTGAGGATCCAACAGCACAGATAACTAAACTGAGGCTTCACAGCAGCTTAGTGGTTATTTCAACCTTGAGGCTGCAGTAGCATCCAGGTAGTCTCTGTTGCAGAGCTACTCTGTTTCTGGGAAGCAAAATTCCATGTACATTAATGACAGGACTTTTTTCCTCATAGAGTGACTGATAACAGCAAGTTTATAGAATCATAGCATAGTTTGGGTTGGAAGGGACCTTAAAAGGTCATCTAGTCCAATATCTAGACATCCCCCTGCAATGAGCAGGGACATCTGCAACTAGATCACGTTGCTCAGAGCCCCGTCCAACCTGACCTTGAATGTCTCCAGGGATGGGGAATCTACCAGCTCACGGGGCAACCTGTTCCAGTGTTTCAACACCCTCAATGTGAAAAACTTCTTCCTTATATCTAGTCTAAATCTGCCCTCTTTTAGTTTAAAACCATTACCCCTTGTCCTATCGCAACAGGCCCTGCTAAAAAGTCTGTCCCCATCTTTCTTAGAAGCCCCCTTTAAGTACTGGAGGGCTGCAGTGAGGTCTCCCCGGAGCCTTCTCTTCTCCAGGCTGAACAACCCCAACTCTCTCACCCTGTCCTCACAGGAGAGGTGTTCCATCCCTCTGATCATTTTCGTGGCCCTCCTCTGGACCTGCACCAACAGGTCCATGTCACTCCTGTGCTGAGGGCTCCAGAGCTGGATGCAGCACTCCAGGTGGGGTCTCACCAGAGCGGAGTAGAGGGGCAGAATCAACTCCCTCGACCTGCTGGCCATGCTTCTTTTGATGCAGTCCAGGATATGGTTGGCCTTCTGGGCTACAAGCGCACATTACTGACTCATGTGCAGCTTTTCATCCACCAGTACCTCCAAGTCCTTCTCGGCAGGGCTGCTCTCCATCCCTTCATCCCCCAGCCTGTATTCATACCGGGGGTTTCCCTGACCCTGGTGCAGGACCCTGCACTTGGCCTTGTTGAACCTCATGAGGTTCACATGGGCCCATTCCTCAAGCTTGTCCAGGTCCCTCTGGATGGCATCCCATCCCTCAGGCGTGTCAACCGCACCACTCAGCTTGGTGTCATCTGCAAACTTGCTGAGGGTGCACTCGATCCCGCTATGTCACTGATGAAGATATTAAACACTACTGGTCCCAATACGGACCCCTGAGGGACATCATTCGTCACCGATCGCCATCTGGACACTGAGTCGTTGACCACTACCCTCTGGATGTGACCATTCAACCAACTCCTCATCCACTCAACAGTCCACCCATCAAATCCATATCTCTCCAATTTAGAGAGAAGGATGTTGTGGGGGACTGTGTCAAAGGCCTTACAGAAGTCTTTCCCAGGCACAGAGCTGAGGCTGGCAGGTCAGTTGTTCCCAGGGTCCTCCTTGCTACCCTTTTTAAAAATGGGTGCAATGTTTCCCTTTTTCCATTCTCCAGGGACTTCACCTGACTGCCATGACTTTTCAAATATCATGCAGAGTGGCTCGGCAACTACATCAGCCAATTCCCTCGGGACTCTGGGATGCATCTCATCAGGTCCCATAGACTTATGGATGTCCAGGTTCCTCAGGTGGTCTCGAACCTGATCTTCTCTTACAGTGGGAGGGACTTTGCTCCTCCAGCCCCTCTCTTGCAGTCCATCTCCTCGAGAGGTGTGGGAAGAGAGATTGCCATTGAAGACTGAGGCAAAGAAGTCGTTGAGTACCTCACCCTTCTCCTTGTCCATTGTTACCAGTCTGCCAGTCTTGCTCATCAAGGGGGGGTACGCTTTCTTTGACCTTCCTTTTCTGGCTGACATACCTCTAGAAGCCCTTCTTATTATCCTTTGCGTCCCTTGCCATGATCGGCTCCAGCCGTGCCTTGGCCTTCCTGACCCCATAACTACACAACCAGGCAGCATCCCTGTACTCTTTCCAGGTTACCTGTCCCTGCTTCCACTGCCTGTGCATTTCCTTCTTGCCCTTTTGTTTGACCAGCAGGTCTCCACTCATCCATTCCGGTCTCTTGCCTTCCTTTCCTGATTTCTTACACCTGAGGATTGAGAGCTCTTGCATTCTGTGGAAAGCGTCCTTAAAGATCTGCCAGCTCTTGTTCTGCTCCCTTGTCCCTGAGGGCAGCTTCCCAGGGGGTCCTACTGACTAACTCCCTGAAGAGCTGGAAGTTTGCTTTCCTACAATTCAGGGTCCTGACTTTACTCTTTGCTTGCCCCCTATCCCTCAGGACTGCGAACTCCACCAGTGCATGATCACTGCAGCACAGGCTTCCTCCAATCTTGATGTCACCAGTTAGCTCACTTGCGCTGGTGACCAACAGGTCATGTATCGCATCCCCTCTGGTAGGGCTGTCTATTACCTGACATACGACGTTATCCTCCATGCACTCCAGGAGTCTCCTGGATTTCCTACAGCTTCTGTGCTACTTTTGCAGCAGATGTCAGGGTTGTTGAAGTCCCCCAGCTGGACGAGAGCCTGCGAGCGCGATGCCTCTTGTAGCTGGAGCGAGAAGGCTTCATCAGTAGGCTCCCCTTGATCCGGCGGCCTGTAGCAGACACCAACCACAAGGTTCCCTTTGTTGCCTCAGTCTCTAATACTTATCCATAAGCTTTTAACCTGCTCGTGGATATTCTTCAGAGACGGCTCTTCACACTCTATCCGTTTCTTGATGTAGAGGGCAATGCCTCTGCTCTTCCTTCCTCGCCTGTCCCTTCTGAACAGCCTGTAGCCACTGATAGTCCCACTCCAGTTGTGAGATTCGTCCCACCAAGTTTCAGTAATGGCAACCAGATTGTAGCTTTCGAGCAGCATGGTGGCTTCCAGCTCCTCCTGTTTATTGCCCATGCTGCATGCATTGGGCAGTGCCAGTGTAGAGGCACTTCATCTGGGCTGTCGGCCATGTCATCCTCTTAGGGGAACACCCCTTAGGTCCTTTGATGTCCTTCGCTGGTGTTTCCTTGTTTGCTCCTATTACCTCAGTAGCCCCTGACTCATCTCTGTAAGCCTTCAAGTGTCCTGCCATGTAGCCAGCACATCTCAGAGCAAAAGGATGAGGGGCCCCGCTAGCACCCCGGCCCTCTAACCTTGGTGTGTCATCCCACAGCTTGACGCAGGCATGCCTGATATTGTCCCCCTCCCACTTCGAGTCTAGTTTAAAGCCCTGTCTATAAGCCCCGCTAGCTTGCGAGCAAAGACCCTCTTCCCCCTTTGAGAAAGGTGAATCCCATATGATGCCAGAAAGCCAGGTGCCGTGTAGGCCATCCCATTATCAAAAAACACATGTAGTAATAGACTGGGCCTGTCTGTTTCTTCCTATGTCGCTGCCCGAAGCTGAAAGGAGAGGGGAAACAATAACCTGTGAACCAGATTCCGTAACCAACCATCCCAAGGCCCGGAAGCCTCTTTTGATCGCCCTTGGACTATGCATTGCAGCTTCATCTCCACCCACATGTAAGAGCAGTAGCGGGTAGTAGTCCGAGGGCTGCACCAGGTTAGGAAGTTTCCTAGTGATGTCTTAAACCTGGGCCCCAGGGAGGCAGCAGACTTCCCTAACAGGTAGGTCTGTCTGGCATGTTGGACCTTCAGTTCCCCTCAGAAGGGAGTCACCTACAACTATAACTCATCTTTTCTTCCTCGTGGAGGTGGTCATGATACAGGGGTAGGCCTTTCTGACCTTGACAACACCTCTGGTGTATCTGGACCATCTTCCACATCATCTATGGACAGTCCTTCCACATCCAGAGCCTCATACCTGTTGTACAGAGACAACTGGGGAGGGAAGATGGGCAAGGAGGGGGTTTGCCTGCCTCCCTGAGCATGGACTGTGTGGGAGATAACTTCCTGACACAGCTACCTACCAGGGGAGGTGCCCCACTTGACCTGCTGTTTACAAACAGAGAAGGACTGGTGGGAGATGTGGTGGTCGGAGGCCATCTTGGGCTTAGCGACCATGAAATGATAGAATTCTAAATTCTTGGTGAAGGAGGGTGGTCAGCAAAACCACTACCATGGACTTCCAGAGGGCAGACTTTGTCCTGTAGTGTGACCAGCAGGAGTAGGGAAGTGATCGTGCCCCTGTACTCGGCACTGGTGAGGCCGCACCTTGAATACTGTGTTCAGTTTTGGGCCCCTCACTACAAGAAGGACGTTGAGTTGCTGGAGTGTGTCCAGAGAAGGGCAACAAAGCTGGTGAGGGGTCTGGAGCACAAGTCTTATGAGGAGCGTCTGAGGGAACTGGGGTTGTTCAGTCTGGAGAAGAGGAGGCTGAGGGGAGACCTTATCGCTCTCTACAACTACCTGAAAGGGGGTTGTGGCGATGAGGGTGTTGGTCTCTTCTCCCAAGTAATTAGCGATAGGACGAGAGGAAATGGCCTCTCGTCGCGCCAGGGGAGGTTTAGACTTGATATTAGGAAAAATTTCTTTACTGAGAGAGTGGTCAAGCATTGGAACAGGCTGCCCAGGGAGGTGGTGGAGTCACGATCACTGGAAGTATTCAAAAAACATGTGGACGTGGCACTTCGGGACATTGGTTTAGTGGGTATGGTGGTGTTGGGCTGATGGTTGGACTTGATGATCTTAAAGGTCTTTTCCAACCTTAATGATTCTGTGATTCTGTGATTCTGTGACTTGCCTCAATTTGCTCCTTTCCTTTAAGCTACTGCCTTCAGCCTGGCAGGGGGAGGATACAGGACCCCCTTGATCTTGGGTTTTTCCTGGTGGCTGTTCCTGCTTCTGTCTCAGGGTGGGCAGAGCATGGTTTCTCAAGTCCATCTCTCTCTGACTCCCTGATGCTCCTTAACCTTTCTACCTCCTCTAGTAGCTCTGCCACCAGGCTGAGCAGATCATCCACCTGGTCACACCTCACACAGCTGTTCTCGCTACTGCCATCCATTACCAGTGAGAGGCTCTGGCACCCTCTGCAGCCTGAGACCTGGATAGCTGCATGTTTCCTTGGGAGCTCTGTCTGGGTTGCCACATCCATTCTGGTGAGTGCAGAGGACTTGGCTTTCTGCTGGGTGGCTACCATAGCTAAGCTCTTTCTGAGAGGGTGATGACCGCCAATTGAACTCACCTCTTGAGGTGGTAGGGTGACTATGCCCTCCCTGCGCATCCTTCTGCGCAACCTGCCGCGCCACACCCTGATTGACTCCCCGTGCTCTCTTTGCCTGCTCTGTTCGCAGCCCTCCTTGTCACTAGCACTCTCTAGGCTACTTTTTTATAGGCGTGGGTATGGGTCGCCGTTGCTCTGGCTGCTCTCTGTGATGCGCTGGTGTTTCCCTGCCTCAGGGAAACATTGTCAGGGGGAAACTCTCCCCTGCGTGCCAAGATCTGCTGCTCCGCTGCATGTTGGGCCAGCTCTGGAGCAGCTCCCCTCGGCGAATAACTTCTAGTTTTTCTTATACCGCATTTAAATCTCCCGCCATTGCTCTGGCAATGCCCAGCCCTCATCAGCATCTCCTGTGAGAGCTGCCGCTCCTAAAACATGTCCTTATGGTTTCCCAGCTGAGTTGATATATATGTCATGTGAAGACTAGATTATTCATTTAAGCTTGTTTTCTTTAAAGGAAAAAATGAACACATTGCATTAGAATGGTAAAAATAAGACAACAAATAGCACATCAGGAAATTACATTGAGTGGTTGACTTTAACACGAAAGGGAGATTTTCTTATTTTTAAGGTGAAGATCATCTGATGATGAGGAATACAGTGCCATACAGTTCTATTTATCTTAAACATACTGAAGGAGAGGGAAGATCCTAGGTTTTTTAATTTAACATTCATATGACAATTCATTGTTAGATTACTGATTACAGACTTAAATTTAGACCAAAGATATAGAGATCTGCTCTGCTCTCTGCTTGTCCACACATCCATTTCTGACTTCCGTATATGCTTCAGACTGGAGCAACTATAATAGACTGATGTCTTGTACAACTGCAGAGGATCAACAGGACTTGTACCCCCTATGAAAAGATTGTTTAAAAACTAAGAGGTTTCTGCTATTTTAATATTAATAA
The DNA here is from genome assembly GCF_964289735.1 of Phaethon aethereus. Taxonomy (NCBI): domain Eukaryota; kingdom Metazoa; phylum Chordata; class Aves; order Phaethontiformes; family Phaethontidae; genus Phaethon; species Phaethon aethereus. Next base: position 36,748,172 of record NC_138581.1, on the reverse strand, counting down.
CAGAATACTAAAATATAAAATGGCATTGATATCTGTACTACTTGTGCTATTGTTGTATCTTTTGTTTCTTTATTGTTAATGTCATTGTATTTGAGTTTTATATAATCACTTATAAGTGCTTTTAAGAAGAAATAACTGTAGATTACAAGAATAGCTTTATCAGCAGTGTATTGCATATATATGGCAAGGTTTGGGGAATGGGGGAGACTGCAGGGGTGGCATCTGTGCTGGACACAGCCAGTTCCAGCTGGCTTGGCAATGGACCTACCGCAGGCCAAAGCTGAGCCAATCAACGAAGTTGGTGGTGCCTGTGTGAAAACATATTTAAGAAAGGGCAGAAAACACTGCACAGGCAGAGTAGAGAAAAAGAGAGTAAGAAACAGCAGTGCAAACACCAAGGTCAGAGAAGAAGAGAGACAAGGTGCTCCAGGCACCAGAGCAGAGATTCCCCTGCAGCCCATGGAAGAGACCATGACAGATCAGATATTCCCCTGCAGCCCATGGAAAGGTCACACACTGGAGCAGGGGAAAAGTGTGAGAAGGAAGAAGTAGCAGAGAGGAACTGTTATGTTGTTGTGTGTTAACCCTGGTAGACACATAAGCACCACACAGTTGCTTGCTCACTTGCTCCTCCCCCAGTGGGACAGGGGAAGAGAAAAGGAACAATAAAAACAAGAAAACTTGGGGCTCAAGATAAAACAAAAAACCAAACAAACAATAAGTGAATGACAAGTGGAAGAAGAGGGAAGAAAACAAAACAAGTGATACAAAAGCAATCACTCACCACCTCCCATTGGTAGACCAATGCCCAGCCAGTTCCCAAGCAAAATATGGCTAACTCCCTAAAGCCCCTTCTTTTCCCTTTTATTGCTGAGCATGACATTATATGATATGGAATATCTTTTTGGTTAGTGCAGGTCATCTGCCCAGTTGTGTCCCCTCCCAGCCTATTATGCAACCCCTCTTCCCCCAATCTATTCACTGGGAAAAGAGAGTGAGAAACAGAGAAGGCTTGATGCTGTGCAAACACTGTTCAGCAATAGCAAGAATATTAGTGTGCTGTCAGTACTGTTTTGGTAAAAAATCCAAAACACAGCACCATATGAGCTGCTTTCAAGAAAATTAACTCTATCCTAGCCAGGCCTAGTACATATATACTGACCATAACCCCCATCCCCTCTGCGATGCTTGGGGGAACAGGTAGAAGAGTTGGGAATGAAGGAGTAAAGTTGAACCTGGGAAATGGCATGTGTGTGGTTTTTTAGGTTTTATTTTTGTTTATCATTACACAAACCAATTTCCCCCCTCTCCATCTTGCCGAGCAGGGAGGTGTGAGCGGCTGGGTGGGCGTTTGGCTGTTAGCCAAGGTCGATCCACCACACACCAGTTAGTGAGATTTCTTTCTGACAGCACAAAAATTTAACAGAACTTTTCCTTATAAAGAAATTGTTTTCTTTTTCTTTTCAGGTACCATGATCAACAGGATGTTACGAGCAACTTCCTTGGAGCAATGTGGTTGATTTCAATAACGTTTCTATCCATTGGATATGGTGACATGGTACCTAATACATACTGTGGGAAAGGAGTCTGTTTACTCACTGGAATCATGGTGAGTGTTTCAGAATTTATCCACTGGATATGAGATTTAGATTGTTGGAATTAATCCCCAAACTCATGGTAGTCATAACAAAAATATTTATTTGATAACTTTTAAAGTATATAGGCTTACTTGCACCATTCCATGGTCTCTCATTCCATGGCCTCTCATTCCATGGCCTCTCATTCCATGGCAACAGAATGGAAGGCTTTCATCCTCTGTAGATTGAAGAGCTGCGTAATAAAATACAGAGAAACAATTCCACACTAATGCCATTCTCAGCTTCGAAATCTCAATAGAGTCTTTCATTAAATGTTAGGCTATCACATCTTCTTGACCGTCTTTGGACATGTGTAATTAGATCACTTCTAATAACAAAACTACAGGTCTGATATTTACTTCTTAATGAAGTTACTTGCAGGTGTAGAATTGCAATGGTGGCTAGTCTCCTAAAGCATTTTGCTTATGCACAGTTTTCTACATTGTTTCTTATAAGTCTAATAACACATGGTCCATAGTTTTCCATTGCTTTAAGTTGATTTATGTAGTGTGGTTTTCATTATAAGAGTTTTTGTTACCATTGATTTACTTGTTAGACCATACATATTCAGCACATATTTAACAGCTGTACTTCATATCTAATTTCAATTTTTTTTTTGTATTGAAGCATTTGGTCCAAGTTAGGTAGGGAGTAGGGCAATAAATTATAATGGAAATTTCTGCATATTTACAGTAAATTTGAAGTAAAAAAGCTCCTGATCCCACCACTTTTATTTGTATCAAGCTCCAATGTAAATTTCCCTGTGAGTGAGAAGTTCAGGATTAAAACATTAAAAAAAAATGGAAAGTGATCGCGCCCTTGTACTCGGCACTGGTGAGGCCGCACCTCGAATACTGTGTTCAGTTTTGGGCTCCTCACTAGAAGAAGGATATTGAGTTGCTGGAGCGTGTCCAGAGAAGGGCAATGAAGGTGGTGAGGGGTCTGGAGCACAAGTCTTATGAGGAGCAGCTGAGGGAACAGGGATTGTTCAGTCTGGAGAAGAGGAGGCTGAGGGGAGACCTTATCGCTCCCAAAATCTACCTGAAAGGAGGTTGTAGCAAGGTGGGTGTTGGTCTCTTCTCCCACGTAATTAGTGATAGGACGAGAGGAAATGGCCTCAAGTTGCACCAGGGGAGGTTTAGATTGGATATTAGGAAAAATTTCTTTACTGAAGGAGTGGCCAAGCATTGGAACATGCTGCCCATGGAGGTGGTAGAGTCACCATCACTGGAGGTATTCAAAAAACATGTAGACGTGGCACTTCAGGACATGGTTTAGTGGGCATGGTGGTGTTGGGTTGATGGTTGGACTTGATGATCTTAAAGGTCTTTTCCAACCTTAACAATTCTGTGATTCTGTGATTCTGTATTTTATGTTCAGAGAGTAAAATATATCAATGCATTTTTGTATTGTTGAAGACTGTTTTTCCAAATGCTTCTTTTTCATTTTTTAACATCTGACAGGTTTCAGGTCATCGAACTTTATTGAGAAAGACTTCCAGTAAATGTTGATAGTGTCAAATGCATATCTCTTTAAATAGAGAGTTTGCAATCTGGTGAAAATACAGGCAGAAAGCACAGGAATGACTCAGAAGGCTTTTCTAAAGGCTGTTGACTAAACTCATATCTGCTGTCTTCTGGGGTATTTGCTTTTGTTCTTCCTTCTGAGCTGGATTTTGTTGCCACGTAGAATAAAAAGTGGCCATAAGTTCATTAGGAAAAGAGAACATGCAGCATATATTGCTACAAGGATGTACAGAGAAAGTGCAGAACCCTGTTATAATGCCTTCCTTCTTCCCATACACTCTTCAGAATTAAGAAGCAAATGCTTCAAGATGCAGATATTAGATCATTATCCCTCCTCATTATCATCTCTGACTACATCCTTGACAACAGATCTCTTGACAACAGCTAAATTCTAGGTTAACTTACCTCAAAACAAATTGTTCAGCATTCTTGGCATTTTCAGTATGAAAAAAATTACTGTAACAGAAATCTTACAGTTTACAAGCCCTGCAGAAGTGCAATGAAAATGTTAGTACTGATACCAATCAACCATGGGTTTCACCCTGCTATTGGGTTTATATTGATGCAAATGACAGCAGCATCTGGACTGGTCTTAAAATTGCAATGGTTGTGGGTAGGCTGTATGATTTTATTATGATGAAAACAAGGCAAAAATAAAATAACAGAAACAGTCTCCAGATTATTGCAAGTTTTTTCTATGCGCTCATGAATGAACCACACAGAAGGTGAAATTCTAAGCTGTATTTGTCATTTTGCTTATGACAGCACCATTTGGAATCAGGTGTAAAATTGTTTAAAGTAGCTGTTTCCACTGCTTTAGTGAAAAGCTACAGTACTGGTTAATATATACTGATTACACACATAGCATTTCTTTTTCACAACTGAAACAAGATCCCTTTGAAAATTAAGTTTGTAAAAGGTACAGATGATATTCACTTTCATGTCTTTGATTGATTGTTTTTTATGATTAAAAATTCTGCAGCTGCATTTGAAGCAGTAAGGCTGCAAACACTCAGTAGTACTTACATAGTCAGGATTGCATGATGAGTTTGGGATAAATACCTCCAGAGACAGAAAGCATTCTTAACAAAAAAGAGGTCAGGTAGTTAGTGTGACAGTAGTTAAAACAGTAATGAAAATGTGACCCTAATTTAATTATAAAGGACATCAGTAATATGGCTTTGGCAAGTTGTCATCTTTGAGAAGAAAATTATGAAGCAATGTGAGAAATTTTGATGTTGAAATTACTGCTTTTTTTTTTTTTTGTAAAGGATCTGAAAGACATTGTTCCGGTTTTGGCTGGGACAGAGTTGGTTTTTGTTCCTGATGGCTGGTATAGTGCTGTGTTTTGGATTTGGTATGAGAATAATGTTGATAACACACTGATCTTTTTAGTTGTTGCTAAGTAGTGCTTACACTAGTCAAGGACTTTTCCGCTTCTCATGCCCTGCCAGCAAGAAGTTGGGAGGGGACACAGCCAGGACAGCTGACCCAGACTGGCCAAAGAGATATTCCATACCATATAACGTCATGCTCAGTATATAAATTGGAGTTGGCTGGGGGGCAGGAATCGCTGCTCGGAGACGGGCTATCGATCACCAGGTGGTGAGCAATTGTTGCATTGTTCATCACTTGTTTCTGTATATTCCCTTATCATTATTATTATTATTGTTGTTGTTGTTGTTGTTGTTGTTATCATTGTTGTTTCTTCTTCCTTTGCTGTCCTATTAAACTGTTTTTATATCAACCCATGAGTTTTTTTTCTGATTCTCTCCCCCATCCCACCTGGGGGAGTAGGACGTGAGCGAGCAGCTGCGTGGTGCTTAGTTGCTGGCTGGGGCTAAACCACGAAGTGTGAAACAGTAAAGAAGTCTAATTAATGTATTAGAAAAAATAAAATAAGCAAAAAGAAAAATGGGAACCATTTGTATTCTTGAAAAAATAAGGTAAATATTTAAAGAATGTGTTCTGTCATATTGAACAATTTATTTTGGATCTTGCAAAGCACTTATATATGTGAATCTTTAATGAAAATATTGAAACAGTGCAGTACAGAATAGGTGGCATTGGTAAATATAGAGGCTGTTTATATACTGGCAAGAGAAACGGAACTGGATACCTCTCTCAATCACCTATCAGTGTTTTCCTGATGAGACTTCACTAGGAAGCAGTCTATTCAGACTATGCAGTCTATGCAGAATAGCAGACTATGGACCAGGTAGGTGATAAATTGGATAGTAAATGTGCCCTCTGCCTTCTCTATACATTAATTAGGCCTGCAGAGAGTGATTGATGAATAGAGTGCCATCTTCTGTATCAGAACAGGATATAGAATAGATGAGGAGACCCACACCATTTTCACCAGGCCATGCAACTTGTCTGAGTTTTGGCTACCCACTGAATATGCAGACCTGCCAGATCTCTCAGTTCCTGGTCAGCAGGCTGAGCTCAGCTACAGGTGGAGCACTTTATTTGTGCTGTTATTAACTTCAGTGGCACTACTTATACATTTTCACCTGCTTAACTATTTTATAGAGGCAGAGCCTTGGAGTGTTTTGCCAATTTTTCCTTGCTTTATGAGGAGTATATAATGAAGATAACAAAAATGTAAAGAGGGGAAGTAGAAATTGGTAGAAGTAAAAGGAGAGGCAATCATGAGAAGCTATTGGAAGATGCATAATTACTGACTGTTGGATGGGAAGAATTGGAATGAATGAATGATTAAAATATAAGAATATGGAGGATATTGAATAACCCTTGATCTAGTACGAGAATAGGGAGTTTATCTGTCTATATTAAAAGTCATTACATTTGGAACAAATAAGTAGAAGATAAAATGAATGGGTTACAATTAACTGTTTTATCACAGGATGTGCAGAGTAGTTGGCTATAGCTTGAATGAAGATTTCTTTTGATGAAATAGATATCCTGTAGGATTACAATCATGTTGGCCTCACTGTTGCTGAAATTGCAGCTTAAATGCTGAAATGAATTCCAAAGAGATCATTAAGCTTAGCAAAGAAGCAAAAAAATTATGAGGATATTCTTAAAGTTGCATCATAGAGGTGGGTGAGGAGATTAGATTTTTCTTCTGGAAAATTTTTAAGTAGCATCTTTTAACTATTGGATCTGAACCCCACCCATGTAGGTGAATGATTCTTACTAGAGCAGTCACAATGCAGTCAGTGTGTACAATCTAGTCATTGGAATACTAGCTTTTTAACTCTAATTACTGAATTAAAAATTACTCAGATGATAGAATTTTAAAACTTCTCTCACAGCAATTTTTAAAGTCCATGCAGAAGTCTGCATTTGGTTTAAAAGAATTGCAGCTCCTTTCCTGCACATGCTAAAATAGCCACCAGATTAAGGTATTTATGCCATATGACAAGGGGAACGCTTCATAAAAGGTTAAACTGTGTTATTTGCTCATGGGGTTTCATCTCAGACCACCCTGGTCTTATCAACAAATATAAAGAAACATGCTGTCTGCATGAGGAACATGGTACCTAGAATAGCATAATTTTGAAAAATCTGATTTCTGTTGGTAGCAAAAATTGATCTGTAACATTTTTGAAATTTAATAGTTACAAGATTTTAAGAAAAACAAAAAAAAGTAGATTCTAACTTCAGAGCAAACATTGGCTGAAGATCTTCTGTGAAAATTCCTAAACAAAAGAAAAAGAAGGTAAATATCAGATTTTAGAAGTCAAATGTGAAAAATATTTTATAGAACCTTCTATGGATAATGTACATAAAGGTAATAAATTACTCTGCATTCTAATGCCTAGAACACTGTGGTATTTTTAGGAAAATTCTACACTGTCTAATTCTGTAATTCTTTACAGTAACACAGAATTGTTTATGAAACACAAAAATGTATTTGGAATTACGCTCAAAATGCTGAAAAGGTATGAATAAGACACTGCCTTGTGGGTAGCTATGTATGACTGAACTGATAGAAAGAACTCAATTTTCTGTGATAACAGTAAGAGAATAATAGACTGTATTGCCATTTAAAGGTTAACTCAGAACATTTTGTATATTTCTCATAAATGTATAATATTTTTAGAATTTCTAGTGTCTGATAGCAAAAGGTCAAAGAAACACAGAATCACAGAATCATAGAATCTTTGAGTTGAAAGGACCCTTGTCCTATTGCAACAGGCCCTGCTAAAAAGTCTGTCCCCATCTTTCTTATATGCCCCATTTAAGTACTGAAAGGCTGTGATAAGGTCTCCCTGGAGTCTTCTCTTCTCCAGGCTGAACAAACCACACTCTCTCAGCCTGTCCTCATAGGAGAGGTGTTCCAACCCTCTGATCATTTTTGTGGCCCTCCTCTGGACCCACTCCAACAGGTCCATGTCTTTCCTGTGCTGAGGGCTCCAGAGCTGGATGCAGGACTCCAGGTGGGGTCTCACCAGAGCAGAGTAGAGGGGCAGAATCACCTCGCTTGAACTGCTGGCCATGCTGCGTTGGATGCAGCCCAGGATATGGTTGGCCTTCTGGGCTACAAGCGCACATTGCTGACTCATGTGCAGCTTTTCATCTGCCAGTACCTCCAAGTCCTTCTCGGCAGGGCTACTCTCAATCACTTTGTCCCCCAACCAGTATTGATACCAGGGGTTTCCCTGACCCAGGTGGAGGACCCTGCACTTGGCCTTGTTGAACCTCATGAGGTTCACATGTGCCCATTCCTCGACCTTCTCCAGGTCCCTCTGGATGGCTTCCTGTCTGTCGTGGTTTAGCCCCAGCTGGCAACTAAGCACCATGCAGCCGCTCACTCACTCCCCCTCCCACAGTGGGGTGGGGGAGAGAATTAGGAAAAAAACCTCGTGGGTTGAGATAAACACGGTTTAATAGGACAGAAGAAAAGAAGGAAACAACAATGATAATACCAACAAAGGAGTGTGCAAGAACAAGAGATGCCCAATACAGCGATTGCTCACCACCCAGTGATCAACAGCCCATCCCCGAGCAGCGATTTCTGCCCCCCGGCCAACTCCAGTTTATGTACTGGGCATGACATCGTATGGTAGGGAATATCTCTTTGGCCAGTCTGGGTCAGCTGTCCCGGCTGTGTCCCCTCCCAGCTTCCCGTGCACCCCCAGCCTTCTCGCTGGCAGGCCAGCACAAGAAGCTGGACTGTCCTTGACTGCTCAGCAACAACCCAAAACATCAGCACATTATCAACAGTTTCTCATCCCAAATCCAAAACACAGTCTCACACTAGCTTCTGTGAAGAAAACCAGCTCTATCCTGGCTGAAACCAGGACACTGTCCCTCAGGCTTGTCAACCAGTGGGACCGGCAGGAGTAGAGAAGTGATTGTGCATTTGTACTAGGCACTGGTGAGGCCGCACCTCCAATACTGTGTTCAGTTTTGGGCTCCTCACTAGAAGAAGGATATTGAGTTGCTGGAGCGTGTCCAGAGAAGGGCAGCAAAGCTGGTGAGGGGTCTGGAGAACAAGTCTTATGAGGAGCGGCTGAGAGAATAGGGATTGTTCAGTCTGGAGAAGAGGAGGCTGAGGGGAGACCTTATCACTCTCAAAATCTACCTGAAAGGAGGTTGTAGCAAAGTGGGTGTTGGTCTCTTCTCCCAAGTGACTAGCAATAGGACAAGAGGAAATGGCCGCAAGTTGCACCAGGGGAGGTTTAGATTGGGTATTAGGAAAAATTTCTTTACCGAAGGAGTGACCAAGCATTGGAACATGCTGCCCAGGGCACTGGTGGAACCACCATCACTGGAGGTGTTCAAAAAACATGTAGACGTGGCACTTCAGAACATGGTTTAGTGGGCATGGTGGTATTGGGTTGATGGTTGGACTTGATCTTAGAGGTCTTTTCAAACTTCATGATTCTATGATTCTAACTGCACCACTCAGCCTGGTGTCATCTGCAAACTTGCTGAGGGTGCACTCGATCCCACTGTCTCTGTCATTGATGAAGATATTAAACAGTACCAATATGGACCCCTGAGGGACATCACTCGTTACCGATCGCCGTCTGGACACTGAGTCGTTGACCACTACCCTCTGGATGCGACCGTCCAACCAGCTCCTCATCCACCCAACAGTCCACCCATCAAATCCATCTCTCTCCAATTTAGAGAGAAGGATGTTGTGGGGGACCGTGTCAAAGGCCTTACAGAAGTCCAAAGAGATGACATCAGTAGTGCTTCCCTTTTCCACTGATGTGGTCACTCCATCATATAAGGCCACAAGGTTGGCCAGGCAGGACTTGCCCTTGGTGAAACCATTCTGGCTGTCTCAAATCACCTCCCTGTCCTCCATGTGCATAGCTTCTAGGCGGATCTGTTCCATGATCTTCCCAGGCACAGAGGTGAGGCTGGCAGGTCAGTAGTTCCCAGGGTCCTCCTTGCTATCCTTTTTAAAAATGGGTGCAATGTTTCCCTTTTTCCATTCTCCAGGGACTTCACCTGACTGCCATGACTTTTCAAGTATCATGCAGAGTGGCTTGGCAACTACGTCAGCCAATTCCCTCAGGACTCTGGGATGCATCTCATCAGGTCCCATAGACTTATGGATGTCCAGGTTCCTCAGGTGGTCTCGAACCTGATCTTCTCTTACAGTGAGAGGGACTTTGCTCCTCCAGTCCCTGTCTTGCAGTCCATCCCCTTGAGAGGAGTGAGAAGAGAGACTGCCAGTCTGCCAGTCTTGCTCATCAAAGGGGGGTCTGCTTTCTTTGATCTTCCTTTTCTGGCTGACATGCCTATAGAAGCCCTTATTATTCTTTGCATCCCTTGCCATGTTCATCTGCAGACATGCCTTGGCCCTCCTGACCCCATCCCTACACAACCGGGCAGCGTGCCTTTACTCTTTCCAGGAGACCTGTCCCTGCTTCCACTGCCTGGGCATCTACTTCTTGCCCTTTAGTTTGACCAGCAGGTTTCCACTCAGCCATACTCATCTCATGCCTTCCTTTCCTGATTTCTTACACCTGGGGATTGAGAGCTCTTGCACTCTATGGAAAGCATCGTTAAAGATCTGCCATCTCTGTTCTGTTCCCTTGTCCTTGAGGGCAGTTTCCCAGGAGGTCCTATTGACTAACTCCCTGAAGAGCTGCAAGCTTGCTTTCCTACATTTCAGGGTCCTGACTTCACTCTTTGCTTGCCCTCTATCCCACAGGACTGCAAACTCCACCACTGCATGATCACTGCAGCCCAGGCTTCCCCCAGTCTTGATGTCACCAGTTAGCTCAGATGTATTGGTGACCAAGAGGTCCAGTATGGCATCCCCTCTGGTTGGGCTGTCTATTACCTGGCATAAGAACTTATCCTGAACGTGCTCCTGGATTGCCTACAGTTCGCTGTGCTACTTTTCCAGCCAATGTTGGGGTGGTTGAATTCCCCAGCAGGATAACAGCCTGCAAGCGTGATGCCTCCTGTAGCTGAAGTGAGAAGGTGTCCTGGTTTCAGCCAGGATAGAGTTAATTTTCTTCATAGAAGCTAGTGTGAGGCTATGTTTTGGATTTGGGATGAGAAAATGTTGATAATGTGCTGATGTTTTGAGCTGTTGCTAAGTAGTCAAGGACAGTCCAGCTTCTTGTGCTGGCCTGCTAGCAAGAAGGCTGGGGGTGCACAGGAAGTTGGGAGGGGACACAGCTGGGACAGATGACCCAGGCTGGCCAAAGAGATATTCCATACCATATGACATCATGTTCAGTATATAAAGTTGGGACAAAGAAGAAGGAAGTGGTGGAGGGACGTTCGGAGTTATGGCGTCTGTCTTCCCAAGAAACCATTACGCGTGATGGAGCCCTGCTTCCCTGGAGATGGCTGAACACCTGCCTGCCCATGGGGAGTGGGGAATGGATTCCTTGTTTTGCTCTGCTTGTGTGCGCGGCTTTTGCTTTACCTATTAAACTGTCTTTATCTCAAACCATGAGTTTTCTCACTTTAACTCTTCGGATTCTCTGCCCCGTCCCACCGTGGGGGAGTGAGCGAGCGGGTGCATTGTGCTTCGTTGCCATCTGGAGCTAAACCACAACAGAAGACTTCATCAGTAGATTCCCTTTGGTCGGGCCACCTGTAGTAGACACCAACCACAAGGTTCCCTTTGTTGCCTTGGTCCCTGATTCTTACCCATAAGCTTTCGACCTGCTCGTGGCTGTTCTTCAGAGACAGCTCTTCACACTCTATCCATTTCTTGACATAGAGTGTAACACCTCCACCCTTCCTTCCTCACCTGTCCCTTCTGAACAGCCTGGAGCCATGAATAGCTGCACTCCAGTCATGGGATTCGTCCCACCAAGTTTCAGTAATGGCGACCAGGTCATAGCTTTCAAGCAGCATGGTGGCTTCCAGTTCCTCCTGTTTGATGCCCACGCTGCATGCATCAGTGTAGAGGCACTTCAGCTGGGCTGTCGGCTGTGCCACCCTCTTAGAGGAACTACCCCTTAGTTCCTTTGAGGTCTTTCTCTGGTGCAACAGTTTGAGGGGCCTCGCTAGCACCCTGGCCCTCTAACCTTGTTGTGTCAAGACTATCCAACACCACACACCATCTCTCCTGCCCTGAGAGACTGTTAGGACAGATGGAGCCCAAAGTCATGGACTAAATGAACTCAACGAACATTTTAGAGGGATGGCTCATAAACTAAGGGAATGATAACTGTGTGTATATATCAAAAGACAAGGAAAGCGGTAGTGATTAACTAAAATGTATTGGAAAGTGGAGGACCTGGGCATGATGTTGATTGTATATAATAAGGGTTGGATACTGTCCTAATTTCATCTGGGATAGAGTTAATTTTCTTCCTAGTAGCTGGCATAGTGCTGTGTTTTGGATTTGGGATGAAAATAATGTTTATAATGTACTGATGTTTTCAGTTGTTGCTAAGCAGTCAAGGACTGTCCAGCTTCTCATGCTGGCCTGCCATCAAGAAGGTGGGGGGTGCACGGGAAGCTGGGAGGGGACACAGGCAGGACAGCTGACCCCAACTTGCCAAAGGGGTATTCCATACCATACAACATCATGCTCAGTATATAAACTGGGGGGTTGGCCAGGAGACGGCTGCTGCTCAGGAAGTGGCTGGGCATTGGTCGGTGGGTGGTGAGCAATTGCATTGTGCATCACTTGTTTTGTACACCCTTTTATTATTATTATTATTAGCTTTTTTTCCTTCCTTTTCTGTCATATTAAACTGTCTTTATCTCAACCTATGAATCTTACTTTTTTTTTTCCTATTCTCTCCCCCATCCCGCTGGGGAGGGACCGGTGAGCATACGGCTGTGTGGTGTTTAGCTGCCTGCCGGATTAAACCACAACAGCCATTTTGCTGTGCATCACTTGTTTTGTAAATTATTTTATCATCATTATTATCATTATTATTATTATTTTATTTTCCTGCTCTCCTATTAACCTGTCTTTATCTCAACCTTTTCTCAACCTTTTAGAATAAAAGTTCTACCTTTTATTTTTTTCCTGATTCTCTCCCCCATCCTGCTGCAGCAGGGAGAGGGTGAGCGAACGGCTGTGTGGTTGTTTTAGCTATCTGCCCGGTTAAACCACTACATCATCTTGTCAAAAGGTCAGGTGCATTTCTGAAGTGCTCAGCCTTAATCTGCATTGGACATCTTCCTCCTCTTTTGCTCTTCGTGGGATGTGAGGATGCCTTCTGTTGTGGTTTAGCCCCAGAGGGCAACTAAACACCACGCAGCCACTCGCTCACTCCCCCACGGTGGGACAGGGGAGAGAATCCAAAGAGTAAAAGTGAGAAAACTCATGGTTTGAGATAAAGACAGTTTAATAGGTAAAGCAAAAGCCGCGCACACAAGCAAAGCAAAACAAGGAATCCATTCACCACTCCCCATGGGCAGGCAGGTGTTCAGCCATCTCCAGGGAAGCAGGGCTCCATCACGCGTAATGGTTTCTTGGGAAGACAGACGCCATAACTCCGAACGTCCCTCCACCCCTTCCTTCTTCTTCGTCCCAACTTTATATACTGAGCATGACGTCATATGGTATGGAATATCTCTTTGGCCAGCCTGGGTCATCTGTCCTGGCTGTGTCCCCTCCCAGCTTCCCGTGCACCCCCAGCCTTCTTGCTAGCAGGCCAGCACAAGAAGCTGGACTGTCCTTGACTACTTAGCAACAGCTCAAAATATCAGCACATTATCAACATTTTCTCATCCCAAATCCAAAACACAGCCTCACACTAGCTTCTATGAAGAAAATTAACTCTACCCTGGCTGAAACCAGGACAGTATGTGTGCTACTTCTAATGAGAAACAGAAATACTATAGGAAAAGATCATTGTAGGCCTCAGAAAACAACTGCCCGAATTGCCCCACGAGACAACACACATACAAGTTCTAACACAACAAAGTCAGTAACAAACCCCACCCTGCTATCAAAAATATTCCTGCCTGATAAGAATAAAACATGGCAACTCCACTAAAATCCAACTAAACAGAAAACATTTCCCCACTATCTGTAGTAAGCACCCCAAACTTTCAAAACTCAGCAAAACACGCAATGGCCATCCCTACAAGAAGCACTAAGACAAACCCTAAACCATATCCCACAACATGTCAATCCCCTCAAACCTCAGGAAAATGCTCAGCTGACAGAGTCACAGAATAAACAAAGACCACTAACATCCCACGTAAATAAACCATAAACAACACCAAAGATATGAAAGAAATCCCTAAACTCAGCCACCATCCACACCCCATAACAGATGCTAGTAGCAAACCAACCACTCCATAATAGAGCGACAGATTAGACGCCACTGCCAGCCCCCCTAAAACAAAACACAATGCTAAAAAAAGCACAAAATAAGTCATAGTAGTTCCAGCTTGTGTTTTCTTCAAGGTCTATGGCCTGAAAAACTGTCGTCTAAACCACAGGAACCCATAAAGCACATTTCCTCCCCCCAGCATTCTATGTATAATTGTACATTATTTACCCCATATACCATATTAGCTCAGGGAATACATTCAATATATGGACTATAATCATTATTATGTAGAGCATACCTCTCCCCATCCTACTTTCAGGGGATTGGCAGTCCATGTTTGATAGATAAGAACTAGTACCTGTACTACAACCATCCATTGGCATACTGTACATATACTAAAGTGATGAAATACTAAATTTATGATAACTTTATTGTTAGGCCTTAAAGAACATCCTAAGAAATCTTTCTTTTTTGTGTGATAAATACTAACATAATCTTATTTCTTCTTTAGCAATTCCTGTACACTCTAGACAATTGTTAAGAACAGGGTATTCTGCATTTATTTACTAATATTCTGGGTTTTAAAATTGTTCTAATCACCCCCTTTGTTTATGCACTAGAAATGGAATGTGTTTGAATTTTCAACCCCTGAAGGAAAAAAATCAGAACTTTTAAATAATGCTGCTCACCAATTATTTTGATTCCTTGGCAGTTTACTAGCCTGCAATTGCTGACTTCTATTATTCTGAACTTAAATATCTGTATCATGTTTATCAGGGATCAATGACCTGATGCCTACCATATTTCTACACCAAAGGAGAAACTTCCATAAAAAACTCTCCAAAATGCAGTAATAACATCTTGGGGGTTTGTTTTATTGTTTTCAGGGTGCTGGGTGCACTGCATTGGTGGTAGCTGTGGTTGCAAGGAAGTTAGAACTTACCAAAGCTGAAAAACATGTGCACAATTTCATGATGGACACCCAGCTAAACAAAAGAGTAAGTCACACTTTATATTCACAACTGAAAAGGAAATGTGTGTTAAATTTATTTCATGCTCCATTCTCTTATTGAACTTTTTCATGGGTGTGATTTTGCAAAGTGCTATGTGGAGGAATTGAATGCCCTGAGCTTCTCTTTGAAGTTGAGGGCAACAGCAGGTTCTCAGAAGATTTTGAGGATTTGAATATTCTTCTATAGAGAGTCCTTGCAGCTGGAAGATAATTGATGTAACAACAGTTAAAACTTGTGAAACTAGAGACTAATATATTAAACTGACAAACTTTCATGCAGCATATGAGAAGAATATATAGAATTTTAAGATTTGTTCTATTCAGCTATCCTTCATATAAATCTAAATATCAGTTTAATAGTGTATCCAAGAGGTGTTTTGGTAGTTTCAGATTCATGAAACTCAAAGGAAATGAAAAGCAAACAAAACAAGCAACCAAATCTGAGATGTACCTCAGATCACAAATCCATTGCACAGATACTAGAGAAGTTTCCTCACAGCCTGAAGATAGCCAGATCTTGTGGAAATACAAGGACTAGAGATCTTGAGGAAGTCTCTAAAATCTGATTCTTCTTCCACTGAAGTCAGGACCAAAGTTCTACAGTGCTTTTATGGTTTCAAGGTTGGGAGCTCCTGCTGGGAAGAACTACTGCATAGCATTCCTAAAATGTCTTTACCTATACATTGGATTATCTCTAACGCTGCAGTGACTAGCATGATATAAAGCCAGAGGGAGAGAAAATACAGATCAATAACAAGAACTGTTTGCCTTTGCAAGTAGCCTAGTAATTCTGTCATTAATCAACATTGCATTGAAATTCTTTATCTATTGCTTTCAAGTATTCTTGGGAATATCGGAGGGCCTAGGAAGGAACTGTAGGTATTCTTATGTTTAACATTTTATAGAAAGCCTCATTTAAAAAAAATTCAAACCACTCATTAAATAGAACACTGGCTACATTTATTGAAAGTTGTTTTTTCATCTCCTCTAAGAATGGTAAGAAAGAAACCAGACTAAGAAAAATATAAAAACCAAACCAAACAAAAAACCCCTATTCTAACAGCTCTGAAAATTTATAAGACTGTTAAATTGCTAAGAGAAACAAAGGTAATAATGATAAAATAGGCAAGAGAGAAATTTTATGGTCCTATAAAATGCATCTAGTTAATTATGACACAGATAAGAAATTAATAATCCTTCACTGTAATTTATATTGTCATAAACAACAGATGGTCCTAACTCTTTTCAAAACGAAGAAGTAATTCCCAGATGCAAAGAGAACTTGTCCCAGTATCACTTTTATAAACAACATGGAAATTGCTCAGCTATCCCTTTGGTCTGATAATTGCTTTCTGGCCTCGCTGCTGCAGCTTCTTCATGTACCCACTTCCCACAGTTAGGCAGTCTTAAGTGCTTTAGAAAGACTTTACATTAGAAAAAATAAAAAAGAACATAATGCTATTTTTGTCAGCCTGGTGTTTTTCTTTTATGAAACAGGTGAAAAATGCAGCAGCCAATGTACTCAGGGAAACATGGCTAATTCATAAAAGTACAAAGCTGGTTAAAAAGATAGACCATGCGAAAGTAAGGAAACATCAACGAAAATTCTTGCAAGCTATTCATCAGTAAGTACAATTTTACTTTGTTTTTCCTGTCCAAGCACTCTCTCTCCTCCCCTCTCGTTCTCTTTTCCTCATTCTCTCTTTCTTGTTCTCATTCTGCTTCTTGTTTTTTCTCATTCCCTTTCTGTATCTCTTCCTATTTCTTTCTCATTTCCCCTCTCGCTCTCTTTTACTCCCTCTCATTCTCTTTCGCATTATCTCTTTCTTGTTTTCTTGTTCCCGTTCTTTCAGTCTTGCTCCCTCTCTTTACCTCTCTCTGTTTCTTTCTCCTTGTCTCAATATCTTTCTTTCTCTCTCTCTCTCTCATTCTTTAGTGCTCTGTCTTTTTGCTCCTTTTTCTTTCTCCCTCTTTCTTCCCCTTTTGATCTCTCTCAATCTCTCATGTGTCCCTCCCCATTGTTCTCTCTTCCCCTTCCCTATCTGTCTTTGTCTCTCTCACTTTCTCTTGCTTGCTTTTTCCCTTTCATTCTCCCTGATTTGCTCTCTACCTCTCTCTTTCTTGCTCCCGCTCTATGTTTCTTTCTGACAAAAGCCTGCATGCTCTCCCCCCACCCCCCACTCCTTTACATTGTCTTGTGTCCTGTCCCTCAGCCACCCTCAGTTTCTTGGTCTCTCTCTTTCTCCTCCTCTTTGTTCCTCTCCCCCCACCTCCTTGCTCACTCTTTCTTCCTCTCTTACCCACTTATCCCCCCCCCATCATCACTCGCTCTTTATTGCTCTTGCTTTGTCTCCCTTGGCTTCTCTTGCTTTCTCACTCTCTTGCTCACTTCCCTCCCCCCCACCCCTTTTCTTTCTCTTGCACATGCTCTTCCTCCTCTTTGCACGCTCTTCCTCTCTTGCACGCACTCTCCTTTCCTCACACATGCATTCTCTCCCTTCCTAGAACTGTGCTCCTGAGTTTGAATTTTCTCTTTCTGAGTAAGACAAAAATAAGGTTTTACTGTAGTATCTATCTATTTAGAAAAGAAAATACTCCAGTTATGTGCAGCACAGGGTAATGCAGAATTGTTGAGAGTGTTTGTAGGAGCTTTCTAGGTCACAGCCAGCTAAAATTGTACAGTGATTCAGTTACTCTTCCTTGGGAGAAATAAAAAGACTTTTGTCCCCAGCAGCCACAGACTCATAATAAGGAACATCCAGGACCCATGCTGCTATTTGTCTGTTCTATTTAAGATGCCTATACAGCCTGTGGCAGCCTTTTGTATGACCTGTGAAATGGGTTTTCCATGACACTGGGGAGATGTAGATTGATTGAGGTTTATTTTGAACTGATGTATTGATAATTTCTAAGTATGGATCTGTGTGTGACCCAGGCTGTGAGGAGAGCTGGGGGCAGCATCCAGCTGACCTACTTACATTCCTGAAAAAGATTCCTATGTGTCATCATCTTGCATAAAAGAGAGGAAGGGAAGGCTAGGTTATCAAAATTCCTATTAGTAAATTGAGGATAACAGTCATTGGTTCTCTGTCTCATAGCAATGTTGTAAGGACTAGGTAGCTAAGCTTTTAAGATATGAAGTATTCTACAAACCTCAATTACTATATCATATTTAGCAAACTTTCAGGGTTAAATGTTACTGTGCTCTTTTAGAAAAAAATGAGGCAATAGAGTCCACAAAACCTGAGGCATTTTTGGGTAGATAAAAAGGTTTTTTTAGCAGTTCTGTCATCCTGCTTAGCTTAAAGGATTGGGAGGATAAGAGGAGTGGCAGGGGTTGTGGGGTAGAAGGTGGCACGTCTTGTATGTCCTTTGCTGGACTTGAATCCCTGATTGCAAAGGTTATTCCATAACATTTTAACCTTGCTATTTATTTTGTGTGTGTGTGCATGTACACACACTTCTGCATGAAAAGAGGAATCTAAATTAAAAAGCATAGGAGATTTGATCTGCAGCTTTATATATCATTCAACCCTGAAGAGCTTCACAAGTTGTAAAGTGGTGTTCTGCACCTGCTTTAAAAATTCATTAATCATGTAGGAGGTGGGGTAGAGAAGGTGGCACCATGGATAGAAACATTGCTCTAGCAGTCGTCTTTATTCCAGCTGCAGAAGAGTATTGTGTGCAGGTTTTTTTCTCTCCCCTTGCATCTTTGAACTTTTCTCAAGGGAACAAGGGACCTCGTAGTAGCAAATGGCTCTCCTTTGTCTTTTTTGATTCTTATTTTTTTTGTTGGTTCCCCTCCCTCACCTTCCCAATCATTTGGCTGGAGACAGGAATAAAAAGTGTGAAGTTTCAAGACCAATTTTATACAAGAAATCAGAGTAGATAATGATAAGTCTCAAACTCACGATCCCTAAAGGGTCTAAAAATACTGTCTGTGACTGCTACCTTCAGCTGGTCTCAGTCTTTTTTCTTTCTAGTGCACACTTAAGAAGGTGAAATCAGTACTCTAAACAATAATATTAAAAGACATTTTATATACTGTATAAAGAAGAAAATCTGCAGGGGATAGTTAATGGAAAGGTTTGAAGGTACTATGGATTCCCCCATCATGAACATGAGAGAATTAGACTCCAAATGCAGCAGTTACTGATTGGAAGCAATAGCAACTCCATAGGACTTTCCACCTGTTGAATAGAGCCCACTGTGCTCGTGTGGTTGTTTTAGTATATTTTACAGTTTGTCTTCTGTTTTGTCTTTTTATTTCAACAAAATGAAAATAGAGCTCGGAAGTAAGTTGTATGAGCTGTTCCTTCCTAAATTTCCAGAATTTGCCACTGTCTGCATGCAAAAAATAGTCTTTATTTGTGAACTTCAGTGGTCTGATTGCTGCCATGGAACCATGATCCAGAATCATGATCTTTTGCTGTGATAAGTGAAGTTCATAAAATCAAAATGTTTCATATTTCCTCATAATGAATTTAAGAACAGAAGTCTGACTTTTTTTTTTAATCTGGCTACAGCTAAAGACTTACCATTACCTAGAGATATGTTTTCCAGTCTGTGACAGGTTTTGTGTTGGTTACCATTAGGTATTATCACATTGATGTCAGATGGTACTTTTTTTTTTCTTTCTACAATAACAATGGATTGCTCAACATTTTAAAATTTGGCATACTAACAAGAATCTTAAGAAAAGCAGAAAATATATATTCAGGAAATTGTTTGAGAGAGTGCTCACCAAAACACTGGGATTATAATTTTCTAGTCAAATCATGACATGCTTATCTCTGAGTAAATATTTTGTTCTGGGGCAGTAATGATATCTCATTACTTTGGAGACTACTCCATAATATTTGCTTTAGAATACCTCCAGTTTGTAGCCTCTGAAAGCACCATTTCTATAAACTGCATTTACATTTTGCTCTGAAGGAAGTCTCCAGGGGAAAAAGAGTGTATGACATCCCAGTAACAAGCTGCTGGAATTTCAATTTTATATGAACAGTTGATTTCTACCTTAACAGAGTTATTCCCACATATTAAGAAAAATATTTCACAGCATTCTTCTTCATGGAGGTTAGCCTAGATGTGAAAGGAAAATGTATGGTAACTAAATATCTGACACAAACTTCTGATTTTGAAGTATCTCCCCAAAGGCTTTATTTAAAAAAAAAGGTTAAAAAAAAACCCTCCTGGATTATGGGCGGGTTATTGTGCTCTCCATCCCCATCTTCCAGCTCAGGGGGCTGAATACCCTGCGGGTACCTGGACTGGCTATTAAAGACTGAGGCAAAGAAGGCATTAAGTACCTCAGCCTTGTCCTCGTCCTTGGAGACAATGTTCCCCGCCATATCCAGTAGGGGATGGAGATTCTCCTTGCCTCTCTTTTTGTTGTTAATATATATGTAGAAGCATTTTTTATTATCCTTTACGACTGTGGCCAGATTGAGCTCTAGCTGGGCTTTTGCATTTCTTGTTTTGTTCCTGCTTGACCTAACAAGATCCTTGTACTCTTCGTGAGTTGCCTGCCCCTTCTTCCAGAGGTGATAATCTCTCCTCTTTTCCCTGAGTCCCAGCAAAATCTCCCTGTTCAGCCAGGCCGGTCGCCTTCCCCGCCAGCTCTTCTTACAGCACATGGGGACCGTCTGCTCCTGCGCCTTTAAGATTTCCTTCTTGAAGACTGTCCAGCCTTCCTGGACCCCTTTGTCCTTCAGGACTGTCTCCCAAGGGACTCTCCCAACCAGTGACCTGAACAGGCCAAAGTCTGCCCTCCGGAAGTCCATGGTAGCAGTTTTGCTGACCCCTCTCCTTACTTCACTCATAACTGAGAATTCTATCATGTCGTGGTCGCTAAGCCCAAGACGGCCTCCGACCACCACATCTCTCACCAGTCCTTCTCTGTTTGTAAACAGCAGGTCCAGTAAGGCACGTCCCCTGGTGGGCTCACTCACCAGCTGTGTCAGGAAGTTATCCTCCACACACTCCAGGAACCTCCTAGACTGTTTCCTCTCTGCCGTGTTATACTTCCAGCAGATGTCCGGTAGGTTGAAGTCCCCCACAAGAACAAGGGCCAGTGAATGTGAGACTTCTGCCAGTCGCTTATAGAATGTCTCATCTGTCTCTTCATCCTGATTGGGTGGTCTGTAACAGACTCCCAGCAGGATATCTGCCTCGTTGGCCTTCCCCTTCATCCTTGCCCATAAGCACTTGACTTGGTCATCACAATCTTTGATTTCTATACAATCAAAACACTCCCTAACATACAGAGCCACCCCACCACCTCTCCTTCCCTGCCTATCCCTTCGGAAGATCTTATAGCCATCCATTGCAGCACTCCAGTCATGAGAGTCATCCCACCATGTTTCTGTGATGGCAACTACATCATAGCTGTCCCGCTGCACAATGGCTTCCAGCTCCTCCTGTTTGGTGCCCATGCTGCGTGCATTGGTGTAGATGCACCTGAGCTATCGATTTCAACTCTGGCACGCTACCCCTAGGTTCAACTCTAGTGAGCCTGGTTTTATCCCCTCCCCCCTCCAAATCTAGTTTAAAGTCCTCTCAATGAGGCCTGCCAGCTCATGAGAATCCTTTTGCCCCTTGGCGTCAGTTGCACTCCATCAGCTGCGAGGAGGCCCGGTGCCGTGTAAACCGCTCCGTGGTCAAAAAACCCAAAATTCTGACAACGGCACCAGCCCCTGAGCCATGTAGGGGCTGGCAGTGGCGTGGAGCTCTTTTGTGCCATTGCCGGAGTTTTAGTTTTTGCTTTACAAGAACAATTTTGTGCACTCATGTTTGCTTTATAAGATATATATATTGCTAAGATGATAAATGGAAACTAGGCAGAGTATGTGTTAGCAACCTAACTGCCACAAAATGCTGCCAACCTTATTTTCGAGTTAACCAAATGGATAGCTTGATTGCCTGTTGATCTACTAGTAGATTGCATGGCATCTATCACAGGTTTTATAAATTGATTTGTTGCTTTTGAAAAATGCTATTTCTTGCTTAGAACATCCACTAGAAAAATAATTGAAAGTCCAAGTAATTCTACTTTAGGAAACATTTAAAAAAAACACTTATACATATACATAAATTGCTTATTTTTTTATATCGCATCTAAAAAACATTCCTTTAGTAGTTAATCTGAAAAACATGGAGTTTGATTCAGGGAACACATAGGAAAGGTCAATTACATATCTTTCAGAGTATGTGCATCACTTATTAATAATAATGCAGTTAGCTAAGCATTAAAGAGAAAATATACCCTTGATTCTTCTTTCATAATTTTTACAGCAGTCTACTTTAAATAGTGCATTAGAAAGGTATGTCTAATGTAAGTTTAAAATGTAACCATATTTAAATTCACAAATGTTCAGAGTGGTAAGAAAATTAAATGTATTGGCAAGTATGTTGGTTACTTAGCTGCTGGTCAGATAGAAGTTCTGTTTTTAAAGTAATGAGAAACTCACTTATCACTGTATTTCTGTCAGGTTAAAACACCTGCTAATCCAACCCATTTCTGACAGAACAGGGCTAATACCTGTATCTAGTCATGTAGGCATGGGAAGATTCTTGATTGCTACAACATAAATGACAAAAACCCATTTGTTCTATGTTTCTTCCTATACCTACTTGTAATGATACTGAGACTTTGAGGAATGTTTTGGCTTGCTTTCATATAGTCTGGATACAGTGTTATCTCCCTTTCTGAATGCAACTTTACCCATGGCAAACAGTAGTCTCAAGGACATGACATTTCCTTGCTCTTTTTCTTTTGCGGTGTTAAAGAGGCATGCTTCTCATTGTACCAGACACATGACCAATTCTGACTTTATACAAAGCACTTGAGGCACTGTCCATGCAGTTATCTGTTCTTGTAAGTTTTATGCATGCTTTTTAGAAGTCCTAAGATGACCACACAGGTGCACACACACACAAATCTAACTTAAAATTCCACTTTTTAGGTTAAGAAGTGTAAAAATGGAGCAAAGGAAACTGAATGATCAAGCCAACACTTTGGTGGACCTGGCAAAGGTTAGTATGTAATTATTGTTTTGTATCAACATTCATCTTTTCCAAATGAAGAGTTCGTAAGTGAAAATGTTATGAACTATACACACAAATATTGTTAACAAGTTTGTTAATTCTAGAAAATGAAAACATGTATCTGTTTTGGGTTAATATTTATTAAGTAAAACATCTTGTTTATGGCTCTGACCAAGGTTTGAATGTACCTTTTATTTTTTGAACATTTGGAAAAGATTTCATAACTGAGGGGCTGATCCTGAGAGCTGCTGAAACAGACTGCAGTGATCATGGCAAATGCCTAGGATGAACTTTGACGAGGCAATGCTTGTGTACTACTGTATAATAAAGAGGTTTCTTGTCTGGAGACAGACTATGTTGTGAGGAACTACAGTTCACAGGCCCTCACACAGACTGAACTTCGGGGTTGTGGTTTTCTATTCCTGTTCTCTTACGAAGCAGTGACTTTAGAGAAATAACTTTAGGTCTGTATTGGTTCCAAGTTTTTATAATGAATAATAACTGCCCACTTTGCTGATATATTATAAGGATTGTTTGTTTCTTAAAGCTATTTGAGATCAACTAAAAGAGAATATTCAGTTTCAAACTGTTAGTGGAAAAATATCGAGCCAGGTCCAGCAGTGCGAGAGAGGTGGGGCTGCTGCAGCTCCATGCCCCCAGGTCCAACCATTAGCGAAGCTAAAGATGTATTCCCAGTACTCATACACACACAGAGCAGACATATACATCACATACATACATGGCTGGCCACACAGATCACAGACAAACATGCACAGAGCACTCACATGAAAACAGACAGCACCAACGGCCTCATTCTGCTCTCTTCTCTGGATGAGCAGGATCACAGAACCACAGAATGTTTGAGGTTGGAAGGGATCTCTGGAGGTCATCTGCTCCCAAAACCCTGCCACCTAGAGTCAATGGCCCAGGATCACGTACAGATGGCTTTTGAATATCTCCAAGGAGGGAGACTCCACAACCTCCCTGGGCAACCTTTTCCAGTGCTCGGTCACCTTTACAGTAAAAAAGTGTTTCCTGATGTTCAGACAGAACCTCCTGTGTTTCTGTTTGTGCCCATTGCCTCTTGTCCTGTCACTGGGCACCACAGAAAAGAGCCTGGCTCCATCCTCTTTGCACCCTCGCTTCAGTTATTCATATACATTAGAATCATAGAATCACAGAATCATTAAGGTTGGAAAAGACCTTTAAGATAATCAAGTCTAACCATTAACCTAGCACTGCCAAGCCCACCACTAAAATATGTCCCTAAGAGCCACATCTACACATCTTTTAAATACCTCCAGGGATGGTGATTCAACCACTTCCCTGGACAGTCTATTTCAATGCTTGATAACCCCTTCAGAGAACAAATTTTTCATAATATCCAATCTAAACCTCCCCTGGTGCAACTTGAGGCCATTTCCTCTCCTCCTATCACTAGTTACTTGGGAGAAGAGACTGACACCCACTCAGCCTCCTTTTCTCCAGACTAAACAACCCCAGCTCCCTCAGCCGCTCCTCATAAGACTTGTGCTCCAGACGCCTCACCAGCTTCGTTGCCCTTCTCTGGACACACTCCAGCAACTCAATGTCTTTCTTGTAGTGAGGGGCCCAAAAGTGAACACAGTACTCAAGGTGCAGCCCCAACCAGTGCCGAGTACAGGGGCACAATCACTTCCCTACTCCTGCTGGCCACACTATTCCTGATACAGGCCAGGATGCTATTGGCCTTCTTGGCCACCTGGGCACACTGCCGGCTCATGTTCAGCCGGCTGTCAACCAGCACCCCCAGGTCCTTTTCCACTGGGCAGCTCTCCAGCCACTCCTATCCAAGCCTGTAGCGTTGCATGGGGTTGTTGTGACCCACGTACAGGACCCGGCACTTGGCCTTGTTGAATCTCATACAATTGGCCTCAGCCCATCGATCCAGCCTGTCCAGATCCCTCTGCAGAGCCTTCCTGCCCTCCAGCAGATCAACACTCCTGCCCAACTTGGTGTCATCTGCAAACTTACTGAGAGTGCACTCGATCCCCTTGTCCAGATCACTGATAAAGATATTGAACAGAACTAGTCCAAATACTGAGCCCTGGGGAAGACCACTTGGGACCAGCCGCCAACTGGATTTAACTCCATTGACCACAACTCTTTGGGCCTGGCCATCCAGCCAGTTCCTCACCCAGCGAAGAGTAAACCTGTCTAAGCCATGAGCCGCCAGTTTCTCCAGGAGAATGCTGCGGGAGACGCTGTCAAAGGCTTTACTAAAGTCCAGGTAGACAACATCCACAGCCTTTCCCTCATCCACTAGGCGGGTCACCTGGTCATAGAAGGAGATTAGGTGGGTCAAGCAGGACCTGCCTTTCATGAACCCGTGCTGGCTGGGCCTGAGCCCTTGGTTGTCCTGTACGTACTGCGTGATGGGACTCAAGATGATTTGCTCCATAACCTTCCCCGGCACCGAGGTCAGACTGACAGGCCTGTAGTTCCCCAGATCCTCCTTCCAGCCCTTTACTGTAGGTGGGCGTCACATTTGCTAACCTCCAGTCAACTGGGACCTCCCCGGTTAGCCAGGACTGCTGATAAATGATGGAAAGTGGCTTGGTGAGCACTTCCGCCAGCTCCCTCTGCACTCTTGGGTGGATCCCATCAGGCCCCATAGACTTGTGGGTGTCCAGGTGGCGTAGCAGGTCGCTCACCATTTCCCCTTGGATTATGGGGGCTTCATTCTGCTCCCTGTCACTGACTTCCAGCTCAAGGGGCTGGGTATCCAGAGGATACCTCGTCTGGCTATTAAAGTCTAAGGCAAAGAATGCATTAAGTATTTCAGCCTTTTCCTCGGCCTTTGTCACTATGTTTCCCCCCACATCCAATAAAGGATGCAGATTCTCCTTAGTCCTCCTTTTGTTGCTAATGCATTTATAGAAATATTTTTTATTGTCTTTTACCACATTAGCCAGAATAAGTTCTAGTTGGGCTTTGGCGCTTCTAATTTTCTCCCTGCGTAACCTCACGACATCCTTGTAGTCCTTCTGAGTCACCTGCCCCTCCTTCCAAAGTTCATAAACTCTCCGGCTCATCTTTCGGCACGTAGGGGCAGACTGCTCCTGCACCTTTAAGATTTCCTTCTTAAAGAATGTCCAGCCTTCCTGGACCTTTTGCCCTTCAGGACTGCCTCCCAAGGGACTCAACCAGGGCCCTCCCTAGACAGGCCAAAGTCTGCCCTCCGGAAGTCCAAGGTAGCAGTTATGCTGACCCCCCTCCTAACTTCTCCAAGAATCAAAACACCTATCATTTTGTGTTCGCTATGCCCAAGATGGCCTCCAACCATCATATCACCCACAAGTCCTTCTCTGTTGGTAAAAAAAAGGTGTATGTAGTGGGGCGCCTTTCCTAGTTGGCTCACTCATCAGCAATGTCAGGAAGTTAACTTCCACACAATCCAGGAACCTCCTAGACTGCTTCCTCTCTGCTGTATTGTATTTCCAGCACACACCTGTTAAGTTGAAGTCCCCCACAAGAACAAGGGCTAGCTGTCATGAGACTTCTCCCAGCTGCTTATAGAATATTTCATCTGCCTCTTCAGCATGGTAGGGTGCTCTATAACATACTTCCAAAATACAGTGATTGCAAAACCAGCACGACCAGGCTAACAACAGTTAGTCGCCGAGGGGAGCTGCACCAGAGCCGGCTCAACCCAGAGCGGAGTGACAGATCTTGGCGCACAGGGGGTTTTCCCAAGGCAGGGAAACACCAGGGCAACGGAGAGACCCGCCAGAAACCAGTATCTCCCACGGGAGATGATGACAAGGCCTGGGCATTGCCAGAGGAATGGCAGCCCACACCTATAAAAAAGCAGCTTAGGGAGCGCTAGCAACCAGAGAGGGCAAAACAGACAGTGGCGCATCAGCCAGGGCATGGCGTGTCAGTTGGAACAGCAGATTGCGGAGAATGGCACACAGGGAGGGCATAGTCTCCCCATCACCTCAAGAGGTGAGTTCAGTTGGTGGTCATCACCCTCTCAGAGCTTAGCTATGGTAGCCACCCAGCAGAAAGCCATGTCCCCTGCACTCACCAGAATGGATGTGGCAACCCAGACAGAGCTCCCACGGAAACATGCAGCCATCCAGGTCTCAGGCTGCAGAGGGTGCCAGAGCCTCTCACTGGTAATGGATGGCAGTAGCGAGAACAGCTGTGTGAGGTGTGACCAGGTGGATGATCTGCTCAGCCTGGTGGCAGAGCTACTAGAGGAGGTAGAAAGGTTAAGGAGCATCAGGGAGTCAGAGAAAGAGATGGACTTGTGGAACCATGCTCTGCCCACCCTGAGACAGAAGCAGGAACAGCCACCAGGAAAAAAAACAAGATCAAGGGAGTCCTGTATCCTCCCCCTGCCAGGCTGAAGGCAGTAGCTTAAAGGAAAGGAGCGTATGGAGGCAAGTCCATGCTCGGGGTAGCAGGCGAACCCCCTCCTTGCCCACCTCGCCTCCCCAGGTGCCTCTGTACAACAGGTATGAGGATCTGGACATGGGAGAACAGTCCATGGATGAAGTGGATGACGGTCCAGATAGATACACTACAGATCCTGCCAAGGTCAGAAAGCCCTACCCCCTGCATCACGACCACCCCCATGAGGAAGAAAAGATGGGTTATAGATGTAGGTGACTCCCTTCTGAGGGGAACTGAAGGTCCAACATGCAAGACAAACCCTCCTCTTAGGGAAGTCTGCTGCCTCACTGGGGCCCAGGTTTAAGACATCACTAGGAAACTTCCTAGCCTGGTGCAGCCCTCGGACTACTACCCGCTACTGCTCTTACATCTGGGTGGAGATGAATCACAGAATCAGAGAATCACTAGGTTGGAAAGGACCTTTAAGATCATCAAGTCCAACCATTAATCCAGCACCACCATGTCCCCTAAACCATGTCCTGAAGCGCCACATCCACACGTTTTTTGAACACTTCCAGAGATGGCGACTCCACCACCTCCCTGGGCAGCCTGTTCCAATGCCTGACCACCCTCTCAGTGAAGAAATTTTTCCTCATATCCAATCTAAACCTCCCCTGGCGCAACTTGAGGCCATTTCCTCTCGTCCTATCACTAGTTACTTGGGAGAAGAGACCAACACCCTCGTCGCCACAACCCCCTTTCAGGTAGTTGTAGAGAGCGATAAGGTCTCCCCTCAGCCTCCTCTTCTCCAGACTAAACAACCCCAGTTCCCTCAGCCGCTCCTCATAAGACTTGTGCTCCAGACCCCTCACCAGCTTCGTTGCCCTTCTCTGGACACGCTCCAGCACCTCAGCATCCTTCTTGTAGTGAGGGGCCCAAAACTGAACACAGTATTCAAGCTGCGTCCTCAGCAGTGCCGAGTACAGGGGCACGATCACTTCCCTACTCCTGCTGGCCACACTATTCCTGATATAGGCCAGGACGCTGTTGGCCTTCTTGGCCACCTGGGCACACTGCCGGCTCATGTTCAGCCAGCTGTCAACCAGCACCCCCAGGTCCCTTTCCGCCGGGCTGCTCTCCAGCCACTCCTCCCCAAACCTGTAGCGTTGCATGGGGTTGTTGTGGCCAAAGTGCAGGACCCTGCACTTGGCCTTATTAAACCTCATACAGTTGGCCTCTGCCCATCGATCCAGCCTGTCCAGAACCCTCTGCAGAGCCCTCCTACCCTCCAGCAGATCAACACTCCCACCCAACTTGGTGTCATCTGCAAACTTACTCAGGGAGCACTCAATTCCCGCATCCAGGTCATCAATAAAGATATTGAATAAGACGGGCCCCAGAACCGAGCCCTGGGGAACACCGCTTGTGACTGGCCGCCAGCCGGATTTAACGCCATTCACCACAACTCTCTGGGCTCGGCCATCCAGCCAGTTCCTCATCCAGCGAAGAGTAAACCCGTCTAAGCCACGAGCCGCCAGTTTCTCCAGGAGAATGCTGTGGGAGACGCTGTCAAAGGCTTTACTAAAGTCCAGGTAGACAACGTCCACAGTCTTTCCCTCATCCACTAGGCGGGTCACCTGGTCATAGAAGGAGATCAGGTTGGTCAAGCAGGACCTGCCTTTCATGAACCCATGCTGGCTGGGCCTGATCCCTTGGTTGTCCTGCAGATGCCCTGTGAACACTCTCAAGACCAACTGCTCCATAATCTTCCCTGGTACAGAGGTCAGGCTGACAGGCCTGTAGTTCCCAGGATCCTCCTTCCGGCCTTTCTTGTAGATGGGCGTGACATTGGCAAGCCTCCAGTCATCTGGGACCTCCCCTGTTAACCAGGACTGCTGATAAATGATGGAGAGTGGCTTGGCAAGCTCCTCCGCCAGCTCTCTCAGTACTCTCGGGTGGATCCCATCAGGCCCCATAGACTTGTGGGTGTCCAGGTGGTTTAGCATGTCCTTGACTGCTTCCTCCTGGACTATGAGGAGTACATTGTGCTCTCCATCCCCATCTTCCAGCTCAGGGGGCTGAATACCCTGTGGATACCTGGACTGGCTATTAAAGACTGAGGCAAAGAAGGCATTAAGTACCTCAGCCTTGTCCTCGTCCTTGGAGACAATGTTCCCCGCCATATCCAGTAGGGGATGGAGATTCTCCTTGCCTCTCTTTTTGTTGTTATTATATTTGTAGAAGCATTTTTTATTATCCTTTACGACTGTGGCCAGATTGAGCTCTAGCTGGGCTTTTGCCTTCCTAATTTTGTCCCTGCTTGACCTAACAAGATCCTTGTACTCTTCTTGAGTTGCCTGCCCCTTCTTCCAGAGGTGATAAACTCTCCTCTTTTCCCTGAGTCCCAGCAAAATCTCCCTGTTCAGCCAGGCTGGTTGCCTTCCCCGCCAGCTCTTCTTACAGCACATGGGGACCGCCTGCTCCTGCGCCTTTAAGATTTCCTTCTTGAGGACTGTCCAGCCTTCCTGGACCCCTTTGTCCTTCAGGACTGTCTCCCAAGGGACTCTCTCAACCAGTGACCTGAACAGGCCAAAGTCTGCCCTCCGGAAGTCCATGGTAGCAGTTTTGCTGACCCCTCTCCTTACTTCACTCACAACCGAGAATTCTATCATGTCGTGGTCGCTAAGCCCAAGACGGCCT
This sequence comes from Phaethon aethereus, assembly GCF_964289735.1. Taxonomy (NCBI): domain Eukaryota; kingdom Metazoa; phylum Chordata; class Aves; order Phaethontiformes; family Phaethontidae; genus Phaethon; species Phaethon aethereus. The sequence goes on along the minus strand of NC_138581.1, from coordinate 36,718,168 downwards.
CCGACCACCACATCTCTTACCAGTCCTTCTCTGTTTGTAAACAGCAGGTCCAGTAAGGCACCTCCCCTGGTGGGCTCACTCACCAGCTGTGTCAGGAAGTTATCCTCCACACACTCCAGGAACCTCCTAGACTGTTTCCTCTCTGCCGTGTTATACTTCCAGCAGATGTCCGGTAGGTTGAAGTCCCCTACAAGAACAAGGGGCAGCGAATGCGAGACTTCTGCCAGTCGCTTATAGAATGTCTCATCTGTCTCTTCATCCTGATTGGGTGGTCTGTAACAGACTCCCAGCAGGATATCTGCCTCATTGGCCTTCCCCCTCATCCTTACCCAGAAGCACTCTACTTGGTCTTCACAATCTTCGATTTCTATGCAATCAAAACACTCCCTAACATACAGAGCCACCCCACCGCCTCTCCTTCCCTGCCTATCCCTTCGGAAGAGCTTATAGCCATCCATTGCAGCACTCCAGTCATGAGAAGCATCCCACCATGTTTCTGTGATGGCAACTACGTCATAGCTGTCGCGCTGCACAATGGCTTCCAGCTCCTCCTGTTTGGTGCCCATGCTGCGTGCATTGGTGTAGATGCACCTGAGCTGGGCTATCGATTTCAACTCTGGCACGTTGAACCTACCCCTAGGTTCAACTCTAGTGAGCCTGGTTTTATCCCCTCCCCCCTCCAAATCTAGTTTAAAGCCCTCTCAATGAGGCCTGCCAGCTCATGAGCAAGAATCCTTTTGCCCCTTGGCGTCAGTTGCACTCCATCAGCTGCGAGGAGGCCCGGTGCCGTGTAAACCGCCCCGTGGTCAAAAAACCCAAAATTCTGACGATGGCACCAGCCCCTGAGCCACGTGTTGATCAGGTGTGCTTTCCTGTTCCTTTCAGCGTTCTTCCCTGTCACTGAAGGGATTGACGAAAACACTACCTGCGCTCCCGCTCCATTGACCAGTCGCCCCAGTGCTCTCAAGTCGTTTTTGACTGCCTTTGGGCTTCTTAGCGCAACCTCATCGTTGCCAATCTGCATGACCAACAGCGGGTAGTAATCAGTGGGCCGAACCAGACCAGGGAGTTTCCTGGTGACGTCTCTTACCCAGGCCCCAGGGAGGCAGCAGACTTCCCTGTGAGTTGGGTCTGGTCGACATATTGAGCCCTCTGTACCCCTTAGAAGGGAGTCACCTACAACAATCACCCTCCTCTTTTTCTTAACTAAGGACGTCTTGATGCGTGGGGCTCGTTGACTCACCCTAGGCACCCCCTCGGACGGACCTTCGTCAGGGTCCTCATGTTCCTGTCCCTCATGTTCCAGAGCCCCATACCTGTTGCGTAAGGGCAGCTGGGACAGTGAGGGAGGCCGGGAGGGAATTCGCTGACCTCTCCGAGGAGGGACCTGCTTCCATTTCCCCTCATCTCTTAGGTCCTCTCCTTCTGCCCGGCAGCAAGAGGACAGGGGATCCCCTGCTGCTTGTGGAGCCTCCACCAGCTGCCCCTGCCTCAGGGCTGCCAGGGTGTGGCTCCACCAGTCTATCTCCCTCTCACACTCCCTAATGCTCCTCAGCCTCTCCACTTCCTCTTTCAGCTCTGCTACCAGGCTGAGCAGGTCGCTGACCTGGTCGCACCGCACGCAGGTAGCGTCCCCGTCGGTCTCTGGAACAACCGACAGGCTCAGGCACTCTCTGCAGCTGGATACTTGGACACCCGCGTGCCTGAGCAGGAGCTCCGTCTGTGTCGCCACAGTCTTTCTGGCCCTGGTTTTCAGCCGAGTGGCGACCATGGCTGAGCCTCCTCTGGGAGGACGATGGCCACTTGTACTGTACCCCGCTCGCATGCCTTCCCTGCACGCCCTGCCCGCGCGAACTGCCGCGCAAACTGACGCGCTACGCCCTCCTAACGTGCCACGCCCTGTTTGCCCGCCCTGTTCGCCGTGCTCCGGGTCGCTCGCGCTCCCGGGGGCTGCTCTTGTAGGCGAGGGGTTTTGGCCGCCGCCGCCCTGGGCCCCGCCCACGCTGAGTCAGAGCTGCCGCTCGTTGCAATGCAATGAAGCTGCAATGCATAGTCCAAGGGCGATCAAAAGAGACTTCAGGGCCTTGGGATGGTGGGTTACGGAATCTGGTTCACAGGTTATTGTTTCCCCTCTCCTTTCAGCTGCGGGCAGCGACATATGAAGAAACAGACAGGCCCAGTCTATTACTACATGGCTCCGTGACTGGTGTCACTGCCACAGTTTCATGTTTTTTGATAATGGGATGGCCTACATGGCACCTGGCTTTCTGGCATCATATAGGATTCACCTTTCTTGCTCACAAGCTAGCGGGGCTTATAGACAGGGCTTTAAACTAGACTCGAAGTGGGAGGGGGATAATATCAGGCATGCCTGTGTCAAGCTGTGGGATAAGACACCAAGGTTAGAGGGACAGGGTGCTAGCAAGGCCCCTCAGCCTGCTGCACCAGAGAAAGACCTCAAAGGAACTAAGGGGTGTTCCTCTCAGACGGTGACATGGCTGACAGCCCAGCTGAAGTGCCTCTACACCAATGCACACAGCATGGGTAACAAACAGCAGGAGTTGGAAGCCACCATGCAACTAGAAAGCTGTGACCTGATTGTCATTACTGAAACTTGGTGGGACGAATTCCATGACTGGAGTGTGGCTATCGATGGCTATGGGCTGTTCAGAAGGGAAAAGTGAGGAATGAAGGGCAGAGGCATTGCCCTCTACATCAAGAAATGGATAGATGTCCCTGAGGAATAGCCACGAGCAGGTCAAGAGCTTATGGGTAAGAATCAGGGACCGAGGCAACAAAGGGAACCTTGGGGTTGGCGTCTACTACAGGCTGCCTGATCAAAGAGAGCCTTTTGATGAAGCCTTCTTCCTCCAGCTACAGGCGGCACCGTGCTCACAGGCTCTTGTCCTGCTAGGGGACTTCGACCACCCCAAAATCTGCTGGAAAAGTATTACACAAGCTGTAGGAAATCCAGGAGACTCCTGGAGTGCATGGAGGATAATGTCATATGCCAGGTAATAGACAGCCCTACCAGGGGGGATGCGATACTGGACCTAATGGTAACCAACACATGTGAGCTAATTGGCGACGTCAAGATTGGAGGCAGCCTGGGCTGCAGTGACTGTGCACTGGTAGAGTTTCCAGTCCTGAGGGATATGGGACAGGCGAAGAGTAAAGTCAGGACCCTGAATTTTAGGAAAGAAAACTTTCAGCTCTTCAAGGCGCTAGTCACTAGGACCCCCTGGGAAGCTGCCCTCAGGAAAGAGGGCGCAGAACAGAGATGGCAGATCTTTAAGGACGCTTTCCACAGAGCGCAAGAGCTCTCGATCCTCAGGTGTAAGACATCAGGAAAGGAAGGCAAGAGACCGGAATGGATGAGCGGAGACCTGCTGGTCAAACAAAAGGGCAAGAAGGAAATGCACAGGCAGAAGAAGCAGTGACAGGTAACCTGGGAAGAGTACAGGGATGCTGCCTGGTTGTGTAAGCATGGAGTCTGGAAGGCCAAGGCGCATCTGGAGCTGAACATGGCAAGGGATGAAAAGAATAATAAGAGCTTCTACAGGTATGTCAGCCAGAGAAGGAAGGTCAAAGAAAGCATACCCCCCTTGATGAGCAAGAATGGCAGACTGGTAACAATGGACAAAGGGAAGGGTGAGGTACTCAACGACGACTTTGCCTCAGTCTTCACTGGCAGTGTCTCTTCCCACACCTCTCGAGGGGACGGACTACAAGATGGGCACTGGAGGAACAAAGTCCCTCCCACTGTAAGAGAAGTTCAGATTCGATACCACCGAGGCGAAGGGCTCTGGAGTGAAGGACCGCACCGGGGGACCCTTCCTGAAGCGGCCAAACCGCAAAGGTGGCAGCACAGGGAGAGAGAGGGTGCCCCAGCCCCCCCCCAAGGCCGGCAGAGCGGGCTCCTGATGAGCGGCAGCTCTGACTCAGCGCGGGTGGGGACTAGAGCGGCGGCGGCCAAAGCCCCTCACCTACAAGAGCAGCCCTAGGGAGCGCAAGTGATCCGGAGTGCGGCGAACACGGTGGGCAAACAGGACGTGGTGCATCAGAAGGACGTAGGGTGTCAGTTTGTGCGTCAGTTTGCGCGTCAGTTTGCGCAGGCAAGGTGTGCAGGGAAGGTGTGCGGGCAGGGCGCAGTTCCTGCCCCGGCACTAGAGGTTCTCTGACAAGTGGCCATCGTCCTCCCAGAGGAGGCTCAGCCATGGTCGCCACTTGGCTGAAAACTGTGGCCAGAAAGAATGTGGCGACACAGAGAGAGCTCCCACTCAAGCACGCGGCTCTCCAAGTATCCGGCTGCAAAGAGTGCCTGAGCCTGTCGGTTGTACCAGAGACCAGTGGAGACATCACCTGCATGCGGTGCAACCAGGTGAGCGACCTGCTCAGCCTGGTGGCAGAGCTGAAAGAGGAAGTGGAGAGGCTGAGGAGCATTAGGGAGTGTGAGAGGGAGAGAGATTGGTGGAGCCACACCCTGCCATCCCTGAGGCAGGGGCAGCTGGTGGAGGCTCCACAAGCAGCAGGGGATCCCCTGTCCTCTTGCTGCCGGGCAGAAGGAGAGGACCTAAGAGATGAGGGGAATGGAAACAGGTCCCTCCTCGGAGAGGCCGGTGAATCCCCTCCCGGCCTCCCTCACCATCCCAGCTGTCCTTACACAACAGGTATGGGGCTCTGGAACGTGAGGGACAGGAACATGAGGACCCTGATGAAGGTCCGTCCAAGGGGGTGCCTAGGGTAGAGTCAGCCAGCCCCACACATCAAGACATTAAGAAAAAAAGGAGGGTGATTGTCGTAGGCGATTCCCTTCTGAGGGGTACAGAGGGCCCAATATGTTGACCAGACCCAACTCACAGGGAAGTCTGCTGCCTCCCTGGGGTCCAGGTGAGAGATGTCACCAGGAAACTCCCTGGTCAGGTTCGGCCCACTGATTACTACCCGCTGTTGGTCCTACAGGTTGGCAATGATGAGGTTGCACTAAGAAGCCCAAAGGCAGTCAAAAAGGACTTGAGAGCACTGGGGCGACTGGTCAATGGAGCGGGAGCGCAGGTAGTGTTTTCATCAATCCCTTCAGTGATAGGGAAGAACGCTGAAAGGAACAGAAAAGCACACCTGATCAACACATGGCTCAGGGGCTGGTGCTGTCGTCAGAATTTTGGGTTTTTTGACCATGGGGAGGTTTACACGGCACCGGGCCTCCTTGCAGCAGATGGAGTGCAACTGACGCCAAGGGGCAAAAGGATTCTTGCTTATGAGCTGGCAGGCCTCATTGAGAGGACTTTAAACTAGATTTGGAGGGGGGAGGGGATAAAACCAGGCTCACTAGAGTTGAGCCTAGGGGTGACGTGCCAGAGTTGAAATCGATAGCCCAGCTCAGGTGCATCTACACCAATGCACGCAGCATGGGCAGCAAACAGGAGGAGCTGGAAGCCATTGTGCAGCGGGACAGCTATGATGTAGTTGCCATCACAGAAACATGGTGGGATGACTCTCATGACTGGAGTGCTGCAATGGATGGCTGTAAGCACTTCCGAAGGGATAGGCATGGAAGGAGAGGTGGTGGGGTGGCTCTGTATGTTAGGGAGTGTTTTGATTGTATAGAGCTCAAGGACTGTGATGACAAAGTCAAGTGCTTATGGGTAAGGATGAAGGGGAAGGCCAACGAGGCAGATATCCTGCTGGGAGTCTGTTACAGACCACCCAATCAGGATGAAGAGACAGATGAGACATTCTATAAGTGACTGGCAGAAGTCTCGCATTCGCTGGCCCTTGTTCTTGCGGGGGACTTCAACCTACCGGACATCTGCTGGAAGTATAACATGGCAGAGAGGAAACAGTCGAGGAGGTTCCTGGAGTGTGTGGAGGATAACTTCCTGATGCAGCTGGTGAGTGAGCCCACCAGGGGAGGTGCCTTACTGGACCTGCTGTTTACAAACAGAGAAGGACTGGTGAGAGATGTGGTGGTCGGAGGCCGTCTTGGGCTTAGCGACCACGACATGATAGAATTCTCAGTGGTGAGTGAAGTAAGGAGAGGGGTCAGCAAAACTGCTACCATGGACTTCCGGAGGGCAGACTTTGGCCTGTTCAGGTCACTGGTTGGGAGAGTCCCTTGGGAGACAGTCCTGAAGGACAAAGGGGTCCAGGAAGGCTGGACAGTCTTCATGAAGGAAATCTTAAAGGCGCAGGAGCAGACGGTCCCCATGTGCCCTAAGAAGAGCTGGCGGGGAAGGCGACCGGCCTGGCTGAACAGGGAGATTTTGCTGGGACTCAGGGAAAAGAGGAGAGATTATCACCTCTGGAAGAAGGGGCAGGCAACTGACGAAGAGTACAAGGATCTCGTTAGGTCAAGCAGGAACAAAACGAGAAAGGCAAAAGCCCAGCTAGAGCTCAATCTGGCCACAGTCGTAAAGGATAATAAAAAATGCTTCTACATATATAATAACAACAAAAAGAGAGGCAAGGAGAATCTCCATCCCCTACTGGATATGGCGGGGAACATTGTCTCCAAGGACGAGGACAAGGCTGAGGTACTTAATGCCTTCTTTGCCTCAGTCTTTAATAGCCAGTCCAGGTACCCGCAGGGCATTCAGCCCCCTGAGCTGGAAGATGGGGATGGAGAGCACAATAACCCGCCCATAATCCAGGAGGAAGCAGTCAAGGACATGCTAAACCACCTGGACACCCACAAGTCTATGGGGCCTGATGAGATCCACCCGAGAGTACTGAGAGAGCTGGCAAAGGAGCTTGCCAAGCCACTCTCCATCATTTATCAGCAGTCCTGGTTAACAGAGGAGGTCCCAGAAGACTGGAGGCTTGCCAATGTGATGCCCATCTACAAAAAGGGCCGGAAGGAGGATCCTGGGAACTACAGGCCTGTCAGCCTGACCTCTGTTCCAGGGAAGATCATGGAGCAGTTCGTCTTGAGAGTGCTCATAAGGCATCTGCAGGACAACCAAGGGATCAGGCCCAGCCAGCATGGGTTCATGAAAGGCAGGTCCTGCTTGACCAACCTGATCTCCTTCTATGACCAGGTGACCCGCCTAGTGGATGAGGGAAAGACTGTGGACGTTGTCTACCTGGACTTCAGTAAAGCCTTTGACAGCATCTCCCACAGCATTCTCCTGGAGAAACTGGCGGCTCGTGGCTTAGACAGGTTTACTCTTTGCTGGGTAAAGAACTGGCTGGATGGCCGAGCCCAGAGAGTTGTGGTGAATGGCGTTAAATCCGGCTGGTGGCTGGTCACAAGCGATGTTCCCCAGGGTTTTGTTCTGGGACCAGTCTTATTCAATGTCTTTATTGATGATCTGGATGAGGGGATCGAGTGCTCCCTCAGTAAGTTTGCAGACGACACCAAATTGGGCGGGAGTGTTGATCTGCTGGAGGGTAGGAGGGCTCTGCAGAGGGATCTGGACAGGCTGGATCAATGGGCAGAGGTCAACTCTATGAGGTTTAATAAGGCCAAGTGCCGGGGCCTGCACTTTGGTCACAACAACCCCATGCAATGCTACAGGCTTGGGGAAGAGTGGCTGGAGAGCTGCCTGGCAGAAAGGGACCTGGGGGTGCTGGTTGACAGCCAGCTGAATATGAGCCGGCAGTGTGCCCAGGTGGTCAAGAAGGCCAACAGCGTCCTGGCCTGTATCAGGAATAGTGTGGCCAGCAGGAGTAGGGAAGTGATTGTGCCCCTGTACTCGGCACTGCTGAGGATGCAGCTTGAATACTGTGTTCAGTTTTGGGCCCCTCACTACAAGAAGGATGTTGAGGTGCTGGAGCGTGTCCAGAGAAGGGCAACGAAGCTGGTGAGGGGTCTGGAGCACAAGTCTTATAGGGAGTGGCTGAGGGAACTGGGGTTGTTCAGTCTGGAGAAGAGGAGGCTGAGGGGAGACCTTATCGCTCTCTACAACTACCTGAAAGGGGGTTGTGGCGACGAGGGTGTTGGTCTCTTCTCCCAACTAACTAGTGATAGGATGGGAGGAAATGGCCTCAGGTTGCGCCAGGGGAGGTTTAGATTGGATATTAGGAAAAATTTCTTCACCGAGAGGGTGGTCAAGCATTGGAACAGGCTGCCCAGGGAGGTGGTGGAGTCACCATCTCTGGAAGTGTTCAAAAAATGTGTGGATGTGGCGCTTCAGTACATGGTTTAGGGGACATGTTGGCGCTGGATTAATGGTGGACTTGATGATCTTGAAGGTCCTTTCCAACCTTTGTGATTCTGTGATTCTGTAAAGTCTATGGGACCTGATGAGATGCATCCCAGAGTCCCAAGGGAATTGGCTGATGTACTTGCCAAGCCACTCTGCATGATATTTGAAAAGTCATGGCAGTCAGGTGAAGTCCCTGGAGACTGGAAAAAGGGAAACATTGCAACCATTTTTAAAAAAGGTGTGTGTGTGTTTAAAAAAGGTCCTCTGTGTGAGGACCCTGGGAACTACCGACCCGTCAGCCTCACCTCTGTGCCTGGGATGATCATGGAACAGATCCTCCCAGAAGCTATGCTAAGGCACATGGAGGACAGGGAGCTGATTCGAGACAGCCAGCATGGCTTCACCCAAGGGCAAGTTCTGTCTGACCAACCTAGTGGCCTTCCATGATGGAGTGACCACATCAGTGGACAAGGGAAGAGCTATGGATGTCATCTCTCTGGACTTCTGTAAGGCCTTTGACACAGTCCCCCACAACATCCTTCTCTCTAAATTGGGGAGATATGATTTTGATGGGTAGACTGTTCAGTGGATGAGGAATTGGTTGGACGGTCACATCCAGAGGGTAGTGGTCAACGATTCAGTGTCCAGATGGCGTTCGGTGATGAATGATGTCCCTCAGGGGTCCGTATTGGGACCAGTAATGTTTAATATCTTCATCAGTGACATAGCGGGATCGAGTGCACCCTCAGCAAGTTTGCAGATGACACCAAGCTGAGTGGTGCGGTTGACACGCCTGAGGGATGGGATGCCGTCCAGAGGGACCTGGACAAGCTTGAGGAATGGGCCTGTGTGAACCTCATGAGGTTCAACAAGGCCAAGTGCAGGGTCCTACACCAGGGTCAAGGAAACCCCTGGTATCAATACAGGCTGGGGGATGAAGGGATTGAGAGCAGCCCTGCCGAGAAGGACTTGGGGGTACTGGTGGATGAAAAGCTGCACATGAGCCGGCAATGTGCACTCACAGCCCAGAAGGCCAACCATATCCTGGACTGCATCAAAAGAAGCATGGCCAGGAGGTCGAGTGAGGTGATTCTGCCCCTCTACTCCGCTCTGGTGAGACCCCACCTGAAGTCCTGTGTCCAGCTCTGGAGCCCTCAGCACAGGAGTGACATGGACCTGTTGGTGCAGGTCCAGAGGAGGGCCACAAAAATGATCAGAGGGATGGAACACCTCTCCTATGAGGACAGGCTGAGAGAGTTGGGGTTGTTCAGCCTGGAGAAGAGAAGGCTCCGGGGAGACCTTATTGCAGCCTTTCAGTGCTTAAAGGGGGCTTATAAGAAAGATGGGGACAGACTTTTTAGCAGGGCCTGTTGCGATAGGACAAGGGGTAACGGTTTTAAACTAAAAAAGGGTAGATTTAGACTAGATATAAGGAAGAAGTTTTTCAGGATGAGGGTGGTTAAACACTGGCACAGGTTGCCCAGAGAGCTGGTAGATTCCCCATCCCTGGAAATATTTAAGGTCAAGTTGGACGAGGCTCTGAGAATACTGATCTAGTTGAAGATATCCCTGCTCATTCCAGGGGTGTTGGACTAGATGACCTTTAAAGGTCCCTTCCATCCCAAACTATTCTATGATTCTATGATTCTATGATTCTATGATACGTTCAGCCAGCTAATTGCAACAGAGGATCCTGCAGGCAGCTTCCAGTTGGTACTGTTGATTATGCCACTTGCGTGGCTTTGCCGTTATCTACAAGCACAGCAAGAAGTTCTTATATGAACATACTCTCTCTTTGACAGTAGAAATTATAGAGTTGTTTCATTGTAAGAAAAATCCTATAATGGCTTGAAAAACCAAAGGGCGATAATTTCAGCTATGGACAGGGTCTGTAATGCATGCTGCTTGTGGGTTGGTGTCCTGTTCAGTGCTACACCTCTCAGGGTTCCCAGCATCTAAAGAGATGCCATTCTCTCCTTATAGTGTTAGATAAATAGCATTTTAAATGATACCTTAGAGAGTCCAAGTACCTTTCTTACTGCGATCATAACAGACCAGAACCTCCCAGTGCAAAACAGGGCCACTAAGATGATTAAGGGACTGGAGCATCTCTCCTGTGAGGAAAGGCTGAGAGCTGGGATTGTTTAGCCTAGAGAAGAGAAGGCTCAAAGGGGATCTCATCAATATCTGTCTTGATATATTATGACCTTAGGCTCTTCTATCCCATCCATATGGAGGCAATAGATCTTGGCTCTACAAAGTCCATGATGCCACCATACATTCCCCACTAGTACAACATTAAAAAACACACCTGTGTGCATCATCTCTTGACTCTAATAAAAGCTCCATGAAAACATGTACAAATCTGATATATGGGTTTCTTTCAATTCCTCCCCCCCCATCCCAATTGTGGCAGTGACACCAGTCACGGAGCCACGTAGTAATAGACTGGGCCCGTCTGTTTCTTCCTATGTCGCTGCCCGCAACTGGAAGGAGAGAGTTAAAAATAACCTGTGAACCAGATTCCCTTACTAACTGTCCCAAGGCCCTGAAGTCAATTTTGATTGCCCTAGGACTATGCATTGCAGCTTCATCGCCACCTCATCTTTGTGATCCCAGCAAGATCAGAGCCCTGCACCTGCATGCAGAGCTCTAATTGCTTATGTTTATTCCCTATGCTATGTGCATTAGTGTACATGCACTTCAGAGAGGCACTCCAGCATGCTGATTTCCCAGAAAGAATCTGTTGGGGTTTTTTTACCATAATGGTGCCTTGTAGGCACTTCCTTGCTTACATTAAAATGTCGGAGGTGACCCCATTTAAGCCCTATTTTGTTGATTTTGCACTCCCTTTCAGTCATATCACTCCAGGCATTTAGCTTATCAACCCTGTCTATCACTCCCTTACAGGGCTGCTGGTAACTCCCTCATCTGTTGTTCCTAGTTTAAAGCTCTCCTTACCGGGTCAGCCATCCAACTGGCAAAGATACCTTTTCCCCACTTGGTGAGGTGGAGCCCATATCTCCCAAGCACACATTCGTCCTCAAACAGGGTCCCATGGTCATAGAAACCAAAAGCCTGTTGCTTACACAAGCTCCACAACCAATTGTTGACATGCTGTATCAGTGCCCTCCTCCTTACACCCTTTTCCCTCACCAACAGGATTGAGGAGAATACCACCTGGGACTCCATGCCCCTGACTATCACCTCCAAAGCTCAATAGTCAACTTTGGTACTCTCCTGGTTGCCCCAGCACTATCATTGGTGCCCACGCAGAAGAAGAGCAGGGTTTAATAGTCAGAAGGTTGGACAAGCTTCAGCATTCTCTCCACAACATCCTGGATCCAAGCCTCCAACAAGCAACAAACTTCTCAAGACAACAGGTCAGGGCCCATTACTATCACTCACCACTTCCTCCTGGTGGTCTTGCATGGTTCAGGGTCAGTTGGTCCAGATGCTTTGCTTGAAAGCATATCCAGCTCCTCCTCAACTTTGAGGACAGTGAACCTATTTTGTAGTTGTAAGCCCTTAGGTGGAGCAGGAGCTTTCTACTGGAAGTCACCAGCTTCCATTCTTCACCTTCCACACAGGTTGCACTTACCATTCTGCTAGGAACAGACTGCTTGTGTCTCCATCGCACCTGGGGTCTGGGGCTCTTGAAGCTGTTGCGTCTCTGAGAAGATACTATCCATCTCTCTCTCATCGTCTCTGATGCTGTGCAGCCTGCTGACTTCCTCCTGTAACTTCATCAGGATGGATTTCTATTAGGGAGAAAATATTTATATATATATATAGACACACATATGTACAATGTGGAACTGTGGTGGGTTGACCTTGGGTGGCTGCCAGACCCCCACCCAATCGCTCTCTTACCCCCCCTCCTCAAACAAGACAGGGGCAGAAAATAAGATTAAAAAGCTTGTGGGTCAAGATAAAGACAGGGTGAACGCTTGCCAATTGCTGTCACAGGCAAAACAGACTCACCTTGAGGAAGATTAATTTATTTCCAATTAAAAATAGAGTAGGATGGTGAGAAACAAAGACAAAAACTAAAACACCTTCCCCTCGCCCCACCTTTTTCCCAGGCTCAACTTCATTCCTTCATTCCTGACTACTCTGCCCCCCAAGCAGCACAGGGGTAGTGGGGTTAGTGTCAGTTCATAACAGTTCCTCTCTGCTGCTCCTTCCTCTTTACACTTTTCCCCTGCTCCAGCATGGGTCCTCTCCACGGACTGTAGTCCTTCAAGAAAAAATCTGCTCCAGTGTGGATTCTCCATGGGCCACAGTTCCTTCAGGAAATAACCATTTGCTCCAGTGTGGGGTCCTCCATGGACTGCAGTGTGAATATCTGCTCTGGTGTGGTCTCTTCCATGGGCTGCAAGGGAATATCTGCTCCAGAACCTAGAGTACCTCCTCCCCCTACTTTTTCTATGACCCTGGTGTTTGCAGGGTTGTTTTTTTTCCTCACTCCTCACTGCCTGTCCAGCGTTCTTGCCCTTTCTTAAATATGCTTTCACAGAGGCACCACCAGCTCCGCTGAGTGGTTCAGCTTTGGCCAGCAGCAGGTCTGTTGCAGAGCTAGCTGCAACCATCTGTGTCCAGCACAGTGTAGCCCCTTATCTCTTCTCACAGAGGCCACCCTTGTAGCCTGCCCCTTCTACCAAAACCTTGCCACTTACCCAGTACATGATCCTTCCAGCAGCTGGGCTCAAACACTCAATCTGCCCAGTAGCTCCCCCTGGAACCCATTGTCACTCGTTGCTGCCACCTGGATATATGAGCCCTGGAGGCCACAGTCCTACTCCAGTTGATGGTACAGACCATCTTGCACACATACGCATGTATGCACGCACGCATGCACAGACCTGGATGGGGCTCCCCTGATTCCCTGGTAGTCAGCTCCCCTCATGGTCTCACCCTTTAGAGACACACACCCCCAGCAGGTTTCATCGATAGAGACACACAACACAACCCCCCCCCTCCCCAATCCCCCCAGCATCTGGCTGGAACTCCCTTGGTCCTTCTAATAGCCAGCTCCTCCCATGGTCTTACCTTTAGACACACTCCCCCCACTCCCACCCTCACCACCTGACTCACAGGCTGGTCCAGCTTGATCTTTGCTAATACTCACACACTCACTCACACATCACAGTTGTTCCAGTTACTGGCACCACAAGCACATGGGTCTCTGACTCCTGGTCCCACTCCAGTGGGACTTGATTTCACTCACTCTGGTCTTTCCAGTTGCTGGCACACACACACACACACAAAGAGGCCCTCTGAGCCATGGTCTGACTCCAGCTGCTGGCACTCACACTCCCATACACATGCATGCACACAGAACAGAGTCACTCACCCAGGAAAAGAGTTAGAAAGGAATTTAATAAGATAGGACAAGCTTAGTTGATCAGGTGCAGGGCATAGCCAGACAAGCATATCAACCAGCAAGCTATTTGCACACAACCAACCCTTTTTAACCCCTTACCCCTCCATTTTACCACACTTGTTCCTCCCCAAATCACCTAGATCCTTCCCTTTCCCAGCCTTTGGTTCCTTCCCTAAACATCCCATAATGAGTCCTGTGCAATCCCAAGATACTCTTCCCCTACATCCTATAATGTGTCCCATACGTGTCCCAAGGCAGCAACATCCTTCAGTCCAAAACATGTTCCAGCATTAACTCATCTTGATGTGTTTCACATCTGGACACCAGGGCTGAGGCTCTACTCAGACAACTCTGGGACAAGCCTGGACAGGGGGTCCCTTCCTCTAAGTCCTTAATTTGGGTTCTTGCCTGCCATTGCAATCAGCCCAGCTGATTGCAACAGACGCGCATATATATTACCCAGCGGGCAGGCGGGCAGCAGCATGGTGACCACCTGGGAAAAAGCCATGTCCTCTGCTTCTGCTGAGCTTCTAGCACCCGGTAGAAGTGCAACCAATGCAGCCACACAGAGCTCCTGTCAAAGCATGTGACCACACAGGCTTCAGACTGCAGGGTGTGTGTGAGGATATTCCTGGAGATAGCAAGCATGCCTGTGGGAGATGTGACCAGGTAGATGAACTGCTCTGCCTGGTGGCCCAGCTTCAGGAGGAGGTGGGCAGACTGAGGAGTCTGAGAAGGAGATTGACCAATGGAGCTGTGCTCTGCCATCTCTGGTACACAGAAGCCAACTCAGCATGGCCACTACAGAGGTAGGTCCAGGATCTGTTCTGTACCAGGAGGAAGGCAGTGTTACAAGGGACAGGAAGGGGTAGAAGCGGGTTACAGCATGGAGCCATAAGAGGAACCCCTCCTTACCCTCTCAGCTACCTATACAGAATAGGTATGAGGCCCTGGGTATGTTAGACGAATGAGATAGATAGAAAAGGAGGAACCTATGCAAGCACTCTTGCCAAGGTCAGATCAACAAACCCATTGCAACAAGACCTGCATTAAGACCAGCACTGAGAAGAAACAATGGCAAGTTATGGTCATTGGTGACTCCCTCCTGAGCAGAATGGAAGCACCAATTTGCAAACTGGACCCTCTTTTCAGGGAAGTTTGCTGCCTCCCTGGGGCCCAAATCAGGGATGTCACCAGATGACTGAAGTACTTTGTACAACCTTTGGACTATTACCCACTCTGGCTCTTTCATGTGGGTACTAACGATGTTGCAACAAAAAAGCCCAAATTCAATCAAAAGAGATTTCAGGGCCCTGGGAAGAATGCTAAAAGATTCAGGAGCACAGGTAGTGTTTTCCTTAATCCTCCCAGGGTAACGGGGATAGACTTTGGAAGAAACAGACGAACTCAAGATACCAATACCTGTTGACTTTCCATTTGTGGACACTGAAATTGTAAGGAACCAGCTGTACCAGCTGAATGTTCACAAGTCCATGAGGCCTGATGGAATTCATCCCAGAGCACTGAAGGAGCTAGCGGATGTTATGGCAGGACCCCTCTCGATCATCTACCAAAGGTTTTGGGAGTCCGGGAAGGTCCCTGCTGACTGGAAGCTAGTCAATGTTATTCCAACTTACAAGAAGGGCCTGAAGGAAGACCCAGGGAACTACAGATCTGTTAGTCTAACCTCAGTACCTGGAAAAATTATGGAGAAGATCATACTGGGTGCTATTGAAAGGCATTTAAAGAATAATGCAATCATGAGGCACAGTCAACACGGGTTCACAAAGGGAAAGTCCTGTCTAACTAATTTGATATCCTTCTATGATAAGGTCACCTGCCTAGTGGATGAAGGGAAGGTGGTAGATGTAGTTTTTCTGGATGTCGTGGTTTAGCCCCAGCCGGCAACTAAGCACCACGCAGCCGCTCGCTCACTCCCCCTCCCACAGTAGGGTGGGGGAGAGAATTAGGAAAAAAAAACCTTGTGGGTTGAGATAAACACAGTTTAATAGGACAGAAAGAAAGAAGGAAACAACAATGATAATACCGACAAAGGAATGTACAAGAACAAGTGATGCCCAATACAGCAATTGCTCACCACCCGGCGATCGACAGCCTGTCCCCGAGCAGCGATTTCTGCCCCCCGGCCAACTCCAGTTTATGTACTGGGCATGACGTCGTATGGTAGGGAATATCTCTTTGGCCAGTCTGGGTCAGCTGTCCCGGCTGTGTCCCCTCCCAGCTCCCCGTGCACCCCCAGCCTGCTCGCTGGCAGGCCAGCGCAAGAAGCTGGACTGTCCTTGACTGCTCAGCAGCAACCCAAAACATCAGCACATTATCAACAGTTTCTCATCCCAAATCCAAAACACAGTCTCACACTGGCTTCTGTGAAGAAAACCAGCTCTATCCTGGCTGAAACCAGGACAGTATCCACCCCTTATTCCATACCATTTACGTCATGCCCAGGTCCTGTACTTTCAATACATTCCAATTATTCATTATTACTCTTCCTGTCTTTTAATATATACACACAGATATCACTTTCTTAGTCCATGGGCCATCACTTTAAAATGTCTGTGTAGTTCATTCAGTCCATGACTCTGGGCTTCATCCATCATAGCAGTCTCTCAGGGCAGGGGAGATGGTATGTGGTGTTGGATCGTTATCTGGCACGGTCCATGTCCATGATCTGCAGGTCGAAGATGTCGGTCTCGAGGGAATTGTTGGGCGCAAGCTGCTGAAGCCAGTTCTGGTTCCATCACTGCTGCATGTTGCTTAGTTTCGGTGAAGCTCATTCTTCATCAGTCTGGGTGATTCTTACTGTAATACCATCGATATGGTAGATAGCAACCATAGTAGTAATGACATACTGTATTGTGTAACAATTAACATAATACAATTCAAATCATTGACTATTTTCACCCAAAATCAAGTCTCCTTGAGGTACACATCGGACTTCCCCATCCTTCCGCATTACCCACCAAGTGCACCCAGGTCCCTGGGCAAAGGCAATACCACGAACGGGTTTACCTTTGCCTGAGGCAGGAGTAACCCAGACTGTCTTCCCCAGCATATTTCTCACATGCACCACAGGGACTTTATCCCCTTCTACAGTACGTAGAAGTTTTGATTGGGCAGGGCCGGCTCTATCAGTAGATCCCCTAGTGTTGACTAACCAGGTGGCTTTGGCTAAATGTTTATCCCAATGTTTGAATGTCCCATCACCCATTGCTCTCAGTGTAGTCTTTGACAGTCCGTTGTATCGTTCAATTTTTCCGGAAGCTGGTGCATGATAGGGGATGTGATACACCCACTCAATGCCGTGCTCTTTGGCCCAGGTGTCTATGAGGTTGTTTCGGAAATGAGTCCCGTTGTCTGACTCAATTCTTTCGGGGGTGCCATGTCGCCATAAGACTTGCTTTTCAAGGCCCAGGATAGTGTTCCGGGCGGTGGCATGGGGCACAGGGTATGTTTCCAGCCATCCGGTGGTTGCTTCCACCATGGTAAGCACATAGCGCTTGCCTTGGCGAGTTTGTGGAAGTGTGATATAGTCAATCTGCCAGGCCTCCCCATATTTATATTTCAACCATCGTCCTTCATACCAGAGGGGCTTTAACCGCTTGGCTTGTTTGATCGCAGCACACGTTTCACATTCATGGATAACCTGTGCAATAGCGTCCATGGTCAGGTCCACCCCTCGATCCCGAGCCCATCTATATGTTGCATCTCTTCCCTGATGGCCTGAGGTGTCATGGGCCCACCGAGCTATAAATAATTCACCCTTATGTTGCCAGTCCAGATCCACCTGAGCCACTTCAATCTTAGCAGCCTGATCCACCTGATGGTTGTTTTGATGTTCTTCGGTGGCCCGACTCTTGGGTACGTGAGCATCTACATGGCGTACTTTTATGACCAGATTCTCTAGTCGGGCAGCAATATCTTGCCACAATTCAGCAGCCCAGATGGGCTTGCCTCTGCGTTGCCAGTTGCTCTGCTTCCATTGCTGTAGCCACCCCCATAGAGCATTTGCCACCATCCATGAGTCAGTATAAAGATAGAGTACTGGCCATTTTTCTCGTTCAGCAATATCTAAAGCCAGCTGGATGGCTTTCACCTCTGCAAACTGACTTGATTCACCTTGTCCTTCAGCGGCTTCTGCAACTCGTCGTATAGGGCTCCATACAGCAGCTTTCCACCTTCGATGTTTGCCTACAATACGACAGGACCCATCAGTAAATAGGGCATATTGCCTTTCATTCTCTGGCAGTTCATTATATGGTGGAGCCTCTTCAGCACGCGCCACCTCCTCTTCTGGTGATATTCCAAAATCTTTGCCTTCTGGCCAGTCCATGATCACTTCCAAGATTCCCGGGCGATTAAGGTTTCCTATTCGAGCCCGCTGTGTAATAAGCGCGACCCACTTACTCCACGTAGCATCAGTCGCATGATGTGTAGAGGGGACCCTCCCTTTGAACATCCAGCCCAGCACCGGCAGTCGGGGTGCCAGGAGGAGCTGTGCTTCAGTGCCAACCACTTCTGAGGCAGCTCGAACTCCTTCATATGCTGCCAGTATCTCCTTTTCAGTTGGAGTATAGCGGGACTCAGATCCCCTATATCCTCGACTCCAAAACCCGAGAGGTCGACCTCGAGTCTCTCCTGGTGCCTTCTGCCAGAGACTCCAGGTAGGGCCATTCTCCCCGGCTGCCGTGTAGAGCACATTTTTAACATCTTGTCCTGCTTGGACTGGCCCGAGGGCTACAGCATGAACTATCTCCTGCTTAATTTGCTCGAAGGCTTGTCGTTGCTCAGGGCTCCATTTAAAATCATTCTTCTTCCGGGTCAGTTGATAAAGAGGGCTTACAATCAGACTGTAATTTGGAATATGCATTCTCCAGAAACCCACAACGCCCAGAAATGCTTGTGTTTCTTTTTTGCTAGTTGGTGGAGACATAGCTGTTATTTTGTTGATCACATCCGTTGGGATCTGTCGACGTCCATCTTGCCATTTTATTCCTAAAAACTGGATCTCTTGTGCAGGTCCTTTGACCTTACTTTGTTTTATAGCAAAACCAGCTTTCAGAAGGATTTGAATTATTTTCTTCCCTTTCTCAAAAACTTCTTCTGCTGTGTTGCCCCATACGATGATGTCGTCAATGTATTGCAGATGCTCTGGAGCTTCACCCTGTTCCAGTGCAGTTTGTATCAGCCCATGGCAAATGGTAGGGCTGTGTTTCCACCCCTGGGGCAGTCAATTCCAGGTGTATTGGACACCCCTCCAGGTGAAAGCAAACTGTGGCCTGCACTCTGCCGCCAAAGGGATCGAGAAAAACGCGTTAGCAATATCAATGGTGGCGTATCACTTGGCTGCCTTTGACTCCAGTTCATATTGAAGTTCTAGCATGTCTGGCACGGCAGCGCTCAGTGGTGGTGTGACTTCATTCAGGCCACGATAGTCTACTGTCAGTCTCCACTCTCCATTAGACTTTCGCACTGGCCATATGGGGCTGTTAAAGGGTGAGCGAGTCTTGCTGATCACTCCTTGGCTCTCCAGCCGACGAATCAGCTCATGGATGGGGATCAGGGAGTCTCTGTTGGTGCGATATTGCCGCCGGTGCACTGTTGTGGTAGCGATCGGCACCTGTTGTTCTTCGACCCTGAGCAACCCCACCACAGAAGGGTCCTCTGAGAGACCAGGCAAGGTGGACAGCTGTTTAATTTCTTCCGTCTCCAAGGCAGCTATACCAAAAGCCCACCGGTACCCTTTTGGGTCCTTGAAATACCCTCTGCTGAGGTAGTCTATGCCCAGGATGCACGGAGCCTCTGGGCCAGTCACAATGGGGTGCTTCTGCCACTCATTCCCAGTTAGGCTCACTTCGGCCTCCAGCACAGTCAGCTGTTGGGATCCCCCTGTCACTCCAGAAATACAGATGGGTTCTGCCCCTATATGGCTTGATGGCATTAAGGTACATTGTGCACCAGTATCCACTAAAGCCTTATATTCCTGTGGGTCTGATGTGCCAGGCCATCTAATCCACACAGTCCAATAAACTCGGTTATCCCTCTCCTCCGCCTGGCTGGAGGCAGGGCCCCTCTAATCCTGCTCATAGTACTCGTTACCCACTTCTTGTAAATAGGAATCAGAAGTCCCTTCAAGAGGATCAGAGGTGAGATCAGCTCTTCTATTCTTTCTGGGGAACTGCCCACTGGAAAGTGGAGCGACGATTTTTCTGGAGGAACATGAACGCCCTTTTGTAATTGTTTTCCCTTGCAGCTCACGTACTCGTGCCTCTAGGGTCGAGGTAGGTTTTCCATCCCACCTCCTCATGTCCTCTCCGTAGTCACGCAATTGAAACCACAGGGTGGCTCGCGGTGTGTATCCTCTATATCCTCTCTCTTGAACAGAAGAGCGCTTACTCCTAATGGCTGAGATACTGGTCCGTACGGGTGGAGAGTAGGGCATATCCTCTTTGAATTGCCGGAACTCCTGGGACAGTTTCTCTACAGCAGAGACGCAGGCCCGTAGGGAGGAAGAGAGACTTTCTTCGTATTGCCGGAGTTGGCCAGCCAATTCATCCACCGTTGGTCTCTCTCCGTCTTTCCAGGCCATTATTGCTAATGAGTTGGCATATGATGATGGTGCACTCCGTACAAACTTCCGCCACATAGGTCGCGTGCAATTGACTTCATCTGGATCTTTGGATGATTGTCCATTGTCCAAGTCACCATAAATCACTTCCAGCACAGCTAGCTCCCTCAGGTACTGGATACCTTTCTCCATGGTGGTCCACTTGCCTGGGTGACATAGAACATCTTCCTTGAAGGGGTACCTTTCCTTCACACCCGACAGGAGTCGTCTCCAGAGGCTGAGGACTCGGGCACCTTTTCCAATTGCTTTGTCAATGCCGCCTTCTCTAGAAAGGGATCCCAGCTGCTTGGCTTCCCTACCCTCTAATTCCAGGCTACTGGCCCCATTATCCCAGCATCGGAGCAGCCAGGTGACAATGTGCTCACCTGGACGACGGCTGAAATCCTTTCGCATATCTCGCAGTTCACTCAGTGATAGAGATCGGGTAGTTACCGTCTCTTTTATGAGTTCTTCCTCTTCCTCCTCTTCAAGCGATGACCTGCTCTCTTCCCTCTTCCGTCCTTGTGATGGCCCTGCTTCAGAGCACTCTGCCTCCTCACTCGCTTCCTCTGCCTCCCTCTTAGCAGAATCTTCCTCCTCCCTTACTAAACGAGCTGACTTCCGCTTCCAAGATTTCTTCTTTTGTACAGGGGCAACTGATACCGGGATGGGCTGGTTCTCTGGTTCAGCTGCAACAGTCTGAGTAGCTACAGTGCCTGTTGCAGGGGTTGGAGTAGTCACAGTGGCCGCCGCAGGGGTTTGAGTAGCTACAGTGCCTGTTGCAGGGGTTGGAGTAGTCACAGTGCCTGCCACATTGCCATCAGACCCAGAGACCCTCTCTCCCCTTTGCACAGTGTTAAATAGAGCTCGGTAGGCATGGGCCAGGCCCCAGCACATTGCAATGATTTGTGTCTCCTTGGAGCTGCCAGGCTGACAGCATACTTCTTCCAGATATTCTGCTAGTTTATCAGGATTCTGCACTTGTTCGGGAGTGAAGTTCCAAAACACCGGAGGTGCCCACCGCCCCAGGCATTTGCCCATGCTGTTCCACACGCCCTGCCATTCATAACTATCCAGCCTTGGGGCAGATCTCCGGGTGATATTCTTAAATCGCTTGCCAACCTTAGACAAAACCGAAACAATGTTCCCCAGAAGTAGCAATAGAGGTATTATAACTACCCAAGGGTGTTCAAAATACGGAAAAATTACTGTGATGAAGGAGGAAACGTTATGATAGAGGGTAGCAAAGGTATCATTCTGCATTTCCTCCATAGAAAGCCTTTCAGAGGCAGAAGTATAATTGCTAATCGTCTCCACAAGACTGTAGCCAAAATACAGTAACGGCTTTAGTACAGAGTTCAGATGATACCACATTAAGCTCAAGGTCAGTGCTCTAAAAACAAAACTCGCAGGCGAGTACAGCAGCCCGCAGAGACCAACACCGATCCTTAACATGTACAACAAAGACGAGAGCATCATGCAAATCAAATAAACTGATATTGTACACCTGCAACTGTTATTATCTCAAGCCTCGGGCCCCACGTTGGGCGCCAAAAAGGACTGTCGTGGTTTAGCCCCAGCCGGCAACTAAGCACCACGCAGCCGCTCGCTCACTCCCCCTCCCACAGTAGGGTGGGGGAGAGAATTAGGAAAAAAAAACCTTGTGGGTTGAGATAAACACAGTTTAATAGGACAGAAAGAAAGAAGGAAACAACAATGATAATACCGACAAAGGAATGTACAAGAACAAGTGATGCCCAATACAGCAATTGCTCACCACCCGGCGATCGACAGCCTGTCCCCGAGCAGCGATTTCTGCCCCCCGGCCAACTCCAGTTTATGTACTGGGCATGACGTCGTATAGTAGGGAATATCTCTTTGGCCAGTCTGGGTCAGCTGTCCCGGCTGTGTCCCCTCCCAGCTCCCCGTGCACCCCCAGCCTGCTCGCTGGCAGGCCAGCACAAGAAGCTGGACTGTCCTTGACTGCTCAGCAGCAACCCAAAACATCAGCACATTATCAACAGTTTCTCATCCCAAATCCAAAACACAGTCTCACACTGGCTTCTGTGAAGAAAACCAGCTCTATCCTGGCTGAAACCAGGACACTGGATTTTCGTAAGGCTTTTGATACTGTCCCTCACAGCATCCTTCTGGACAAGTTGTCCAACTGTGGGATGAGCAGGTTCACAGTGTACTGGGTGAAGAACTGGCTGAACGGCAGGGCTCAAAGGGTTGTAGTGAATGGGGCTACATCTGGCTGGTGACCAGTCACCAGCGGTGTTCCTCAGGGCTCAATTCTAGGGCCAGGTCTGTTTAATATTTTTATCAATGATCTGGATGCAGGAGTTGAGTGCACCATTAGCAAGTTTGCTGATGATACCAAACTGGGAGGTGCTGTTGACTCTCTCAAGGGATGAGAGGCCTTGCAGAGGGATCTAGATAGATTGGAGTATTGGGTAATCATCAATGGCATGAAATTTAACAAGACCAAATGCCGGATTCTGCACCTAGGATGAAGTAACTCCAGGCACAAGTATAGATTGGGAGAGGAGTGGCTGGAGAGCAGCCCTGCAGAAAGGGATCTGGGGGTGCTGGTTGACAGCAGGCTCAGTGTGAGCCAGCAGTGTGCCCTGGCAGCCAAGAGGGAAAACTGCAGTCTGGGGTGCATCAAACACAGTAAAACCAGCCGGTCAAAAGAGGTGATTATCCTGCTGTATTCGGCGGTGTGGCCTTACCTTGAGTACTGCGTGCAGTTCTGGGCCCCACAATTTAAGAAGGATGTGAAGGTACTCGAATGTGTCCAGAGGAGGGCAACAAAGCTGATGAAAGGGCTGGAAGGCATGTCCTATGTGGAGCGGATGAGGACTCTGGGGTTGTCTAGTTTGGAGAGGAGGCTGAGGGGAGACCTCATTGCTCTACAGCTTCCTGAGGAGGGCAAATGGAGAGGGAGGTGCTGATCTCTTCTCCCTGGTATCCAGTGACAGGGCATGTGGGAATGGTTCAAAGCTGTGCCAGGGGAGGTTCAGCCTTGATGTTAGGAAACATTTCTTTACCGAGAGGGTGGTCAAACACTGGAACAGGCTTCCTAGAGAGGTGATTGATGCCCCATGCCTGTCAGTGTTTGAGGCGTTTGGACAATGTCTTTAATAATATGCTTTAACTTTTGCTCAACCCTGAATTGGTCAAGCAATAGGACTAGATTATTGTTGTAGGTCCCTTCCAACTGAACTATTCTATTTGATTTGATTTGATTCAATTCGATTCAATTCTGCCCCTGTGCTCCTCTGGGCTTGTGGAGATGGGCTGTTTATGGGCTGCTGGCTCCTTTTATGGGCCTGGGAGTAGCCATATCAGGGTATTATTCAGCTCCTCCACCTGCCATTGTCTGTCTATGCTCATTTGTGGGTGTGCAGAAGAGATTTTATCACATAACCTAACACACACTACTTTCCTGTTGTTGTGTTGCTTTTTAAAAGGAGATAAAACAATAACGAGACAGTGCTGAGCTGAGAGCATTCCATGTTTCACATTAGATTGCAGTATATAACAGTTATTTTATATGAACTTCATTTGAAGCTTCATTAGAAGTATTTATACACTTTTTCCAAGGGTTTCTCATTCAAATGTCTTCAGGTACATCAAAACCCAGATCAATTTAAAGTGCGACAATCAAGGCAAACATAAAACTCTGCAGTGTTTGTTCATCTTTTGCAGTAGAGAACCACCTGACAACTTCAGTTACTGAAAATACATTTCACACTGCTTCTGGCAACTGATAAGGACTTTTGAGATATTATTTAATGTTTTCTTTCAACAATTATGCTAGCATCTTGAAACAGGACAGAGAAAATGCATTATAGACACTTGTCTGATGCTTCTGTGCTTTGCACTTCAGGTAGTCATTCAATTAATTTTTCATTCCTTTATAATGGATTATAAACTTCAGCCAGTTTATCTACTGAATTATGACCAGTTATTTTAAATTTAGGTTATGTCTAATCTGAAGTCTCAGTCTACAAGAGGGAGAAATCCAATCATTAGTTTTAGTAATTTCCCTGCATGAATTGCAAAAGAAACAAATGGAAGTCAAATAGAAAGTGACAGACTTTATGAATTAACATACTTCAGATTCCATTTGTACTAAGCATTATGACATTTTAAAGTTTACCCTATAGATGTTCTGGTACCAAACTCCATTTTGTAGATGACAGATAGATAGGGGAAGGTAGAAGTAGAGGAGCATACACTTGAGTTTTTACTCCTTGCTCTACATTTCAAAAACAATCTACCTAACTACTCTTACTACAATAGGTTCAAGCACAGTTTAAGGAGAAAACAAGCAAATTATTTTCTTTTTAAAATTATGAAAGTGTTTAAAAATCAGAGGAAATAGAGAAAAGTGAAGGGCACATCACAGTGCTTTTGAACCTTTGGTCTCCTTGTGACACAACTAATTCTGTTCACAAATCTTATGATGGTGCCTTTTTAGCCATCTAAACTTCTAACAAGGTCTGGTGTTTTGTCAAATTCAATAAGAGCTTGACATTTAAAATGCTACTCAAAATATCAATTGTTACATTTCTGCTCAATAAATTTAGCACCAGCAGGGAGTCTGTCATGCATCTGCAAGTAAAATTACTTCACAAGACTAGATCTTGTTAGAATACTCATATCTTCTTTTTGTGAAATGCAAAAGCATTTAAGAACCCTTGTAGAGTTGCACTGCATGTTACAATATCTGTAAGATCTCTAAATCTTTTTTACATCTTTCTACTTTCAGACTCAAAACGTCATGTATGACATGATTTCTGACTTAAATGAAAGAAGTGAAGATTTTGAGAAAAGAATTGTTACTCTGGAAACTAAACTGGAAACTTTAATTGGTAGCATTCAAGCTCTCCCTGGACTGATTAGCCAGACAATCAGCCAACAACAGAGGGATCTCTTTGAGGCTCAGATACAAAATTATAAACATGTTGCCTACAGTGCTGAGCGATCATGGTCTTTGTCAAGAAGGAGATCCTCCTTCACAGCACCACCAACTTCATCAGAAAGTAGCTAGAAGAGAATAAGTTAACCACAAAAAAAAAGACTTTTTGCCATCATATGGTCAATATTTTAGCTTTTATTGTAAAGCCCTATGGTTCTAATCAGTGTTATCTGGATTCTGATGTCAGAATCCTGGAAACCTGAACACAACATTTAAGGCCAAAATGAGTGAAAACTGCCCCCCCTCCCCAATGCACAGTGAATGCACTTATTATTGCTATATTAGATTGTTCTTCCTGTAATTTCACTAACTTTTTATTCATGCACTTCAAACAAACTTTATTACTAGAGTATATAAGAATAATTAAAAGGTGAATTTCTGCACATATGTGCTTGGTTACTTGGACTTTAACAGTTAAAAAAAGGCTCATGATCAAAAGACTTAATTCTAAAACTTTAAGAAACAAAAATCAAGCTTAATTGTCCTCTCAGTATGAAAACTTATTCTCTAAACTTTGCACTGGAGGGGGGGGGAAATGAAATACAAAACAAAAATTAAAAAAATCAATGTTCATCTAACACTGTGCTGTGTATATATAGTAATTTTAAAAGGTCACTGACAGCTTAAATTTCTGAAGTGATTAATAAAAATATAATTTACCGTAGAAATCAGAAAGACAGTAATGCAGAAAGCCAGAGCAGAGACATGCTAGGCAAGACAGAAGAGCTGTTCTCCCAAACACCCATAATTCCACAAACCAAATACATTACCTTTCATAATCTGAAAATCAGCATGCACTTTAGGCCTATTTATAATAAAGGCTTTGCCTTTTTGGTATAAAGTATATAACTGATGAACATAAATTATATCCATAGGCATTGCTTGGTTATAAAAAACTTGAGAGTTTCTCCAATACCTTTTCTGTCCTTGGGAAAGATCATGACTTCACTGTATTTTTCCCCACAGATGAGCAGCATGGTTGCATGCCTTGGGAGTGCTTCCTTTATAGATGGTGGTATTTTGTGAATGGAAATAATAAGCCCTATGCACAATATTTACAGTTCTGCTTTTGTTTTTGTGAAGTTCATCTCTTTTGAGTCACCAAAGGAAAAGATGGATATAGTGCTACTGTTGTGCTAGCTCAGTCCTCAGCTATATGAGATTTTTGAAAGGTCACGAGGCCGTCTAATTTACACTATTGGCAGGATTAGATGTATTCATTAATAATATTGGGATTTAATAGTTAAGTATCAGAATTTTTTCTTGAAGATTTCAATTTTTCCATTCTCCCATTTTTCATGTATAATTTCAAATATTTTTCCTGTTACTGAATGTGAAATACCCTTTCTGTAACTTAAATGTGTTGCTTTTTGTCTTGCCAGCATGAACTAGCTCTTTTCTTGCTTACAAAAACATAATCTTTTTTATATTTGCAAGGTTTTTAAAAAATTTTTCCTGCTCTAGATTGTATAACTTTTTTAAAAGAACTATAGTTCCATATTGAAAATTCTTGCCAATCTGTAACAATTAACTCTGAGTTAAGGTCTGCCTACAAGTATTGAGCTTGTTTATCCTGCTGTGAAAGAGCGACTGTCATCTTTCACCTCTCAATTCTCTGTTACACAGTAGGACTCAGGAGCCTGAATGTAATAAATTTTTTCTGTAACTTTATGCAAGCAGGGGTGTTAGATGTAATAGGACTATTCACATCAACAGGATTTTATAATAGTCTGCCAAATTCTTTTGCAGTCCTTTTTTTAAAAGAAAACAAGAAATGATTACAGCATTGAATACTCTGGTTCAATTTCTTAATTTACTCTAAAGTTCACTACAGATACTTTATCTGTATAATTCTGATAATTCTTTCCTTCTAATACCTGGTTTTGAAAAGTACTTCTACATGTGAATCCAGTCCAAGAAAAGAGAGCTATAAACTTATATTGAGGAAAGCACAAAGTACTATGGGTTTAATTTTCTTACTCCTGATACAAAATTCCTTTTCACCTTTCCTTGTTTGAATCTTGCACCACAAATTCCTTTACTGAATTTTTATTTCCAAAACACAAGCTTCTTCACAGTGGTCAGTATATTAGGTGACCAAAAGGAGAAAGTAGCATTATGGCAGATCTCCAAAACGGCTTCTGTAACTGAATATAGATTTCTCTTTGAATGATTGTTTACAAATAACAAAGTATCTCTCACAGGAAGCACATTGCATATTTACTGTATTAGAAATTGAAAAGTCTCATGCATACTTCAATTTAGTCTCACTGATTGGAAAATTCATCTTTCACTTGCTCCTGAACTTCTCCTTTTCACTGCATTCCAGATACTGATTCCTTTTATCAGTTACTTTGGAGTCTTGTTGCTAATCCCTGCATTTTTAATGACTCTTAGCAAAGATATCTTGCCTGTAAAGACTTAAACATAAGATCACAAACAGGCCCATTCACCATGATTAAAACTAAGTACATTAATTTAAATCGTATTTTTAAGTTATATTTAAGTCTTTGCAGAATCAGAATAATACATTTGCAGCATAATATGCTTGCAAAATGCTCTGCAGATCTTTATTCTGCAAATCAGTATCTATTGTAAGTCTGCAGATCTTCCCAGATAAACCTGGGCAACTCAGCTTTTCTTTGCCTCCCACAGCTCCATAAAGTTGGCATTGATGCAGAAGGAGCTTCATTATCTAAAAGTTAAAGAACCAGCTTAGGAACTCTGAACACCTTCTGGAAGCCCATACATTTCCTCATGAGCTATTTAAAACTTTTGGCTACCTAGACTGGGTGCTATGAATCACTGTCATCATTAGAGGTCAAAGATAGGGGATAGGCATACTGGTTTACTGCTGTTCAGTTTTTAAGACTCTTTCCATGTCAGATCATACATGGACATACATTAAACAATATCTAATCATAAAAGAAAAAATGGTTTAAATGTGAGTGCCTAATATCTAGAAAAAAACTATTACCCATATCAGTTCTACAAATGCAAATTGCCTGAAAGCTCTTTTCCCCTCATATTCTCAATAAGTTTCATCTTCAGAAATAATATTTTCTAATTAATAAGTTTGTCCTCTCCATTTATCAAAGTTGTTGTTGCTCATATTGTTTCTTCTTTTTTTTAAAAAGGCAGAACAATAAAGAAAAAGCAAGCACGTCCTTTGGCCTTTCTACTCCACCCTTCTCAAAATAATTATTAAGATAGACATCAATTTTTGTCTGATGTTCCTTAGCACTTATTGATATCTTTGTTCGCTAGAGTTCAGATTCTGACTACGGGACGATGAGACAAAAGACCTATGGATACACTCCCACACACACGAGTTCAGAATACAGTCTCAATGCTGAAATGTGCTGGTAAGCCATCTAGCTTCATTAGCTTCCTTTGAGACAGAGCTTTAAGTAAGTTTGACTAATAACTGTGAATCAAAATTACTTCATTATTAGTGCTTTCAAAACTTTTTTAAAGCACTTCCTGCTGTTGGGCTCAGGACTCCTTGAGTAGTGTACTGACTTTAGGTAGCTGACCTGGAATCATTGCAGGTTCATTTCCACTGAAATGCCAAAAAATGTCTATGCCCATTGAATTTGCCTGGTCAGTGGGTACTATAACATCTTCTACTGGGTGCTCAGCACATACCAAATCAGGTCCTCAGAGAACCAGCTTTCCCATGAATTCCCAAACTACTTTGGAAGATAATGCAGGAACAGCTGGAAGAATATCCATCCTTTCAGCCTTTTTAGTTACAACATACATGCAGAGAAAGCTACTCGGGTATCAGTAGTGCAGTGGTAGGAAGTTAGGCCATGCTTATTTCAGTTATCAAGTGCATGAAAAGAAACTTTAAAATTGTACATAAAAATAGACTGCTTTCCCAGTCTTGCTCAAGATTCAGGGTTGTATTTTCTGCCTTGCTACCCTGTTTTCTTCAGCCTACAAAACATAATTAGTGAGTCTGTTATATTTATTTTCAAAGTGAAGCAACTACTGTAATACAGCAGCATGAAATAAGTGCACTGTCAGAACAGCATAATGGAAACCAGAAGAGAAATGGGCAAGTAGTAGGTAGGCTTTCCAAATAAGTTTTGCAACTAATTTCAGAGAGGTAGAAATAGGACAGAGAGAGGGTTAGATCCTCAACTGGCACAGTTTGGAACCTCTCTATTAATGGTCAATGGATATGTCTCAATTGTCCTTTGAAGGCCATGCCCAAGCCTGCCGTGGAGAAGACACAGACCTTCTCTACAGGCAATGTAGATGTGATCAGGTGTCTGGTGGCAGTGCAAGAGTCTCTGTTCGCAGTCCTGACTTTGTCAGTGTGACCATCCACTTCACCTGTCAGGGTAGTCAGCTTCCTGCTCAAAGATCTCCAGCTGTAGCATACAATACTCAAAGAGGATTAGACATAAAACTACAGACAGCTAGACTGCTGCCACTGAAAATATTTGCTTTTACCTGTCAACATTTGTCGTCTTTTTCCCCTGCATTAAAAAGATCAATCCCCCTCTCCTTCTCCCTCTCCCAATCTCTTTTTTTAAAGCTGTCTTCCCCCCACCCTTTGATCTTTGCTCAGTAGATGCAAGGAACACATTGTTGGATGCAAGGTAGGCATTGTCAGATGCAGAGGCCTTTTGTAACCTTCTAGGTCAGTGGAAAAAACACCTGTTATTTGTGCATGAAATGGCCAGACACTAGCTGGTGGCATATGAATGCACGATTCATTCGATTATGAAATTCACACGATTCACACGATTCACACGATTCACACGATTATGAAGTTCTAGCTGCATTGACTTGCTCTATTTGCCCTGCAAGAAGCTGAAGAACCTTGCACTGTTTCACACATTGTTTGATAGTTTTTTGAACATTTATGTCTCAGATTGACTAAGTGCATGATACATGAGCTGAGCAAGGCTAATCTGGTTCTAAGAGTTTTGACCACTGTGGCTGGTTTAGCTTTTTTCCCCTCTGCTTCCATCCCAGAGCAAGAAGGGAACAGCAAGCAGAAAAACTCTCAAAATCATCTCCAAGATAAAATGCTACTTCGGTTTATACTTGCTCCACAGCTTGGCTTTGTGGAATAAATAATAAAACTCACCTGAAAGATTAAGGAAAGCTATCTGATGCCTGACCTTTATTCCTTTTCCTGCCAAAAGAGGATGCATTGCTTGTGCAAGGTATCTCAAGTATTTTATAGAATGATAGAATTAAATACCAACATATTCTAGGAATATAGTGGCAGCCATGTCAGAAGCACGTGGGGAAGTGAAAAGTGGGTTGATAGTATATTTAGAAAATAGACTTCTAGAAAAGAAGAGCACCAAGGCTAGGTACAAGGCAACTACACAAAGGAGTCCAGCAGGGGAGGTGGTGATTTTGGCCTTGTGAAGAATCAAGAAGCAATTTCCCACTGCTCACTAAATCATTTAAGCAAAGCCAGAAGGTTCCCTGAAGCTGTACATGTATTACTGCTCCAAGTAACTTGCAAGACAACTGTCAAAAATCTTGATGGCAAGTAAATTCATCTTTTAGTTGCATGCCCTGGCAGTCTGTACCATTTCTGGTAGATAACTCACCCAAGAAAGGGAAGTCACAGAGAACAATAGGTTTGTCTATCCAAATTAATCTATAGGAAGTGCTACTCTTTTCCCTGAGATGAGATTTCTATCCCCTCAGGGGTGGATGTACATAACTCACACTTGTTAATATATTTGGAGTTCAGTTCTTCTGCCCAAGAAGCTTCCTCTGGTTGTTTGAGGAAAAAACAGCTGAAATAACCTAAAAGCTGGGTAATAAGGGCACTCATAGACAAGGAAGATTTTTCATTTCTGCAAGAGGATTTGGTTCAGCTGTCTCATTTTCAGTATGTGCTCAGATGACCAGAATACAAAGATACTTACTAGAGCAAGAGCTGGCATACAAATTTCTTCTCCAGCTCCTTTCCAGGTGCATGCTATAATGGCTGCACATCAGTCAACTTCATTCTACCTGTAACAAAATGCTCTTCCCTAGAGAGCAGGAAGGCTGGGCTAAAATCACCACAGACAATAAGAAAGTATCAAGTACATATTTCCCGACAGTCTCTCTCTTGCTTTACTGTATAGGAGGAAGCCCTGGTGACTTGGTGCTTTTCTCCTTCCTCTTTACGGAGTCAGAGACTGTCTAAACATTTGTATCAGGCAACACTCTGCAAGTGTAATATTGAAAAGAATAAAGCATTTTCTGGTGGGATTTGGAAGTGAACTGGACACAGAGTAGCTCACACAAGTGCCAGCAATGCTGTGGTGGGTTGACCCTAGCTGGCTGCCAGGTGTCCACCAAGCCGTTCTATCATTCCCATCCTCAACTAGACAGGGGGAGAAAAATACCATGAAAGGCTCGTGGGTCAAGATAAGGACAGGGAGATCACTCACCAATCACCATCACGGGCAAAACAGACATGACTTGGGGAAATTATGTTTAATTTATTACCAGTTAAAAGTTAGAGTAGGAAAATGGGAAATAAAAATAAATCTTAAAACACCTTCCCCCCACCCCTCCCTTCTTCCCGGGCTCAACTTCACTCCTGACTTCTCTAGCTCCTCCCACTGAGCAGCACAGGGGGACTGGGAATGAGGGTTGCGGTCAGTTCATCACACACTGTCTTTACCGCTCCTTGCTCCTCACACTCTTCCCCTGCTCCAGTGTGGGGTCCCATCCATGAGATACAGTCCTCCATGAAATTCTCCAGCGTGGTTCCTTCCCATGGGCTGCAGTTCTTCATGAACTACTCCAGAATGGGTCCCCTCCACAAGGTGTTCCTTCAGGAACAGACTACTCCAGTGTGGGTCCCCCACGGGGTCACAAGTCATAGAATCACAGAATCATTAAGGTTGGAAAAGATCTTTAAGATCATCAAGTCCAAGCATCAACACACCACCACCATGCCCACTAAACCATGTCCTAAAGTGCCACGTCCACACATTTTTTGAACACTTCCAGTGATGGTGACTCCACCACCTCCCTGGGCAGCCTGTTCCAATGCCTGACCACTCTCTCAGTAAAGAAATTTTTCCTAATATCCAATCTAAACCTCCCCTGGCGCAACGAGAAGACGTTTCCTCTTGTCCTATCACGACTTACTTGGGAGAAGAGATCAACACCCAACTCGCCACAACCCCCTTTCAGATAGTTGTAGAGACCGATAAGGTCACTCCTCAGCCTCCTCTTCTCCAGACTAAACAACCCCAGTTCCCTCAGACGCTCCTCATCAGACTTGTGCTCCAGACCCCTCATCAGCTTCGTTGCCCTTCTCTGGACACGCTCCAGCAACTCAGTGTCCTTCTTGTAGTGAGGGGCCCAAAACTGAACACAGGATTCAAGTTGCAGTCTCATGAGTACAGAGGCACAATCACTTCCCTATGCCTGCTGGCCACACTATTTCTGATACAGGCCAGGACACTGTTGGCCTTCTTGGCCACCTGGGCACATTGCCGGCTCATATTCAGCTGGCTGTCAACCAGCACGCCCAGATCCTTTTCTGCCAGGCAGCTCTCCAGCCACTCCTCCCCAAGCCTGTAGCGTTGCATGGGGTTGTTGTGGCCAAAGTGCAGGACCCGGCACTAGGCCTTTTTAAACCTCATACAGTTGACCTCAGCCCATCGATCCAGCCTGTCCAGATCCCCCTGCAGAGCCCTCCTACCCTCCAGCAGATCAACACTCCCACCCAATTTGGTGTCATCTGCAAACTTACTGAGGGAGCACTCGATTCCCTCATCCAGATCATCTATAAAGATATTGAACAAGACCGGCCTCAGAACCGAGCCCTGGGGAACTGGGGAACACCGCTTGTGGCCAGCCGCCAGCTGGATTTAACGCCATTCACCACTACTCTCTGGGCTTGGCCGTCCAGCCAGTTCTTTACCCAGCGAAGAGTAAACCTGTCTAAGCCACGAGCCGCCAGTTTCTCCAGGAGAGTGCTGTGGGAGACGCTGTCAAAGACTTTACTAAAGTCCAGGTAGACAACGTCCACAGCCTTTCCCTCATCCACTAGGCGGGTCACCTGGTCATAGAAGGAGATCAGGCTGGTCAAGCAGGACCTGCCTTTCATGAACCCGTGCTGGCTGGGCCTGATCCCTTGGTTGTCCTGCAGATGCCCTGTGAGCACTCTCAAGATGAACTGCTCCATAATCTTCCCCGGTACCGAGGCCAGGCTGACAGGCCTGTAGTTCCCAGGATCCTCCTTCCGGCCTTTCTTGTACATGGGCATCACATTGGCAAGCCTCCAGTCATCTGGGACCTCCCCTGTTAACCAGGCCTGCTGATAAATGATGGAGAGTGGCTTGGCAAGCTCCTCCGCCAGCTCCCTAACTACTCTTGGGTGGATCCCATCAGGCCCCATAGACTTGTGGGTGTCCAGGTGGCTTAGCAGGTCATTAACTGTTTCCTGCTGGATTATGAGGTGTTTATTCTGCTCTCCGTAAGTCCTGCCAGCAAACCTGCTCCAGCATGGGCTCCTCTCTCCACAGGTCCACAGGTCCTGCCAGGAGACTACTCCAGCATGGGCTTCCCCACGGGGTCACAGCCTCCTTCAGGTGCATGTATCTGCTCCAGCATGGGGTCCTCCACAGGTTGCAGTTGGATATCTGCTCCACTGTGGACCTCCATGGGCTTCAGGGGGACATCCTGGTTCACCATGGTCTTCACCACAGGCTGAAGGGGAATCTCTGCTGCTGTGCCTAGAGCATCTCCTCCCCCTCCTTCAGTAACCTTGGTGTGTCTGTCTGGTTGTTTCTCTCACCAGAGCAAAAAACTCTGCCTGGCAGATGTTTGTACAGTAACTTGACAACTAATGCTGCTCCATGAATGTAGCTGGCAGTACATGTCAGCCACTTGTTCATCGTTGTCATGGTTTAGCACCAGCCAGCAACTAAGCCCCATGCAGCCACTCACTCACTCCCCCACAGTGGGATGGGGGAGAGAATCAGAAGAGTAAAAGTGAGGAAATTCATGGTTTGAGATAAAGACAGTTTAATAAGTAAAGCAAAAGCCGCGCACGCAAGCAAAGCAAAACAAGGAATTCATTCACCACTCCCCATGGGCAGACAGGTGTTCAGCCATCTCCAGGGAAGCAGGGCTCCATCACGCGTAATGGTTTCTTGGGAAGACAGACGCCATCACTCCGAACGTCCCTCCACCCCTTCCTTCTTCTTCATCCCAGCTTTATATACTGCGCATGACATCATATGGCATGGAATATCTCTTTGGCCAGCCTGGGTCAGCCGTCCTGGCTGTGTCCCCTCCCAACTTCCCGTGCACCCCCCAGCCTTCTCGATGGCAGGCCAGCACGAGAAGCTGGACTGTCCTTGACTGCTTAGCAACAACTCAAAACATCAGCACGTTATCAACATTTTCTCATCTCAAATCCAAAACATAGCCTCATGCTAGCTTCTGTGAAGAAAATTAACTCTACCTTGGCTGAAACCAGGACATTATCCACTCCTTATTCCATACCATTTATGTTATGCTCAGGTACCACACTATCCAATACAACCTCATTAACCACCACCCTCCTTGCCATCCTTTAATATAATACACAGATTATTGTCCCCTTAGTCCATAGACCTCCCTCCAAAATGTCTGTGAAATGTCCACAAATGTTCATGAAATGTCCATTGAGTTCATTTAGTCCATGACTTTGGACTCCATCCCTTACGGTGGTCACTCAGGACAGGCGAGGTGGGGTGTTGCATGGAGTTACTGGGCACCAAAGCCAGCTCAGGTCAGGTCACTGCTGCACTTGCACTGCTTCTTGTAAGGCTTGTCCTCCATTCATTCAGGTGGTTCCTGCTATAGTAGTTCCTATAACATGCAACTCAAATCATGGGCTACAACAGTTTAAAGGTATTTCCATTACAGTCTCCACCCCTGGGCCCTTTGTACTGGACCATAGGGTTTAACATTGCCATGAACTCCTCCCCTTGCCCCTGCTCTGGCTTGGACTTATCCACAGACTGCAGTCTCTTCCATGAGCCACAGTCTCCAGAGGTATATCTGCTGCGGCATAGACTTATCCACAGTTACAGTCACTTTGAGGTGCACCTGCTCCAAAATGGCTGCCTCCATGGGCCACAATACCTCCAGAGATAAATCTGCTCCAGCGTGGCCTTACCCATAGTTCCAGTCCCTCCAGGAATGTACCTGCACTGTCGAGGGCTTCTCCATGGCCACACACTTTGAGGTGCTCCAGCACGACCTCATGCACAACCACTAATGCTTCAAGGTGTACCTGCTGCAACGTGGATTTATCCACAGCCACAGACGCTTCGAGATGTACCTTCTCCAGCGTGGACTTATCCTTGTGCCACAATCCCATCAGAGGTATACCTGCTGCGGCACAGACATAAACATGGCCACAGATGCTTCGAGATATACCTGCTTCTGGCATGGGCTTATGCACAGCCACAGACGCTTCAGGGTGTCCTGCTCCCACATGGACTCATCCACAGGTCACAGTCCCTTCAACTCGAGTTCACAGTGGAGTTCCAGCCTGTCCAGTACAGCAGCACAGAAAAAGCAGCAATGCCCTGTTCATCTGCCAGCCCAGGTGCATCGCCATTGCTGTTATCAAAATGTTCCCAGGCACAGCAGAGTCAGACGATAAGCAGTACAGCAGCACGGCAGCAGCGAAAGCAAAAAGCAGCCACTAACGAGCACTGGACTCTAATATACGTAAGGAAAGCAAATCCATGGCAAGCACAGGGGCCTGGCAGTTAATAGCTAAACAGCAATAACAGCTATAACTTCTATCAAATCACAGAATCACAGAATCACTAGGTTGGAAAGGACCTTTAAGATCATCAAGTCCAACCATTAATCCAGAACCACCATGTCCCCTAAACCATGTCCTGAAGCGCCACATCCACACGTTTTTTGAACACTTCCAGAGATGGTGACTCCACCACCTCCCTGGGCAGCCTGTTCCAATGCCTGACCACCCTCTCAGTGAAGAAATTTTTCCTAATATCCAATCTAAACCTCCCCTGGCGCAACCTGAGGCCATTTCCTCCCATCCTATCACTAGTTACTTGGGAGAAGAGACCAACACCCTCGTCGCCACAACCCCCTTTCAGGTAGTTGTAGAGAGCGATAAGGTCTCCCCTCAGCCTCCTCTTCTCCAGACTAAACAACCCCAGTTCCCTCAGACGCTCCTCATAAGACTTGTGCTCCAGACCCCTCACCAGCTTCGTTGCCCTTCTCTGGACACGCTCCAGCACCTCAACATCCTTCTTCTAGTGAGGGGCCCAAAACTGAACACAGTATTCAAGGTGCGGCCTCACCAGTGCCGAGTACAGGGGCACAAACACCTCCCTACTCCTGCTGGTCACACTATTCCTGATACAGGCCAGGACGCTGTTGGCCTTCTTGGCCACCTGGGCACACTGCCGGCTCATGTTCAGCTGGCTGTCAACCAGCACCCCCAGGTCCCTTTCCGCCGGGCTGCTCTCCAGCCTCTCCTCCCCAGGCCTGTAGCGTTGCATGGGGTTGTTGTGGCCAAAGTGCAGGACCCTGCACTTGGCCTTATTAAACCTCATACAGTTGGCCTCTGCCCATCGATCCAGCCTGTCCAGATCCCTCTGCAGAGCCCTCCTACCCTCCAGCAGATCAACACTCCCACCCAACTTGGTGTCATCTGCAAACTTACTGAGGGAGCACTCAATTCCCGCATCCAGGTCATCAATAAAGATATTGAATAAGACCGGCCCCAGAACCGAGCCCTGGGGAACATCGCTTGTGACTGGCCGCCAGCCGGATTTAACGCCATTCACCACAACTCTCTGGGCTCGGCCATCCAGCCAGTTCCTCACCCAGCGAAGAGTAAACCTGTCAAAGCCATGAGCTGCCAGTTTCTCTAGGAGAATGCTGTGGGAGACGCTGTCAAAGGCTTTACTAAAGTCCAGGTAGACAACATCCACAGTCTTTCCCTCATCCACTAGGCGGGTCACCTGGTCATAGAAGGAGATCAGGTTGGTCAAGCAGGACCTGCCTTTCATGAACCCATGCTGGCTGGGCCTGATCCCTTGGTTGTCCTGCAGATGCCCTGTGAGCACTCTCAAGACCAACCGCTCCATAATCTTCCCTGGTACAGAGGTCAGGCTGACAGGCCTGTAGTTCCCAGGATCCTCCTTCCGGCCTTTCTTGTAGACGGGCGTCACATTGGCAAGGCTCTAGTCTTCTGGGACCTCCCCTGTTAACCAGGACTGCTGATAAATGATGGAGAGGGGCTTGGCAAGCTCCTCCACCAGCTCTCTCAGTACTCTCGGGTGGATCTCATCAGGCCCCATAGACTTGTGGGTGTCCAGGTGGTTTAGCATGTCCTTGACTGCTTCCTCCTGGATTATGAGGAGTACATTGTGCTCTCCATCCCCATCTTCCAGCTCAGGGGGCTGAATACCCTGTGGATACCTGGACTGGCTATTAAAGACTGAGGCAAAGAAGGCATTAAGTACCTCAGCCTTGTCCTCGTCCTTGGAGACAATGTTCCCCGCCATATCCAGTAGGGAATGGAGATTCTCCTTGCCTCTCTTTTTGTTGTTAATATATTTGTAAAAACATTTTTTATTATCCTTTACAACTGTGGCCAGACTGAGCTCTAGCTGGGCTTTTGCCTTTCTAATTTTGTCCCTGCTTGACCTAACAAGATCCTTGTACTCTTCGTGAGTTGCCTGCCCCTTCTTCCAGAGGTGATAAACTCTCCTCTTTTCCCTGAGTCCCAGCAAAATCTCCCTGTTCAGCCAGGCTGGTTGCCTTCCCCGCCAGCTCTTCTTACAGCACATGGGGACCGCCTGCTCCTGCGCCTTTAAGATTTCCTTCATGAAGACTGTCCAGCCTTCCTGGACCCCTTTGTCCTTCAGGACTGTCTCCCAAGGGACTCTCTCAACCAGTGACCTGAACAGGCCAAAGTCTGCCCTCCGGAAGTCCATGATAGCAGTTTTGCTGACCCCCCTCCTTACTTCCCTCACAACCGAGAATTCTATCATGTCGTGGTCGCTAAGCCCAAGACGGCCTCCGACCACCACACCTCTCACCAGTCCTTCTCTGTTTGTAAACAGCAGGTCCAGTAAGGCACCTCCCCTGGTGGGCTCACTCACCAGCTGTGTCAGGAAGTTATCCTCCACACACTCCAGGAACCTCCTAGACTGTTTCCTCTCTGCCGTGTTACACTTCCAGCAGATGTCCGGTAGGTTGAAGTCCCCCGCAAGAACAAGGGCCAGCGAATGCGAGACCTCCGCCAGTCACTTATAGAATGTCTCATCTGTCTCTTCATCCTGGTTGGGTGGCCTGTAACAGACTCCCAGCAGGATGTCTGCCTCATTGGCCTTCCCCCTCATCCTTACCCATAAGCCCTCTACTTGGTCTTCACAATCTTCGATTTCTATGCAATCAAAACACTCCCTAACATACAGAGCCACCCCACCGCCTCTCCTTCCCTGCCTATCCCTTCGGAAGAGCTTATAGCCATCCATTGCAGCACTCCAGTCATGAGAAGCATCCCACCATGTTTCTGTGATGGCAACTACGTTATAGCTGTCGCGCTGCACAATGGCTTCCAGCTCCTCCTGTTTGGTGCCCATGCTGCGTGCATTGGTGTAGATGCACCTGAGCTGGGCTATCGATTTCAACTCTAGCACGTTGAACCTACCCCTAGGTTCAACTCTAGTGAGCCCGGTTTTATCCCCTCCCCCCTCCAAATCTAGTTTAAAGCCCTCTCAATGAGGCCTGCCAGCTCATGAGCAAGAATCCTTTTGCCCCTTGGCGTCAGTTGCACTCCATCAGCTGCGAGGAGGCCCGGTGCCGTGTAAACCGCCCCGTGGTCAAAAAACCCAAAATTCTGACGATGGCACCAGCCCCTGAGCCACGTGTTGATCAGGTGTGCTTTCCTGTTCCTTTCAGCATTCTTCCCTGTCACTGAAGGGATTGACGAAAACACTACCTGCGCTCCCGCTCCATTGACCAGTCGCCCCAGTGCTCTCAAGTCGTTTTTGACTGCCTTTGGGCTTCTTAGCGCAACCTCATCGTTGCCAATCTGCATGACCAACAGCGGGTAGTAATCAGTGGGCCGAACCAGACCAGGGAGTTTCCTGGTGACGTCTCTCACCCAGGCCCCAGGGAGGCAGCAGACTTCCCTGTGAGTTGGGTCTGGTCGACATATTGGGCCCTCTGTACCCCTTAGAAGGGAGTCACCTACAACAATCACCCTCCTCTTTTTCTTAACTAAGGACGTCTTGATGCGTGGGGCTCGTTGACTCACCCTAGGCACCCCCTCGGACGGACCTTCGTCAGGGTCCTCATGTTCCTGTCCCTCATGTTCCAGAGCCCCATACCTGTTGTGTAAGGGCAGCTGGGACGGTGAGGGAGGCCGGGAGGGGATTCGCTGACCTCTCCGAGGAGGGACCTGCTTCCATTTCCCCTCATCTCTTAGGTCCTCTCCTTCTGCCCGGCAGCAAGAGGACAGGGGATCTCCTGCTGCTTGTGGAGCCTCCACCAGCTGCCCCTGCCTCAGGGCTGCCAGGGTGTGGCTCCACCAATCTATCTCCCTCTCACACTCCCTAATGCTCCTCAGCCTCTCCACTTCCTCTTTCAGCTCTGCTACCAGGCTGAGCAGGTCGCTGACCTGGTCGCACCGCACGCAGGTAGTGTCCCCGTCGGTCTCTGGAACAACCGACAGGCTCAGGCACTCTCTGCAGCCGGATACTTGGACAGCTGCGTGCCTGAGCGGGAGCTCCGTCTGTGTCGCCACAGTCTTTCTGGCCCCAGTTTTCAGCCGAGTGGCGACCATGGCTGAGCCTCCTCTGGGAGGACGATGGCCACTTGTACTGTACCCCGCTCGCACGCCTTCCCTGCACGCCCTGCCCGCGCAAACTGACGCGCAAACTGACGCGCTACGGCCTCCTGACGTGCCACGCCCTGTTTGCCCACCCTGTTCGCCGCGCTCCGGGTCGCTCGCACTCCCGGGGGCTGCTCTTGTAGGCGAGGGGTTTTGGCCGCCGCCGCCCTGGGCCCCGCCCACGCTGAGTCAGAGCTGCCGCTCGTTAGGAGCCCGCTCCGCCGGCCGGGGGTCGGGGGGGGAAGCTGGGGCACTCTCTCGCTCCCTGTGCTGCCGCATTCGCGGTTTGGCCGCGTCGGGAAGGCTCCCCCGGCGCGATCCTTCGCTCCGTAGCCCTTCGCCTCGGTGGCTTCGCCGAAATGGCGGGCGCACTGGCTTTTAAACTGCCGCTGCGCCCTGGGCCCCGCCCACGCTGAGTCAGAGCTGCCGCTCTAGCACATTCCAATCAAACCTGTCATTATCTCAAACCCTTTGTGCCCCACGTTGGGCGCCAAAAAGGACTGTCGTGGTTTAACCCAAGCCGGCAACTAAGCACCACGCAGCCGCTCGCTCACTCCCCCACAGTGGGACGGGGGAGAGAATCAGAAAAGTGAGGAAACTCATGAGTTGAGATAAAGACAGTTTAATAGGTAAAGCAAAAGCTGCACATGCAAGCAAAGCAAAACAAGGAATCCATTCACCACTCCCCATGGGCAGGCGGGTGTTCAGCCATCTCCAGGGAAGCAGGGCTCCATCACGCGCAATGCTTTCTTGGGAAGACTGATGCCATCACTCCGAACGTCCCTCCACCCCTTCCTTCTTCTTCGTCCCAGCTTTACATACCGAGCATGACGTTACATGGTAGGGAATATCTCTTTGGCCAGCCTGGGTCAGCTGTCCTAGCTGTGTCCTCTCCCAGCTTCCCATGCATCCCCAGCCTCCTTGCTAGCAGGCCAGCACGAGAAGCTGGACTGTCCTTGACTGCTTAGCCACAACTCAAAACATCAGCACATTATCAACAGTTTCTCATCCCAAATCCAAAACACGCTAGCTTCTGTGAAGAAAATTAACTCTACCCTGGCTGAAACCAGGACAATCGTATAGCATTATTATACCATTGAGATGCATCAGCCAGATTATGTATCAGAATCAGGTCCATTGCACTAAATTCCAAGTTTATGTTAACACCAACTAATACCTAAAATCTGTATTTCAGTACTATAATCAGAAACTTCTGTATGTTACAGAAATCCACAGAACCCTCCCAAAGTAAAGAATAGCAGGTATTTAAAAAAATCACAGGGGATGTGCCTTACTGTACATTTTGTTGCTTTAGGAAAACAGGTTAGCTTAAAAGCTCACAGAGATGATACTTAACATTCTACTAAAACATGATGACTTTACTATTAAAGAATGTGTTTATATTTTTATTGCATGTTATGTTTAACATATTGCAATAAGCAAACAAGAAGACAATGATTAAGTTGGTTGTGGCTTGACTGCAACATGTACAAAACCCAGCAAGCTGGTAAAAGCTAAACTGAATGCAATTTGAGTGATGGTTAGAGGAAAGCTTAGTCTGATCAAGGTTAAAATTGCTTAGACATGTACATGGACAGAACAGTTATAACAACTGAATGGTCAGAGTTTAAGAGCGTTAACTACCATTTTAATGCTAATTTCTCATAAAAGGTTTTGAGTAGCTGTTGTCCTATTAGTGATGAACTAGGAGACAAGGAGTATTTTACTTCAGCTGTGATTTAAGACAGTGAAATGTAACAAGAAAGAGCTTAACTCCAAGAGGAGTGGGGTGATGAGCCCAGAGAGTACTCCTTACCAAATGCCTACACCCTTCCCCCCCTCCCCCAATTTACCTACTCAACTTTGTGTATTTAGGCATTTTCCTTCTAACACCATCCTTCCTACCTCCTCCCCAGAACAAGCTGACTCCCTTCCTTTTTTCAGATTTGCATTATTTGACTCTTCCTTGAATTACTGGCAAGAGATTAGTGCTGTGGTTTGAAGAAATAATTCCATGTAGGGGTCTAAGAATTTTTTTTTAAACAGGGATGCTACTTTCAAGCCTTACACCAAAAGGTGCTCCTGCTTCACTGTTGATGACCTACTTTCTTTCAGACTTACATACACTTGTCATTGATATTTTCTTTAAGTAGTGCCAAACACATAAAAGTCTAGCATGGATACCACTTGCCCATCAACTGATATGAAATAATGATTTTGCTACTTAACACCTGGGAGGAGTGCCTCCCCCAGTCAATGTTGTTAAAAATTTAC
The DNA here is from genome assembly GCF_964289735.1 of Phaethon aethereus. Lineage (NCBI taxonomy): Eukaryota > Metazoa > Chordata > Aves > Phaethontiformes > Phaethontidae > Phaethon > Phaethon aethereus. The sequence goes on along the minus strand of NC_138581.1, from coordinate 36,675,871 downwards.
TGAATTACGGAAAGGTTATATTAATGGCCATGAACCACTCCCTGATGGTTCTAGAACCAATGAAGACAAAAGCGAAGACAAGTAGAAGAAAAGTCTCAAGTATGCCAATAACAGGGAATGGGTGGGGAAGAGTAGTAAGGGTATTGGTTAAAAACAAAAAAAAGTTTGAAAATTCCCCACAGAAGCAATTTGGAAACAGAGGGCATGAAGAAAAGTCAATCTCAAAGAAGTGTAAATAAGATATAACAGCAGTAAGGCCATGCCAGTGCCCAGAAATCAGAAGGTGTTCTGCAAGAGTACCCAGGTCAGATGATTGCCACTGCTTTTGCAAGACTTGAAATGTCTTGACATCTGGAAATCTGAACAAACCATTCTCTTTGTACTGCTCTTTTGCACCCCAACCTTGGAGTGTCAATACCAAAATCTGATGAAAAGTGATGGAAGTGCTTTTTAGAGCAGCATTGTCGAATTGTAGATTCTCTATTTTTTCAGAAAGAATAATTAGTTCTTGGACATTCTGCTTTTAAAGTATACTAGAGAGGTTGAAGTAATCCAGGCACAGATCCATTCACACACTAGATCTTCATACCTATAACATCTTCCAAAGGAAAGAAGATTTTCTGTTGCATGCTTGTTCCTCTGGGGGCAAGAAGGGAAGTCCATTACTGTAGCATCTTCTAGCAAATAACAGCCTTTGAGGAAAAGCAAACCAAAACAGGGACTGTTGTGTCACTCCCAGGCACAAGGCCATGCCACAGAGGTCCTGCCACCTTGCTGCTGCAGGGGAACTGTGAGAACATTCAACTGCAGAGGGGACATGGGGGAACAGTTCAGCACCATATCAGCCTTTAATACTTAATTTTACTCTTTACAGGAGCAAAGAACGAACAAAAAAATAAATTAAGCCTTTCAAATGTATTCCTGTAAGGCACAAATGGGTGTATGGTATGCTGGTAAGGGCACAGGAATGGGATATTCCTGGACATCCTGGCTCAAGCCCTGCTTTGCAACACATGTAAGACTAACATTTTGCTACAAATCCAAGAGTGGTAGTTGATAATTGCCTTGGACACATTTCAGCCCCATATTCATTAACAATTCAGCTGAAGTATCCCTCACTTTTTCCAAGTCATGAAGGAGAAAAACATGTCTTCATGAAACATTCTGGCCTCAGTCAAAAAACTAATTTCCCTGAAAACCAACTTCACTCTACAGTGTGTGTGCCTCTTCCCGTGCCATGGTTTAGATGACAGAACCAAAGCGGAGAAGAATTTACTTCTGTTTCAAGTAGACTAACTTAGAAAGGCAGGGCCCTAGGACTCATAGCATCTGTAGATTAAGTCAGAGAATGACCCATAATAAAAACTTGCCATTATATTTCATTTCCTTTTAGCTAAAGATCAGCTGTGCCAATCAACTGTCAAATAGGCAGTTAATTTTTTTCTCTTCTCACACTGGCTTCTGTGAAGAAAATTAACTCTACCCTGGCTGAAACCAGGACACCAACCAAAACATGTCCTGGCGCAACTTGAGGACTTTTCCACTCATCCTATTGAGAGTCACTTGGGAGAGGAGACCAGCACCCACCTTGCCACAACCCCCTTTCAGGTAGTTGTAGAGAGCGATAAGGTCTCCCCTCAGCCTCCTTTTCTCCAGGCTGAAGAACCTCAGTTCCCTCAGCCGCTCCTCATAAGACTTGTTCTCCAGACACCTCACCAGCTTCATTACCCTTCTTTGGATACGCTCCAGCACCTCAGCATCCTTCATGTAGGGAGGGGCCCAAAATGGAACACAGGATTCAAGTTGCAGCCTCACCAGAGCCGAGTACAGGGGCACAATCACTTCCCTACTCCTGCTGGCCACACGATTTCTGATACAGGCCAGGACGCTGTTGGCCTTCTTGGCCACCTGGGCACATTGCCGGCTCATATTCAGCCGGCTATCAACCAGCACCCCCAGATGCTTTTCTGCCAGGCAGCTCTCCAGCCACTCCTTCCCAAGCCTGTAGCATTGCATGGGGTTGTTGTGACCAAGGTGCAGGACCCAGCACTTGGCCTTATTAAACCTCATACAGTTGACCTCTGCCCATCGATCCAGCCTGTCCAGATCCCTCTGCAGAGTCCTCCTACCCTCCAGCAGACCAACACTCCCACCCAACTTGGTGTCATCTGCAAACTTACTGAGGGAGCACTCGATTCCCTCATCCAGATCATCAATAAAGATATTGAACAAGACTGGCCCCAGAACCGAGCCCTGGGGAACATCGCTTGTGGCCAGCCGCCAGATGGATTTAACGCCATTCACCACAACTCTCTGGGCTCGGCCATCCAGCCAGTTCTTTACCCAGCGAAGAGTAAACCTAAGCCACGAGCCGCCAGTTTCTCCAGGAGAATGCTGTGGGAGACGCTGTCAAAGGCCTTACTAAAGTCCAGGTAGACAACATCCACAGCATTTCTCTCATCCACTAGGCGGGTCACCTGGTCATAGAAGGAGATCAGGCTGGTCAAGCAGGACCTGCTTTTCATGAACCCGTGCAGGCTGGGCCTGAGCCCTTGGTTGTCCTGCACATGCCCTGTGAGCGCCCTCAAGATGAACTTCTCCATAATCTTCCCCGGTACCGAGGCCAGACTGACAGGCCTGTAGTTTCCCATATGTTGGGATCACTCTGCATGGCTCGACCTTAAGGAGAAGGAGCTGTGGCATTCAGAAGATGGTAAACCGCTGGATATCTGCACGGCTAGGCCTTGAGGAGAAGGAGCTGTGGTAAACAACTAAGAAGAAGCAAAGGAGTGCAGGAACACCTGCAGGCAGCGAATCCTGACTGTGTGAGAGGCGCATGGACAGCGCGTGATATTTTGTATATAGCCAATTGCAATAATGTGTGCAACAAGCTGTAACCAATCATGAGTGTGTGCGCAGTGACTAAGCAAAAATTATGATATATATTGGAGTCAGACAAGACAATAAACGTCTTCAGAATATAACTCTCACAGAGTTGTGAAGTCCATCCTTCTCCCGCAGTTACCCTCCTTTTTTTCATAACAGAGGCAGTCATAATGCGTGGGGCTGGCTGACTCACCCTAGGCAACCCCCTGGATGGACCTTCATCTATATCCTCATGTTCCTGGCCCTCAAGTTCCAGAGCCCCATACCTGTTGTGTAAGGGCATCTGGGAAGTTGAGGGAGGCCGAGAAGGGATTCGCCTGCCGCCCCGAGCAGGGACCTGTTTCCATTCCCCTCATCTCTTAGGTCCTCTCCTTCTGCCCGGCAGCAAGAGGACAGGGGACCCCCTGCTGCTTGTGGAGACTCCACTGGCTGCCCCTGCTTCAGGGATGGCAGGGTGTGGCTCCACCAATCTATCTCCCTCTCACAGTCTCTGATGCTCCTCAGCGTCTCCACTTCCTCTTTCAGCTCTGCAACCAGGCTGAGCAGATGGCTCACCTGGTCACACCGCACACAGGTGTTGTCTCCGCTGGTCTCTGGCACAAGTGACAGGCTCAGGCACACTTTGCAGCCAGACACCTGGACATCTGTATGCTTGAGCAGGAGTGCAGTCCAGGTCACCACATACCTTCTGGCCACGGTTTTCAGCCAAGTGGAGACCATGGCTGGGCCTCTTCTGGGAGGCCGATGACCACTCATCGAGAGAGCCTCTAGTGCCATGGAGGGGGGGACACGACTGCGCCCTGCCCACACACCTTCCCTTCATGCCCTGCCTGCACAAACTGACGCACCATGCCCTTCTGACACACCACACCCTGTTTGCCCACCCTGTTCGCCATGCTCCGGGTCGCTCCAGCTCCCTGGGGCTGCTCTTGTAGGTGAGGGGCTTTGGCCGCCGCTACTCTTGTTCCCGCCCATGCTGAGTCAGAGCTGCTGCTTGTCAGGAGCCTGCTGTGCCGGCTCGGGGGGGGGGGTGCAGCTGGGACACCCTCTCTCTCCCTGCGCTACCACCTTCGCGGTTTTGCTGGTTTAGGAAGGGTTCCCCGGCACGTTCCTCTGCTCCAGAGCCCTTCACCTCGGTGGCTTCGCCAAGGACAGTCCAGCTTCTCGTGCTGGCCTGCTAGCAAGAAGGCTGGGGGTGCATGGGAAGTTGGGAGAGGACACAGCCAGGACAGCTGACCCAGGCTGGCCAAAGAGATATTCCATACCATATGACATCATGCTCAGTATATAAAGCTGGGAGAGGGAAGAAGGAAGGGGTGGAGGGACGCTCGGAGTGATGGCATCTGTCTACCCAAGAAACCATTACACGTGATGGAGCCCTGCTTCCCTGGAGATGGCTGAACACCTGCCTGCCCATGGGGAGTAGTGAATGAATTCCTTGTTTTGCTCTGCTTGCATGTGCAGCTTTTGCTTTACCTATTAAACTGTCTTTATCTCAACCCATGAGTTTACTCACTTTTCTGATTCTCTTCCCCGTCTCGCCGTGGGGGAGTGAGTGAGCGGCTGCGTGGTGCTTAGTTGCCAGCTGGGACTAAACCATGACAGGCAGGCAACTCAAGAAGAGTACAAGGACCTCGTTAGGTCATGCAGAGAAAAAATTAGAAAGGCAAAAGCCCAGGTAGATCTCTATCTGTCCACGGTCATAAAGGATAACAAAAAATGTCTTTACAAATATATTAACAACAAGAAGAGAGCCAAGGAATATCTCCATCCCTTATTGGATGTGGGGGGGAACATTGTCATCAAGGAGGAGGAAAAGGCTGAGGTACTTAATGCCTTCGTTGCCTCAGTCTTTAATAGCCAGAACAAGTATCCTCAGGGTATTCAGCTCCCTGAGCTGGAAGACAGGGATGGAGAGCAGAATAAACTCCTCATAATCCAGTCGGAAACAGTTAAGGACCTGCTATGTCACCTGGATACCCACAAGTCTATGGGGCCTGATGGGATCCACCCAAGAGTACTGAGAGAGCTGGCAGAAGAGCTTGCCAAGCCACTCTCCATCATTTATCAGCAGTCCTGGTTAACAGGGGAGGTCCCAGAAGACTGGAGGCTTGCCAATGTGAGGCAAATCTACAAGAAGGGCCGGAAGGAGGATATGGGGAACTACAGGCCTGTCAGCCTTGCCTCAGTACCGGGGAAGATCATGGAGACGTTCATCTTGAGGGTGCGCACAAGGCATGTGCAGGACAACCAAGGGATCAGGCCCAGCCAGCATGGGTTCATGAAAGGCAGGTCCTGCTTGACCAACCTGATCTCCTTCTATGACCAGGTGACCCACCGAGTGGATGAGGGAAAGGCTGTGGATGTTGTCTACCTGGACTTCAGTAAAGCCTTTGACACTCTCTTCCACGGCATTCTCCTGGAGAAACTGGCTGCTTATGGTTTAGACAAGTGTACTCTTTGCTAGGTAAAAAACTGGCTGGATGGCCGAGCCCAGAGAGCTGTGGTGAACTGAGTTAAGTGCAGTTGGCAGACGGTCACAAGCGGTGTTCCCCACGGCTTGGTTTTGGGGCTGGTCTTGTTTAATATCTTTATCAATGATCTGGATGAGGGGATTGAGTGCTCCCTCAGTAAGTTTGCAGATGACACCAAATTGGGTGGGAGTGTTGATCTGCTGGAGGGTAGGAGGGCTCTGCAGAGGGATCTGGACAGGCTGGATCGATGGGCAGAGGCCAACTGTATGAGGTTTAACAAGGCCAAGTGCCGGGTCCTGCACTTTGGTCACAACAACCCCATGCAATGCTACAGGCTTGGGGAGGAGTGGCTGGAAAGCTGCCTGGCAGAAAAGGACTTGGGGGTGCTGGTTGACAGCCAGCTGAATATGAGCTGGCAGTGTGCCCAGGTGGCCAAGAAAGCCAACAACATCCTGGCCTGTATCAGTAATAGTGTGGCCAGCAGGAGTAGGGAAGTGATTGTGCCCCTGTACTTGGAACTGTTGAGGCTGAACCTCAAGTACTGTGTTCAGTTTTGAGCCCCTCACTACAAGATGGACATTGAGGTGCTTGAGCATGTCCAAAGAAGGGCAACAAAGCTGGTGAGGGGTCAGGAGCACAAGTCTTATGAGGAGCGGCTGAGGGAACTGGGGTTGTTTAGTCTGGAGAAGAGGAGGCTGAGGGGAGACCTTATCGCTCTCTACAACTATCTGAAAGGCGGTTGTAGTGAGGTGGGTTTTGGTCTCTTCTCCCAAGTAAGTAGCAATAGGACAAGAGGAAATGGCCTCAAGTTGCGCCAGGGGAGGTTTAGATTGGATATTAGGAAAAATTTTTTTACTAAGTGGTCAGGCATTGGAACAGGCTGCCCAGGGAGGTGGTAGAGTCACCATCGCTGGAAGTGTTCAAAAAATGTTTAGACGTGGCACTTCAGGACATGGTTTAGTGGGCATGGTGGTGTTGGGTTGATGGGTGGACTTGATGATGTCAGAGGTCTTTTCCAACCTTAATGTTTCTATGAGTCTATGATTCTAGGATGATCATATGTCATCTGTGGCTGTTTTGGCTTCAACCACTTCTCTCCTGAAAAGCCATCTATAAACATCTGCTGACTATAGCAAAGTCCGGATCTTGCACATGAAAAGAAACAAATCTTACAACATAACTTCAGGGCTCCTGATAGCACAACAGAAATATGAGTGTTTTCTGCTTCTCCAGACCAACCTGGAAGACAAGCTTAAGTAACAAAGTGTGGAAACTATAATAAAGATTGCTTCATTTTAAGAACTTTGGCTTTTCCTGCTACTAAGAGGCTTACGCTCAATATAGACAGAAGGTCAGGTCCACATTAGCTTCTTTATTACATCAGCATTAGTACTGTACTGACCTGAATTACTGCAGTGTAGTCATCCCTTTGGGAGTCCAGGCTTGAAAGTGTTAGGTTACGTTATAAAAGCTCATCTGCACACCCAACAAAGGAGCTCAGAGAGGCAACAGCAGGAGAGGGACCCCAAAAAATACCATGCCGGGTTACTCACAGGCCTATCACAGGAGCCATCAGCCCATCAAAGGCCTATCTGCATAAGCCCAAAGGAGCACAGGGTTTAAGAACAGTAATACTTGTTCCCTTACTGATCCTTGCAGGTTTTATATCTAGCTCTTTCTGAAGTTACTGTTCAGTACTGCTACCTCTTTAGAGATTTTTCTTTCTAAAAGTGCCCAAAGTGTCGAACCAAGTTATCTATTTTTTTCTAGCTTCTCAAACAATTATCTAAATTTTAGCACACTTGAGAATTGCAGGGGAGGGAGGGACACACACATGAGGACACTAGTTAACCTTTCATCCTATTTAGAGTCCTATGAGATATTCCTGTAATGTTATTAGGCCATTCTATTACTAGAACAGGAATACAAAGAGAAAGGACAGTCACCTTCACACGAGCTATGTTTTGACAGAAAGGCTACAGAGGTGTTAGAAGTGACCTGGTCCTTACCTTAGTTTTTCTATGTTGGGCTTAGATAGTGTGTTCCCACTAGATGAAAATCCATTGTCACTATCTGAGGAATCTCCTTTTCTTCAAGAAAGACATTCCCTCAACGACCTATGAGTAAGCAGAAGTTTAATAACATCCACTTACTGAAAGAAATCTGAAGAAATTAATTTCTCTGAAAGGCACTGGCCTAGCATTTCACTCATGCAGAACGTACCTGATGAAAGGAATGGACATAAAAAATTTGTTAGGTGCCAAACCCAGCATGAACTTCAGGGTTATACCATTTCTGTGGCATGGTAATTTGCTGGTGGAAAACCATTCAATGAAAAGAAAAACAAGAAAAACAACAAAAAAAAAACCCAACAAAACAATTGGCTGATGTAGTTGCCAAGCCACTCTGCATGATATTTGAAAAGTCATGGCAGTCAGGTGAAGTCCCTGGAGACTGGAAAAAGGGAAACATTGCAACCATTTTAAAAAGGGTAGCAAGGAGGACCCTGGGAACTCCCGATCTGTCAGCCTCACCTCTGTGCCTGGGAAGATCGTGGGACAGATCCTCCTAGAAGCTATGCTAAGGCACATGGAGGACAGGGAGGTGATTCGAGACAGCCAGCATGGCTTCACAAAGGGCAAGTCCTGCCTGACCAACCTAGTGGCCTTCTATGATGGAGTGACAAGGGAAGAGCTATGGATTTTGTCTATCTGGACATCTGTAAGGCCTTTGACATGGTCCCCCACAACATCCTCCTCTCTAAATTGGAGAGATATGGTTTTGATGGGTGGACTGTTGGGTGGATGAGGAATTGGCTGGACGGTCACATCCAGAGGGTAGTGGTCAACGGCTCGATGTCCAGATGGAGATTGGTGATGAGTGGTGTCCCTCAGGGGTCTGTACTGGGATCAAAACTGTTTAATATGTTCATCAATGACAGAGACAGGGGGACTGAGTACACCCTCAGCAAGTTTGCAGATGACACCAAGCTGAGTGGTGCAGTTGACACACCTGAGGGATGGGATGCCCTCCAGAGGGACCTGGGCAAGCTGGAGGAATGGGCACATGTGAACCTCATGAGGTTCAACAAGGCCAAGTGCAAGGTCCTGCACCAGGGTCAGGGCAACCCCCAGTATCAATACAGGCTGGGGGATGAAGGGATTGAGAGCAGCCCTGCCAAGAAGGACTTGGGGGTACTGGTGGATGAAAAGCTGGACATGAGACGGCAGTGTGCACTCACAGCCCAGAAGGCCAACCATATCCTGGACTGCATCAAAAGAAGCATGGCCAGGAGGTCGAGGGAGGTGATTCTGCCCCTCTACTCTGCTATGGTGAGACCCCACCTGGAGTCCTGCATCCAGCTCTGGAGCCCTCAGCACAGGAAAGACATGGACCTGGTGGAGAGGGTCCAGAGGAGGGCCACCAAAATGATCAGAGGGATGGAACACCTCTCCTATGAAGAAAGGCTGAGAGAGTTGGGGTTGTTCAGCCTGGAGAAGAGAAGGTTCCGGGAGACCTTATTGCTGCCTTCCAGTACTTAAAGGGGGCTTCTAAGAAAGATGGGGACAGACTTTTTAGCAGGGCCTGTTGCGATAGGACAAGGGGTAACGGTTTTAAACTAAAAAAGGGTAGATTTAGACTAGATATAAGGAAGAAGTTTTTCAGGATGAGGGTGGTTAAACACTGGCACAGGTTGCCCAGAGAGCTGGTAGATTCCCCATCCCTGGAAATATTTAAGGTCAAGTTGGACGAGGCTCTGAGAATACTGATCTAGTTGAAGATATCCCTGCTCATTCCAGGGGGGTTGGACTAGATGACCTTTAAAGGTCCCTTCCAATCCAAACTATTCTATGATTCTATTATTGTGTGAACTACTGTACATCAGAGAATTTTACAAATGCATAGCATTCACAGTTATTTTCTTTAACTAAACAACAAGAGACTTTAATTAACAGACCACAACAGAGTTTCCACAAAAGGTTAATTAATGATATGGTCATTCTTCTGATTGCAATTACACAGTTATGGATACTACAGGATATTAGTTGGAAGATATGATACCTAAAATTAGAATTTTTTTCATCCACCAACTAAATTCTCAATAAATATTTCAAAAAATAAAAAACCTACTGCACACTCACTTCCATAAGGTAAAGGTAGAAGCCTTATGTAACTTTGAAAGACACTAATGTTGTTGCTATTTTTATTTAAAATGCTATCAAAACTAAACCACTAATACTATTTTGAAGATTATCAGAAATGAGATCTTAGCTTTTGTTACAAAAGAAACTGTGGCAAGAGGACAGAATATGTGTTAGAATTTTTACACTGTACAGTTATTATAACTGTATACATTACAGAATATGGAGAGAAATCAAGAATTCTGAAAAAGCACATAGGATATAAAAACCCCATGGGGGTTTTTTTGTAAAGGAATCTATCCCCAAAACCCCAGCTCCATGTAAGATGCATATTATGGAAAGCAATTACAAGATAAAGGGCATTTAAATACAATTAGAGAGGGAATTAAAATTAAAAAAAAAAGACATGCCAGGTTGAATTACATAAGGATCAAGAAAGTGCTTCAATAGGTGTACAATCTATCACATTAAGAACTGTACACAACAGCAACCATCTGCATGGGGGTTGTCGTGGTTTAACCCCAGCCAGCAACGAAGCACCACGCAGCCCACTCCCCCATGGTGGGATGGGGGAGACAATCGGAAGAGTAAAAGTGAGAAAACTCATGGGTTGAGATAAAGACAGTTTAATAGGCAAAGCAAAAGTTGCGCACGCAAGCAGAGCAAAACAAGGAATCCATTCACCACTCCCCATGGGCAGGCGGGTGTTCAGCCATCTCCAGGGAAGCAGGGCTCCACCATGCATAATGGTTTCTTGGGAAGACAGACGCCATCACTCCAAATGCCCCCCCCTTCCTTCTTCTTCCCCTCAGCTTTATATACCAAGCATGACGTCATATGGTATGGAATATTTCTTTGGCCGGCCTGGGTCAGCTGTCCTGGCTGTGTCCCCTCCCAGCTTCCCATGCACCCCCAGCCTGCTCGCTGGCAGGCCAGCATGAGAAGCTGAACAGTCCTTGACTGCTTAGCAACAACTGAAAACATCAGTATGTTATTAATTTTTCTCATCCCAAATCCAAAACATAGCCCCACACCACCCTCCATGAAGAAAATGAACTCTATCCCAGCTGAAACCAGGACACATCTGCATAAAATATGAGGATCGTTGTTTAAAATTCAAATGAAAAAATAAAAAAATTTCAAACTTCAAAGATGATGGGCATCACCCACAGGAACAAAGTTTCCAACAACTCCAACACCAGAGTCTTTGCTTCTCCCTTTCACAATTCTTTTTAAAAGCCTAATGGTACACAGACCATTCCAAAAAGTTTTTTGCTGTTGTGTGCCCCCTTACCAACCTCCTCCTTTACATGCACCATTCACTATATCACAGAATCACAGAATCACAGAATCACTAGGTTGGAAAGGACCTTCAAGATCATCAAGTCCAACCATTAATCCAGCGCCACCATGTTCCCTAAACCATGTCCTGAAGTGCCACATCCACACGTTTTTTAAACACTTCCAGAGATGGTGACTCCACCACCTCCCTGGGCAGCCTGTTCCAATGCCTGACCACTCTCTCGGTGAAGAAATTTTTCCTAATATCCAATCTAAACCTCCCCTGGCGCAACTTGAGGCCATTTCCTCTCGTCCTATCGCTGGTTACTTGGGAGAAGAGACCAACAGCCTCGTCGCCACAACCCCCTTTCAGGTAGTTGTAGAGAGCGATAAGGTCTCCCCTCAGCCTCCTCTTCTCCAGACTAAACAACCCCAGTTCCCTCAGACGCTCCTCATAAGACTTGTGCTCCAGACCCCTCACCAGCTTCGTTGCCCTTCTCTGGACACACTCCAGCACCTCAACATCCTTCTTCTAGTGAGGGGCCCAAAACTGAACACAGTATTCAAGGTGCGGCCTCACCAGTGCCGAGTACAGGGGCACAATCACTTCCCTACTCCTGCTGGCCACACTATTTCTGATACAGGCCAGGACGCTGTTGGCCTTCTTGGCCACCTGGGCATACTGCTGGCTCATGTTCAGCTGGCTGTCAACCAGCACCCCCAGGTCCCTTTCCGCCGGGCTGCTCTCTAGCCACTCCTCCCCAAGACTGCAGCATTGCATGGGGTTGTTGTGGCCAAAGTGCAGGACCCGGCACTTGGCCTTGTTAAACCTCATACAGTTGACCTCCGCCCATCGATCCAGCCTGTCCAGATCCCTCTGCAGAGCCCTCCTACCCTCCAGCAGATCAACACTCCCACCCAACTTGGTGTCATCTGCAAACTTACTGAGGGAGCACTCGATTCCCTCATCCAGATCATCTATAAAGATACTGAACAAGACCGGCCCCAGAACAGAGCCCTGGGGAACACCGCTTGTGACCGGCCGCCAGCCGGATTTAACGCCGTTCACCACAACTCTCTGGGCTCGGCCATCCAGCCAGTTCCTCACCCAGCGAAGAGTAAACCAGTCTAAGCCACGAGCCGCCAGTTTCTCCAGGAGTGTGCTGTGGGAGACGCTGTCAAAGGCTTTACTAAAGTCCAGGTAGACAACGTCCACAGCCTTTCCTTCATCCACTAGGCGGGTCACCTGGTCATAGAAGGAGATCAGGTTGATCAAGCAGGACCTGCCTTTCATGAACCCATGCTGGCTGGGCCTGATCCCTTGGTTGTCCTGCAGATGCCTTATGAGCACTCTCAAGACCAACTGCTCCATGATCTTCCCCGGTACAGACTATATTAACCATGAGAGAGAATCATAGGATCATATAGCTTGGAAAAGACCCTTAAGATCATCGAGTTCAACCGTTAACCTAGCACTGTCAAGTCCACGACTAAACCATGTCCCTAAGCACCACATGGACAGGTGTTTTAAATACCTCCAGGGATGGTGACTCAACCACTTCCCTGGGCAGCCTGTTCCAATGCTTGACAACCCTTTCGGTGAAGGCTCATATTCAGACAGCTGTCGACCAACACCGCCACGTCCTTTTCCACCAGACAGCTTTCCAGCCACTCCTCCCCAAGCCTGTAGTGTTGCATGGGGTTATGATACAAGTGCATCACTCCAGCCTGTCCAGATCCCTCTGTAGAGCCTTTCTACCCTCAAGCAGATCAATGCTCATGCCCAACTTGGTGTTGTCTGCAAACTTACTGAGAGTGCACTCGATCCCCTTGTCCAGATCATTGATAAAGATATTAAACTGAACTGGTCCCAGTACTGAGCCCTGGGGAACACCACTAGGGACGGGCCACCAACTGGATTTAACTCCATTCCCTGTGGGCCCACCAACTGGCCGCTGTTTGCTACAGTACAGCTGTTCAAGCCCTGAGCAGCCAGTTTCTCCAGGAGAATGCTGTGGGAAACGGTGTCAATGGCTTTACTAAAGTCCAGGTAGATAACATGCACAGCCTTTCCCTCATCCACTAGGCGAGTCACCTGGTCATAGAAGGAAATCAAGTTGGTCAAGCAAGACCTGCCCAATAAACCTGTGCTCACTGGGCGTGATCACATGGTTGTCCTGTATGTGCTGCGTGATGGGACTCAAGATGATCTGCTCCATAACCTTCCCTGGCACCAAGTTCAGACTGACAGACCTGTAGTTCCCCAGATCCTCCTTCCGGCCCTTCTTGTAGATGGGCATCACATTTGCCAGCTTCCAGTCAATTGGTGACTGCTGATAAATGATGGAAAGTGGCTTGGTGAGCACTTCCACCAGCTCCCTCAGTACCCTTGGGTGGATACCATCCAGTCCCATAGACTTGTGGGTGTCTAAGTGGTGTAGCGTGTTGCTAACCATTTCCCCTTGGATTATGGGGGCTTCATTCTGCTCCCCATCCCTGTCTTCCAGCTCAGGGGGCTGGGTACCCTGAGAACAACTGGTCTTACTGTTAAAGACTGAGGCAAAGAAAGCATTAAGTACCTCAGTCTTTTCCTTGGCCTTTGTCACTATGTTTCCCCCTCACATCCAGTAAAGGATGGAGATCCTCCTTAGCCCTGCTTTTGTTGCTAAGGCATTTATAGAAATATTTTTAATTATCTTTTACAGCAGTAGCCAGATTAATTTGGGATAGTTGGGCTTTGGCCCTTCTAATTTTCTCCCTGCATAACCTCACAACATCCTTGTAGTCCTCCTGAGTTGCCTGCCCCTTCTTCCAAAGGTGATGTGCTCTCTTTTTTCCGCCCCCGAGTTCCAGACAAAGCTCTGTGTTCAGCCAGGCTAGTTCTCTTCCCCGCCAATTTGTCTTTTGGCACATGGGGACTGCCTGCTCCTGCACCTTTAAGATTTCCTTCTTGAAGAATGTCCAGCCTTCCTGGACTCCTTTGCCCTTCAGGACTGCCTCCCAAAGGACTCTCTCAACCACATCCCTAAACAGGCCAAAGTCTGCCTTCTTGGACATCCAAGGTAGCAGTTCTGCTGACCCCCCTCTCCTTAGTTCTCTGAGAATTGAACGCTATGAATTCATGATCGCTGTGCCCAAGACAGCCTCCAACCATCACATCACCCACAAGACCTTCCTGTTCACAAACAAATGTCCAGTAGGGCGCCTTCCCTAGTTGGCTCACTCACCAGCTATGTCAGGAAGTTATCTTCCACACACTCCAGGAACCTCCTAGACTGTTTCCTCTCTGTTGTGTTGTATTTCCAGCAGACATCCGCTAAGTTGAAGTCCCCCACAAGAATAAGGGCTAACTATCATAAGACTTCTCCCAGCTGCTTATAGAATATTTCATCTGCCTCTTCATCCTGGTTGGGTGGTCTATAACAGACTACCAGCAGTATCTGCCTTGTTGGCCTTCCCCTGATTCTTACCCATAAACACTTGAGACTATCATCACCATCATTAAGCTCTATTCGGTCAAAACACTTCCTAACATACAGAGCCACCCCACCGCCTCTCCTTCCTTGCCTATCCCTTCTGAGGAGTTTATAACCATCCCTTGCAGCACTCCAGTTGTGCGAGTCATCCCACCATGTTTCCGTGATGGCAGCTACATCATAGTTTTCCATCTGCACAATGGCTTCCAGCTCTTCCCATTTGTTGCCCATGCTGCGTGCATTGGTGTAGATGCACTTCCGTTGGACTATTGATCCTGCCACCTTTTTGGGTGTAGGAGCCCTAATTCCTTTGTGACCATTCTCAGGTGCTTCCATGGTCTTGATTCAAAGAAATCCAAACTTAAGAAATTCAAACTTAATAACATCAAAGTGTTATTAAGCAGACATCTTTATTATTACAACACCGGATGCATGGGGGATATCTCCTCCTAACATGCGTGCCTCGTGTTACCAGCATTTGAATTATATAGAGTACATACATTCATATCCATTGCAATTGTTTGCATATTCATATTTCCAATAAATGTTTAACATAGTCAAATGTCCTTGATGCATGCATTGTCAAATGAGTTGGTGGTCCTCTGGTAGTCTTTTGTGATATCAAGCCCCTTATTTCTGCTGTCCTTCAGGTGAACTTCTTGCTCTAGTGGGTTCTTGCGTATGCTCCTTTCTGTTTTGGCTTTTACTGCAACTTAGTACCAATTCTTGCCAGTTCTGTGGTTTATCCTTAACTACAAGATACAGGATGTTCAACAAGGTTCACTTATCTTACACAATTCCCTTAGGAGTTTCAGTTATGATTCAAAAGATACAATAGAAATTTATAACATCAAAGCCCCGTTTCAGTCTCTAACACATCAATAACCCTTGCATTTTTGCTGCCACATGGATCTCCATCCCCTACCTCCACTGAGACGGCAGACCAAAGGACCTCGCTAGCACACCGTCCCTCAAACAGTGGCGTGCCACCCCCAGGCTTATCTCTAGCGAGCCTGGTTTTATCCCTTTCCCCCTTCAAATCTAGTTTAAAGCTCTTTCAATGAGCCCTGCTAACTCCTGTGCAAAGATCCTTTTCCCCCTTTGAGACAGGTGTACCCCATCTGTCGCCGGCAGGCCTGGTGTCGTGTAGACAAACCCATGATCAAAAACCCCAAAGTTCTGCCAGTGACACCAGGCTCGGAGCCAGGTATTGATCTGCTGGCTTCCCCTGTTTCTTCCAACATCATTCCCTACAACTGGAAGGATGAAAGAGAACACTCCTTGTGCTCCTGATCCCTTAACCAGTCATCCCAAGGCCCTGAAGTCTCTCTTGATTGCCCTCAGACTTCTTGTTGCCACTTCGGTGCTGCCTACCTGAAAAAGCAATAATGGATAATCAGAGGGCTGTATCAGGGTGGGAAGTTTTCTCTTCACATCTTTAACCTGGGCCCCAGGGAAGAAGCAGACTTCCCTAAGAAGTGGGTCCAGTCAGTATATTGGGCCTTCTGTTCCCCTCAGGAAAGAGTCTCCTATGACAGTGGCCTATCTTTTTTTCTTTATGGAAGCAGTTTTGATGCAGGGTGTAGGCCGACTTAACCTCAGCGACACCTCCAACCTAGATGAAACATTGTCCTCATTATTGTTCGGTTCCATTTGAAGGGCCTCGTACCTATTATGCAAGGGCACCTGGGAAGGTGGGGTAGTCATAGAGGAGACGTACCTGCTGCGCTGGGCAGGAACTTGCAGCCATTGCCCCCTATCCTTTAAGTCACCGCATCCTGCTGGGTGGAGAGAGTATAGGGAATCGTCCATATCATGTGTCCTGTCTACCTGACAGGCCTGTCCCAGGGAAGGTAGGGTGCAATTCCAGTAGTCTCTCTCTCTCACACTCCCTGATACTCCTCAACCTACTCACCTCCTCCCGGAGCTCTGCCACTAATCTGAAGTGTTCCTCTACCTGGGCACACCTCCCACAGGTGTACTCACTACTGCCATCTGGTACTGGTATAAGAGTAGGGCACACCCTGCAGACTGACAGCTGGGCGGCAGCATGTTCCCACCGGAGCTCTGTTTGGGAAGCTGCATAACGTTGCTCCCTGGTCGGGCTGGCAGAGCTACAGTGCCCTTCTTGCACGCCCTTCCATGCAACTGCCACACCATGCACCAGTCGCGCTCCCTAGGGACTCCTTTTATACGTGTGGGGGCGCAGGGCTTGGCTGCCGTTGCTCATGGCCCTGCCCAGGTCTCGTCAGCCACTATCAGGCAAGCTCCTAGCGGTGCTCTCGGCTACCCCTGAGGTTTCCTCGGTTCAGGAACCCCCCATGCACTGCACTAGAGCGCACCGGCTCCGATGCGGATCATGCTGGCACCGGAGCTGCTCCCCTCGGCGACCAAGACACGTTGCCCAACTCCCAAGAGTAACTGAAATGCTAACAGGCACCTCTAGTTCACACCTCCTCAAGTCAAGAGATGGGGTGACAGTGCTTGCTTATAGTAGAAAGCACCAAAAAGCCTAAATACTATGTTAAAGCTCTACACTGAGACACTTCATTAAGTCTCTGCACCTCTACTTATTTATTCAGCAGAGTACAACTCAGTAGCAAGACGGTATGATGAAGAATTACTACATGGATATCTGTGACTTGTTAATTAACAAAATGGGTCAGAGCAGTCTCGCTATTGAAGCACAGAGAGATTAAATTACCAAAATTAGGATAAACTGTTATTGTAGTGGGTATGACTAGGAAGGAGTTAACTTTCTTCATTAGAGAGTCCATATAGTGCTGTAGTTTAGGTTTGTTGCTAAAATAGTGTTGATAATACACCAATGTTTTAGCTATTACTGAACAGTGCTTACACAGTGCCAAAGCCTTTTCTGTTTCTCACTCTGCTCCCCCAGCAAAGTAGGCCGGGAATGAGCAAGAGGCTGGAAGAGGACACAGCCAGGACAGCCGACCCAAACTGACCAAAGGTATATTCTATACCATATAATGTCATGCTCAGAAATAAAAGTTGGACTAGATGATTGTTGTAGGTCCCTTCTGTCATGGTTTAGCCCCAGCCAGCAACTACGTACCACGCAGCCACTCGCTCACACCCCCCCCAGGTGGTATGGGGGAGAGAATCAGAAAAGAACTCGTGGGTTGAGATAAAAACAGTTTAATAGGACAGCAAAGAAAGAGGAAACAACAATGATAATAATAATAATATTACTGATAAAGAAATATATTTAAAAAAAAAAAAACAAACAAGTGATGCACAGTGCAACAATTGCTCACCACCAAGTGATCGATACCCATCCCTAAGCAGCGATTCCTGCCCCCCAGCCAACTCCAGTTTATGTACTGGGCATGACGTTATATGGTAGGGAATATCTCGTTGGCCAGTCTGGGTCAGCTGTCCCGGCCGTGCCCCCTCCCAGTTTCTTGTGCACCTCCCCGCTGGCAGAGCATGGGAAGCTGAAAAGCCCTTGACTTAGTGTAAGTATAACTACTTAGCAACAACCAAAAATATCAGTTAGTTATCAACATCATTCTAATACCAAATCCAAAACACAGCACTATACCAGCCATCGGGAAGAAAAAAACCTCTATATGAAACAAGGATCCAGCCGAATCCAGGACAGTATGATAGAGACATGACTAAAGTTCATCTAAAAGACAAAATGTTTTGTATTGCGTAATCATATGAATATGTATGCTTTTGTGTAATAAATATTTGCCTGCTCGCCGAAATGGTGTGCAAGTTAGGAGTGATCCCCCTTGCACCCGGCGCCGTAATAAACATACCTGCTTTATTACTCTTTTGAGTTGTGAAGTTTGTTTCCGCACGTCAAGTATCCACTCCTTATTCCATATTATCTACGTCATGCCCAGGTCCTAAACTTTTCAATAGATTCCAGTTAATCATCGTCACTCTTCCTGTCTTTTAATATATTGTGATGGTGAGAAAGAGACTTCACTGTAAGGTTCAAATTCGACTTCACTGTAAGGTTCAAATTAGCAATTTATTTGAACTTCACTCACAGGTCCAATACGCCACTGTTGCAGGTTTTTATGAATACAATGGAGGAATGCACTATTGCAACTTAAAACCACAGGCGCGCTAGATATTAATACCTTAAAAAGAGTGCACTAATCACGATCTTAAAGCATGCCAAATACCATGCGTATGTTTCTTAATCACTTACCCTCTCCCAGGTAAGGCCTCTTAATCCCTCGGAAATTACCTTGTACAGCGTCCTGGACAAGGGGGGGCGGCGGGGGGGAAGAATCTCCTACAGGCCAGCTGTATCCCTGGAAAAAGACTGCCCCAATTTTCTGCCCAAACCTTACGGTTTTTATTTCCTGATTTTATGGGTGGGTGCAGGATTCACCTGAGTGGATTACATGTTTATCTCTGGTGTTGTGATGGCCCATCAGCACACCAAGTAACTGAAAAGTGGTGGAATGGTGCTCAGGGCATTTGTTTGTTAAGGGATTATTCAAGGCTCCAATCAGGTTTCGGTTCTTATCATGATGCATTGTTCAGGCAACCCCAGGCTGAGCCCTTTCTGCAGCTCCCCCGAAGTCATCTTCTGCATAGATAAGGATCTATCAAGGTGAGACAATTCACAACTCCCTGCGTCTGGCCTTTGTGCTCCAAAACCGGTCTAGCTGGATGATCCCATACATATATACACACAGGTATCATTCCCTTAGTCTATGGGCCATCCCTCTAAAACGTCCATTGAGTTCATTTGGTCTATGACTTTGGGCTCCATCTGTCATAACAGTCTCTCAGGGCAGGGGAGATGGTGTGTGGTGTTGGACACCTTCCAACTGAAATATTCTATTCCAAGACTAGAGGGCAATATTTGCAAAGTAGCTGCAGCTCAGAGACTGAGTGGGCATTCACATTCTCTCTCCCTCTTTGTCTCTCTCTCCTCCCCTCATTCATCCTCTCCCCCCCCACACACACTTATTAAACTGTTGCATTGGGTTTATGTTGCAAAATTTTGGTATCAGGGATGGGGTTGTTATCAGACAAGCAAGAGTTATTCTTTATGCGTGCAAATGTAGGTGTAGCTGAGGTATGTTCTTTGTCTAGGAACAAGCTGACCATCCTTGAGGAGAGTGAATAATGAAAGTGTGATAAATGATTTAGTCCCAAACAGGATTCCAATTTAAGTTTACAATTTATTAAACGAATAGAGGCAAGCGAACAGCGCTGGGTGCGCCGGGAGTCTCCGCTCCACCAAGACGCACACCTTCACTTCTTACAATTCCTTCCTTTATACTTCTCTAGGCTTCGTTTCTCGCCTTTCTCCGCCTTTTTCTTGGAAGATGACTCTTTCTTTAAGTACGTCACCACTTCCCCGGTCTGCGCATGCTTCATCTTTTTCTAGGTGGTCGTCCGGTGGTCGTTGGGAGGAAGATGCTCCTCTTCGTCAGTGCACTCTACATGACCTCTCTGTTTGTGCAGGCGCTCCGTTATTCTACTTATATTATGCTACCTTATTTGGCTATACATTTTCTCGACATTTCTGCGGTTATTTACAACACTGGTTTGCACTAGTATATCAGGAACTAACTTACATATCAGGAGGCTACATAAGCTACACATATCAAGGGAGTTACCCAAACTATACTTATCAGGAAGTTACATAAAGACTACCACTCCCCTGTTTATGGTCATGCCCTACATATATTCCTTTATTTCAATATAAATGACATTTGCTTCAAGCTTATATTCACTAGATTTTCTTTACACGAATCACTCATTCCTCACAAAAGGCATTCTAATCTCAATTTGGCTTCAAATCTGTCCTTCAAGATGGGAACATCCCGGAGCATGAGTGAACTAATTGTGTAACTAATCAATATATTTAGAATAGTCAGCCAAAAGCATGTTTAAGCTGTATCCTTAATTGAACTATCCTCATTATAATACTAAAAATCACACCCATAGGTCAAGAAGACCCCAGCTTGGGTCAGACTCCCACCCCTGAGCATGCGTAGTATGTAGGAACGATTGTGCAATCATATGTAAATTAACTGACCAATCAGTGCAAGGGGGGGCTGAGTTAAGGTAGTGGCTATAGATAAGAATATAAAGTAGAGATATATATATATATAAAAAATATAGATAAGAGTATAAGAAACACCATGAAAAGTCCCTAGGTGTGCTAGCCTTGTGGATATACCACCTAGCACCCAACTCTGTGCAGATTTGGTACAAATTGATATCTCATCTCTGTGTGTGAAATTGGCTTACTGCACACTGGGTAACAAATCCACCTTTTCAGACAACAGGGTGAGTGGGGCCTGCAGGGGTGGTCTCTGTATTGTCCCACAAGCAGCGTCGGGTACCCAGCGTGCAATAGGCCAATCTTACACACAGAGACGAGATATTTATTTATTTCATGTTTGTGCAAATGTTGTCCCAAATATGGGTTCTTCCACCCGGTGTGCAGAGAGCCGAAAAACACACAGAGCCGAGATACTTGCTTTTATTCCAAATCTGTGCAGAGCTGGGTGCTAGGTGGTAGGCCCACAAAGCTAGCATGCCTCAGTTAACACACGGAAAATATTTATACACTTCGAGCAACAGTTATCAGTATTTTTTAAAAGTTGGCTCCATTACCCTTGTTCCCCTTGGCTCTCACAAGCCTCGTCTCCACTTAAAGTCACAGCGTTCTTCTTTCTTCCAAGGCATGCTCAGTGAGGAAGGGGCTTCTGTGAGGAGGGGTCTTTCCTCGCCCAGGGGCAGGTTTCTATTATGCATATTATATATTAGATGTTAATTAGGATAGTTCACTCAAGGTTCAGTAGTTGTGTTTCTTTTGTGATTATCTTGTTCCTTCCCTCAAGGTTGCACCTTGTTAACTGCTCACAGAGACTAAACAATAACCCCAGCTTCATTCCTTGCATGCCTTCAACAGATTCCCCCCTTTGAGACTTAGAGAAATAATCAATATTTCAAATAAGTCTCACTTCGATCTTTTCATTTTAAAGTCCCCATCCTTGGGAGGCTTCCTAATTTTCCAGAATTGCTCTATGGTTTCTTCCCATTGCCATATGTCTTGCTGGAAATTTTTCTGTCCTTTATAGGAAAGCTTTTAGGTCTGAGGAGTTTACTTTCCTCTGTGGTGAGCATGCCTACCTTGCATTAGAGCTATTTGCTTCATTATGAGCCAAACCTTAAAGTACAATATGATTATAAGCAATACACGTAAACATGTTAGTGACAATAAGGTCACAACGGGATGTCGCATGACATCCGAGGAGGGCTTCCCACCATCTATGTTCTCCATCTTTCTTCATTCGGTCCGAAACACAATGTGTCTCTCCTGCCTCATGGTGAACTGTGATTCAAGTCCTTTGTCCATCATCTCAGGTACATTCCCAGCAACTGGCATAGATCCTTATGTTGTAAAAGTTTGGGTTTTTTCTTTTACCAGAGTGAGATTCATCCCAATGGGAGTAGGCAACAGATTTTTAACTAAAATATAATTGAGTTGTAACAGCTGATAAGATGTAATAGAAGCTGCACAGTTAAACTCACATCCTATAATGTTAATAGTTACAAACACAAGTATTTGAGTGATTACTTATACGAACAGTGATATTATCTACAACTAAAAAATTACAAAGCGTTCTTACACATACACATCCCTTCCAAATATATAAGTACAGTTCCAGGGATCTCTTCTGGATGTGTCTCAAAGCGACAAACATTTTGCTCAGTGTCAAGGCAAATGTCCTGAGCTTTAATGGTGTTACTTCCCTATTGTTCCCATACTACACATGCATCAATTTCAACAGTCTGCTGTTTGTTATTGCCTCTTTGGGCCTATACTCTAATGAATAGAGTATAGCACCTATGTGATTTAATCCTAATGCAATGATCGGGTAGATGGTTTTTACTGATGCATTCTGTATTGATTCAAAGAAATCCAAACTTAAGAAATTTAAACTCAATAACATCAAAGTGTTATTAAGCAGACATCTTTATTGCAGCGCTGGACGCATGGGGGATATCTCCTCCTAACATGCATGTGTTGAAACAAAAGTTCATCCTTTATATACCTTAAAGACATGAATATTCACACATTTCCCAAGAAATCACCGCCTCCTTGCTTATCTACTACATTTACATAATGCTGGCATTGCAAAACTACGCTACGCATGCGCGGGGGTCTCCGGTGGTCATTGGTGGTCGTTTGGGGAGTTAGCCCCCTACTCCTTTTTCCCTTTTATGGTCACGCGTCTCCTGAGGATAATTTCTTCTCCTTGGATGTTTGCCCCTTCTGTTGTCCAGCCAAGCGGTTCCTTCTTATCATCCTTGTTAGAGCATTCCTGCCAGTCTGTCCCTATGCTCAAGGTTAAGATGCCTTCTCTGTTCTCTTTAATCTCTCAGTCCTTGCTCTTAACTCCTCTTTGTTTTAATTTTCATGAGGCCTGCTTTCCTCCTGATTAACCGTTTACACCTGGTTACAATGTTAGCATTGAGGCAAATACAGCCTAAGGACTGTGAGAGTAGGCCGTTAAACATAATCACATAGTTATTAGGCTAAAGAATTCTATACTAAAGTTAAACTAATCATGTAATCAATAACCTTCCATATATTAAGAAATTTGCAAAACTTACAGTTGATTAGTGACACATGCTAAAACCTTATAATTGTTTTAGATCCTTGTTTCATTCCCCCCTTCTCTATTATCCTTGCGAATTCTTTTGCAATCCCTCATAACATACCATTATCATTTGTCCATCGATTGAAATACCTCTCTGTTGCGACTTCATGTTTGATCTTATTCTTTTTCCAGGTAACATAATCATCTACATTCTTCTGACAACACCATATTCAACATCGAATTATACAATAAGTACATAAAACAAGTAAGCTATCAACTAATATGAGTACAAACAGCTCTTTGATCCATTTAAAATTTGGTAACCAAGAGGTTAATTTGTTCGAATCTTCTTCAAATCCTCAAGAGGTGTCATCTAAAGTTATTCTTATCATGATCTACTCCAGAGTGGTGGTTATTAAATAGAGAGATGTTAACTGGAACTGGAACTCCTATTAAAGATCAATCCCTCTTGTTCAGAATTTCCTAATATTATTATATATTTCTGTAGGTTATTTTCACCTAACTGGGTGAGCTCTTCCCCTTGGTATTGGAATTGGTATGGCCACCCAAACAAAATTTCAAATGGACTTTAATTCTCGGTTTTACCCTGATTCGTAATAGGGCTAGTGGGAGCGCTTGGTACCAATGTAGATTTGCTTCTTGACTGATTTTAGCTAGCTGTTGTTTAATTAAGTGATCAATTTTCTCAACTTGTCCACTTGCCTGTGGCCGATATGGGGTGGGTAGTTGCCAGTTTGTTCCTAAAATTTTACTAACTTGTTGCACTATTTGCACACAAAAATGAGTACCCCTACCAGAAGATATTACTGCTGGTACTCCAAATCTGGGAATAATTCCATTTAAAAGTACTTGTGTCACTTCCCTAGCCTTATTAGTCCTACAAGGGAAAGCTTCTGGCCAGCCTGAAAAGGTATCTGTTAATACTAACAAATACCGGAACCCTCCTTTTCTTTGGAGTTCAGAAAAGTTTATTTACCAATTTTGACCTGGAACTTTCCCTTTATCAATACTTCCACATTTTACATGATTTTCTACCTTTGGATTATTCTTTAAGCGTATTTCACATTTATTAACCATGGTTTTTACCGTTTGATACAAATTCCTGGCTACTATTTGCTTCATAAGGGAATTATACAAGGCTTCAGTTCTCCAATGAGTCTCGTTGTGTTCTGCTTTTACCAGTTTCCATAATATTCTACAGGGAACTATTATTCTGTTACCTTTTAATTTCTCCCAGCCTGATGATTCAACTTCTGCTTCCAAATCTTTAATTAATCTAAGATCCTTCTCATCATAATCAACCAAGTCTGGTAGTGGCAAAGCTTTTTCAGGAATCAAACTTAATACCTCACCTTGTTCCACAGCTCTTTTTGCCTCATAATCTGCCAATTTATTCCCCCCTTCCTGAGCAGTATTACCCTTTTGGTGCCCCTTGCAATGCATAATTGCAACTGTCACCGAAATCGGGAATAAACCTCGTAACACCAATGTAGTGTTAAAAGGCAGGCATTCTTTATTCACGGCGCCGGGAACACGGGGGATAGCTCCTCCTAAATCGTGTTCGCTCAATCAGTTCAAAAATCAAACATTTATAGGCAAGATTAATACATATTCATCAAGTTTCCATACAACGATTGGTTAAATATTCCTCGCCTCACATGTAAATGACCACGCATGCTCACTATAATTTCTTGGGATTTTACTTCCTTAATCTTGTGAGTCGGAGGGTTTTTTGAATGGGTGGTCTCTGAGTCGGTGGTCGCGATCTCCCCCTGCCGGAATTACCTTTCCTACAAAGTTCACTTAAGTTTGGCAACACTAAATAGACCTTCACGGGCTGTCGGTCCAATATGCAATCATTCACCCCACAGTCCTTTGTTTTAAGACAAGACGATAGAATGAATAATTACCTACCCACCGGACCGTAAAACTGACCAAGGTGTTCCTTCTTTCTAGCTACTTGTTATTAGAACAAAACATAATACTATGATCACAATGTTACACTTAACTCCTTGATAATTAAATCAAGATGGGAAGGGTTAGGTGGGTTCTCAAGCAGCATTGCTGGTGCATAATGTTCTTATAGTTACAACTTGCTACAAATTCACAAACCTATTTTCTAACCCTATTTTATTTTAATTCCCTACCACCTTGGTTACACAACCACCGAAGGTGATTGCACTGCATCCAAAAGCCTTAGGATCATGTCAGCATGCTTATTATGTTTTCCTTGGGCCGTCAAAAGTCCCCGTTCCTTCCAGATAGCCCCATGGGCATGAACTACATACACCAAAGGCATATTTTGAATTTGTCCAGGTATTCACTCACAGTCCTTCAACAAGCTCTAAATCTCTCACTAAAGCAATTCATTTGGCTTGTTGCGCAGATGTACCCCTAGGGAGTGACTTTGCTTCCACCACTTGGTCTGTGGTGGTCACGGCATATCCCACCATTCGAGCTTCATCCTTTACAAAACTACTTCCGTCAGTATGATATAGAGACATAACTATCTGCTTTTAAACACTTAGATATTGATCCTTGTTTATCACCTTCTATTTAGTCTTTTTCAAACTCACTTACCAAGGCTGGCGCCTGTGACATCTGTTAAGGGCTAAGCTTATCAAGGACTGGTATTTATCAAGGACTGACTTGCTAAACAAAGGAAGTGATAACAGGAACTACAATGTTAGTCTTATCACAGAACCAGCTAGAACTTGTTAACAACTGTTGAAATCATCAAGTAAGAAGAGAGCATGTGTAAATGAATAAAGTTCATCTAAAAGACAAAAGAGGAAGATAAGACCCCTGAAGAAGTAAATGACCACCAGAGACAGATCACTGATAACATAAACTGCTGACGCAAACCTTTTGAACTACTCTGCCTCACTTCATATGTATGTTTTGTATTGCGTAATCATATGAATATGTATGCTTTTGTTTAATAATTATTTACCTGCTCGCCAAAATGGTGTGCAAGTTAGGAGGAGCGATCCCCCTTGCACCTGGCACTGTAATAAACATACCTGCTTTACAACTCTTTTGAGTTGTGAAGTTTGTTTCCGCACGTCAAGCTCACGAAAGATAGCAATTGCCCATTGTCCATGGAGAGCGAGATATTATTGTATGGGATCACCCGGCTAGACTGGTTTTGGAGCACGAAGGGGAGATGCAGGGAGTTGTGATTCAACTCAGCTTCCTCTCACCTTGACAGATCCTTATCTATGCACAGATGACTTGGGGGGGAGCTGCGGAAATGGCTCAGCCCGGGGTTGCCTGAACAATGCATCATGATAAGAACCGAAACCTGAATGGAGCCTTGAATAATCCCTTAACAAATGCCCTGAGCACCATTCCACCACTTTTCAGTAACTTTGTGTGCTAGACATCACAAAATTAGCAATGCAGACTAAGGGGCCATCACACCACTAGAGATAAACATCCCAGATAGTATAATCCACTCAGGTGTAATCCTGCCCCCATCCATCAAATCTGGAAATAAAAACCGTAAGGTTTGGGCAGAAAATTGGGGCAGTCTTTTTCCAGGGATACAGCTGGCCTGTAGGAGATTCTTCCCCCCCCCTTGTCCAGGACGCTGTACAAGGTAATTTCCTAAGGGTTAAGAGGCCTTACCTGGGAGAGGGTAAGTGATTAAGAAACATACGCATGGTATTTGGCATGCTTTAAGACCGTGATTAGTGCACTCTATTTAAGGTATTAATATCTAGCGTGCTTGTGGTTTGTGTTAGTATTCTATGAATTGTGTTTATTGCAATACTGTATTCCTCTGTTGTATCCATAAAAACCTGCAATTGTGGTGCATTGGTCCTGTGAGCAAAGTTCAAATAAATTGTTAATTTGAACCTTACAGTGAAGTCTCTTTCTCTCCGTCACAACTATTAGGAAACAACAATGAATAACATGACAGAAGTACAAAGTGTTCCAGCCTCATTTCTTCAAAGGAAACAAGAGGAGTCTTCTGCCAGAAGAAGTATTTGTAGTATCAGTTCCCCAATTTTGACTCAAATTTTAACACCCCCACCCTCATCACCCACCCCCACCCTGGCTTTTTTTTTTCTTTCTTTCTTTCTTTTTTTTTCCTGGGAGAGACTACTGTGGTGGGTTAACCTTGGCTGGATGCCAGGTGTCACCAAGCCACTCTATCACTCCCCTCCTCAGCAGGACACGGGGGAGAAATTAGGATGGAAAGAAAATAACCAAACATGTGGGTCAAGATAAAGGCAATTTAATAAGCAGAAAGCAAAGACCGCGTGCAGAAGCAAAAGAAAACAAAAGATTTACTCTCTACTTCCTATCAGCAGGCGATGTTCAGCCACTTCCTGGGAAGCAGGGCTTCAGTATGCGTAGCAGTTGCTACAGAAGACAAACATCGGAAAACAAATGCCCCCCACTCCTCCTCCTTTCTCTTAGCTTTTATTGCTGAGCTGACATCATATGGTATGGAATATCCCTTTGGCCAGTTTGGGTCAGCTGTCCTGGCTGTGTCCCCTCCCAAGATCTTGCCCACCCACAGCCTACTGGTGGGGGAAAATGTTGCAGAGACAGCCTTGATGCTGTGCCAGCACTGCCCAGCAGTAGCCAAAACACTGGTGTTTTATAAACAGTATATATATGAAATCTATAAAATCTAGCTACCAGTACAAAGCACTGCACTATGAGGGCTGCTATGGGGAAAATTAACTACATCTCAGCCAGACCCAGTACAATCTCCACCCTTATTCCATACCATTTGTGACATGCTCAGGTCCCACATAATTTAATACATATATATCTTCTCACCATCCCATTGTATTTAATTCTCATTACTGAAATCCCTCCTGACCAACACTTACAACTTATAATACATACTTAAACCATCTTTATACCCAACATACACATTTATACATTCTCATTAACTATTATCCTCTGTCCTTTAACAGATAGCTGTCACTCTCCCATTCCATGGGCTTCCTCCACTCCTCCAGATGTTCACAAGAGCAGGCTATGACTTGGGCCCCATCTGTCAAGATGGGTGCTCAGGAGAGGAGAAGCTGTATGTTCGATTGTCGGGCACCAGCACTGGCTTGGTTTGGGTCGTTGCTGCACTCATCTGGTTCCTCACGAAAGTTGCTCTTCGTTAGTTCAGATCGTTCCTGCTACATTACCTCCCACAACATACAACTCACATCACAGATTATTTTTTCCCCAAGGTTAAATCTCCTTGAGGCACACGTCGGGTCTCCCCGTCTTTCCGCATTACCCACCAAGTACACCCAGGTCCTTGAGCGAAGACAAACCCAAGAATGTGTTTGCCTCTTCCCATGGGAGGAGCAACCCACACCGCCTTCCCCAGCCACTTCCCTAGGTGCACTACAGGGACCTTCTCTCCTCCACAGTATGTAAGGGTTTTGTTTGGGCAGGACCAGGACAGTTAGCAGATCCTCTGGTGTTAACCAGCCAAGTGGCTTCTGCTAAATTTGTATCCCAGTGCTTCTACGCCTCGTTGACCAAGACTCTCAACATAGTCTTTAACAGTCCATTATATCTCTCAGTCTTTCCAGAGGCTTGTGGGTGATAGGGGATGTGATACACCCACTCAGCGCTGTGTTTCTTGGAGTACCATGTCGCCATAAAATTTGCCTTTCAAGGCCTAAGATGGTGTTTTGGGCAGTGGCATGGTTTACTGGGTACCTTTCTAGCCAACCAGTAGTTGCTTCCACCATGGTGAGTATGTAGTGCTTGCCTTGGCGTGTTTGTGGCAGTGGTCCAATCTAGTCAATTTGCCAGGCCTCGCCATATCAAAAACTCAGCCACTGCCCTCTCTTCCAGGGAGATTTTATTCACTTGGCTCACTTGATTGCAGCACATGTTTCACATTCATGAGTGTGAAATATGTTCATCTGATTCGTGTGATGAAGTGTAATCTTCTGTACTTTCATGGATTTCTCCTGCACCATAAAAAGGGGTATTTTACAGGAGAAAGTTAAACTACTTTGCTGGTATATCAGCTCAAACCAGTTTGACCACTGACCGCATAGTATTGTGTAAAGAAAGTGCATGCATAAGGTTTGGGGTCATCCTGGGGGCACGCCGAGGAAGATTCGAGAAGACTCTAGCAGGAGAAGAGGGCATGCACTGAAGAAGACACGCCTGTTCATTACTATGTATTAGAAGACACGCCTATTCATGAATATGTATTAGCGAACAGGATCACACTGAGGAAGAGTCGAGAAGATTCTAGAAGGAGAAGAGGGCATGCGCCAAAGAAGACACGCCTATTCATGAATATGTATTAATGGACAGGATATAAACCAGGAACAGGAACTGAACCGCGTGCGTCTTGGTGGAGCAGAGACTCCCGGCGCACCCAGCGCTGTTTGCTTGCCTCTATTCGCTTAATAAATTGTAAATTTGAATTGGAATCCTGTTTGGGACTAAATCATTTATAACAATGAGTGACCTGTGTGATGGCCTCCGTGGTCAGGTCCACCCTTCAGTCACAAGTCCATCTGTATGTTGCATCTCTCGTTAGGTGTCCTGATGTCTCGTGGGCCCATCAAGCTACAAATAGATCACCCTTACGCTCCCAGTCCAGGTCCACCTGAGCTACTTCAGCTTTGGCAGTCTTGTCTACCTGTTGATTGTTTCGATGTTCTTCAGTGGTGTGGCTTTTGGGCATATGAGCATCTACACAATGTAACCTTTAGAGATGTGTTTTCTACCTGGGCAGCGATGTCCTGCCACAATGCAGCAGCCCAGATGGGTTTATCCCTGCGCTGCCAATTGGTCTTCTTCCACTGCTGTAGCCACCCCCACAGGGCATTAGCCACCATCCAGGAGTCAGTATAGAGATAGAGCACTGGCCACCTTTCTCGTTCAGCAATCTCCAAGGCTAGTTGGATGGCTTTCACTTCTGCAAACTGACTCGACTCACCTTCTCCTTCAGTGGCCTCAACGACTTGTTGTGTGGGACTCCACACAGCAACTTTCCACTTCCAATGGTTTCCTACAACACGACAGGATCCATCAGTAAATGCATAACGCCTTTCATCTTCTGATAACGCATTACATGGTGGTGCTTCTTGGGCATGAGCCACCTCCTCAGGCAATGCTCCAAAGTCCCTGCCTTCTGGCCAGTCCATGATCTCTTCCAGAATTCCTGGGTGGTTAGGTTTCCCCAGTCGAGCTCATTGTGTGATCAGCACTACCCACTTACTCCATGTAGTGCTGGTTACATGTAGAGGGGATGTTCCCTTTGAACATCCAGTGTAAGCACGGGCAATAGCAGTGCCAAGAGAAGATATGCTTCTGTACCAACAACTTCTGAAGCGGCTTGAACTCCCTCATATGCTGCTAGTACCTCTTTTTCAGTTGGGGTGTAGTGGGCTTCTGATCCTCAATACCCTCGGCTCCAAAACCCTAATGGTCGACCTCGGGTTTCTCCTGATGTTTTCTGCCAGAGGTTCCAGGTTAGACCATGCTCCTCATCTGTGGTAGAGTACATTTTGCACAGCTGGTCCTGTCTGGACAGGCCCAAGAGCTACCGTACCAGCTATTTCCTGTCTGATCTGCTCAAAGGCTTGTTGATGCTCAAGGCACCACTCAAAATAGTTCTTCTTTCAGGTTACTCAACAGAGAGGGCTCACAAGCTGACTATAACCTGGAATACGCATTCTTCAGAATCCCACAAGGCCTAGGAAAGCTTGTGTTTCCTTCTTGTTAGCTGGTGGAGACATAGTTGCTATCTTGTTGACCACATCCATAGGCGCATGATGGCATCCATCCTGCCATTTTATTCCCAGGAACTGAATCTCCTGTCCAGGTCCCTTGACCTTGCTTTTCTTTATGGCAAAACCAGCTTTCAGAAGGATCTGAATTACTCTTTTTCCCTTCTCAAACACTTCCTCTGCCTTGTTTCCCCACACGATGATATCATTGATGTTTTGTAGATGTTCAGGGGCATCACCCTGTTCCAGTGCAGTGTGGATCAGTCCATGACAAATGGTAGGGCTGTGCTTCCACCCCTGGGGCAGTCAATTCCAGGTGTATTGGACACCCCTCCACATGAAAGCAAATTGTGGCCTGCATTCTGCTGCCAAAGGAATTGAAAAAAATGCATTGGCAATGTCAGTTGTAGCATACCACTTGGCTGCCTTTGACTCCAGTTCATATTGGAGCTCTAACATGTCTGGTACAGCAGCACTCGGTGGTGGCGTCACTTCGTTCAGGCCATGATAGTCTACTGTTAACCTCCACCTTCCGTCAGACTTTTGCACAGGCCATATGGGGCTATTGAAAGGTGAGCGAGTCTTGCTGATCACTCCTTGGGTCTCCAATTGATGAATCAGCTCTTGGATGGGAGCCAGGGAGTCTCAGTTTGCATGATATTGCTGCTGGTGCACTGTCCTGGTAGCAATTGGTACCTGCTATTCTTCAACTCGCATCAATCCCACAACAAAGGGATTTTCTGAGAGGCCAGGCAGGACTGATAGCTGTTTGATCTTCTCTGTATTCACAGTAGCTACACCAAAAGCCCAGTGGTACCCCTTTGGGTCCTTGAAGTACCCTCTCCTGAGGTAGTCTATGCCAAGGATACAAGGGGCCTCTGGGCCAGTCACAGTGGGGTGCTTTTCCTGCTTCTCCCCTGTTAAGCTCACCTCAGCCTTCAATACAGACAATTCTTGGCATCCCCCTGTCACTCCAGAGATCCAGATGGGTTCTGTGCCCCTATGCCCTGATGGCACCAGTGTACACTGTGCACCAGTGTCTACCAAAGCCTTGTACTTTTGTGAGTCTGATGTGCCAGGCCCTCGAATCCACACAGTCCAGTATACCTGGTCATCCCTTTCCTCCCCCTGGCCAAAGGCAAGGACCCTCTATTTCTGTTCCTTGTCAGAGTATTCACTGTCTGACCTTTGCGGTGACAGACCAGAAGTCCCCTCACCAGGATCAAGGGAGATGATTTCAGTTCTTCTGTGTCTGGGAGATCACTGATTGCCGCCTTGTATCTCTACAGTGACTAAACTGACAGCCTTCTTGGTTGGCCCCTTCTTAACAGCTGGCTTCCCTCTCAGTTCACGTACTTGGGCTTCCAGCTTAAAGGTGGGCTCACCATCCCACTCCCTCATGTCCTCTCCCTGGTCATGCAGGAAAAAACAGAGTGCATCACATGGCATGCACCCGGGGCTCCCTTTCCCTCTGACCGGGGCAGGAGAGGACTGATTCCTGGGGGCACCCCTGACAGCCAAGGCACTGGCCTGTAGGGATGAGGAGGTACAGAGATTTTCCTTGAAGTTTTGGAGCCAAGAAGACACTCTCCACAGTTGGTGTATCTATATCTGGGCAATACATTGCTGCCAAGCTGTTAGAATATGACACTGGAGCACTTTGAATCACCTTCCTCCACATAGTCCATGTGCACAGGACATCCTCTGAATCCTTGCAGACCTCATCATTGTCTAGATCACTGTAGATGACTTCGAGTACTGCTAATTCTCTCAGGTACTGGATGCCTTAATCTGAGGGAGTCCACTTTCCTGGGGAGTTCACAAGATCTTCCTTGAATGGATATCTTGCCCTCACACTTGAGAGGAGCCTTCTCCAGAGACTGCAAATTGCTGCCTCCTTTCCAATTCCTCTCACAATTCCCTGGTTTCTAGCAAGGGCTCCCAGCTGTTTGGCTTCCTTATCTTCCAACTGCTGACTGTTGGCCCCATTATCCTAGCATTGGAGCAGCCAGGCAGCAATCCGCTCACCTGGCTGGTCGCTGTAATCTTTCCATATGTCTCAAAGTTCTGATGAGGTCAGGGACTGGGTAGTTTCCGCTTCCTGTCTGTATTCTCTCACTCCTTCCTCCAATTTCCTTGTTGAAGGACCAGGTTCTTGATCAAAATTTTCCTCTTCTTCCTCCTCCTCCCTTACTAAGCGATGATACGGTCCCGTTGTCCTCCTTCTTCACTGTTTCTTTTTCACTACCAGGGCAATTACTGTAGTTGTTATTGTTTGGGTCCCTGCCTCAATCATGGTGTCCTCAAATGCAATTTGGGTCCCTGCCTCAACCACAGTCCTCTGAGAGTACTGAACTGTGGCTCGATAGGCACAGGCCAGGCCCCAGTACAGTGCTAGGAGCTGCTGGTTTTCATTGGGGTAGGCAAGTCACCCTTCTATCAAGCGGCGCGTCAGTTTGCCAGGGTTGCCTGCCTGCTCAGGTGTAAAGTCCCAGGCTATGGGAGGTGATAACTGCCCTAGGCACCTGCCCAAATTCTTCCACACACCCTGCCACTCAGGGACCAGCTGCCTCAGGACATGTTTCAGTATCTCCTCACCCAAACGTTGTCCCCTCTTATGCCAGGATGATACCAGATTCCACAAACCCGACAGGACAGTGTTAGTTAGTAGTAATAAACAGCTCATGTAAGGGTGAACAAGGACCTCAGGAGCCTGCATAATAAAACCATTCACATCATTCCTGGATGGGAAGAGGGAGGTGTATTCCCTCATCCTCTCCACAAGATATCTCAGTAAGCACAGTAAGAGCATCAGTGACACGGCCACGCACGTAGCCATTGTTTGTATTAACATGTTCCCAAGCTCAGCAAAATAAAGAGATAAACAGTGCAGCCAGCAAACTCCATGACCTTCACAGGAGCTTTCCATTTAGTAACTACTATGGCTATAGCAGCTTAATGCAAATCTGCCATTGTCTTGATACATTTATGTACTTTCTGGAAGGTTATTGATTACATGATTAGTTTAACTTTTAAAGATTTCTTTAGCCTAATTGTGTGATTATGTTTAACAACCTACTCTCATAGTCCTTAGGTACTTGCCTCAAGGGTAACATTTCAGCTGTGTGTAAATAGTTAATCACAAGGAAAGCATGCATGTAGAGCCAAGAGGCCTCATGAAATTAAAACAAAGAAGGGTTAAGAGCAAGGACCGAGAGATTAATGAGTACAGAGAAGATATCTTAACCTCGAGAATAGAAACATCCTAGCAGGAGTGCTCTAACAAGGATGATAAGAAGGAATCGCTTGGCTGTACAACAGAAGGAGCAAACATCCAAGGAGAAGAAACTATCCTCAGGAGACCCATGGCCATAAAAGGGAAAAAGGAGTAGGGGGCTAATTCCCCAAACGACCACCAACGACCACCCGAGACCCCCGCACATGCGTAGTGTAGTTTTGCAATGCCAGCATTATGTAAATGTAGTAGATAAGCAGGGAGGCGGAGATTTCTCAGAAAATGTAATGAATATGTATAGCTTGTTGCAACAAAAGAAGTGCTTATGAAACTCAAGGCAGGCATATTGGGCGGAATTATCCCCTGTGTCTCTAGTACTGTAATAAAGAATGCCTGCTGTCTAAAACTTCAAACTAACTGTCAGAGGGTTTTCTTGCTGACTTTTTTGGTAACAGTCTTGAGCCCCACATTGGGCGCCAAAAAGGACTGTGGTGGGTTGACTTTGGCTGGATGCCAGGTGCCTACCAAAGCCACTCTATCACTCCCCCTCCTCAGCTGGACAGGGGATAGAAAATCTAACAAGAAGCTTGTGGGTCGAGATAAGGACAGGGAGAGATCATTGAGCAATTACTGTCACGGGCAAAACAGACTCGACTTGGGGAAGTTAGTTTAATTTATTGCCAATCAAAATCAGAGTAGGATAATGAGAAAAAAGACCACATCTTAAAAACACCTTCCCCCCCATCCCTCCCTTCTTCCTGGGCTCAACTTTGCTCCTGCTTTCACTACCACCTCCCCTCCCAGCGGCACAGGGGGACAGGGAATGGGGGTTGCAGTCAGTTCATCACATGTTTTCTGCCGCTCCTTCCTCCTCAAGGGAAGGACTGACACTCTTCCCCTGCTCCAAAGGGTAAAAAGTGCTGCACAAAAGCAGCTGGGAGAGAGGAGTGAGAATATACAAGAAGAACAACCCTGCACACCCCAAGGTCGGTGAAGAAGGAGGGGGAGTAGGTGCTCCAGGCACTGGAGCAGAGATTCCCCTGCAGCCTGTGGTGAAGACCATGGTAAAAGCAGGTTGACACCCTGCAGCCCATGGAGGTCCACAGTGGAGCAGATATCCACCTGCAGCCTGTGGCGAGCCCACACTGTAGCAAGCTTCTAGCAGGAACTGTGGCCTGTGGAGAGGAGCCACGCAGGAGCAGGTTTTCTGGATGGATCTGTGGCCCATGGGGGACCAATGCTGGAGCAGTCCATTCCTGAAGGGCTGTACCCTGTGGAAAGGGCCCATGCTGGAGCAGTTCTTGAAGAACTGCAGCCTGTGGGAGGGACTCCATGCTGGACCAGGGGAACAACATGAGGAGGAAGGAGCATCAGAGACTGAGTGTTATGGACTGACTGCAACCCCCGTTCCCCCTGCACTCCTCAGATGGAGGAGTGTTGGGATCACTGCACGGCTCGACCTTAAGGAGAAGGAGCTGCAGCATTGAGAAGCTGGTAAACAGCTAGATATCTGCACGGCTCGGCCTTGAGAAGAGGGAGCTGTGGCACTGGGAAGCTGGTAAACAGCTGGACATCTGCAGGGCTCGGCCTTGAGGAGAAGGAGCTGTGGTAAACAGCTAAGAAGCAGCACTGTATAAGAAAAACAGGATGGAACCCGGACCACGTAGCAGTAACGGCAAGTAGGAGGAGTATGATAATGCACTCTTTAGAGCTAAGCCAATGATTGTAAGACAAGTATGCATAAGGTAGAACTTAGTGTATAAATATGTGTAAGGTTTTGCAATAAAGTTGAAGCTTGCTTTATCACTCATATTGAGTCGACTGCATGCCTTCCCTCGCTCGTCGCAAGTGGCGCCCGAACAGGGACCCCCATCCTTGTTTTTCACCGGACAGCGAGATCGGAGAAGCACTGGTAGCAGCGACCAGGGAGCAGAAGATCGGCAGACGCTGCCGCGGCGCGCCTGATCCGTGCTTGAACCCAGGATAATTAAGAAGGGGTTCGCCGTCCGAAAGAAGGCTACCCAAGGGAAAAGGCTGCAAAAATAATTGACCGGATAATTAAGAAGGTCAACGTAGCGCGCAATGGAAATAGAGGTAGCATTCGAAATCTTAAAATGCTTTTTAGAAAAGCGGGGAGTAAGCCAATTAAAAGATCTGGCTGGGTTAATTGCGTTAGGGAAAGCGAAAGGGTTTTTTAAAGACCCTGAAAGTATGTTTGAAGTAGACGAGTGGCGTTCTTATGGAGATTGTTTGTGGGATCTAGTAATCGATGATGAAAAATCAGCAAAGAATTAATGAAATCTTGGAGAGATGTTATTCATTGCATGAAAAGATATAAAACTGAAAAGCGAATAGCACAGGCAACAAAGACAGTATAAAATCTACGACGCTCTAGAGGTTGATCCTAGAGACATTAAAAGAACTAAAGGCAGAACGCATCGCATGAAGAAGGGGCGATGGTCAGACTCCTGCTGCATATGCTCTCTAAGAGAGGACTGAAATATGATGAATATACACTTAGAAGGCTTCTAATTTGGTGCCAAAAAGGGTACCCCCCCGATGCGTCTGTGGCGTTTAAGGCAGAGACGTGGGAGGAAATAGGAAAAATGTTATAGGAACATATTGGGAATGGAGATAAAACCACCGCAGAGTTAGTGACGACATGGAAGTTGATGTTAAACACATTAAAAGCCTTAAAGGCAGAGAGAAAAGCTGCAGCTGATATGGAGGAGGCTGTTAAACCGTCTTCAACCAATCCCCTTTTAACTGAGTCAGAGGGTCCAGGACCTTCAGCGACTCCGA
Organism: Phaethon aethereus; assembly: GCF_964289735.1. Taxonomy (NCBI): domain Eukaryota; kingdom Metazoa; phylum Chordata; class Aves; order Phaethontiformes; family Phaethontidae; genus Phaethon; species Phaethon aethereus. The sequence continues at coordinate 36,639,212 of NC_138581.1, read as the reverse complement.
CTGCACCTCCTGAGGTGCCAGATGCACCGAGTAAACCGGCTGCATAGATAAGTCAGAGAAACAGATCTACGATGATGTATGTGAGGGCAAGACGGGACAACGTTGCCCAGAACAATGTACTCAGTGTTCCCCTGTGTGCCCATGTGAAAGATCAATGGGGCGAGTCTCGAAAGGAGATGGGCAAGCAGCGGAGCTAGCAACAACGTGGCAATTGCTATTGGAGACTGTTTTGAAGAGCCAGGGGCTAGCAGCAGACTCTGCAACAGCTTTTGAGTTACCTACCTGGGAGAAAGCAGGGAAATTGGTGTTTGAGGCAGCCTCTCAAGAGGATCATACGGCTGCGAAAGTGTTAACAACCTGGCGATTAGTCAGAGACTCTATAAAGGCGATAAAATCAGAGCGGATGGCGGCAGCAGCTGCCGCTGCCACAGCCTTGGGAGAGAAGGGAGGCCGAGCTGGGGATGGTGAGAATGAGCAACCCCCGCCCGCCCCCTCCCCCCCCCCCCGCCTCCCCCCCCCGCTAACGCAACCAACGGAGGTGGCGAGTCCTCCTTGGCCCCCGCCTCCTGACCCGTGCCGCAACAGGAGGGGGCTGCCTGGGATGATCCTTCCCCCAAGTCAAGATACGACCCTGCCCAACATTGGCGAGGCATGAGACAAGAGACTTTGGCGGAGAGGGAGGGGACGGAGTGAAGCAGGTACCGGCCAGGTCGGTACGGCCGACAGTAAGACCTGAAGATCTTGTTACACGTCCCACGGACGCAGTCAACTCCGTCGTACCACCAGCTGATGCTTTCACTCTTTTGTATGCGCAATGATGGCTCGTTGACTGTCTCAGCGGCTCTCCCCGGACGGTCAAGAGCAGGAACTTCAATATGCCATATTTGTAAAACGGTGTTGTGGGTTTGTTCTATGTCGTTGTAATTATTGTCACAAATGTATCATTTCTTTTCCAGGGAATCGAAGAGTATATTTCAATTGCTTTTTTACCATTCCCTTAGCAGCTGAGGATGCGGAGAAGTTTGCCTTTACGGTACCATCGGTAAATAAAGGAGAGCTAGCAAAAAGTATCATTGGGTAGTGTTACCACAAGGAATGCAAAATTCACCTACGATGTGTCAGACATTTGTGGCATGGGCTCTAGAACCGGTGTGGAAAAAGTATCCAGATTTAATAATGTATCATTATATAGTTGATATATTAATAGCAGGGACACAATTGAATGCAGACCACATTTTACAGCACTTAGAGCACTATTTAGGAAAACGGGGTTTAAAAATAGCACCAAAAAAAAAAAAAAAAAAAAGGGACCATGGCAATATTTGAGCTGGATTATTACCAGGGCAGCGGTCCACCCACAAAAAATAAAGATTAAGGCGAAAATAGAAAATCTTTCTGATGTCCAAAAATTAATGGGGGATATACAGTGGGTTCGCAATATTTGCGGAATTACTAATGATGATCTAAGGCCATTGATGCCGCTCCTGGAGTCTTCGGTGGAGGCTCCAGAGCGACGTCAACTGAATGAGGATCAACACCAAGCTTTGCAGAAAATTACTGAGAAGATAGCCAGGTCACAGGATGTAAACCCCACGTTAGCCATTTTTCAGAATGCTACCAATAGGTGTAATTATACAACGAGCAACATCTCACGCTCTACTATTGTCCCAATGAGACTCCCTAAAGGAATATTCTTGATTTGTGGTGATCGTGCATGGCAAGGTGTTCCCTCCCGTTTGAGAGGTGGTCCTTACACATTGGGGCACCTAACAATGTTAACTCCCAACACTTCTATGATATTGAACCTTACCCGACGGCATAGAATAAGATGACAGATTTGAAAATATCAGGAAGAGTGCAATGACCAACTGGATTTTTGGACTGCGGACAAAACCATACTAACCTCTTTCCTTGCCCCTGGGGTCGCTGCTGCCCAAGGCTTAGCCACTTTAAATAAATTGGGATGTTGGCTAGCGAAACAAACCAATGCTACTTCTGCAACACTCAGTGCTTTGTTAATGGAAACTGACTCAATAAGGCATGCGACATTGCAAAATAGGGCAGCTATCGACTTCCTACTTTTGGCCCAAGGGCACGGGTGTGAGGAGTTTGATGGCATGTGTTGTATGAATTTAACAGATACCTCACAGTCGGTAACTCAACAATTACAAAAACTGAAGGACTTAACGGACAGGTTACAGACAAGTTCACTAAACCTCGAATCATAGCTGTCAAGTTTGGGCCTAAGTGGATGGTTACAAGACTTAATAAAAGGGGCAGTTGTTATAGTACTTGTTATCTTAATACTAATGCTTATTGTACCATGTTTATTGCATTGTCTACAAGGAATGGTTCAAAAGGTAGTAAAGAATGCTTGGCTAGCTAATAACTCAAACAAGTATCTTACACACCCAATGAATGAGCTTTGTTAGATAATCACGCTCAAAACAAAAAGGGGGAGAGGCTACCACATTACCCTAAGAACGTTTGAATAAAGCCTTATATGTGTTAAATTATTTGCGGAAGGAGAAAGGACCTTTTCAACTGCTAACCAGGGGACGAGGTTGACGGTGGTGGCTGTTTAAAACCATGGGTAAAACCATGGGTAACCCACTTTGCAGGTGCCTCGAAGTGGGTGAGGCCATGGGTGGGGCAGTCGCCATCGTCATCGTTGGACACATCATGACACTATCAGGTGTCATCGCAATCTGGATGCCACCTCAGTCAAAAGAAAATGTAGGGGTAAATCACACTGAAATTTGCAGTATCATGAGATGAACGTGGAAAGCTTTTGAGGCAAAGCGTTCTATAACTACAAATGCTTTGGTAAGATATAATATTGGTCTTCATAGCCTTATACAAGTACCTTTTTTCTATCACTAGGAGTAGTTTATATCACTAGAAGTAGTACAGCTAGAATTGTTTTGCTTTGTAATATTCTGCTATTGACTTAAGCATAAGTTGATATGTGACTGCTGAGTTATGAAAAAATGCCGTGTGAACAAAGCCTACGAACCAATAGACGGGATGGCTGTGGCGCGTGCAGCACGTCTGGCCAGCGGGCGCATACGCCATAGGCTCCCTGTGTTAAAAGGTGACAACTGAGGTGAGTTCTGACACTCGCTGGCCACGTGTGTCGAAACTCGTTCCTCTACAAATGTGTAATACCGGGATTTCCTGAAGGGCAGTGGGCCGGTGTACGGCAAGGCCACCGTTGCCTCCGTGGGGACGCCCACGTAAAGCTGGCACCTACCAACTGCTGGGCTGAGTTCGCGGCACAGGACGATAGAAGAATGTACAGAGGGTCCATCTTTCTCACAGTCCTCGGGTTGCGAATGATCCATCAGGTTTTGTTTATACAAAAACAAAAAGGGGGAGATGTTGGGATCACTCTGCACGGCTCGACCTTAAGGAGAAGGAGCTGCAGCATTGAGAAGCTGGTAAACAGCTAGATATCTGCACGGCTCGGCCTTGAGAAGAGGGAGCTGTGGCACTGGGAAGCTGGTAAACAGCTGGACATCTGCAGGGCTCGGCCTTGAGGAGAAGGAGCTGTGGTAAACAGCTAAGAAGAAGCACTGTATAAGAAAAACAGGATGGAACCCGGACCACGTAGCAGTAACGGCAAGTAGGAGGAGTATGATAATGCAATCTTTAGAGCTAAGCCAATGATTGTAAGACAAGTATGCATAAGGTAGAACTTAGTGTATAAATATGTGTAAGGTTTTGCAATAAAGTTGAAGCTTGCTTTATCACTCATATTGAGTCGACTGCATGCCTTCCCTCGCTCATCGCAGAGGAGGTAGAAAAGTTGGGAGTGAAGTTGAGCCTGGGATGAAGGGAGGGGTGGGGGGAAGTTATTTTTATTTTTGAGAGTTTTTTTCTCCTTATCCTACTCTGTTACAATTAATTGGCAATAAATTAAATTAATTTCCTCAAGTCAAGTCTGTTTTGCCCATGACTGTAATTGGTGAGTGATCTACATGTCCTCATCCTGACTCATGAGATTTTCATCTTATTTTCTCCCCCTATCTTGCTGATGGAGGGAGATTGAAAAAGAGGCTTGATGGATACCTGCTGGCCAGCCAAGCTCGACCCACCACAGCTGCATTTCCACAGGAGGAAGTCACTTGCTAACATCTGAGACACACTTCCAGTTTCTTCTTGTGACAGCCAATTTTGTTTGAAGAAAAAAAAATAAAATTCACATTTAGTGATTATCTCTCTGCAGCTGGTATTGCTTAGGGTGTAAGCACAGAGATCAAACATAATACTGTTGTTTCTTGAATAGAGAACTGTGCATCTGTTACATTCTTCTAACAATACATCAAGAATAAAAGTTACATTTATGAATGAGTCCTGTCAACCTATGCTGCACTGCAGAGACTATATTTCAAGAGTAGTTTTGTTGCAGCTCTAATACTGTTTTTTGGTTCTGTTTATTGTTACATTGGTAAAAGAATTATAGTATGGCCTTTAATTTATATAAATGCATAGTTAAGCATGAAATCATGGTGCAATATTTTTAGACTTTGTTCTCAAAGCAGTTATGGTCTCAAATGGCAAAATGTTGCTGTTTTGAGATGATCACTGTGCAACTACTATTAAAATATAAAGCAAGTTATGCAAATCTTACAATTTAAGTAATAAAGTAATTTTAAAAGAAATTATTAACCAGTGAGTGGGACAGGGATTCAAGCTTTAGACCTAGAAAACTAACTAAAATATGCTCTGGCAAACCCCGGCTGGTGTAAGTAGAACTATTCCATTAATATCTGTAGGCCTACACAAGCCAGGTACCCAGAGATCACTATAGTAAGAAAGAATAGTGCACAAAGTGCAATATTGCAATGCATCTTGAGACTAAGAAGGTCTGGTAAAATGCCTTAATTCATTATGAACATTTATTATCAAACATAACCACATTCCCTAAAAATAGTATCTACATCAGTTATAAACTGGAAATCTTCTAATTAGTTTAATTCAGATTGTGGACCTATCTGTAGCACAAAATCTTTTAACTTTTTGAGCTAAATTTAAGTTATGGAAGATGAATTTTCATTTTCCTACAGTTATCATAACATTAGATTCTCTCTTGCATCTACCAGTTGCTACTTCTTGAAAGTAAAGCATGTGATTTGTCCAAGCAATAGATACACAGCTTTTATTTTAAACACAGCACTCTCAAACCTAATGCTTGACAGCAAACCGTAAGCCATCTCAGGAGATAGCATCGATGTCCTGGCCTCTTGCTGTCCAGATAGACCCCATAATCCTGTACAGACTAGCAAAGGCAATTCACATTTAAAATCATTTTCCTACATGTAGAAGGGTAGATACTTTACACAAAGGTAAACTCAAAATAAAATAACCTTTCCAGTTTTGGAAAGAGATAAACACTGGAGGAGGGAAAAAAAAAAAGTTGTTTTCATTTGATTTGTTACTATCTTGCCTTCCCAGCTCTAAGAACTTTTATTATCAGTTTAGCTAACATTCAGTATTCATCTGTATGTGCCATTTTTAAGTATAAAACACAGTCCCAAAACAGAGTTTTAGAACAAATTTAAAATTTTAAATGTTTTTGAAATAATTATAGAAATTGAAGTGACCTCAGAAACAAAATTATTACATAAATATAATTCCTATACAACTATTTAAAGGTTTTGAAGCCTTATACAGTGATAAAGTTTATTTTCACTTTCAGATTTTAATGAGAAAAAAACAAAACAAAACCCACCTTTTAACTATAAATTGCTATCTAAGTTTCTCCAGAGTTGTTCTTGGCCTATAATCTCTTAAACTAGTGCCCATTAACAGCATTTAGAAGTGTATAGTTTTAAGCATCATAATCATAAGATTTTTAAAAGGTAGTTTTAAACATGTCAGAGTCTAAAACCAAGTCAATCATTAACATATCTGAAAAAACAAAAGAGAAGGAACAAGCAAAGCAGTATATTTTGTATTGCCCAGGAACTAACAACAGAGTACATATTTTTAAGAGTTGCTAACTATTTAAACATAGTTATGTAAAATGCAAGCATTGTGTTTTAATGATATATCAGTACAGTTGGGAAGGACTTCCATTTTAGGAATATATTTGGCGCTAAATATATTTAGGAATATATTTGTTGTTAGTACATTTCCAAACTCTTTTGCAACATATTCCACTGTGATCTTACCTAACAGAAAATCCATTTTATTCTACTAGCTTAACAATATAATGCCCATGAAAGATATCAGATAGATATTCTTAAAAACAAAACATCTAAGGAGGCTTTCCTGTGCTATCTTTTGATAAAATGAGATATTTTAAAGTCCTTTACTCACAAGAGGTGCTCCAATATCTTCATTCCTTCACATTCCTAAATGCAGCTCTGTCTCAGGCCCATTACACTGCATTGTGCTTCACATTAAACATGCTGACGCTGCATCAGCACCCTCCTGCATATCTGGGAGTGTACTCAACCAACAACATCAATATGAGTTTTATCAAATACCATTACAACAGCAATTCTCTCTCATGTTACTAGTAGAAAAAAAAGATACAGTGATCCAACTTCTTATTAAAGATAGCCAGGCTAGGAAGCCGAAGCTGAAAGACAGCACACTATGATAACACTTTATTATCACAGGGAGCCTAGCAGTGGGCTAACATCGCCACACTCCTCCATCACAAAACCCAAAGCAGACCCATGAGGATGGCTTCCATCCACCGAGAGAGATTTAGCTAATAGAGAGAATTTGCACTGCCCACCTCCCCGTCCCTTCTGTGCCTCCCAGGGCAGCACTCACAAGGTGTATGTAGGGTAACTAAAACCAACAATGTTGCAGAGCAAAGATGCCCCATAACCGATCACCAGATATACAGCCATCGCCCCAATGATAGCTGCACAAAGCATGTAAAGGGTTGTATTACCAGGGGAGAGGGGCGAGCCCAGCCCCCTCGAGGCACCTCAGGAGTGGGGCCTGGGCTGAACCTTACCTGTGGCGCCCCGCTGTGGGGGCGGTTCCTGGGGGTTCCCTTCACCTGTCCCCATGTTCTTCCAGGGCAGAGGCCCTTGAGGATGTGAGGTGCTACCCTGTAGAGCTCCTAGAGAAAGTCAGTAAAGAGAAGAGGAAGGCATAGGCGATTCTGGAGCTCTATGCAGTGCAGCCGGAGGAGGAGATTGTGCGGAGCCGCTCAGGCAAAGGCACCCCTCAACTCAAGTGCTTCATCACACCCTGGTGAAGACGCACAGTGACTGGGCTGGGGAGCGGGTGAGGGCACTCACTGATGGCGACGTAGGCCCAGTTCACACCAGTCTTGCTCTCGATTTTCTCCAGCATACTCATTATGCAGTTCTTCTTGTGCAGGAACCTGTCAAATCTCTGCCTCATCGCTGGAGTCATGGCGGCACCAGTGCAGGCGCCTGCTCCTTAGTCCTCACTGGTATTTGCAGTTCTGAGCACGTGGTGGCTAAGGTACAGGCTCTGTGTCTGGAACCACCCACATCACCACCCTCCCAGCTGACAGCGGGAGGCGGAACCACAGATGACATGGGAGCCACACAAACCTGGCCTAGCCCAGAAATCACTGTGCCTAGCCATCTGGGCATGGGGAGCACCTCTCAGCGCAGGGTGGCAAATTGCTCCCTGCAGCAACGGAGGGAGGGAGCCAGCCAGACAGCCAGGCATCTTCCGCCTGTTGCAGGCCCTCAGATCTGGGCCCAGTCCACGAAATGGACATTGGAAACTCCCCCCTGCTACCTCCATTAGCTATCCTTTGTTGAATATTTTAGTATAGAAACGGTTTATTGGAGTGCTGATTGGAAAGAATGGCATTTTCTGATGACCTAGTGTCCTGGTTTCAGCTGGGTAGAGTTAATTTTCTTCATAGAAGCTAGTATGAAGCTATGTTTTGGATTTGGGATGAAAAAATGTTGATAATGTGCTGATGTTTTGAGTTGTTGCTAAGTAGTCAAGGACAGTCCAGCTTCTCGTGCTGACCTGCCAGTGAGAAGGCTGGGGGTGCACGGGAAGCTGGGAGGGGACACAGCCAGGACAGCTGACCCAGGCTGGCCAAAGAGATATTCCATACCATATGACATCATGCTCAGCAATATAAAGCTGGGGGAAGAAGAAGGAAGTGGGGGGGACACGTTCAGAGTTATGGCGTTTCGTCTTCCCAAGTAACCATTATGCGTGATGGAGCCCTGCTTCCCTGGAGATGGCTGAACATCTGCCTGCCGATAGGGAGTAGTGAATGAATTCCTTGTTTTGCTCTGCTTGCGTGTGTGGCTTTTGCTTTCCCTATTAAACTGTCTTTATCTCAAGCCATGAGTTTTCTCATTTGTACTCTTCCAATTCTCTCCCCCATCCCACTGTGGGGGGAGTGAGCGAGTGGCTGCGTGGTGCTTAGTTGCCGGCTGGGGTCCAACCACAACACCTAGGCAAGCCTCAGACTAGGTCACTTGGTTGCAGACTCTCCAGGCTCTGCCTCAGTCTTCATTCCAATTAACATGAGCTGAAACCCCATGTTGTTGAGATCTGGTTTTGGCTGGTTCATAGCTTCTGAGAATTTCTTCCTATTCAGCGCAATCCTATCCTCCACCTTGGTCAGCTTCTCCAAGCAAAACTTTCTCTACTCTCAACTGTTGCTTTTCCTGTGCAATCTACCTCCTGTTCTGAGACTCCTTTCTGACTGCACAAACTGTTTACCCTTTTTTATTTTCTGTTACCTTCTTTCCTTGTGCCAATGCAAACAGAAAACAAAAATTCATTTCCAAATTTTTTTGTTGCCTTCCTTTGGAATCAGAGTTGACTGATAAGCAAAGATTAAAAATCTGTTTGACTATATCACTTGGTGATTCTGTATGTTGCCTGGAGCCGTGAGGTGCTGTGGGTACTAGGGAAAACTTCTCAACTCTGTACCTGGCCATCCTAGCATCTTAATTACCCTTGAAGCTTGATGAGAGGCACTGACAATTTCTCAGTGCCCTCAGCACATCTCTGCACACAAGTTCCCCAGAGGGACCTATACACTACTTGATGTGGACTTTTTCTCTCTGCAGAAATACTATAACCTGAGCGTGTCAGCTTTACCTAAACTTGCTTTGCATAAGCTGAGTGAAAGAAGTGCACATTTATTTTAGCAAAGCAAAGGTTAAAGTCTGAATTATAAAATTGATAAAAAAGTTCTAAATGTGAAAAAACAAACAAAAATGATATACAGTTCCAAATCCCACTTAATAACAGATTTATTCTTGGATTTCTGGCTAAACTCAAATCTTTCAGACATGTCTCAAAAATGCAGCAAGCAGAAATATGCAGGTGGGCTCTCTTCCAGCTCTCCTGTTCTGGTGGCTTGGCAGCACTGTGTTTATATTTATTATGTTCTTCAGTTAGTATATTTCTCCTATGTTAGGCAGCTTATTATCCAACAGTATTTCATAAGTTATATAACATTAGACACATTTACTTTATCAGCCACACTACCATTTTTTTTCAGAAACCATGAATGGGATAATAGCAGCATAGATGACAGATATGGTATCAAAGTGCATTTTCTAAAACTTTTTTCTATCAGTTGTAGGGGCTCCTGGTATTGTATCTGCATGAACAAAAAATGAGGTAAGAGAGCAGGGAAAAGCACTAGCAGGAAGAGCTGATTTTCCCTGATCACAGCTTCAGAAGAGCTTCCTACTTGAAAGTGACAGATTTCCCTTATAACCTCCAGGATGTGGGTGTTTCTGGACCAAAGATACTGTTGTGGTTTAACCCCAGCTGGCAGCTAAGCATCATGCAGCTGCTCGCTCACTCCTCCCGCCCCCCCCAGTGGGATGGGGAGGAGAATCAAAAAAAAAAAGGTAAAAATTGTGGGTTGAGATAAAGACAGTTTAATAGGACAGCAAGGGAAGATAAAATAACAATAACAATAATAAAAGAATATACAAAATAAGTGATGCACAATACAATTGCTCACCATCCGCTGACCGATGCCCGGGCAGTTCCCAAGCTGTGGTGCCCCCAGCCAACTCCCCCCAGTTTATATACTGAGCATGACATCATATGGTATGGAATATCCCTTTGGCCCATCTGGGTCAGCTGTCCTGTCTGTGCCCCCTCCCAGCTTCTCGCTGGCAGGGCATGAGAAGCTGAAAAGTCCCTGACTAATGTAAGCACTACTTAGCAACAACTAAAACATCAGCATATTATCAACGTTATTCTCATATTAAATCCAAAACGCAGCACTATACCAGCTCCTAGGAAGAAAACTAACTCTATCCCAGCCGAAACCAGGACAGATGCATCTTATGCCACCAGGGAAACTGTGGTTTGGAGTTTCAGCCTTTTTCATGTAAAAGCACTTGTAATTGCAGTGATTTCTGTAGGGAAATATGAAGAGAGATATTTTTTGTATTCTATGTTATATATGTCCCCAGCAACAAGGAATCCTGAGCAATGGGGACTTACCAATTTGCACTCAGACCCTCCCATCTGTCCCTCCATCTAGCACCATCTGTCCCTCCATCTAGCAGTATTTGGGTGTTGTTAGTGCTTGACTTCCCTTCCTCTGTTGAAGTATATTGTGTGAGCCACTCATCATCTCAAGTTTCACAGCAAAAAAAGTTAGTGGGGCTGTATTGGGAAGACATTGCATTCAAGGAGTTAGTGATCTTGAGCAAGCCACGTTTGCTCTATTGAACCTTGTAGTTAAGGCTTGAGAAGCCTGTATTTTAGCATGAATAGCTGCTGCATGGAAACCTGCTGGAGTGTCCTGTGCCAGCCTGTGCACACTGATGGATGTTATGACAGAGAGAACATTCCAGCTTCTCAGGAGAAGGTATATGGTTTTGTTTGTTACAAAATAAAAGGCACCACAGCATGGGAGGGGGGGATGAACCTCTCCATGGACAGAATCTGCACAGCATGCTGTGATAAAATCAATCTTTTATCTAAAAGTGCAGCAAGAAGTTCTCATGCAAACATCGTTTATGAATAGAGTTGTTGTTTTCTTGTAAGAAAAATATATAATAGCTCAAAGGACCAAAAAGGAGGAACTTTTTTCCATGGACGGGATCTGGCAGCATGCTTTGGTAAAATCAATCCAGGGTCCATCTGATGCTGCACAAACACAGGGTACCCAGCATCAGAAGGAATGTAAGATTTACTCACTATCTATATTCCTCTTTTTATTCTGTCTTATTAAGGCAGCTATTTTATTAAGCCATTTGTTGTTGGGACTTTCTTATTGAGATCCAGAAAGAACCCTGCACCATCTGTTTCTCTCATCTCACCCCACCCCTGTGCAGAACACTCGCATTATCCAACTCCCAAAAGAGTGACTGAACTGCTAACAGGCACCTCTAGTTCACACCTCCTCAAGTGAAAAGATAGTGTGACATTGCTTGCTTATAGAAGAAAGAGAGCACCAAGCAGCTCAAAGCCTCGGTTAGCCTTGATGTAACCAAGGTGATGGGGATATCAAACGATAATTAGAAAATAGGATAGTAATAAAAGACGTAACTATAGGAATAGGTTATGCATCAGTGTTATGCACCAGCAGTGCTGCTTGAGGACTCACCTGACCCTTCCCATCTTGATTTAATTATCAAGGAATTAAGTGTAACATTGTGATCATGGGATTATGTTTTGTTCTAATAACAAGTAGTTAGAAAGAAGGAACACCTTGGTCAGTTCTACGGTCCGGTGGGTAGGTAATTATTCATTCTATAGTCCTGTCTTAAAACAAAGGACTGTGGGGTGAAGGATTGCATATTGGGCCGACAGCCTGTGAAAGCCTATTGAGTGTTGCCAAGTTTAAGTGAACTTTGTAGGAAAGGTAATTCCGGCAGGGGGAGATCGCGACCACCGACTCAGAGACCACCCACTCAAGAAACCCTCCGACTCAAAAGATTAAGGAAGTAAAGTCCCAAGAAATTATAGTGAGCATGCGTGGTCATTTACATGGTAGGCGAGGAATACTTAACCAATCATTGTATGGATACTTGATGAATATGTATTAATCTTGTAATCATAGGCCTATAAATGTTTGACTTTTGAACTGATTGAGCGAACACGATTTAGGAGGAGCTATCCCCCGTGTTCCCGGCGCCGTGAATAAAGAATGCCTGCCTTTTAACACTACATTGGTGTTACGAGGTTTATTCCCGATTTCGGTGACAGTTTTGGCGACCCAGGTGGGACCCTGCTTGTGAATCTCGACGGATCCGTGGGATCACAGGACCTCCAGCCGGCACCGAGGGATTCTCGGGGAGAACCTCTGATCCCCGGACCGAAGAATTCTGAGCAAGTCCCCTGGAAAGGTAATAAGGCATTCTTTTAAGAAATTGAAGTAACGTGGATTCGAGTCCCACTAGCTCGCTCGTAAGGCGCGGCGAAAGCTACGCAGAGTAGGGCTGAAAGGTACCTCTGGAAAGGGTGAGGGTACGAGACCCTCACAAGGAATGCCTGCCTATAAGACGCGGCCAAAGCCTCGCAAGGTTGGACTAGGGGCCCAGGTAAGGAGGTTGGGGGATTTCTAGCAGGGGGCTAGAAGATCCAGAGGGACCCTCGAGGAGAGTAGGGGTCCCTCTGACTAGTGCCTGTGATAGTGCACAATCACACCCACTAGTCTTGGGAAAATGGGAACGTTTCCGAGTAAGAAAGCTATTCTGCAAAAGACACCTTTGGGATGTATTTTACGGCATTGGAAAAATCTGGGGGTGATCCTATGACTCGGAAACAATTAATTGAGTACTGTAATCATTGGTGGCTAATGTATAGACTAGGAAGTGGGGAGAAATGGACAGAAAATGGGACATTGCAATATAACACCATCTTGCAATTAATGTTGTTTTGTAAAAAGGAGGGTAAATGGGAAGAAATGGCTTATGTTGATTTGTTCTTTACGCTACGAAATCATCCAGAGTGGCAGAGACAGTGTGGAATACATCCATATGATCCCATGGTAATGGTTGTACAAAAAGGGAAATGTGATGGGAATTCGGGGAAATGTTGCTCTTCTTGTAAGACCGAAAAGAATGATTGGAGGAAGGAAAGTGAGGAGGAAGATATTGAATTGATGATTGCCCCTCACCGAAGGAGGGAGAGAGAGAGAAGAATCCAAGATTTGGATAATGACAGTGACGATTCCCCTGCTTCTCCCGAGGAGGGAGAAGGAGGGGAATCTAGTCCAATTTCAAGAAGGACGAGGGGAAGGAGAGGAGAAATTGGAGCAGTTTCCCTTCAAGCCCCTCTCTGAGAAGCAGTGGGAAACGATGGTCCAATATTAGTGAGAGTTCCCTTTTCAATTACTGATTTAAGATCCTGGAAAGAAACAGCAGGTGTTTATCAGGAGGATCCCGAAAAAGTAGCTAGGGTAGTTGAAACAATAATTAGAACACAGGATCCTGATTGGAATGATTTGCAAGTAATATTAGATACTTTACTTGATGAAACTGATAAAAGAATGGTATTAACTACTGCTAGGAAGCAAGCAGAAGGGGCACACGCTAATGGGGATTTACAAGGAACAGTAGATCAAAATTTCCCATCTGTAAATCCTGAATGGGACCCTAATCAGCCGGGACCCAGAGCAATGCTAAGTAGATATCAGAGATGGATCCTATATGGTGTTAGGAATGCGATGCCGAAAGCAATAAATTGGTCAAAAATTTATGAGGTAAGACAAGAATTGAATGAGTCTCCTTCAGCCTTTATGGAAAGACTGAAGACAACCGCCAGAAAATATACTAATTTGGACCTAGAAAGACCAGAAGAAGTAGTACAATTGGCCTCTATATTTATGGGACAATCGGCTCCGGATATTAGAAAAAAGCTTCAAAAATTGGAAGGGCCCGAATCTAGGGATTTGGGTAAAATGCTCGAGATTGCCTGGGCTGTATATAATAATAGAGAAAAGGAAAAAGAGGTGAGACAAGCACGAAGGGATGGAAGGCTACTGGCAGTATTGGCTGGGAATAACAGGATAGGCAGAGGGAGAGGACGAGGAATGAATATCAGAGAAAGAAGGAAGATAAGACTCCGATTGGCAGAGGATCAGTGCGCTGTTTGTAAGGAACACGGGCACTGGAAAAAAGAGTGTCCCAAGGCAGGAGAATTAGATCCGACCCTCCAAGCAATTAAATTAATGACTTTAGAAGAAGAATCATGAAGGGGACCGGGGGAATCAACCCTAGCTGAACGTCTGGTTACATTGAAGCTAGGGGATGAAGAAATAAAATTTTTGGTAGATACAGGAGCTACTTATTTGGTATTGAATTTGTGTAAAGGGAAATTTAGTCATAAATCAGTAGATGTTGTTGGTGCGACAGGGCAAAAGGAAAATTGGCCATTCTTAGAACCATTAAAGTTTAAATTGGGAAAACAATGGGTAACTCATCAATTTCTGTATATGCCTGAGTGTCTGCTGCCTTTGCTGGAACGAGATTTGCTGAGTAAATTGGAGGCACAAATAACCTTCAAAGATGGAGAAATTAAATTGTTAATACCAGAATCAAAAGCCATAGAGGCAAGAGTGTTTATGTTACAGGATTCCTACAGGGAAGAACAAATCCCAGAAGAAGTGGAAAATGCAGTAATTCCTTTGGTTTGGGCGAGTGGAATTCCGGGACGATCTAAATTGGCAGAGCCGGTAAAAGTGATTTTAAAACCTGGAGCCAAGCCGGTAAGACAAAAACAATATCCTATTAAGTGGGAGGCTCGAAAAGGATTAGAGGGGTTGATTACAAATTTTTTAGAATACAGACTATTGACAGAGTGTGAATCAGAATATAATACTCCCATATTACCGGTGAAGAAATCTGGAGGCCAGGAGTATCGATTAGTTCAGGATTTAAGGGCTATAAATCAGATAGTCCAAGATATACACCCAGTAGTGGCTAACCCATATACTTTACTGACTTCTTTGAAAGAGGAACATAAGTGGTTTACTGTACTAGATTTAAAGGATGCCTTCTTCTGCATACCTCTAGATATAGGCAGCCAAAACATATTTGCTTTTGAATGGGAAAGTCCGGCCACAGGGCAAAACACCCAATTGACATGGACTATACTTCCACAAGGATTCAAAAATAGCCCTACGATATTTGGGAATCAATTGGCCAAGGAATTAGAGATATGGAAGAGACAGGACCAAAGGGGAAGTGTTCTGCTACAATATGTGGATGATATCTTGATTGCAGCAGAAAGCAAAGAAAAATGTCTCGAAGTTACTATCAGTCTATTAAATTTCCTAGGCCAAGGAGGATATAGAGTCTCCAGAAATAAGGCCCAAATAGGAAAAGAAACAGTAATTAATTTGGGATTTGAAATATCCCAAGGACAGAGACAATTGGGAAATGAAAGAAAAGAAGCTATCTGTCAAATTCCTGAACCAAGTAGCCCAAAAGAATTAAGAACTTTCCTGGGGATGGTTGGGTGGTATCGACTTTGGATTTTGAATTATGGACTTTATGTAAAACCATTATACGAAGCTTTAAAGGAATCCAAGGATCGATATTTGACTTGGACGCCTCAATGTCAGAAATCGTTTAGAGAACTGAAAAAGGCATTAATGATGGCACCTGCTCTGGGACTACCTGATGTGACCAAGCCTTTCGAGCTGTTTGCACATGAGAGACAACATCTGGCCCTTGGAGTGCTGACGCAGCATTTGGGACCCTGGAAACGACCAGTGGGGTACTTCTCTAAACAACTTGACAACGTGAGTAAGGGATGGCCAGGATGTTTACGTGCTGTGGCAGCAACAGTATTGCTGATCCAAGAAGCTCGAAAACTGACCATGGGTCAAAAGATGGTGGTGCATGTACCACATATGGTAATAACTGTTCTAGAGCAAAAGGGGGGTCACTGGCTATCCCCCAGCAGAATGCTGAAGTATCAGGTTGTCGTATTGGAACAAGATGATGTGGAATTGAAAACCACACCGATTGTTAATCCAGCAATATTTTTGTCAACAGAGAATCCAACAGGAAATTTAGAACATGATTGTTTGTTAACCATTGAACAAGTTTATTCCAGCAGACCAGACCTGAGAGATGAACCCCTGGAAAACCCTGATCTGGAGCTATATACAGATGGAAGCAGTTTTGTACGAGAAGGAAAATGAATGGCTGGGTATGCTGTTGTCACCACCTCTGAAGTAGTAGAATCAAGGACACTACCTGTAAGTACCTCAGCACAGAAAGCAGAATTAGTGGCATTAAGGCGGGCTCTACAAATAGCTGAAGGAAGAAGGGTGAATATTTGGACTGATTCTAAATATGTGTTTGGCGTAATCCATGCTCATGGAGCCATCTGGAAAGAAAGAGGACTGCTGTCAGCTCAAGGAACATCAATCAAATATAAGGAGGAAATTCTACAACTCCTGGAAGATGTGCAGAAACCAAAAGAAGTGGCAGTAATGCATTGTAAAGCTCATCAGTTTGGTCAGACGGCTGTAAATGTAGGTAATCGATTGGCAGACAAAGCTGCAAAAGAGGCCGCAGAACGAGGTATCCTTGCACTAGTACCAGTAAAACAAATAAAATTTTTAGACTCAAAGCCAAAATATAATAAATTGGATGAGCAGTTAGCAGAACAATTAAAAGCATCCCAAAATGCAGAAGGATGGTGGGTGACATCAGAAAAACAGGTGATAGTAACCCCGCAAGTTATGACAGAACTCGCAAAAGAAAAGCATGAACAAACACACTGGGGAGTAGATGCTATGGTAGCAAGTCTAAAAACATTTGTAGTATGTGTAGGAATGACAGGAATAGTTAAATCAATAATAGCTAAATGTCCGATCTGCCTTAAAAATAACCCCATGAACCAAAAGAAGCCACCTCTAGGAATGATAAAACAAGGAAATTCTCCAGGAGATTATTGGCAAATTGATTTTTCTGAGTTACCCAGACAAAATGGATACAGGTATCTATTAGTACTAATTGATACATTTTCTGGATAGCCGGAAGCTTTCCCTTGCCGCACCAACAAAGCTAGGGAGGTAGTTAAAGTGTTGCTGAAAGAAATAATACCGAGATTTGGAGTGCCAGTAGGAATATCCTCTGATAGAGGACCACATTTTGTGGCAGAGATAGTTCAACAAATAAGTAAAATTTTGGGTATAAAATGGGACTTACATACCCCTTGGAGGCCACAGTCGAGTGGAAAAATTGAGAGAATGAATCAAACATTAAAAAGACAAATAAGTAAGATTTGCCAGGAAACATCTTTAAAATGGCCACAGGCTTTACCATTAGCTCTCTTGAGAATCAGGATCCAACCAAGATCAAGAGACGGTATAAGTCCATATGAAGTCCTGTATGGTAAACCATACCAGACTCCTCTAATCCCAGGGGATATGAAGGTAGCTGGGGAAACTGATTTGAAAGTGTATCTAATTTCTTTAGGAAAAGTCCTTGGAGCACTTTGGAGATATATCGTGCTGACTAGGTCACTTGCCTTGGATACGCCTGTACATCAGTATCAGCCAGGCGATCTTGTATATATCAAGACTTGGAACTCTGAACCACTGCAAGAAAAGTGGAAGGGACCATTCCAGGTACTGTTGACAACTTATACTGCAATCAAGGTAGGAGGAGTGGAACCGTGGATACACTACACCCGAGTGAAGAAAGCCCCGTCATGGAAGGTCATTAACAGGGATTCAGAGACTGCAAAGCTGACTTTAAAACGTATTTAAGAAATTATCATTGTAAATATGGAAAGACAGGTTTTGATTTGGAAATTGATGATGTTGGGAGCATTGTTTGGGGTAATAATAGACCAATTGGAAGGGAAAGTTGGAGACGAAGTAGGACAATTAACACACGTCCCAAAAAGAACCCCAGAGGAGAACTTAATGACAGGACTGATAAAGGAATTTGCTAATCTACAAAATGTGACCCAAATAACCGCATGTCTTCCAATTCCAAGAACAGTAGGTGAATCAATTCCATGGGGAATCTTAACAACAAATTTGAGCGCAGTAAGCACAAGAGATGAACAATTGTGCAAAGAAATAAGTAGAGACCTCACCGTACATGATCCTGAGGAAGCCGGACGTGTAGTTCGTAATTGTAAAAATCAAACCGAGCAAGAGACAAAGGTTACATGGGATTCAGTGTGGTCTATGGCTATTTTATCTCAATTTCAATATATGGCTAATACTTCATGGTGTTTTACTTGGGATGGAACAGTCTTTACAGTTTTTCCATCAGTTGATGACAGGGGAACCACATCCAGGGAAAAGGAGGATATAGTACCCTGGTGGAATTGTAAAAAGATATATAATTGCAACACAGTTGATAGAGCAGTTCAAGAAATCCCTCCCTTAGCAGCTGCATTGAAATATGGGTGTTGGTGTAGAGGACTCAAGAATGATTTAGATTTGACTGAAACATATAAAATTAGAAGGGGATCAACATTTAATTGTAGATGGTCTACAGTTCAGAGTCCAGGACATTTAGTTTGGGCAATGAGTGATGGAACTTGGACTACCCATTTACCGGCGGATGGGAAAGTGAAACAAATTACTTTAGGAATGCCGACATTATGTCCAATCTGGAAGAAAGCTCCCTTTAGGGGAGATTCTGAAAATTTAAAGTTAATACGGACAAAAAGATCACAAATTGATGATGATGATTGGAATGAACCTTTGGCAGGAGTGAAACTTGGATGGGCCTTAGAATCCCTATTGACTCCTTTGTCAACCTATAGGAATAGAGCTTGGTTGTATAAGCTGACAGGACAGGTGGAGAAATTGGCTAATGTAACAAAAAAAGGGTTCAAACAGTTAAATTTACAACTACAAGCGACTTCAAAAATGGTTTTACAGAACAGGATGGCCTTGAATATGCTCCTATTAAAAGAACATGGAGTTTGCGGATACCTGAGAGATAAGATAGATCATTGTTGCATACATATCCCAAATGTTACCCAGGATGTTGAACATGACCTGGATCTATTGGAACAGATAGAAAAAGATACCCAGAGAATACAACAGAATATGCAGGTAGATTGGTTTGATAAAATTTTCAGTGGATTAGGGTGGAATTTGAGTACTTGGGTGAAGTCCTTGATTAGCACTATGTTATTGTTGCTATTAATATTCTTAGGAGTGTTATTCATTTATCATTGTTTAAGAAGAGAATTCTATAGAAGAGCGGCAATTGACCGTAAAATTATACTTGCCATGACTACAGGGGGACACCAAAGTTTAAATGGACTAACTGATAATGCTCCTACCATCAAACAATAAAGTGATTGAATGTTAATAAGGAAATTAATTTGTAATGGAAGTATTGAAAAGAGATTATTTCAAAACTTCCAAAGGGGGGAAATGTAACCAAGGTGATGGGGAAATCAAACGATAATTAGAAAATAGGATAGTAATAAAAGACGTAACTATAGGAATAGGTTACGCATCAGTGTTATGCACCAGCAGTGCTGCTTGAGGACTCACCTGACCCTTCCCATCTTGATTTAATTATCAAGGAATTAAGTGTAACATTGTGATCATGGGATTATGTTTTGTTCTAATAACAAGTAGCTAGAAAGAAGGAACACCTTGGTCAGTTCTACGGTCCGGTGGGTAGGTAATTATTCATTCTATAGTCTTGTCTTAAAACAAAGGACTGTGGGGTGAATGATTGCATATCGGGCCGATAGCCCGTGAAAGCCTATTGAGTGTTGCCAAGTTTAAGTGAACTTTGTAGGAAAGGTAATTCCGGCAGGGGGAGATCGCGACCACCGACTCAGAGACCACCCACTCAAGAAACCCTCCGACTCAAAAGATTAAGGAAGTAAAGTCCCAAGAAATTATAGTGAGCATGCGTGGTCATTTACATGGTAGGCGAGGAATACTTAACCAATCATTGTATGGATACTTGATGAATATGTATTAATCTTGTAATCATAGGCCTATAAATGTTTGACTTTTGAACTGATTGAGCGAACACGATTTAGGAGGAGCTATCCCCCGTGTTCCCGGCGCCGTGAATAAAGAATGCCTGCCTTTTAACACTACATTGGTGTTACGAGGTTTATTCCCGATTTCGGTGACATTGAGATCCAGAAAGAACCCTGTATCCTACCCATGAAAATTTCACAACTGGTCTGTGTTGACTGAGGAGAGAGGCTAAGCCACAAAGTATAGAATTACAAGAGTAATTCTTTTATTCATGCACATGAGGTGTCCCATTTTACACATGATTCTTATATGTTTAAAGCATTCAAGTACAACATGATTTGACTAATCGCTACTTAACATACATACACTACTGTTTTGCATAGTGACTATAATTCTATGACATCATTATCCATCTACTTCTTTCTTGATCTAGACGTCCCTGGAGTCAGTCTTGCTACAGTTACTTATCTATGATGCCAGACAATGGGAGGGTTTCACAGAGGTGTTAGAGGAGCTAGGATGCTGGCGTTATTTTGGTAGTCCAGGGATATCCTTTATTCTTCAGGGTGGGGGCTGTCTTTCTCCTCCTTGCAATGAGCTGGGGTCCTTTAGTCATGCTTACTTAAGCAGGACTATGCAGTATACAGTGTAAACTATATATATCTTAAGAAAGTTCACGCAATTTCATACTATAAAGACTAACTGGTACAATAGTTAGGTGTCGTGGTTTAGCCCCAGCTGGCAACTAAGCACCACGCAGCCGCTCATGCACTCCCCCTCCCGCAGTGGGACGGGGGAGAGAATTAGGAAAAACCTCGTGGGTTGAGATAAACACGGTTTAATAGGACAGAAAGAAAGAAGGGAACAATAATGATAATACCAACAAAGGAATGTACAAGAACAAGTGAGGCCCAATACAGAAATTGCTCACCACCCCGTGATCGACAGCCCGTCCCCGAGCAGCGATTTCCACCCCCCGGCCAACTCCAGTTTATGTACCGGGCATGACGTCGGATGGTAGGGAATATCTCTTTGGCCAGTCTGGGTCAGCTGTCCCGGCTGTGTCCCCTCCCAGCTCCCCGTGCACCCCCAGCCTGCTCGCTGGCAGGCCAGCACAAGAAGCTGGGCTGTCCTTGACGGCTCAGCAACAACCCAAAACATCAGCACATTATCAACAGTTCCTCATCCCAAATCCAAAACACAGTCTCACACTAGCTTCTGTGAAGAAAACCAGCTCTATCCTGGCTGAAACCAGGACAGTATCCACCCCTTATTCCATACCATTTACGTCATGCCCAGGTCCTATACGTTTCAATACATTCCAATTATTCATTATTACTCTTCCTGTCTTTTAATATATACACACAGATATCACTTTCTTAGTCCATGGGCCATCACTTTAAAATGTCTATGGAGTTCAGTCAGTCCATGACTCTGGGCTTCATCCATCATAGCAGTCTCTCAGGGCAGGGGAGATGGTATGTGGTGTTGGATTGTCATCTGGCACAGTCCATGTCCATGATGTGCAGGTCGAAGATGTCGATCTCGAGGGATTTGTTGGGCGCAAGATGCTGAAGCCAGTTCTGGTTCCATCACTGCTGCATGTTGCTTGGTTTCAGTGAAGCTCATTCTTCATCAGTCTGGGTGATTCTTACTATAATACCATTGATATGGTAGATAGCAGCCATAGTAGTAATGT
Source organism: Phaethon aethereus (assembly GCF_964289735.1). Lineage (NCBI taxonomy): Eukaryota > Metazoa > Chordata > Aves > Phaethontiformes > Phaethontidae > Phaethon > Phaethon aethereus. The sequence continues at coordinate 36,617,619 of NC_138581.1, read as the reverse complement.
CATACTGAACAATTAACATAATACAATTCAAATCATTGACTGTTTTCACCCGAAATCAAGTCTCCTTGAGGTACACATCGGACTTCCCCATCCTTCCGCATTACCCACCAAGTGCACCCAGGTCCCTGGGCAAAGGCAATCCCACGAACGGGTTTGCCTTTTCCTAATGCAGGAGTAACCCAGACTGTCTTCCCCAGCATGTTTCTCACATGCACCACAGGGACTTTATCCCCTTCTACAGTACGTAGAAGTTTTGATTGGGCAGGGCCGGCTCTATTAGTAGATCCCCTAGTGTTGACTAACCAGGTGGCTTTGGCTAAATGTTTATCCCAATTTTTGAATGTCCCATCACCCATTGCTCTCAGTGTAGTCTTTGACAGTCCGTTGTATCATTCAATTTTTCCGGAAGCCGGTGCATGATAGGGGATGTGATACACCCACTCAATGCCGTGCTCTTTGGCCCAGGTGTCTATGAGGTTGTTTCGGAAATGAGTCCCATTGTCCGACTCAATTCTTTCGGGGGTGCCATATCGCCATAAGACTTGCTTTTCAAGGCCCAGGAGAGTGTTCCGGGCGGTGGCATGGGGCACAGGGTACGTTTCCAGCCATCCGGTGGTCGCTTCCACCATGGTAAGCACATAGCGCTTGCCTTGGCGAGTTTGTGGAAGTGTGATATAGTCAATCTGCCAGGCCTCCCCATATTTATATTTCAACCATCGTCCTTCATACCAGAGGGGCTTTAACCGCTTGGCTTGTTTGATCGCAGCACACGTTTCACATTCATGGATAACCTGTGCAATAGCATCCATGGTCAGGTCCACCCCTCGATCCCGAGCCCATCTATATGTTGCATCTCTTCCCTGATGGCCTGAGGTGTCATGGGCCCACCGAGCTATAAATAATTCACCCTTATGTTGCCAGTCCAGATCCACCTGAGCCACTTCAATCTTAGCAGCCTGATCCACCTGATGGTTGTTTTGATGTTCTTCGGTGGCCCGACTCTTGGGTACGTGAGCATCTACATGGCGTACTTTTATGACGAGATTCTCTAGTCGGGCAGCAATATCTTGCCACAATTCAGCAGCCCAGATGGGCTTGCCTCTGCGTTGCCAGTTGCTCTGCTTCCATTGCTGCAGCCACCCCCATAGAGCATTTGCTACCATCCATGACACAGTATAAAGATAGAGTACTGGCCATTTTTCTCGTTCAGCAATATCTAAAGCCAGCTGGATGGCTTTCACCTCTGCAAACTGACTTGATTCACCTTGTCCTTCAGCGGCTTCTGCAACTCGTCGTATAGGGCTCCATACAGCAGCTTTCCACCTTCGATGTTTGCCTACAATACGACAGGACCCATCAGTAAACAGGGCATATTGCCTTTCGTTCTCTGGCAGTTCATTATATGGTGGAGCCTCTTCAGCACGCGCCACCTCCTCTTCCGGTGATATTCCAAAATCTTTGCCTTCTGGCCAGTCCATGATCACTTCCAAGATTCCCGGGCGATTAAGATTTCCTATTCGAGCCCGCTGTGTAATAAGCGCAACCCACTTACTCCACGTAGCATCAGTCGCATGATGTGTAGAGGGGACCCTCCCTTTGAACATCCAGCCCAGCACCGGCAGTCGGGGTGCCAGGAGGAGCTGTGCTTCAGTACCAACCACTTCTGAGGCAGCTCGAACTCCTTCGTATGCCGCCAATATCTCCTTTTCAGTTGGAGTATAGCGGGACTCAGATCCCCTATATCCTCGACTCCAAAACCCTAGAGGTCGACCTCGAGTCTCTCCTGGTGCCTTCTGCCAGAGACTCCAGGTAGGGCCATTCTCCCCAGCTGCCGTGTAGAGCACATTTTTAACATCTTGTCCTGCCCGGACTGTCCCGAGGGCTACGGCATGAACTATCTCCTGTTTGATTTGTTCGAAGGCTTGTCGTTGCTCAGGGCCCCATTTAAAATCGTTCTTCTTCCGGGTCACTTGATAAAGAGGGCTTACAATCAGACTGTAATTTGGAATATGCATTCTCCAGAAACCCACAATGCCCAGAAATGCTTGTGTTCCTTTTTTGCTAGTTGGTGGAGACATAGCTGTTATTTTGTTGATCACATCCGTTGGGATTTGTCGACGTCCATCTTGCCATTTTATTCCTAAAAACTGCATCTCTTGTGGAGATCCCTTGACCTTACTTTGTTTTATAGCAAAACCAGCTCTTAGAAGGACTTGAATTATTTTCTGCCCTTTCTCAAAAACTTCTTCTGCTGTGTTGCCCCTTACAATGATGTCATCAATGTATTGCAGATGCTCTGGAGCTTCACCCTGTTCCAGCGCAGTTTGTATCAGCCCATGGCAAATGGTAGGGCTGTGTTTCCACCCCTGGGGCAGTCGATTCCAGGTGTATTGGACACCCCTCCAAGTGAAAGCAAACTGTGGCCTGCACTCTGCCACCAAAGGGATTGAGAAAAATGCATTAGCAATATCAATGGTGGCGTACCACTTGGCTGCCGTTGACTCCAGTTCATATTGAAGTTCTAGCACGTCCGGCACGGCAGCGCTCAGTGGTGGTGTGACTTCATTCAGGCCACGATAGTCTACTGTCAGTCTCCACTCTCCATTAGACTTTCGCACTGGCCATATGGGGCTGTTAAAGGGTGAGCGAGTCTTGCTGATCACTCCTTGGCTCTCCAGCCGACGAATCAGCTCATGGATGGGGATCAGGGAGTCTCTGTTGGTGCGATATTGCCGCCGGTGCACTGTTGTGGTAGCGATCGGCACCTGTTGTTCTTTGACCCTGAGCAACCCCACCACAGAAGGGTCCTCTGAGAGACCAGGCAAGGTGGACAGCTGTTTAATTTCTTCCGTCTCCAAGGCAGCTATACCAAAAGCCCACCGGTACCCTTTTGGGTCCTTGAAATACCCTCTCCTGAGGTAGTCTATGCCCAGGATGCACGGAGCCTCCGGGCCAGTCACAATGGGGTGCTTCTGCCACTCCTTCCCAGTTAGGCTCACTTCAGCCTCCAGCACACTCAGCTGTTGGGATCCCCCTGTCACTCCAGAAATACAAATGGGTTCTGCCCCTATATGCCTTGATGGCATTAGACTACATTGTGCACTGGTGTCCACTAAAGCCTTATATTCCTGTGGGTCTGATGTGCCAGGCCATCTAATCCACACAGTCCAATAAACTCAGTTGTCCCTCTCCTCTGCCTGGCTGGAGGCAAGGCCCCTCTAGTCCTGGTCATAGTACTCGTTACCCACTTCTTGTAAATAGGAATCAGAAGTCCCTTCAAGAGGATCAGAGGTGAGATCAGCTCTTCTATTCTTTCTGGGGAACTGCCCACTGGAAAGTGGAGCGACAATTTTTCTGGAGGAACCTGAACCCCCCTTTGTAATTGTTTTTCCTTGCAGCTCGTGTACTCGTGCCTCTAGGTTCGAGGTAGGTTTTCCATCCCACCTCCTCATTTCCTCTCCGTAGTCACGCAAGTGAAACTACAGGGTGGCTTGTGGTGTGTATCCTCTATATCCTCTCTCTTGAGCAGAAGGGCGCTTACTCCCAATGGCTGAGATACTGGTCCGTACGGGTGGAGGGTAGGGCATATCCTCTTTGAATTGCTGGAACTCCCAGGACAGTTTCTCTACAGCAGAGACGCAGGCCCGTAGGGAGGAAGAGAGACTTTCTTCATATTGCCGGAGTTGGCCAGCCAATTCATCCACTGTTGGTCTCTCTCCGTCTTTCCAGGCCATTACTGCTAATGAGTTGGCATATGATGATGGTGCACTCCGTACAAACTTCCGCCACATAGGTCGCGTGCAATTGACTTCATCTGGATCTTTGCATGATTGTCCATTGTCCAAGCCACCATAAACCACTTCCAGCACAGCTAGCTCCATCAGGTACTGGATACCTTTCTCCATGGTGGTCCGCTTGCCTGGGTGACATAGAACATCTTCCTTGAAGGGATACCTTTCCTTCACACCCGACAGGAGTCGTTTCCAGAGGCTGAGGACTCGTGCACCTTTTCCAATTGCTTTGTCAATGCCCCCTTCTCTAGAAAGGGATCCCAGCTGCTTGGCTTCCCTACCCTCTAATTCCAGGCTACTGGCCCCATTATCCCAGCATCGGAGCAGCCGGGTGACGATTTGCTCACCTGGACAACGGCTGAAATCTTTTCGCATATCTCGCAATTCACTCAGGGATAGAAATCGGGTAGTTACCGTCTCTTTTATGAGTTCTTCCTCTTCCTCCTCTTCAAGCGATGACCCGCTCTCTTCCCTCTTCCGTCCTTGTGATGGCCCTGCTTCAGAGCACTCTGCCTCCTCACTCTCTTCCTCTGGCTCCTTCTTAGCAGAATCTTCCTCGTCCCTTACTAAACGAGCTGACTTCCGCTTCCAAGATTTCTTCTTTTGTACAGGGGCAACTGATACCGGGATGGGCTGGTTCTCTGGTTCAGCTGCAACAGTCTGAGTAGCTACAGTGCCCGCCGTGGGGGTTGGAGTAGTGACAGTGCCTGCCACATTACCATCAGATCCAGAGAGCCTCTCTCCCCTTTGCATAGAGTTAAATAGAGCTCGGTAGGCATGGGCCAGGCCCCAGCACATTGCAATGATTTGTGTCTCCTTGGAACTGCCAGGCCGACAGCATACTTCTTCCAAATATTCTGCTACTTTATCAGGATTCTGCACTTGTTCGGGAGTGAAGTTCCAAAACACCGGAGGTGCCCACCGCCCCCGGCATTTGCCCATGCTGTTCCACACACCCTGCCATTCATAACTATCCAGCCTTGGGGCAGATCTCTGGGTGATATTCTTAAATTGCTTGCTAACCTTAGACAAAACCGAAACAGTGTTCCCCAGAAATAGCAATAGAGGTATTTTAACTGCCCAAGGGTGTTCAAAATACGGAAAAATTATTGTGATGAAGGAGGAAACATTATGATAGAGGGTAGCAAAGGTACCATTCTGCATTTCCTCCATAAAAAGCCTTTCGGAGTAAGAAGTATAATTGCGAATCGTCTCCACAAGACTGTAGCCAAAATACAGTAACGGCTTTAGTACAGAGCTCAGATGATACCACATTAAGCTCAAGGTCAGTGCTCTAAAAACAAATCTCGCAGGCGAGACATTCCTAATCATCGCAGAGTACAGCAGCCTGCAGAAACCAACACCGATCCTTAACATGTACAATAAAGACGAGAGCATCATGCAAATCAAATAAACTGATATTGTGACCTGCAACCATTATTATCTCAAGCCTCGAGCCCCATGTTGGGCGCCAAAAAGCGACTGTCGTGTTTTAGCCCCAGCCGGCAACTAAGCACCACGCAGCCGCTCACTCACTCCCACTCCCACAGTGGGACGGGGGAGAGAATTAGAAAAAAACCTCGTGGGTTGAGCTAAACACGGTTTAATAGGACAGAAAGAGAGAAGGAAACAACAATGATATCAACAGTAATAATACCGACAAAGGAATGTACAAGAACAAGTGATGCCCAATACAGCAATTGCTCACCACCTGGCGATCGATAGCCCGTCCCCGAGCAACGATTTCTGCCCCCCGGCCAACTCCAGTTTATGTACTGGGCATGACGTCGGATGGTAGGGAATATCTCTTTGGCCAGTCTGGGTCAGCTGTCCCGGCTGTGTCCCCTCCCAGCTTCCTGTGCATCCCCAGCCTCCTTGCTAGCAGGCCAGCACAAGAAGCTGGGCTGTCCTTGACTTCTTAGCAACAACCCAAAACATCAGCACATTATCAACAGTTCCTCATCCCAAATCCAAAACACAGTCTCACTCTAGCTTCTGTGAAGAAAACCAGCTCTATCCTGGCTGAAACCAGGACATATACAATCTCAAAGGGATTTACTTTTTCCTTGACCCTAGGGGTTATTCGAATTTGCAAAAGAGCCAAGGGGAAGGCCTCTGTCCACTTAAGATATGCTTCCTGACAAAGTTTAGCAACTTGTCTTTTGAGAGTTTCATTCATCCTTTCTACTTTCCCACTGGATTGTGGCCTCCAAGGGGTGTGTAACTCCCATTTGATTTGTAAAAACTTAGAAACTCCTTGCACTACTTCCGCAATAAAATGAGGCCTATTATCAGAAGAGGTACCTTCTGGAATACCAAATCTAGGTATAATTTCTTTTATCAAAATCCTAATTACTTCTCTAGCTTTGTTGGTACAGCAAGGGAAAGCCTCTGGCCAGCCAGAGAAGGTATCTACCAATACCAGTAGATACTTATATTGGTTACATCTAGGTAATTCTGAAAAGTCTATTTGCCAGTATTCCCCAGGAGTTATGCCTTGTTTCAAACTTCCTCCTATAATCTTATTCCTAATTTTGGGGTTATTGGCACAATAGATTGTACATTTCTTCACTACAGTGTCTGCTATACTCTGCATTTTTGGTCCAAAAAAGTTTCTCTTAGCAGTTAATATCAGCGCATCTGCTCCTGTATGCATTTCTTGGTGTAGTCTTTTAAGCAGATTTTCCATCATTTTCTCAGGGACCAATAACTGTTTTAGCAGTGTTACCTGCCATCCTTGCTCATTTTTGGAACAGTCTAATTGTTTCGTCAATTGGTCTTTCTTCTCAATGTATTTTGGTGGCAACAATTCTAAACGAGATCTCAGAATGAAGGCTCCTTCTAGGTTTGACTCTTTCAGGGCTGCCTCTTTAGCTAGTCGATCTGCCTTTTGATTTCCTTTTATAATTTCACTATTTCCCTTTTGATGAGCTCTACAATGCATTATTGCAACCTCTTTTGGTTGGAGAATTGCTTGTAATAGTCTCATAATTTCTATTACATATCTTATTGGAGTCCCCTGTGAATTTAATAGCCTTCTTTCTTTTCAAATCGCCCCATGTGCATGCACCACTCCAAATGCATATTTGGAATCAGTGTATATATTGACTCTCTTTCCATGACTCAGTTCCAGTGCTGGAGTCAAGGCTATTAATTCTGCCTTTTGAGCAGATGTACTATTAGGCAGTGCCTTGGTTTCTAGTGCCTGGGTGTTTGTTACCACTGCATATCCAGCTCTTCGTTTTCCTTCCTGCACGTAGCTCCTGCCATCAGTGAAGAGCTCCACTTCTGCATCAGGCAGGGGTTCATCCCATAGGTCGGGTCTGCTGGAATACACTTGTTCAACAGTGGTTAAACAGGCATGTTGCAGTTCATCAGACTCAGAGATTGGGAGTCAGGAGGCAGGATTCAAGGTGGAGGTTAAAGAAGGTTTGACATCATCTTGTTCTAGTAGCACAGCTTGATATTTAGCTAACCTATTTGGAGAAATCCATTGGTGTCCCTTATTTTCAAGGAGAGGCGATACAGCATGAGGTATGTCCTGGTTTCAGCCAGGATAGAGCTGGTTTTCTTCACACAAGCTAGTGTGAGACTGTGTTTTGGATTTGGGATGAGAAACTGTTGATAAGGTGCTGATGTATTGGGCTTTTGCTGAGCAGTCAAGGACAGTCCAGCTTCTTATGCTGGCCTGCCAGCAAGGAGGCTGGGGATGCACGGGAAGCCGGGAGGGGACACAGCTGGGACAGCTGACCCAGACTGGCCAAAGAGATATTCCCTACCATACGACGTCATGCCCAGTACATAAACTGGAGTTGGCCGGGGGGCGGAAATCGCTGCTCGGGGATGGGCTGTCGATCGCCAGGTGGTGAGCAATTGCTGTATTGGGCATCACTTGTTCTTGTACATTCCTTTGTTGGTATTATCATTGTTGTTTCCTTCTTTCTTTCTGTCCTATTAAACCGTGTTTATCTCAACCCACGAGGTTTTTTTCCTAATTCTCTCCCTCGCCCCACTGCGGGAGGGGGAGTGAGCGAGCGGCTGCGTGGTGCTTACTTGCCGGCTGGGGCTAAACCACGACAGTCCTTTTTGGCGCCCAACGGGGGGCTTGAGGCTTGACATAATAACGGTTGCAGGTCACAATATCAGTTTATTTGATTTGCATGATGCTCTCATCTTTATTGTACATGTTAAGGATCGGTGTTGATTTCTGTGGGCTGCTGTACTCGCCTGCGAGATTTGTTTTTAGAGCACTGACCTTGAGCTTAATGTGGTATCACCTGAGCTCTGTACTAAAGCCGTTACTGTATTTTGGCTACAGTCTGGTGGAGACGATTAGCAATTATACTTATGCCTCTGAAAGGCTTTCTATGGAGGAAATGCAGAATGGTACCTTTGCTACCCTCTATCATAACGTTTCCTCCTTCATCACAATAATTTTTCCGTATTTTGAACACCCTTGGGTAGTTAAAATACCTCTATTGCTACTTCTGGGGAACATTGTTTCGGTTTTGTCTAAGGTTGGCAAGCAATTTAAGAATATCACCCGGAGATCTGCCCCAAGGCTGGATAGTTATGAATGGCAGGGTGTGTGGAACAGCATGGGCAAATGCCGGGGGCGGTGGGCACCTCCGGTGTTTTGGAACTCCACTCCCGAACAAGTGCAGAATCCTGATAAACTAGCAGAATATTTGGAAGAAGTATGCTGTCGGCCTGGCAGTTCCAAGGAGACACAAATCATTGCAATGTGCTGGGGCCTGGCCCATGCCTACCGAGCTCTATTTAACACTATGCAAAGGGGAGAGAGGCTCTCTGGGTCTGATGGTAATGTGGCAGGCACTGTCACTACTCCAACCCCCACGGCGGGCACTGCCACTACTCCAACCCCTGCAACAGGCACTGTAGCTACTCAGACTGTTGCAGCTGAACCAGAGAACCAGCCCGTCCCGGTATCAGTTGCCCCTATACAAAAGAAGAAACCTTGGAAGCGGAAGTCAGCTCATTTAGTAAAGGACGAGGAAGATTCTGCTAAGAAGGAGCCAGAGGAAGCGAGTGAGGAGGCAGAGTGCTCTGAAGCAGGGCCATCACAAGGACGGAAGAGGGAAGAGAGCGAGTCATCGCTTGAAGAGGAGGAAGAGGAAGAACTCATAAAAGAGACGGTAACTACCCGATCACTATCCCTGAGTGAATTGCGAGATATGCGGAGGGATTTCAGCCGTTGTCCAGGTGAGCACGTTGTCACCCGGCTTCTCCGATGCTGGGATAATGGGGCCAGTAGCCTGGAATTAGAGGGTAGGGAAGCCAAGCAGCTGGGATCCCTTTCTAGAGAAGGGGGCATTGACAAAGCTTTTGGAAAAGGTGCCCGAGTCCTCAGCCTCTGGAAACGACTCCTGTCGGGTGTGAAGGAAAGGTATCCCTTCAAGGAAGATGTTCTATGTCACCCAGGCAAGTGGACCACCATGGAGAAAGGTATCCAGTACCTGAGGGAGCTAGCGGTGCTGGAAGTGATTTATGGTGACTTGGACAATGGACAATCATCCAAAGATCCAGATGAAGTCAATTGCACGTGACCTATGTGGCGGAAGTTTGTACGGAGTGCACCATCATCATATGCCAACTCATTAGCAGTAATGGCCTGGAAAGATGGAGAGAGACCAACGGTGGATGAATTGGCTGGCCAACTCCGGCAATACGAAGAAAGTCTCTCTTCCTCCCTACGGGCCTGTGTCTCTGCTGTAGAGAAACTGTCCTGGGAGTTCCAGCAATTCAAAGAGGATATGCCCTACCCTCCACCCGTACGGACCAGTATCTCAGCCATTGGGAGTAAGCACTCTTCTGTTCAAGAGAGAGGATATAGAGGATACACACCATGAGCCACCCTGTGGTTTCAGTTGCGTGATTACGGAGAGGAAATGAGGAGGTGGGATGGAAAACCTACCTCGACCCTAGAGGCACGAGTACGCGAGCTGCAAGGAAAAACAATTACGAAGGGGGGTTCAGGTTCCTTCAGAAAAATCGTCGCTCCACTTTCCAGTGGGCAGTTTCCCAGAAAGAATAGAAGAGCTGATCTCACCTCTGATCCTCTTGAAGGGACTTCTGATTCCTATTTACAAGAAGTGGGTAACGAGTACTATGACCAGGACTAGAGGAGCCCTGCCTCCAGCCAGGCGGAGGAGAGGGACAACCGAGTTTATTGGACTGTGTGGATTAGATGGCCTGGCACATCAGACCCACAGGAATATAAGGCTTTAGTGGACACTGGTGCACAATGTACCATAATGCCATCAAGGCATATAGGGGCAGAACCCATTTGTATTTCTGGAGTGACAGGGGGATCCCAACAGCTGAGTGTGCTGGAGGCTGAAGTGAGCCTAACTGGGAAGGAGTGGCAGAAGCACCCCATTGTGACTGGCCCAGAGGCTCCGTGCATCCTGGGCATGGACTACCTCAGCAGAGGGTATTTCAAGGACCCAAAATGGTACTGGTGGGCTTTTGGTATAGCTGCCTTGGGGATGGAAGAAATTAAACAGCTGTCCCCCTTGCCTGGTCTCTCAGAGGACCCTTCTGTGGTGGGGTTGCTCAGGGTCGAAGAACAACAGGTGCCGATCGCTACCACAACAGTGCACCGGCGGCAATATCGCACCAACAGAGACTCCCTGATCCCCATCCATGAGCTGATTCGTCGGCTGGAGAGCCAAGGAGTGATCAGCAAGACTCACTCACCCTTTAACAGTCCCATATGGCCAGTGTGAAAGTCTAATGGAGAGTGGAGACTGACAGTAGACTATCGTGGCCTGAATGAAGTCACGCCACCACTGAGCGCTGCCGTGGTGGACATGCTAGAACTTCAATATGAACTGGAGCCAAAGGCAGCCAAATGGTACACCACCACTGATATTGCTAACGCGTTTTTCTCGATCCCTTTGGCGGCAGAATGCAGGCCACAGTTTGCTTTCACTTGGAGGGGTGTCCAATACACCTGGAATCGACTTCCCCAGGGGTGGAAACACAGCCCTACCATTTGCCATGGGCTGATACAAACTGCACTGGAACAGGGTGAAGCTCCAGAGCATCTGCAATACATTGATGACATCATCGTATGGGGCAACACAGCAGAAGAAGTTTTCAAGAAAGGGAAGAAAATAATTCAAATCTTTCTGAGAGCCGGTTTTGCTATAAAACAAAGTAAGGTCAAAGGACCTGCACAAGAGATGCAGTTTTTAGGAATAAAATGGCAAGATGGACGTGGACAAATCCCAACGGATGTGATCAACAAAATAACAGCTATGTCTCCACCAACTAGCAAAAAAGGAACACAAGCATTTCTGGGCGTCGTGGGTTTCTGGAGAATGCATATTCCAAATTACAGTCTGATTGTAAGCCCTCTTTATCAACTGACCCAGAAGAAAAATGATTTTAAACGGGGCCCTGAGCAACGACAAGCCTTCGAACAAATCAAACAGGAGATAGTTCATGCCATAGCCCTCGGGCCAGTCCGGGCAGGACAAGATGTTAAAAATGTGCTCTATACATCAGCCGGGGAGATTGGCCCTACCTGGAGTCTCTGGCAGAAGGCACCAGGAGAGACTCGAGGTCGACCTCTAGGGTTTTGGAGTCGAGGATATAGGGGATCTGAGTCCCGCTATACTCCAACTGAAAAGGAGATATTGGCAGCATATGAAGGAGTTCAAGCTGCCTCAGAAGTGGTTGGTACTGAAGCACAGCTCCTCCTGGCACCCCAACTGCCGGTGCTGGGCTGGATGTTCAAAGGGAGGGTCCCCTCTACACATCATGCGACTGATGCTACGTGGAATATCACCGGAAGAGGAGATGGCGCGTGCTGAAGAGACTCCACCATATAATGAACTGCCAGAGAACGAAAGGCAATATGCCCTGTTTACTGATGGGTCCTGTCGTATTGTAGGCAAACATCGAAGGTGGACAGCTGCTGTATGGAGCCCTATACGACGAGTCGCAGAAGTGGCTGAAGGACAAGGTGAATCAAGTCAGTTTGCGGAGGTGAAAGCCATCCAGCTGGCTTTAGATATTGCTGAACGAGAAAAATGGCCAATGCTCTGTCTCTATACTGACTCATGGATGGTGGCAAATGCTCTATGGGGGTGGCTACAGCAATGAAAGCAGAGCAACTGGCAATGCAGAGGCAAGCCCATCTGGGCTGCTGAACTGTGGCAAGATATTGCTGCCCGACTAGAGAATCTAGTCATAAAATTACGTCTCGTAGATGCTCATGAACCCAAGAGTCGGGCCACCGAAGAACATCAAAACAACCATCAGGTGGATCAGGCTGCTAAGATTGAAGTGGCTCAGGTGGATCTGGACTGGCAACATAAGGGTGAATTATTTATAGCTCGGTGGGCCCATGACACCTCAGGCCATCAGGGAAGAGATGCAACATATAGATGGGCTCGGGATCGAGGGGTGGACCTGACCATGGATGCTATTGCACAGGTTATCCATGAATGTGAAATGTGTACTGCTATCAAACAAGCCAACCAGTTAAAGCCCCTCTGGTATGAAGGACAATGGTTGAAATATAAATCCGGGGAGGCCTGGCAGATTGACTATACCACACTTCCACAAACTCGCCAAGGCAAGCGCTATGTGCTTACCATGGTGGAAGCGACCACCGGATGGCTGGAAACATACCCTGTGCCCCATGCCACCGCCCGGAACACTCTCCTGGGCCTTGAAAAGCAAGTCTTATGGTGACATGGCACCCCCGAAAGAATTGAGTCGGACAATGGGACTCATTTCCGAAACAACCTCATAGACACCTGGGCCAAAGAGCACGGCATTGAGTGGGTGTATCACATCCCCTATCATGCACCAGCTTCCGGAAAAATTGAACGATACAACGGACTGTTAAAGACTACCCTGAGAGCAATGGGTGACGGGACATTCAAACATTGGGATAAACATTTAGCCAAAGCCACCTGGTTAGTCAACTCTAGTGGATCTACTAATAGAGCCGGCCCTGCCCAATCACAACTTTTACGTACTGTAGAAGGGGATAACGTCCCTGTGGTGCACGTGAGAAATATGCCGGGGAAGACAGTCTGGGTTACTCCTGCCTCAGGCAAAGTCAAACCCGTTCGCGGGATTGCCTTTGCCCAGGGTCCTGGGTGCACTTGGTGGGTAATGCGGAAGGATGGGGAAGTCCGATGTGTACCTCAAGGAGACTTGATTTTGGGTGAAAATAGTCAATGATTTGAATTGTATTATGTTAATTGTTACACAATACAGTATGACATTACTACTATGGCTGCTATCTACCATATCAATGGCATTATAGTAAGAATCACCCAGACTGATGAAGAATGAGCTTCACTGAAACTAAGCAACATGCAGCAGTGATGGAACCAGAACTGGCTTCAGCAGCTTGCGCCCAACAATTCCCTCGAGACTGACATCTTCGACCTGCAGATCATGGACATGGACCGTGCCAGATGACAATCCAACACCACATACCATCTCCCCTGCCCTGAGAGACTGCTATGATGGATGAAGCCCGGAGTCATGGACTGACTGAACTCCACAGACATTTTAAAGTGATGGCTCATGGACTAAGAGAGTGATATCTGTGTGTATACAGTAAAAGACAGGAAGAGTAATAATGAATAATTGGAATGTATTGAAAAGTACAGGACCTGGGCATGACGTAAATGGTATGGAATAAGGGGTGGATACTGTCCTGGTTTCAGCCAGGATAGAGCTGGTTTTCTTCACAGAAGCTAGTGTGAGACTGTGTTTTGGATTTGGGATGAGGAACTGTTGATAACGTGCTGATGTTTTGGGTTGTTGCTGAGCAAAGGACAGTCCAGCTTCTTGCGCTGGCCTGCCAGCAAGGAGGCTGGGGATGCACGGGAAGCTGGGAGGGGACACAGCTGGGACAGCTGACCCAGACTGGCCAAAGAGATATTCCCTACCATATGATGTCATGCCCAGTACATAAACTGGAGTTGGCCGGGGGGTGGAAATCGCTGCTCGGGGATGGGCTGTCGATCACTGGGTGGAGAGCAATTGCTGTATTGGGCATCACTTGTTCTTGTACATTCCTTTGTTGGTATTATTGTTGTTTCCTTCTTTCTTTCTGTCCTGTTAAACCGTGTTTATCTCAACCCACGAGGTTTTTTTCCTAATTCTCTCCCCCGCCCCACTGTGGGAGGGGGAGTGAGTGAGCGGCTGCGTGGTGCTTAGTTGCCGGCTGGGGCTAAACCACGACAGGTACAAACACGGTGATCGGTTGGCCCAATGTCAGTTTTCAAGACTCCTCCGTTAGGGTTACAGTCGCCGTTACTGCTCTCAAGCAGGTGGGCCAACCTTTACTGACCTCATCCAGTTGTTTGGAAAAGTATCCCACTGGTCTCTTCCAGTCTCCCAATTTTTGTGTTAGTACTCCCAGTGCTACTTGTTGTCTCTCATGTACATATAATTGGAGGGGCTTTCTTAAATTGGGTAGTTCCAAAGCAGGGGCTTCCATCAGTTTTCTCTTAATCTCATCAAAGCTTTTACAGCATTCTGCTGTCCATTCCAAGATTCCTTTGGGTTCTTTTATAGTAGCATACAATGGTTTGGCAATTAACCTGAAATTAGGAATCCATAGCCAACACCATCTGGCCATTCCTAAAAACGCCCTTAATTGTTTCTTTGATGTAGGTACTGCAATCCTACAAATAGCCTCCTTCCTTTCAGCACTTAATTCTCTTTTTCCTTTTGTAACCTCAAATCCCATATACTGGACTCTTTCTTTTCTGATCTGGGCTTTTTTCTTAGGTACTCGGTAACCAGCTAAACCTACAAAATTGAGTAAGCTATTCTGAACATCTTCAGAATCTTGAATCTGCTACTTTTTTCTTTACCTGTTCTGTGTGATTCGACTAATTCCTCTACTCTTCTGGAGTCAACCTTAATCTGTTTGTAAATTTGTTTTACACAAGATGTTTGTCAGTCATGCACAGGCACTTGCTTCAGTCAATGTCACAGATGCCCCCACTCTGACTGAGTGAACAGTACTTTGGTTCAGGCATCACCGACATGTAGGCCTGACTGAAATCAGCCCTGTTGTGCAAACCTTGAAAATTGTGTTAGGCCATATCTTTTCAGGAACTAAGGAATCTAGGCCACATGTTATCAGGAGCTAACAGTACCAGCTTGAGCTGGGACTAGACAAAACTACAACTGCTACAGCTGTGCCCCTGCACATACACCAAAGGGGGGGTTGACTACAAGTCTATCAACTTACGCTATAAATATCTGTAGCCCCCTCGAGCCCATTGAGCAGCAGCAGGCTACATGGCGATGATCTCCCTCTCGAGCAGGGACGCCTCTCAAGGTTACTCCTCGAGGCTGAGAGACCCCTTACCCGGCATCTGATATCTATAACGAGGTAAGCGACATTTTACATTAGGCTTAAAGGTATATTGTATGCTAGCGACATTTATATATCCAGCTATAGCTTAATTATTAGAAGTGTAGTAAGTAATAGTGTGTTTGATGGCTGTCTAATCACCGTCTAAATTATTGTTTAGATCGTAATTTAAATCATTGTCAGTTTAATTACCATTCAATTATTGCTTAATCACCATTTTATTACAATTTAATTTTCATTCAATCATCGATTAATTATCATTTGACCATTGTTTAATCATTAATAAAACCCTGTTAGTTAACCCCACAATGATGACTTCTCTCAATAATTCACCTGCGACAAAAATTGGCGTAGTCGACAGGATGGAGGATTCAATCACAGAATCACTAAGGTTGGAAAGGACCTTCAAGATCATCAAGTCCAACCAATCACTGACTATTTATGGAGGCACGGAGTTAACCCTTCACTGAAAGTTTCGGATGATTGGGCGCATGAAAAGCGGGATAATTGAAATAAGATAAAAGAACAGTTAAACCTTGTAAGAAGGAAACTGAGAGAGAAGAGAATAACAATATACAAGATGATGAAAAAGTATTTAGAAGTAACATGTCAGTATAAGAAATGTAAAGAAAAGGAAATGCGAATGTTAAAAGATGAGGTTGAACAAAGAAAGCGACAAGAAATGCTGTTATCGCTGCAAATAGAACAATTGCAGAAAAAACTGGGGGAGGAAAAAGAAAAATGCAGGAAAGTGGAGGATAAACTAGAACTCATGATAAATTGGGCCCCCAACCCCCCAGATCCTCTAAAAAATCATAAGCTAATAATTTCCCTGGAAGATTGGGATGGAGATATTTGGGAGGACCCCAACCAAAAACTTAGTGATGACATTGAATTAGATTAATCCGAATTTGAGGTAGCCCCTATTATTAAAACTGAGGTATCTGCCAGACCTCAAGGGGGCAACCAGATAAATACCATAAAGACGATTCCATGGGGCCCTCTTCAACCGGCCAATCTGCATGAAAAATATGGGTGGAAGCCTGGTGAAAACAAGACTGAATATCTGTGGCGTGTCTCCTTAACTGGAGGAGATCGTATTATGTTAGATCAAGGTGAAGCAGATGGCTTTTGGGGACCAGGAGTGTTCTTGAATGAGGGACCAGCCCCTAACACTGAACCACGCTCTATTACGTGCCGAGTAGCATATTGGGCAGGGGGCATAGACCCTCGGGATAGAGGGGAGCCTACTGCTATACCAATAAGATCATTAAGCGTACTTTCTACTGATGTTACAAAACCAGCCTGCCTTCAGGCTATGAACGACAGGGGTGCACATGGTGATCGCCTTATCTCTGCCCCTGTCATGAGACCACTGATAAGGGGAGCCCCTGCTGTTTTAAAATCATACCTCATTGCAAAAAGGGATGAAATAAGACAGAACATAGAACATAATGCTCAGGAGGGTCAGAATGGCCAATCCCGCCTCCAACCCATCCCAACCTGGGCAGACTTGATGCATAACATCGTAAATCATAGTCGAGAAATGGGGTGGGACAAACTGACACCAGCAGGGTGATCCCGAGCTGATGCAGACAGCAGACAGATCTGTCAAGTAAGACAGACTCCCCAGAAGCCCTTGACACTTTTCCCGATCTCATAAACCCCCTGATGGAAGCTTATCAATGGGATAACCCAGACAGCCCTCACATTTATGTTCCAATCGGCCCCCAAAGAAAACTAATAAATTTTTTAATTGACAAAGGAGCTCAAATTTCAATAATTTAAAATTTGGATGCCTAAAGAATTAATGTTAAACTCGGCTGACAAAGGGTTAAAAGAACTGGATTTACCGGCAAAAGTGAAATATGCCCCATAGCTAAAGTAAACTTGTTATTGCCAGGGGAGACGAGGATATCAAGGCACCAATTGACAGTAGTTTCGGTGAAGGAAAATGTTTTGGGCTTTGATGTATTACAAGGACGAGTTTAGAAATTGCTGGACAGTAACGTTTGGTCTTTTGGCCACCCTTGGTTAGCTGAGAGAAAATTAGCAGCTACCCCTGGGCATCAGTTAACTGGTGTAGTTCGCTTGCTGTGAGCTGCACCCACACCGCCTGACTCAAAAATAACTAATGTCCCTCAGTATCCTATCTCTGTCACTGACCAGGTGGGTATTGTGGAAGTT
Organism: Phaethon aethereus; assembly: GCF_964289735.1. Taxonomy (NCBI): domain Eukaryota; kingdom Metazoa; phylum Chordata; class Aves; order Phaethontiformes; family Phaethontidae; genus Phaethon; species Phaethon aethereus. The sequence continues at coordinate 36,600,255 of NC_138581.1, read as the reverse complement.
ATAGCTGGATGACTTAGAAAAAAGACACATTATCTCCCGAACACACTCCCCTTACAACTCTCCGGTGTGGCTAGTTAAAAACCCAGACGGGAGATGGCGCCTAATCATAGACTATAGAATGTTAAATGCAAACACCGCTCCTCTTACTGCTGTCGTCCCCTTCAAGCTGCCACTCACCCCTGGATGGCGGTACTGGATGTAAAAGATATATTCTTTATGGTGCCGCTGCAGGAGGAGGATAAAAGAAAATTTGCTTTTGCCTGGGATGGGATGCAATTTACTTTTAACAGATTTCCTCAAGGCTATAAGCATTCACTCGCTATAGCTCAGTGGAGCTAAACATCACATTAGTGCTAGATGGATATATCCTAGCTATTAACTAAAAGAGGTAACCAGTCCGGAGTCACCCTGTCGAGACTTGTGTTGTTTTCTCTCTTTCCAGGAATGGTACGGGGAATGATATTGGAATGCCTCCCTTGGAGATTGGATTGATCATCGGAAGAATATTCATCCTTCTTGCAGGAGCAACCATTGCCAACATAAACCAGATCTGGTTTATACCTTGACGAGCCCAATGAACAGGGTGGAGGCCCTCACTTCTTTTATTTGTGTTAATCAATATGCTAACTGTAGTACATTCTGCACCTGTGGTGGGTTGACCTTGGCTGGATGCCAGGTGCCCACCAAGCTCTTCTATCACTCCCCTCCTCAGCAGGACGGGGAGCAAGAAAATAAGATGGAAAAAAAAACTTGTGGGTCAAGATAAAGGCAGTTTAATAAAGCAAAAGCAAAGGCCACGTATGGAAGCAAAGGAAAACAAAAGATCTATTTTCTACTTTGCATCAGCAGGCCTGCATCAGAAATAGTGTGGCCAGCAGGAGAAGGGAAGTGATCGTGCCCCTGTGCTTGGCACTGGTGAGGCCGCACCTCGAATCCTGTGTTCAGTTTTGGGCCCCTCACTACAAGAAGGACGTTGAGGTGCTGCAGTGTGTCCAGAGAAGGGCAACGAAGCTGGTGAGGGGCCTGGAGCACAAGTCTTATGAGGAGCGGCTGAGGGAACTGGGGTTGTTCAGCCTGGAGAAGAGGCTGAGGGGAGACTGTCACTCTCTACAACTACCTGAAAGGGGGTTGTGGTGAGGTGGGTGATGGTCTCTTCCCCCAAGTAACTAGCAACAGAACGAGTGGAAATGGCCTCAGGCTGCACCAGGGGAGTTTTAGACTAGATATTAGGAAAAACTTCTTTACTGAGAGAGTGGTCAAGCATTGGAACAGGCTGCCCAGGGAGGTGGTGGAGTCACCATCAGTGGAAGTATTCAAAAAACATGTAGACGTGGCACTTTAGGACATGGTTTAGTGGGCATGGTGGTGTTGGGTTGATGGTTGGACTTGATGATCTTGAAGGTCCTTTCCAACCTTCTGTGATTCTGTGATTCTGTGATGTCCGTCCACTTCCCAGGAAGTAGGGCTTCAGTACGCGTAGCGGTTGCCACAGTATTGACTTGTAACAATATGATTGGTGCTGCTGCAAGTGTATATAAGGAATCGGCTGGTGTCACATCTTTGCAGACTCCTTGTAGAACCACTTATGGCATTAGGGCTCTATCCAATGCATTGTTCATTAAATTGCTTTATACTTAAGTACAAACTTGTGTTTCATTTGCCTCAAGGGATACAATAAATATTCCCCAGCACATGGGTTCCTCCACCAGCTACAATCCCTTCAGAGTTATACCTCCTCCTCTCTGTTCCTGCCTGGGCAGCTCTTTTCCTTTGCTGTTTTTCCTGCTATACTGCCCTACCTGCCCTGGCACCTCACTTGTGTCTCCTGTCTAGCAGCTACCACCCTTTCTTAGATATGTTTTTGCAGAGGCGCCATAAACTCATCTGATTGGTTCTGTTTCGGCGAACAGTGGGCCTGTTTTGTCCATTGCCAAGCCATCTGGAACTGGCTGTGACTGACACAGGACAGTCCATGATCTCCTCCTACATAGATCACCCCTGCAGCCACACAAACACCCCCAAAACTGCCTGCCAATTATGCCCAATACACATATGAAAGGCCCTTTTGTCTGTTTTCCCCTGTTTAAAAAATTATTCAAGTGTATTTAAGTGGGTTGTTTGGAGGTACAAGGAGAAAGTGTCTAAAGGAATTTTGCAAAATACTTTACTGCAAGCCAGGCACACCTGAAGTCTCTGAAGTAAACATGGCAAAAGAAACCCAACATACCATTCTAGTATAGTAAAGGCTCTCATTTCTTCCATTAAGCTCTCATCACCTTCATGAATTCATTAAAAATATTTCTAACTTTTAAAGAATAATCCAAATACTTAAAATATGGAGAGCTCATATTTTGACTATGATGCAACTATTTCCATTTACCTCAACCCTTCCATGTAACACAGTGGTCAGAGGCAGGAATGGGAACCATCCATTTCAACATTCAGCTCTTAATTTTGCGTTGTATCTCATCTGCACTGTAAGTCTCTGAGTCCCTGCAGCCTTCCGACCAGAATTATTTTCCACTGACCAAGAGGAACTACTTCTCATTCACTTCTGAGTATTCATTCCAAATGGTTCAAAGCCCTTTGTGAATTTTAGGCCAAATCTTGTGAGTTCCTACCCCAGCAGTACCAGTGAAATATCAGTAGGTTCTCAACCAAGCATAGACAAGAGGGTGAGATAAACACATTAACAGTATCTTCCACACAGGCAGCAAATAAATTATACTTTAACAAAATTTTAATTACATCACAGGTTGTATTGGGTTTGCGTGGACAGGTTTAGGTAGCAGGGGGGCTACAGGGGTGGCTTCTGTGAGAAGCTGCTAGAAGCTTCCCCTATGTCCGATAGAGCCAGTGCCAGCTGGCTCCAAGATGGAACCACCGCTGGCCAAGGCCAAGCCAATCAGCAACAGTGGTAGCGCTTCTGGGATAACATATTTAAGAAGGGGAAAAGGAAAAACTGCGCAATTGCAGCTGGAGAGAGGAGTGAGAATATGTGAGTGCAACAACTCTGCAGACACTATGGTCAGTGAAGAAGGAGGGGAGGACGTGCTCCAAGCACCGGAGCAGAGATTCCCCTGCAGCCCGTGGTAAAGACCATGGTGAGGCAGGCTGTCCCCCTGCAGCCCATGGAGGTTAACGGTGGAGCAGATATCCACCTGCAGCCTGTGGAGGAACCCATGCCAGAGCAGGTGGATGTGACCAAAGGAGGCTGTGACCCCGTGGGAAGCCCGCACTGGAGCAGATTTCTGGCAGGACCTGTGGACCCATGGAGAGAGGAGCCCACGCTGGAGCAGGTTTGCTGGCAGGACTTGTGACCCCATGGGGGACCCATGCTGGAGCAGTCTGTTCCTGAAGGACTGCACCCCACAGGAGGGAACCACGCTGGAGCAGTTCGTGAAGAATTGCAGTCCGTGAGAAGGACTCATGTCGGAGAAGTTTACGGAGAACTGTCTCCTGTGGGAGGCACCCCACGCTGGAGCAGGGGAGGAGTGTGAGTCCTTCCCTTGAGGAAGAAGGAGCGTCAGAAAGCAACGTGTGATGAACTGACCGCAACCCCCATTCCCTGTCCCCCTGCACCACTCGGGGGGAGGAGGGAGAGAAATCAGAAGCAAAGTTGAGCCCGGGAAGAAAAGAGGGGTGGGGGGAAGGTGTTTTTTAAGATTTGGTCTTATTTCTCATTATCCTACTCTGATTTTGATTGTCAATAAATTAAACTAACTTCCCCAAATTGAGTCTGTATTGCCCGTGATGATAACCACTGACTGATCTCTCCCTGTCCTTATCTCAACCCATAAGCTTCTCACTATATTTTCTCTCCCCTTGTCCAGCTGCGGAAGGCAGTCATAGAGGGGCTTTAGTGGGCACCTGGCGTCCAACCAGGGTCAACCCGCCACAGAGGTCAAGGGTACCTATGTGGTTGTCCTGGTTTCAGGACAGTGGTTTAAACCCAGCCAGCAACTAAGCACCATGCAGCCGCTCGCTCACTCCCCCCACGGTGGGACGGGGGAGAGAATTGGAAGGGTAAAACTGAGAAAACGCATGGGTTGAGATAAAGACAGTTTAATAGGGAAAGCAAAAGCCACGCACGCAAGCAGGGCAAAACAAGGAATTCATTCACTACTTCCCATCGGCAGGCAGGTGTTCATCCATCTCCAGGAAAGCAGGGCTCCATCACACATGACGGTTACTTGGTGTCCTGGTTTCAGCCAGGATAGAGCTGGTTTTCTTCACAGAAGCTAGTGTGAGACTGTGTTTTGGATTTGGGATGAGGAACTGTTGATAACGTGCTGATGTTTTGGGTTGTTGCTAAGCAGTCAAGGACAGCCCAGCTTCTTGTGCTGGCCTGCTAGCAAGGAGGCTGGGGATGCACGGGAAGCTGGGAGGGGACACAGCCGGGACAGCTGACCCAGACTGGCCAAAGAGATATTCCCTACCATACGACGTCATGCCCAGTACATAAACTGGAGTTAGCCGGGGGGCGGGCTATCGATCGCCGGGTGGTGAGCAATTGCTGTATTGGGCATCACTTGTTCTTGTACATTCCTTTGTTGGCATTATCATTGTTGTTTCCTTCTCTCTTTCTGTCCTATTAAACCGTGTTTATCTCAACCCACGAGGTTTTTTCCTAATTCTCTCCCCCGTCCCACTGTGGGAGGGGAGTGAGTGAGCGGCTGTGTGGTGCCTAGTTGCTGACTGGGGCTAAACCACGACAGTCCCTTTTTGGCGCCCAACGTGGGGCTTGAGGCTTAAGATAATAACGGTTGCAGGTCACAATATAAGTTTATTTGATTTGCATCATGCTCTCATCTTTGCCGTACATGTTAAGGTTCAGTGTTGGTTTCTGCGGGCTGCTGTACTCTGCAATGATTAGGAATGTCTCGCCTGCGAGATTTGTTTTTAGGACACTGACCTTGAGCTTAATGTGGTATCATCTGAGCTCTATACTGAAGCCGTTACTGTATTTTGGCTACTATCTTGTGGAGACGATTAGCAATTATACTTCTGCCTCTGAAAGGTTTTTTATGGAGGTAATGCAGAATGGTACCTTTGCTACCCTCTATCATAACGTTTCCTCCTTCATCACAATAATTTTTCAGTATTTTGAACACCCTTGGGTAGTTAAAATACCTCTATTGCTACTTCTGGGGAACACTGTTTTGGTTTTGTCTAAGGTTGGCAAGCAATTTAAGAATATAACCTAGAGATCTGCCCCAAGGCTGGATAGTTATGAATGGCAGGGCATGTGGAACAGCATGGGCAAATGCCTAGGGAAGTGGGCACCTCCAGAGTTTTGGAACTTCACTCCCGAACAAGTGCAGAATCCTGATAAACTAGCAGACTTTTTGGAAGAAGTATGCTGTCGGCCTGGCAGTTCCAAGGAGACACAAATCATTGCAATGTGCTGGGGCCTGGCCCATGCCTACCGAGCTCTATTTAACACTATGCAAAGGGGAGAGAGGCTCTCTGGATCTGATGGCAATGTGACAGGCACTGTGACTACTCCAACCCCTGCGGCGGGCACTGTGACTACTCCAACCCCCACGGCGGGCACTGTAGCTACTCAGACTGTTGCAGCTGAACCAGAGAACCAGCCCATCCCTGTATCAGTTGCCCCTATACAAAAGAAGAAATCTTGGAAGCGGAAGTCAGCTCGTTTAGTAAGGGATGAGGAAGATTCTGCTAAGAAGGAGGCAGAGGAAGAGAGTGAGGAGGCAGAGTGCTCTGATGCAGGGCCATCACAAGGACGGAAGAGGGAAGAGAGCGAGTCATCGCTTGAAGAGGAGGAAGAGGAAGAACTCATAAAAGAGACGGTAACTACCCGATCACTATCTCTGAGAGAATTGCGAGATATGCGAAAGGATTTCAGCCGTTGTCCAGGTGAGCAAATCGTCACCCGGCTGCTCCGATGCTGGGATAATGGGGCCAGTAGCCTGGAATTAGAGGGTAGGGAAGCCAAGCAGCTGGGATACCTTTCTAGAGAAGGCGGCATTGACAAAGCAATTGGAAAAGGTGCACGAGTCCTCAGCCTCTGGAGAAGACTCCTGTCGGGTGTGAAGGAAAGGTACCCCTTCAAGGAAGATGTTCTATGTCGCCCAGGCAAGTGGACCACCATGGAGAAAGGTATCCAGTACCTGAGGGAGCTAACTGTGCTGGAAGTGGTTTATGGTGACTTGGACAATGGACAATCATCCAAAGATCCAGATGAAGTCAATTGCACGCGACCTATGTGGCGGAAGTTTGTACGGAGTGCACCATCATCATATGCCAACTCATTAGCAGTAATGGCCTGGAAGGACGGAGAGAGACCAACGGTGGATGAATTGGCTGGCCAACTCCGGCAATACGAAGAAAGTCTCTCTTCCTCCCTACGGGCCTGCGTCTCTGCTGTAGAGAAAATGTCCCTGGAGTTCCGGCAATTCAAAGAGGATATGCCCTACCCTCCACCCGTACGGACCAGTGTCTCATCCATTAGGAGTAAGCGCTCTTCTGTTCAAGAGAGAGGATATAGAGGATACACACCGCGAGCCACCCTGTGGTTTCAATTGCGTGACTACGGAGAGGACATGAGGAGGTGGGATGGAAAACCTACCTCGACCCTAGAGGCACGAGTATGCGAGCTGCAAGGAAAAACAATTACAAAAGGGGGTTCAGGTTCCTCCAGAAAAATCGTCGCTCCACTTTCCAGTGGGCAGTTCCCCAGAAAGAATAGAAGAGCTGATCTCCCCTCTGATCCTCTTGAAGGGACTTCTGATTCCTATTTACAAGAAGTGGGTAACGAGTACTATGACCAGGTCTAGAGGGGCCCTGCCTCCAGCCAGGCGGAGGAGAGGGACAACTGAGTTTATTGGACTGTGCGGATTCGATGGCCTGGCACATCAGACCCACAGGTATATAAGGCTTTAGTGGACACCAGTGCACAATGTACTCTAATGCCATCAAGGCATATAGGGGCAGAACCCATCTGTATTTCTGGAGTGACAGGGGGATCCCAACAGCTGAGTGTGCTGGAGGCTGAAGTGAGCCTAACTGGGAAGGAGTGGCAGAAGCACCCCATTGTGACTGGCCCAGAGGCTCCGTGCATCCTGGGCATAGACTACCTCAGCAGAGGGTATTTCAAGGACCCAAAATGGTACTGGTGGGCTTTTGGTATAGCTGCCTTGGGGATGGAAGAAATTAAACAGCTGTCCCCCTTGCCTGGTCTCTCAGAGGACCCTTCTGTGGTGGGGTTGCTCAGGGTCGAAGAACAACAGGTGCCGATCGCTACCACAACAGTGCACCGGCGGCAATATCGCACCAACAGAGACTCCCTGATCCCCATCCATGAGCTGATTCGTCGGCTGGAGAGCCAAGGAGTGATCAGCAAGACTCACTCACCCTTTAACAGTCCCATATGGCCAGTGGCATTGAGTGGGTGTATCACATCCCCTATCATGCACCAGCTTCCGGAAAAATTGAACGATACAACGGACTGTTAAAGACTACACTGAAAGCAATGGGTGATGGGATATTCAAACATTGGGATAAACATTTAGCCAAAGCCACCTGGTTAGTCAACACTAGGGGATCTACTAATAGAGCCGGCCCTGCCCAATCACAACTTTTACGTACTGTAGAAGGGGATAAAGTCCCTGTGGTGCGTGTGAGAAATATGCTGGGGAAGACAGTCTGGGTTACTCCTACCTCAGGCAAAGGCAAACTCTTTCGTGGGGTTGCCTTTGCCCAGGGTCCTGGGTGCACTTGGTGGGTAATGCGGAAGGATGGGGAAGTCCGATGTGTACCTCAGGGAGACTTGATTTTGGGTGAAAATAGTCAATGATTTGAATTGTATTATGCTAATTGTTACACAATACAGTATGACATTACTACTATGGCTGCTATCTACCATATCAATGGCATTATAGTAAGAATCACTCAGACTGATGAAGAATGAGCTTCACTGAAACCAAGCAACGTGCAGCAGTGATGGAACCAGAACTGGCTTCAGCAGCTTGCGCCCAACAATTCCCTCGAGACCGACATCTTCGACCTGCAGATCATGGACATGGACCGTGCCAGATGACAAACCATCACCACATACCATCTCCCCTGCCCTGAGAGACTGCTATGATGGATGAAGCCCAGAGTCATGGACGGAATGAACTCCACAGACATTTTAAAGTAATGGCCCATGGACTAAGAAAGTGATATCTTTGTGTATATATTAAAAGACAGGAAGAGTAATAATGAATAATTGGAATGTATTGAAAAGTACAGGACCCGGGCATGACGTAAATGGTATGGAATAAGGGGTGGATACTGTCCTGGTTTCAGCCAGGATAGAGCTGGTTTTCTTCACAGAAGCTAGTGTGAGACTGTGTTTTGGATTTGGGATGAGGAACTGTTGATAATGTGCTGATGTTTTGGGTTGTTGCTAAGCAGTCAAGGACAGTCCAGCTGCTTGTGCTGGCCTGCTAGCAAGGAGGCTGGGGGTGCACGGGGAGCTGGGAGGGGACACAGCCGGGACAGCTGACCCGGACTGGCCAAAGAGATATTCCCTACCATATGACGTCATGCCCAGTACATGAAATGGAGTTGGCCGGGGGGCGGAAATCGCTGCTCGGGGACAGGCTGTCGATCGCCAGGTGGTGAGCAATTGCTGTATTGGGCATCACTTGTTCTTGTACATTCCTTTGTTGGTATTTGTTGGGATCACTCTGCACGGCTCGACCTTAAGGAAAAGGAGCTGCAGCATTGAGAAGCTGGTAAACAGCTAGATATCTGCACGGCTCGGCCTTGAGAAGAGGGAGCTGTGGCACTGAGAAGCTGGTAAACAGCTGGATATCTGCACGGCTCGGCCTTGAGGAGAAGGAGCTGTGATAAACAACTAAGAAGCAGCGAGGAAAACAGGAACACCTGCAAGCAACAATCCTGACTGTGTGAGGGGCGCGTGGACAGCGCGTGATATTTTGTATATAGCCAATTGCAATAGTGTGTGTAACAAGTTGTAACCAATCATGAGTGTGTGCGCAGTGACTAAGCGAAAATTATGATATATATTGGAGTCAGACAAGACAATAAACGGCTTCGGAATATAACTCTCATAGAGTTGTGAAGTCCATCCTTCTCCCGCAGGTATTATCATTGTTGTTTCCTTCTCTCTTTCTGTCCTATTAAACCGTGTTTATCTCAACCCACGAGGTTTTTTTCCTAATTCTCTCCCCCGTCCCACTGTGGGAGGGGGAGTGAGTGAGCGGCTGCGTGGTGCTTTGTTGCTGGCTGGGGCTAAACCATGACACTTGGGAAGACAAACATTCATCACTCTGAACATCCCCCCTGTTGGGATCACCCTGCAAGGGCTCAACCTTAAGGAGAAGGAGCTGTGGCATTGAGAAGCTGGGAAACAGCTGGATATCTGCACGGCTCGGCCTTGAGGAGAAGGAGCTGTGGTAAACAACTAAGAAGAAGCAAAGGAGTACAGGAACATCTGCAAGCAGCGAATCCTGACTGTGTGAGAGGCGCGTGGACAGCGCGTGATATTTTGTATATAGCCAATTGCAATAATGTGTGTAACAAACTGTAACCAATCATGAGTGTGTGTGCAGTGACTAAGCGAAAATTATGATATATATTGGAGTCAGGCAAGACAATAAACGGCTTCGCAATATAACTCTCATAGAGTTGTGAAGTCCATCCTTCTCCCGCACCCTCCACCCCTTCCTTCTTCTTCCCCCTGTTGAAGGCATGCAAGGAATTAAGATGGGGGTATTGTTTAGTCTCTGTGAGCAGTTAACAAGGTGCAACCTTGAGGGAAGGGACAAGATAATCACAAAAGAAACACAGCTACTCAACCTTGAGTGAACTAACCATATTCACATCTAATTAACATATAATATGCATAATAGAAACCTGCCCCTGGGCAGGGAAAGTCCCCTCCTCACAAAAGCCCCCTCCTCACAAAAGCCCCTTCCTCACTGAGCATGCCTAGGAAAAAAGAAGGATGCTGTGACTTTAAGTGGAGACGAGGCTTGCAAGAACCAATGGGAACAAGGGTAACGGAGCCAACTTTTAAAAAATACTGATAACTGTTGCTCGAAGCATATAAATTTTTTCTGTGTGTTAACTGAGACGTGCTAGCTTTGTGGGCCTACCACCTAGCACCCAATTCTGCGCAGATTTGGAATAAAAGCAAATACCTCGGCTCTGTGTGTTTTTTGGCTCTCTGCACACCGGGTGGAAGAACCCATATTTGGGACAACAGAAGTAGTTTTGAAATTTTCTTTTTCTAGACTCCAAATTTTGATTGAATAGCTATATACTAAGCTATATTTAGGGAGTTTGCACACTCGCAAGTTCAGCAGCTACAGATTTAAACGTCCAAGTCATCCAGGAAACATTTGACAAATAAATGTTTTGCAAGATCTTTATATAGACATTTGCCTGAACAATTTAACTAATATCACATACATACTTCAGAGCATTAGATCGTGTGCTGTTGCTACCTCTTGCATGACAAAAATCTTACTCCCCTGAAAAACATGTAGACTCTAATTTATAAATAAGAACCACCTCCTAAGAACTGTTCTTCATTCCTTAAATCTATTTTTCTTTAAGCATGTGGTCAAAAGAAAAGCTAGCTCTAACTGTTGGAATTCTATCTTTTGTAGAAAGTACTGTTTTGCATGTGGAAGTCTCTGAAGCACAATATAGACTAGTTTTGTGTAACCAAGACAGCTATCGCATCTACTGTATAGATACTTATTAAAACAAGACTACAATGGCATTTTCAATTAGTTTAATACATATAAATATATAAAAAAATCTCTAGGAAAAAACCTAACTCATTTCCCTTAGCTTAAACCTGAATTTGAACAAGAAACAAGAGTCCAAGAACAAGGCCAGTCCCTGCCTTATTAGGGATTTTTAAATTCGGAGTACACCTGTGACTGATTTAAATTACTATACTACTACACTGCATACTGGGATTTCTTCTAAACTGACCAAATCAGTGTGCAGCCTGTAGACAGGAAGGGTACTGGAAAAACAAATGTCCAGACTGAAAGGGGCCAGAGGAACAAGATCACGCAGGAAACGCTAATCTTATTATGGTAGAAGGTTCAGACAATGAATGAAGAGGATCAGGGAAAACATTAAAGTCTCCCCAGCCAATGCCCTGATTTCTGGTTTCAGATAAGCTGGGAAACGAGACCATGGATTTTTAAATAGATAGTTGAGCCACTCATTTGGTAGTCACTAGTTGTAAAGGGCCCCTAAGCAAAACTACTATACAGATTGTTGGGACAACAGGAAAGAGAACATTAAGGTCACTTTTACCACCTGTGGAATGTACAATTGGAAATACTAAACTAACCCATGAGTTTCTGTATATGCCAGAATGCCCTCTTCCACTGCTAGGATGGGACTTGTTATGTAAATTGAATGCACAAGTAACCTTTCCTGAAAACTCTGCACAGCTTCACATCCCACCTGAAATGGCATGGAAGGCACAAATCTGCCTACTGACAGATAAAAACCTGGAAAAGACTGGAAACAAAAACCTGGACACGATATTGGATGCGGTAATTCCTTCACCATGGGCCTCAAAGAGACCAGGTAAAGCGACAAATGTAACTCAGATTAAAATAGAACTAAAGCTGGGGGCAAAGCTGGTAAGGGTAAATCAGTACCCTATAAGATTTGAAGCACGCAAGGGTCTGAAGCCCTTGACAAATACTTTTCTGCAATACGGACTGCTTAGAGAATGCCAATCTGAATTTAATACTCCTATTTTACCAGTAGAGAAGCCTCGTGCTGAAGAATACAGACTCGTACAAGACTGGACATACACCGCACCGTATTGAAACCTTACACCGTACAACTTTGGTACCTGAAACAAATGCCTATTTTACTGTTTTGAACTTAAAAGATGCTTTCTGTATCCCAGTGGACGAACAAAGCCAAACAGTCTTTACCTTCGAATGGGAAAACCCCACGATGGGAAGAAAGGTGCAGTTGTGTTGGACTTTGCTCCCGCAAGGATTTAAAAAAAAACAAAACAAAAAACCCAAACAAACAAACAGCCCTACCCCGTCTGGTAGCGTATTGACAAAAGACTTAGAACAATGGTGGGGTGAGAATGATGATGCAACTCCGTTACAATACATAGCAGGAAAGGGAGAATCAATTGGTGGAGATACCGAAATGTTCAAGAGAGACAGAAGGATGGTGGGTAACCCCAGATCAGCAAGTTCTTACTACAGCCAAAATGATGGAAGCTCTCCTCAAGAAACTACATGAAGAAACTCAGCTGGGAGCTGATCAGCAGTGTTAAGAGATACACTATCAGTTAACGCTATATGCTATACGTTATGATCAGCAGTGTTAAGAGATACGCTATAAGGCCAAAAATGCAATCAAGTGCGGACCTAATAGTAAGAAGATGTCAGACCTGCTGCGCAAACAACCCTAAGATTCAAAGAAAGCTACCAAGGGGTGAAGCAAAAAGGGGAACAGCCCCCGGGGAGCACTGGCAAATAGATTCCTCTGAGTTACCAAAGTGTGAGCAGTATAAATATCTACTTGTTTTAGTAGACACATTCTCTGGGTGGTCCGAAGCTTTCCCTTGCCATAACAATCAAGATAGGGAAGTCATTAAAATTTTATAAGAAGAAATAATTCCCCAATTTGGAATCCCTGAGTGCTTATTCTCTGATAATGGACCTCATTTTATTTTAGAAATAATCCAAGGGGTGTCGAGATTCCTCCAATTGAAATAGGATCTACATACCCCTTGGAGACCACAGTCTAGTGGGAAGGTAGAAAGAATCAATCAGACCCTTAAAACACAAATTTCCAAAGTATGTCAAGAAACCCAGCTTAAATGGGTAGATATCCTATCAGTTGCCCTGATGAGGATTAGGATCACTCCATGAGTGAGAGAAGGGATAAGCCCCTTTGAAATATTATATGGAAAAATATAACCCCTCAATGAGGTGGGTAGCTGGAGTGATCAGGTACACATTAAAGGTGAAGGAATTTTGAAAGATTATTTGTTATCCCTCTCATGGGTATTATCCTCTTTACACAGGTATCATCTCAACCAGTGGGCTCCGCTTCCTTTGAACTCTTTGGTACATAACTTCATGCCTGGAGATTGGGTTTACATCTGGACCTGGAAGGATGAACCACTAAAAGAAAAGTAGAAGCGATCAGCTCCTGGATCCACTACATGAGAGTGAAGGGAGCTCCACCAGAGGAACAGTGGACATCTGTACCAAAAGGAGCGCTAAAGCTAAGACTTTCTAAAAAAACTCTATGGGCTAACAAACTGTTTATAGTTATAATATGGTTTATGGTAACACTGATCTTTTCAAACTAAATCACAATGACAATAAGAATATTAATGAAGATACTCTTGCTTTCACTGCTAATCAGACACGCTATACCATATGTGATCAGAGTTGATGGAAACACAGGAACAATGGGAAAGCCAATACAGAACCTTTCACTAACAATCACTGGTAATCCTATAATGACAAAAACAAATAGGTACCTTATTTCTGTTACACCAGCCACGTGATAGAATCTCTATTGAATGTAATGTGACAAACTATCTAAAGGGACATGCCTCTATAGTCATCAAAATGACGAATCAAACTCAATCAAAGGAAAGGGAAAGCTGCTTTTCAGGCCCCTACTGTAACATTAGCTTCTTCAACAACACACCTCTGGCAGTAGTATGCTTATGGGTAGATACAGGGAAAGATAATGGAAATGGACTGTTCTTAAAGGTCATGCTAACACCTACCCCTAAACCTCATACTACTACTTATACAACTACCCAAACTATATGCCCATTGATCTCTGAAATTGGATCATATGGAATCAGATATGTAGGATGACAGCAAGTGATGTTGAACCCATCATGGTCCCTCAAACGAGTAGAACTATTAATGCAAATTAATCTCTCTGCAGTTAAAACAACCTGTTCATCATTCCTAAGTACATCTTATACAGGGTGGTTAGCATGGTTACGTGAGCCTTACCCTTCAAAACGAGCAGAGAGAGATGTAACTAGTACCTTAGGGACAGGATTGGGAGTCTTAAACAGCATAAATGCTGAAATACTTGCAAACAAACTTAGTACAGCCATATATGATCTAAACAAACTTGAACATCCATTACAGTCCTCCCTATCAGCTTTAGGAAATCATCAGTGGCTTTTGTCTAAAGTATTACCTCAATGGGAAAGAGTTACTGAAAAGGATCACCAATTAATCCTAGATGCACTTGATGCAGCTCAAAGTAATATTTCTCTAGCTCTTAGTGGCATCCAAGCTCAACTGTGGGTGCAATCTACAATAGCAGCAATTGTAAGAGAAGGAGAAGATGGCACCTTACCCACTGAAATTTGAAAAATAGTCTGGGAAAACACAGCCAAATTTGAAAGAAAATTCCAGTCGTGGTGGTATCTAGTTAATTTCACTCATGATCCTATTAATAATAAAGTCACGGCTTTTGTTTTAACCGTACAGAATGCATCAGTAAAAACCATCCACCCGATCATTGTGTTAGGATTAAATCACAACAGTACTATACTCTATCCATTAGAGTATAGGCCCAAAGAGGCAATAACAAATGGCAGACTGTTGAAATTGATGCATGTGTAGTATGGGAACAATAGGGAAGTAACACCATTGAAGCGCAGGACATTTGCCTTGACACGGAGCAAAATGTTTGTCACTTTGAGATACATCCAGAAGAGATCCCTGGAACTGTACTTATATATATTCGGAAGGGATGTGTATGTATAAGAACTCTTTGTAATTTTTTAGTTGTAGATAATATCACTGTTCGTGTAAGTAATCACTCAAATACTTGTGTTTGTAACTATTAACATTATAGGATGTGAGTTTAACTATTGTCATGGTTTAGCCCCAGCCGGCAACTAAGCACCATGCAGCCGCTCGCTCACTCCCCCCTCCCACAGTGGAACGGGGGAGAGAAATGGGAAAAAAGCTCATGGGTTGAGATAAAAACAGTTTAATAGGACAGAAAGAGAGAAGGAAACAACAATGATAACAACAATAATAATACCAACAAAGAAATGTACAAGAACAAGTGATGTCCAATACAGCAATTGCTCACCACCAGGTGATCTATAGCCCGTCCCCGAGCAGCGATTTCCGCCCCCCAGCTAACTCCAGTTTATGTACTGGGCATGATGTCATATGGTATGGAATATCTCTTTGGCCAGTTTGGGTCAGCTGTCCTGGCTGTGTCCCCTCCCAGCTTCCCGTGCACCCCCAGCCTGCTTGCTGGCAGGCCAGCACGAGAAGCTGGACTGTCCTTGACTACTTAGTAACAACCCAAAACATCAGCACCTTATCAACAGTTTTCTCATCCCAAATCCAAAACATAGCCTCACACTAGTTTCTGTGAAGAAAAACAGCTCTATCCTGGCTGAAACCAGGACAACTCTGCAGCTTCTATTGAGTCTTATCAGCTGTTACAATTCAATTATACTTCAGTTAAAAATCTATTGCCTGCTCTCCTTTTTTCCCAGAGTTCCAGCCAAAGCTCTCTGTTCAGCCAGGCCAGTCGTCTTCCCTGACGGCTCGTCTTTCGGAACATGGGGATGGCCTACTCCTGTGCCTTTAAGATTTCCTTCTTGAAAAATGTCCAGCCTTCCTTGGACTCCTTTGCCCTTCAGGACTGCCTCCCAAGGGACTCTGTCAACCAGTTTCTGTGGTGGTGTATTCCCCCCCCGGAACTCTCGTCAAGCCTTGGCCTTGGTACAATGACTTTGGCGGTTGAGCCCCTTGACCATTCCAAGCAATCTTGCGTAGCTAAGGTGGGAAATGGTACTGACCGTCCCAGGACTATCAGTTGTGAGAGTAACTAATCCTCCCCTGATAGCCCCAGAACATATTTTACGAAATTGTGACTTGGGTGGATCAGTAACATCAACACTGGTATTTCGAGAATTCGAGTAATTATCAGCAAATGACTGTGGCAAGGATGGAAATTTACTGATGCCTAAAGTCAGTCATCTCCTGACCTTATAAACAGCGGTTCTCAGTGAGACCCTCTGAGCTCTCCTGGACTGCAGCAGGCTGCGACCAGCATCTCCCTCTGAGGGGGACGCCTCTCAGCGTTCATGAACTCTCAAGTTTGTGAAAAGTAGAGGACCGTCACCGAAGACAGATGACAGGACCTGGGCTGAAACCCCCACTCCTTGAGGTTCAACCCTCGCCTGCTGAGAAATGCAAAGGCATTCAACACGGGTATTTCACTGAACTGAGGGGGAATTTTTAACAGGTATAGCTTTATATATCCCTATATCTCTGTATGTGTGTATGCAATTTGCCCTTTAGATATAAACTGTTCACAGAATCACAGAAGCACAGAATCATTAAGATTGGAAAAGACATTTAAGATCATCAAGTCCAACCACCAACAGCACCGTGCCCACTAAAACATGTCCCAAAGTGCCACGTCTACATGTTTTTTGAACACTTCCAGGGATGGTGACTCCACCACCTCCCTGGGCAGCCTGTTCCAATGCTTGACCACTCTCTCAGTGAAGAAATTTCTCCTAACATCCAATCTAAACCTTCCCTGGTGCAACTTGAGGCCATTTCCTCTTGTCCTATTGCTAGTTATTTGGGAGAAGAGACCAACACCCACCTCACCACAACCCCCTTTCAGGTAGTTTTAGAGAGTGATGAGGTCTCCCCTCAGCCTCCTCTTCTTCAGACTAAACAACCCCAGCTCCCTCAGCCGCTCCTCATAAGACTTGTTCTCCAGACACCTCACCAGCCTCATTGCCCTTCTTTGGATACGCTCCAGCACCTCAGCATCCTTCTTGTAGTGAGGGGCCCAAAATGGAACACAGGATTCGAGGTGCGGCCTCACCAGAGCCGAGTACAGGGGCACAATCACTTCCCTACTCCTGCTGGCCACACGATTTCTGATACAGGCCAGGATGCTGTTGGTCTTCTTGGCCACCTGGGCACACTGCTGGCTCATGTTCAGCCGGCTGTCAACCAGCATCCCCAGGTCATTTTCTGCCAGGCAGCTCTCCAGCCACTCCTCCCCAAGCCTGTAGCATTGCATGGGGTTGTTCTGACCCAAATGCAGGACCCGGCACTTGGCCTTATTAAACCTCATACAGTTGGCCTCTGCCCATTGATCCAGCCTGTCCAGATCCCTCTGCAGAGCCCTCCTATCCTCCAGCAGATCAAAACTCCGACCCAACTTGGTGTCATCTGCAAACTTACTGAGGGAGCACTCGATCCCCTCATCCAGGTCATCAATAACGATAATGAATAAGACTGGCCCCAGAACCAAGCCCTGGGGAACACCGCTTGTGACCGGCCGCCAAACTGGATTTAACTCCATTCACCAAAACTCTTTGGGCCTGGCCATCCAGCCAGTTCTTTACCCAGCGGATAGTACACCTGTCTAAGCCACAAGCCACCAGTTTCTCCAGGAGAATGCTGTGGGAGACGCTGTCAAAGGCTTTACTAAAGACCAGGTAGGAAAACATCCCCAGCCTTTCCCTCATCCACTAGGCAGGTCACCTGGTCATAAGAGATCAGGTTGGTCAAGCAGGACCTGCCTTTCATGAACCCATGCTAGCTGGGCCTGATCCCTTGGTTATCCTGCACATGCCCTGTGAGCACTCTCAAGACCAACCACTCCATAATCTTCCCCGGTACGGAGGCCAGGCTGACAGGCCTGTAGTTCCCAGGATCCTCCTTCCGGCCTTTCCTGTAGATGGGTGTCACATTGGCAAGCCTCCAGTCTTCTGGGACCTCCCCTGTGAACCAGGACTGTTGATAAACGATGGAGAGTGGCTTGGCAAGCTCCTCCGCCAGCTCCTTCAGCTCCTTCCACTCTTGGGTGGATCCCATCAGGCCCCATAGACTTGTGGGTATCCAGGTGACATAGCAGGTCCTTAACTGTTTCCGACTGGATTATGAGGAGTTTATTGCACCCTCCATCCCTCTCTTCCAGCTGAGGGGGCTGAATACCCTGCGGATACCTGGACTGGCCGTTTAAGACTGAGGCAAAGAAGGCATTAAGTACCTCAACCTTTTCCTCATCCTTGGTGACAATGTTACCCCTCCCCATATCCAATAAGGGATGGAGATTCTCCTTGCCTCTCTTTTTGTTGTTAATATATTTGTAAAAACATTTTTTGTTAACCTTTATGACCGTGGCCAGGTTGAGTTCTAGCTGGGCTTTTGCCTTTCTAATTTTGTCTCTGCTTGACCTAACAAGGTCCTTGTACTCTTCTTGAGTTGCCTGCCCCTTCTTCCAGAGGTCATAAACTCTCTTTTTTTCCCTGAGTCCCATAAAATCTCCCTGTTCAGCCAGGCCGGTCATCTTCCCCGACAGCTCGTCTTACGGCACATGGGGACTGCCTGCCCCTGCACCTTTAAGATTTCCTTCTTGAAGACTCTCCAGCCTTCCTGGACTCCTTTGCCCTTCAGGATTGTCTCCCAAGGGACTCAACCAGCGACCTGAACAGGCTGAAGTCTGCCCTCTGGAACTCCATGGTAGCAGTTTTGCTGACCCCTCTCCTTACTTCACTCAGAATTGAGAATTCTATCATTTCATGGTTGCTAAGCCCAAGACGGCCTCCGACCACCACATCTCCCATCAGTCCTTCTCTGTTTGTAAACAGCAGGTCAAGCGAGGCACCTCCCCTGGTAGGCTCACTTACCAGCTGTGTCAGGAAGTTATCTTCCACACACTCCAGGAACCTCCTAGACTGTTTCCTCTCTGCTGTGTTATACTGCCAGCCAATGTCCAGTAACTTGAAGTCCCCTACAAGAACAAGGGATGGCGATTGCGAGACTTCTGCCAGTCGCTTGTAGAATGCTTCATCTGCCTCTTCATCTGGTTGCATGGTCTATAACAGACTCCCAGCAGGATATCTGCTGCCTCCTTTCTCTTAGCTTTTATTGCTGAGCTGACGTCATATGGTATGGAGTATCCCTTTGGCCAGTTTGGGTCAGCTGTCCTCCCTGTGTCCCCTCCCAAGATCTTGCCCACCCCCAGCCTACCGGTGGTATTGGGGGGAATGTTGGAGAGACAGCCTTGATGCTGTGTGAGCATTGCTTAGCAGTAGCCAAAATACTGGTATGTTATCAACACCTTTCTAGCTACCAGTACAAAGCACAGCACTATGAGGGCTGCTATGGGAAAATTAACTCTCAGCCAGACCCAATACAAAAGGGAACCGCAGGCACACTGAGTGCTACCCTGTGGTTCTATCTGTGCAGCCACAGGAAGGACATGAGAAAATGGGACAGTGTACCTACCTTGAACCTAGAAGTCCATGTACATGAACTGTGAGGAAAAACAGTGGCCAAAATGGGTCCATCCAGGAAGATGATTGCTCTGGTTGCTGTTAAGACACAACAGAATGGCTGATATTACTTCTCATTCTGATGAAGGGACTTCTGGTTTGCAACTGCAGGAGTCAGGTAATGAATGCTGTGACCAGGGATAGAGGGGCCCTGCCTTCAGCCAGGCAGAAAGAAGGGACAATTGGGTTTACTGGACTATGTGGATCTGATGGCCTGGTACATAAGACCCACAGAAGTATAAGGCTTTGGTAGACACTGGTGCACAGTGTACCCTAATGCCATCAGGGTACAAGGTATAAGGGGGCGGAAACCATCTGGATTTCTGGAGTGATGGGGGGATCCCAGCAGTTGTCTGTGCTGGAGGCTGAGGTGAGCCTGACAGAGAATGAGTGACAGAAGCATCCAATAGTGCCCATCCCAGAGGCTCCGTGCATCCTTGGCATAGATTACCTCAGGAGAGGGTACTTCAAGGTCCCAAGAGGGTAGCAGTGGGCCTTTGGTGTATCCACAGTGGATATAGAGAAGATTAAATGTTGAGATCACCCTGCAAGGGCTCGACCTTGAGGAGAAGGAGCTGTGGCATTGAGAAGATGGTAAACAACTAAGAGGACACCTGCAGGGCTCAACCTTGAGGGGAAGGAGCTGTGGCATTGAGAAGATGGTAAACAACTAAGAGGAAGCAAAGGAGTGCATGGACACCTGGAGGCGACCAATCCTGACTGTGTGAGAAGCGCATGGACTGTGTGTAGTAACCAATCAGGACGCATTTTGTGGCTCGTGAGAGAGCTGTAACTGTATAAAAAGCAAGTGCCTGTAGCAATAAACGCCTTTGGCTTGAATCCCCGCCAGAGTCTGTGCCTTAATACTCCGCAAATGGCGCCCGAACAGGGATTTGAATTGTGGTAAGAGAACGACCGGTGGAGTAGCCCAACTGAACGGAGACAGAAGCAGTGGAACAGAGAGCTGCAGTCCGGATGAATTATCACCAAAGAGGTGAGCAGCTGGGGATGTGAAGTAATGGGGTCGCAAATGTCCTTGGAAGAAAAAGCAATCCTTTGTATTATAGTAAAGATTTTGAAGAAGAGGGGGATTACTTATGATGAAACAACGTTACGATTATTGTTAGCATTTTTGAAGAGCCAGGGGCTAGCAGCAGACTCTGCAATAGCTTTTGAGTTATCTACTTGGGAGAAAGCAGGGAAATTGGTGTTTGAGGCAGCCTCTAAAGGGGATCATACGACTGCGAAAGTATTAACAACCTGGCGATTAGTCAGAGACTCTATAAAGGCAATAAAATCAGAGTGGACAGCGGCAGCAGCAACTGCCGCTGCCACAGCCCCGGAAGAGAAGGGAGGCCGAGCTGGGGATGATGAGAACAAACGGCCTGAGCCCAGTGCCCCCCCGCTAACACAACCAATGGAGGTGGCGATTCCTCCTTGGCCCCCGCCTCCTGACCTGGAGCAGGAAGGGTGATCGCCCACGCCGCGACAAGAGGAGACAGCCTGGAGTGATCCTTCTTCCAGGTCACAGTGTAACCCTGCCCAACATTGGCCATCTTTTGTTGTATTTTGTTAATTGTTCCTTGTTTGCTTTCATGTCTGCGCACCATGCTTCAGCGAATGATCCATCAGGTTTTGTTTATAGACAAACAAAAAGGGGGAGATGTTGGGATCACCCTGCAAGGGGTCGACCTTGAGGAGAAGGAGCTGTGGCATTGAGAAGATGGTAAACAACTAAGAGGAAGCAAAGGAGCGCATGGACACCTGGAGGCGACCAATCCTGACTGTGTGAGAAGCGCATGGACTGTGTGTAGTAACCAATCAGGACACATTTTGTGGCTCATGAGAGAGCTGTAACTGTATAAAAAGCAAGTGCCTGTAGCAATAAACATCTTTGGCTTGAATCCCCGCCAGAGTCCGTGCCTTAATACTCCGCAATTAAACAGCTATATACCTTGCCTTGCCTCTCAGAGGACCCTTCTGTTGTGAGCTTGCTGAGGGTTGAAGAACAACAGGTTCCAATTACTACCATGATAGTGCACCAATGGCAATATTGCACCAACCAAGACTCCCTGGTTCCTATCCAGCACCTGTTTTGTTGACTTGAGTGATCAGCAAGACTTGCTCACCCTTTAATACTCCCAAATGTCCAGTGCGAAAGTCTGACAGAGGGTGGAAGCTGACAGTGGACTATCATGGCCTGAATGAAGTCACGCCACCACTGAGTGCTGCCACACCGGATATGTTAGAACTCCAATATGAACTGGAGTCAAAGATAGCCAAGTGGTATGCCACACTTGATATTGCCAATGTGTTTTTCTCGATCCCTTTGGCAGAAGTGTGCAGGCTGCAGTTTGCTTTTATGTGGAGGGGTGTCCAAGACACCTGCAACCGATTGCCCCAAGGGTAGAAGCACAGCCCTAACATTTGCCATGGGCTGATCCAGACTGCACTGCAACAGGGTGAAGCACCTGAACATCCACGATACATCGATGACATCATCGTGTGGGGCAACACAGTAGAGGAAGAGTTTGAGAAAGGGAAAAGAATGCTTCCAGATGCAAGATGGACATCATCACATCCCTATGGAACTGATGAATAAGATAACAGCCATGTCCTTACCAGCTATCAAAAAAGTAACACAAGCTTTTTCTAGGCCTTGAGGGATCCTGAGAACGCATATTCAGCATTATAGTCAGCTTATGAGTCCTCTCTACTGAGTGACCTGAAAGAATGATTTTGAATGGGCCCCTAAGGATCAGCAGGCGTTTAGAAACATAGAATCAAAGAATTGTTTCGGTTGGAAAAGACCTTTAAGATCATCAAGTCCAACTGTTAACCTAACACTGCCAAGTCCACCACTAAACCATGGCCCTAAGCAACACATCTATACATCTTTTAAATACCTCCAGGGATGGTGACGCAAGCACTTCCCTGGGAAGCCTGTTCCAATGCTTGACAACCCTCTCGGTGAAGAAATTTTTACCAATATCAAATCTAAACCTTCCCTGGTGCAACCTGAGGCTGTTTCCTCTTGTCTTATCACTTGTTGCTTGGGAAGACTGAAACCCACCTCACTACAACCTCCTTTCAGGTAGTTGTAGAGAGCAATAATGTCTCCCCTCAGCCCCCTCTTCTCCAGACTAAACAATCCCAGTTCCCTCAGCCGCTCCGCATAGGACTTGCTCTCTAGACCTTTCACCAGCTTAATTGCCCTTCTTTGGACATGCTCCAGCACTTCTCTAGTAGTGCGGGGCCCAAAACTGAACACAGTATTTGAGGTGCAGCCTCACCATTGCCAAGTACAAAGGGACGATCACTTCCCTACTCCTGCTGGACACACTATTTCTGATACAGGCCAGGATGCTGTTGGTCTTCTTGGCCACCTGGGCACACTGCTGGCTCATGTTCAGCCGGCTGTCAACCAGCACCCCCAGGTCCTTTTCTGCCAGGCAGCTCTCCAGCCACTCCTCCCCAAGCCTGTAGCATTGCATGGGGTTGTTCTGACCCAAATGCAGGACCTGGCACTTGGCCTTATTAAACTTCATACAGTTGACCTTGGCCCATCAATCCAGCCTGTCCAGATCCCTCTGCAAAGCCCTCCTACCCTCCAGCAGATCAACACTCCGACCCAACTTGGTGTCATCTGCAAACTTACTGAGGGAGCACTCGATCCCCTCATCCAGGTCATCAATAAAGACATTGAACAAGACTGGCCCCAGAACCAAGCCCTGGGGAACACCGCTTGTGACCGGCCGCCAAACTGGATTTAACTCCATTCACCAAAACTCTTTGGGCCTGGCCATCCAGCCAGTTCTTTACCCAGCGGATAGTACACCTGTCTAAGCCACGAGCCGCCAGTTTCTCCAGGAGAATGCTGTGGGAGACGCTGTCAAAGGCTTTACTAAAGACCAGGTAGGAAAACATCCCCAGCCTTTCCCTCATCCACTAGGCAGGTCACCTGGTCATAGAAGGAGATCAGGTTGGTCAAGCAGGACCTGCCTTTCATAAATCCATGCCGAATGGGCCTGATCCCTTGGTTGTCCTGCACATGCCCTGTGAGCACTCTCAAGACCAACCGCTCCATAATCTTCCCCAGTACAGAGGTCAGGCTGACAGGCCTGTAGTTCCCAGGATCCTCCTTCCGGCCTTTCTTGTAGACGGGCGTCACATTGGCAATCCTCCAGTCTTCTGGGACCTCCCCTGTTAACCAGGACTGCTGATAAATGATGGAGAGTGGCTTGGCAAGCTCCTCCGCCAGCTCTCTCAGTACTCTCGGGTGGATCCCATCAGGCCCCATAGACTTGTGGGTGTCCAGGTGGCTTAGCATGTCCTTGACTGCTTCCTCCTGGATTATGAGGAGTATATTGTGCTCTCCATCCCCAACTTCCAGCTCAGGGGGCTGAATACCCTGTGGATACCTGGACTGGCTATTAAAGACTGAGGCAAAGAAGGCATTAAGTACCTCAGCCTTGTCCTCGTCCTTGGAGACAATGTTCCCCGCCATATCCAGTAGGGGATGGAGATTCTCCTTGCCTCTCTTTTTGTTGTTAATATATTTGTAAAAACTTTTTTTATTACCCTTTACGACTGTAGCCAGACTGAGCTCTAGCTGGGCTTTTGCCTTTCTAATTTTGTCCCTGCTTGACCTAATGAGATCCTTGTACTCTTCTTGAGTTGCCTGCCCCTTCTTCCAGAGGTGATAAACTCTCCTCTTTTCCCTGAGTCCCAGCAAAATCTCCCTGTTCAGCCAGGCCGGTCGCCTTCCCCGCCAGCTCTTCTTACAGCACATGGGGACCGTCTGCTCCTGCGCCTTTACGATTTCCTTCTTGAAGACTGTCCAGCCTTCCTGGACCCCTTTGTCCTTCAGGACTGTCTCCCAAGGGACTCTCTCAACCAGTGACCTGAACAGGCCAAAGTCTGCCCTCCGGGCAGGGGGTTTGAGATGCTTCAGAAGTTGTCAGTTCAGAAGCACATCTCATCTTGGCTCCACGATTACCTCTATTGCAGTGGATGTTCAAAGGGAGAGTCCCCTTCGATACCTCTTGAACATTTCAGCATTTCTGCCAATCAATTCTCCTTTCCTGCTACGCATTGTAACAGAGTTACATTACCATTCTCATCTTCCCATTGTTCTAAGTCTTTTGCCAATACGTTACCGAACAGTGTAGGGCTATTTTTAAATCCTTAGGGGAGCACAGTCCAACACAACTGCACCTTTCTTCCCATTATGAGGTTTTCCCATTCAAAGGCAAAGATTGTTTGGCTTTGTTTGTCCATTGGAATGCAAAAGAAAGAATCTTTTAAGTCCAAAACAGTAAAACAGGCATTTGTTTCAGGTACTGAAGCTAATAAGTTGTAAGGGTTCAATGCAATGTGGTGTATGTCCAGTTCTCTACTAGTCTAGATTATTCAGCACGAGGCTTCTTTATTGGTAAAATAGGAGTATTAAATTCAGATTGACATTCTCTAAGCAGTCCGTATTGCAGAAAAGTATTTGTCAAGGGCTTCAGACCCTTGTGTGCTTCCAATCTAATAGGGTACCGATTTACCTTTACCAGCTTTACCCCTAGCTTTAGTTCTATTTTAATCCAAGTTACATTTTTCACTTTACCTGGTTTCTTTGAGGCCCATGGTGAAGGAATTACCGCATCCAACATCGTGCCCGGGATGTTGTTTCCAGGCTTTTCCAGGGTTTTATCTGTCAGTAGGCAGATTTGAGCCTTCTATGCTCTCTCTCTAGGAATATGTAACTGCACAGAATTCTCAGGAAAGGTTACTTGTTGTCCTGGTTTTGCTGGGATAGAATCATAAAATCAGTTTTCTGTTTAGGAAAGCTGCATTTCTGAGAAGACTGCAGCACCCGTTACTGTGAGAACAAATGGTCAGCTATGGTATGCGGGTTTCCATAGTGATCAAGGCCTCTAGCAGTCTTGAGACAGCCAGGTGCTAAAGCTAGGGGGAATGGAGGCCAAGACACCTGACCCAGGCTGGTCAACAGAAGTATTCCATACCATAAATGTCATGCTCACTATAAATTGGTGAATCTGCTGGGAATGTTGCTCTCTCCCTCAATGGCTGCCATCCCTGGAGGGTCTCACCCATCACTCTGCTTCCTGAGGCCTGCTCTCCCTGTGCTGGAGCTGTGCTGCTCGCAGTGTCCGACAACCAGTGTTCACTGCTGGGAGCGCGCAGCTCGCAACCACTATCTGGGATGAATATAAATCTGTGTACTTTATATTGCTTTAGTATTAATACTAGTTTTATTGTTTTATTATATCTGTTTCTATTTCAACCCATTTGAACCCACAAGTTTCCTTTTTTCCCCAATTTCCCTTTCTTGGCTGAGAGGGGGTTTTCGGGGGATAGAGCAAGTGCTAGTGTTTAGTCCGAAGGTGGGTTAAACCAAGACACTTGTGCATTCAGTTTACATAACAAGTCCCATCCTAGCAGTGGAAGGGGTCATTCTGGCATATATAGAAATGACGCGGAAGTCTCGGACATGACGCATACGACCAATATGATCAGGTCAATGCCGTTTATTGTCTTGTCTGACTCCAATATATATCATAATTTTCGCTTAGTCACTGCGCACACACTCATGATTGGTTACAGCTTGTTACACATATTATTGCAATTGGCTATATACAAAATATCACGTGCTGTCCACGCGCCTCTCACACAGTCAGGATTCGCTGCTTGCAGGTGTTCCTGTTTTCCTTGCTGCTTCTTAGCTGTTTACCACAGCTCCTTCTCCTCAAGGCCAAGCCCTGCAGGTGTCCAGCTGTTTACCAGCTTCTCAATGCCACAGCTCCTTCTCCTTAAGGTCAAGCCGTGCAGGGTGATCCCAACATCTCCCCCTTTTTGTTTTTGTATAAACAAAACCTGATGGATCTTTTGCAACCCGAGGACTGTGAAGAAGATGGACCATCTGTACATTCTTGTATCGTCCTGTGCCGCGAACTCAGCCCAGCAGTCGGTAGGTGCCAGCTTTACGTGGGCGTCCCCACGGAGGCAACGGTGGCCTTGCCGTACACCAGCCCACTGCCCTTCGGGAAATCCCGGTATTACACATTTGCAGAGGAACGAGTTTCGACACACGTGGCCAGTGAGTGTCGGAACTCACCTCGGTTGTCACCTTTTAACACAGGGAGCCTATGGCGCATGTGCCCGCTGGCCAGATGTGCTGCACGCGCCATAGCCATCCCGTCTATTGGTTCGTAGGCTTTGTTCACACGGCATCTTACCATAATCCAGCAGTCAAATATCAACTTATGCTTAGGTCAATAGCAGAATGTTACAAGGCAACCAATTCTAGCTGTACTACTTCTAGCGATAGAAACTACTCCTAGTGATAGAAAAAGTGCTTGTATAAGGCTATGAAGACCAATATTATATCTTACCAAAGCATTTGTAGTTATAGAACACTTTGCCTTAAAAGCTTTCCATGTTCATCTCATGATACCGCAAATTTCAGTGTGATTTACCCCTACATTTTCTTTTGGCTGAGGTGGCATCCAGATTGCGATGACACCTGATAGTGTCAAGATGTGTCCGACAATGACGATGGTGACTGTTTCACCCATGGTTTTACCCATTTTGTGGGTACCTAACGAGTTCCAGAATCTGTAATGACACAAGCATAACCTCATACCCAGGTTAGCAGTTGAAAAGGTCCTTCCCACACATTCTTTTCCAAATTTTTAACTTTTACTTGCACATGTTGTGTTAACTCAGACTTCCTGTCATTCCTTTTTCATGTTTCTCCTTCCGCAAATAATTTAACACATATAAGGCTTTATTCAAGTGTTCTTGGGGTAATGTGGTAGCCTCTCCCCCTTTTTGTTTTGAGTGTGTTTATCTAAGAGGTTTACCTAACAAAGCTCATTCATTGGGTGTGTAAGACACTCGTTCAATTATTAGCTAGCCAAACATTCCTTACTACCTTTTGAACCATTCCTTGTAGACGGTGTAATAAACACGGTACAATAAGCGTTATTATTAAGATAACGAGTAATATAACAACTGCCCCTTTAACTAAGTCTTGTAACCATCTGCTTAGGCCCAAACTTGACAGCCATGATTCAAGGCCCAGCGAACTTGTCTTTAACTTGTCCGTTAACTCCTTCAGTTTTCACAATTGTTGAGTTACCGTCTGTGAGGTATCTGTTAAATTCATACAACACATGCCATCAAACTCCTCACACCCGTGCCCTTGGGCCAAAAGTAGGAAGTCGATGGCCGCCCTATTTTGCAATGTCGCATGCCTTATTGAGTCAGTTTCCATTAACAAAGCACTGAGTGCTGCAGAAGTAGCATTGGTTTGTTTCGCTAGCCAACATCCCAATCTATTTAAGGTGGTTAAGCCTTGGGCAGCAGCGACCCCAGGGGCAAGGAAAGAGGCTAGTATGGTTTTGTCCGCGGTCCAAAAATCCAATTGGTCATTGCACCCTTCCTGATATTTTTGAATCTGTCGTTTTATTCTATGCCGTCGGGTAAGGTTCAATATCATAGAAGTGTTGGGAGTTAACAATGTCAGGCGCCCCAATGTGCAAGGACCACTTCTCAAACGGGAGGGAATGCCTTGCCATGCACGATCACCACAAATTAAACATATTCCTTTAGGGAGTCTTATTGGGACAATACTAGAGCGCGAGGTGTTGCTCGTCGTATAATTACACCAATTGGTAGCATTCTGAAAAACGGCCAACGTGGGGCTTACATCCTGTGATCTGGTATCGTCCTGTCCTGTATAATTAAAATATAAACAGGTAGGGGCCGTAATGCATCCTAAAATATCCAACTCCTGTGGTTCCAACAACTCCTGTGGTCCGTGTGCCATCCATCCGTCCCACTTATCCATAGCTGCAGAGGTGTTTGTTATGTTTAAAAACAAGGCTAGATCAGGGGCGGTCTTATTTACTACCATTGCCAAATCATAGTCCCCTAATGGCAGACCAACCAAGCATGTTGTAAACGGATTCTCAGCAGTGGATATAGATAAGCAAAGGTGGCCTTGGCCCGTTTGATTAGCTAGTGTAACCCAGATATTTTTTCTTGGTTGAACAGAAAACCATGCCTGACCCTGGCATATCAAACACATGACTATCAGACTCACGAACAATTTTCTTCCGCTTGTGGAGAGAGGTGCGCTCGCCATGGTCGAAGCCATCGACTTGGAACCCATCTCACTCCGCTATCTGTAAGAATACAAGCATAGCCTCGACCAGTCATTTTTAACTCCGCAGGTCCTTTCCATTCTCCAGTGACCACATCTTTGTACTGTACTAAAATTCTTTTCCCAGTCTGGGATACCCCAGATTGTAGACTTGAAGCATGAATCACCATTGGAGGGTCTTCCCTGTCTCCCGTAAAATGCAAATAATTTAGCACATACACCGCCTTTGCAAGTCGTTCTGTCGTGTCCAGCACGCTTCCCCCTTTTTGTTTTTGCAAAAGCGCTTTCAACTTTTGATGCGCCCGCTCCACGATAGCTTGCCCTGTAGGGGAATGAGGAATCCCTGTAATATGTCGAATGCCCCAAAGCTGACAGAAATGGGAAAATTTTCGAGACACATACGCAGGCCCATTATCCGTTTTTACCTGTAAAGGTACTCCTAAGGCCATAATAGCAGCATGCATATGCTTGATAACATGTCGCGCTGTTTCTCCGCCTTGTGCGGTAGCCCAAATGGCATGCGAAAAGGTGTCTATCGAGACATGGACATATTTCATTCTTCCAAATTCCGGAACATGTGTTACATCCATCTGCCATAACTGTAACGACTGGAGCCCTCTGGGATTAACCCCTATACCAATGCCCATCCCTGCTTTCTGGCAGCTGGGACAAGACAGAACAGTGCCCCTAGCATCTGTTACGGGAATATGGAACTGTTTTGCCAACGCCTTTGCTGACTGATGGAAAAACTCATGTGATAGCCTAGCTTGTTCAAATGTCTTTACCGCAGGTGCGGTCCAGGCTGGAGCTACGAGGTGATCAGCGTGGGCATTTCCTATGGCTAAGCCCCCACACTGCTGATGGCTACGAACGTGCGTAATAAAATATGGTTGCTGTCGTTGGTTTAAATATCTCAACAGCTGCAGCAGTAAGGAATATAATACCGGATTTTTGACTGCTTTAACCATGCCATGTTCAAGTCACTGTACCGTGCCCACCACATATTGCGAATCCGACACAACGTTAACAGCCTTTTGAGACCATTTTTTGAATACCCAAAGGACTGCACGAAGTTCCATAGTTTGTAAAGAATCTCCACGCACCCCAGGTAACAATTGATGTTTCCATTCGTCATTTTCCTGCCAAGTGACAGCCGCTCTACGGGATTTGCATCTTGCGTCGGTAAAGACTGTCGCCCCGTTCACTGGGGTCTCCGATCGCATAGGCATTTCTTCAAACTGTTGACTAGCCAACAGTGACAATAATCTATCGGACGGATAGCTATTTGTAACGCGTTCTAAAAAATCAGAGATTGCTATCTGAAACTCCAGAGAACTGGCCAACAACCAATCTAAGTACTTTTGAGATACAGGAACATAAATTATTACAGGGTCTAACCCAGATATTTCGACAATTGTCTTCCCTTAATAATGAGTTGTGCAAATAATTCATATCTAGTGACTACTGTTTTTCTGGGTTGATAGGAGAGGAAAACCCATTCCAACACTTTCAAACTGTCTGCCATATTTCCTAACTGCACAATCAGTCCTAGTGGATGTTTCTGTTCCCCTCCTGAATTAACTATCATAAGCGAGATACTCTCAGTAGGTGAACATCTGTGAGCATAGGCTGTTGCTATCTTCTCAGTAATTTTCTGCAATGCTTGCTGTTGATCCTCGTCAGTTGACGGCGCTCTGGAGCCTCCACTGAAGACCCCAGGAGCGGCATCAACGGCCTCGGATCATCATTAGTAATTCCGCAAATATTTCGAACCCACTGTATATCCCCCATTAATTTTTGGACATCAGAAAGATTTTCTATTTTCGAATTAATCTTTATCTTTTGTGGGCGGACCGCTCCACTGGTAATAATCCAGCCCAAATATTGTCATGGTCCCTTCTTTTGAATTTTTTCCGGCGCTATTTTTAAACCCCGTTTTCCTAAATCATGCCCTAAGTGCTGTAAAATGTGGTCTGCATTCAATTGTGTCCCTGCTATTAATATATCATCCATATAATGATACATTATTAAATCTGGATACTTTCTCCGCACCGGCTCTAGAGCCCATGCCACAAATGTCTGACACATCATAGGTGAATTTTTCATTCCTTGCGGTAACACTACCCAATGATACCTCTTTGCTGGCTCTCCTTTATTTACCGATGGTACCGTAAAGGCAAACTTCTCTGCATCCTCAGCTGCTAAGGGAATGGTAAAAAAGCAATCCTTTAGATCAATTATCAACAAATCCCAATCCTCTGGTAACATAACCGGAGAGGGTAGTCCAGGCTGTAATGTCCCCATGTCACACATTACCGCGTTGATTGCCCGCAAGTTGTGTAGCAGCCGCCATTTGCCAGATTTTTTCGGTATAGTAAATACGGGTGTATTCCACGGACTGGTCGACGGCACAATGTGCCCAGCTTCCAATTGTTCTTTCACCAAGCTTTTAATAATTTGCAGCCGTTCTTGCTTCAGCGGCCACTGATCTATCCATACCGGTTTAGTTGTTTTCCAACTCAGCTTTAGGATTGGCTGCTGCTCAGTGACCGCCCCTAAAAAGGTGGTGTAACTAGTCGAGCCCCTATTTGACTAAGTAGGTCCCTGCCTACCAAGGCAACAGGCAAATGCATCACGTACGGTCGCGTAGAAACCGTTCTTCCATCTGGGAACGTAAAAGCAATTACGTCTTTGCTCACCAATGTAACTTGTGTCCCTCCTATTCCCATAATTCCTGTATTGGCCGGCATCAAGGGCCAGTGCTTAGGCCACTTATGATAGGAGACAATGGTGACATCTGCCCCTGTATCAATAACCATATCTAATCTAGTGAGTTGCCCATTGGGATGTCTTAATTCCATTTGTTCTTCAGGTTTTCCCCTACTAATATCTAAAGCAAATAAAACATCTGGCTGCCCTGTAGATCCAAAACCTTGATCCCCCCTTATTCTTGTGCTAGCATTGGGCACTATCGATTTAAATGGAATCAGTTGAGCGATTTTTGACCCTGCTAAGATTGTCAACGGAGGAACAGGGGTATGTACCATAATTTTAATTACCCCATGATAATCAGCATCAATCAGTCCTGGGATTACAAAAATACCTCGCCTAGACGCCGAGGATCGTCCTATTAACAGAGCACTTAAATCGTGACCTAAAGGTCCCCTGAGAGTTGATTCTATCACCTGCACCTCAGTGTTGTCAAGAGTGACAGCTACTGCTGTTGCCAGGTCCACTCCGGCGCTTCCGGAGGTGGCTGCGGAGCAGCTGTCCAAGCACCCTGATTTTGTATCGTTGCGCGAGGGCGAGGCGCGCTCCGCGTTCCATTTCCCTTTCTACGACATTCATTGGTGTTACGGGTGGATTTTTGGCATTGCTCACACCACTTTCGTAAGCCCTGCAACTGCGTTCTGGCCTCTGAATTAGTTGGAGGGTTTCTACATTGTGCCTTAAGGTGTCCAAATCTCCCACAATTAAAACACCTTTTGTCTGATTTTCTTTGCCCCCCTTTTCCTTGTACAATTGGTTTAACTACAGCCCCCACTGCAGCAGCCATAAAAGCAGCCCTCTCCTGTTCAAATACTTGATCGGCTGCTTCCAACAGCTGCGCTGCTGATGACCCACTAGGTAAATGGCTTAGGGCTTTCTTTGTCTTTTCATTTGCATTATCAAAAGCGAGCATATCCAAAAATTTCGCTTTCATATCGTTAGACAAATCTGGGTTGCCATTGATAGCCACATGTAGCCGGTCAATAAATTTTGCATAAGACTCTGATGGCCCCTGCTTGACTGTCGTAAAGGCGGGTGTCAATTTTTCATCATGCAGTGTCAATAAAATAATTAGTGCTAGTTCCTGACTCTTCCGTAACACTTCGGCCCGAAACCTTACCTGCCAATCAGGATTCGCATAGGGCCCTGCCCCAGTTAACATTTGAGCCTGTACCCCATATAAAGGATCTCCTTGTTGTCGTATCGTTGCCGCTACCTCGTCACATGCCATCTGCCATCGTTGAAAAAACTGCAGTTGCTGTGACGGGGTACATAACGTCTTTACTATCATTTTTATATCATATGGACACATTAGATTAGAAGCAAAGATGTGTTGTAACACGGAACTAGTATAAGGCAACTTCAGCCCATACTGGGAGATTGCTATCTTAGCCTCCTTAATCAGCTTCCATTCTACCGATTCCCATATATTATCACCCTGTTGAGTAGTCACCACTGGGAAAGCCATTGGTTTTACCAACTCCCCATCACCAATAGCTTCTCTCACCACCTTCTTCCATCGTTGCACGGGCCCCCCTTCACCATACGTACCAATACCTCCCACTGCCCCTTCCAGCGCCGGCGCAGAGGGTAGCAGTGGGTCAAACACTGATATTCCTTCCTGACCTCCCGCCCCCACCCCACCCCGCAGAAACAGACTTGTGGGTGGCGGCGGTGTTCTGGAGACGGGTAGCACCGTATGGTCCAACCGAGTCTCCAACTGCTTCAGCCTTTCTGTCAGCTCCTGCAACTGTTGTTCCATTCGGCCACGGAGCTCCCCTTCATTTACTAGCCGCAGTGATGGTGAAGATTGTTCCGGCGACTCACTCCGGGGACTCGTAAGTGGGAACTCCGGCTGTTCCTGGCTATCTTGTTCTGGTGCCGCGACTACGGTCAGAACGGCCTTGCTTCTTTTCGGGGGCACCCGAGGAACTACCGGACCCTCAAACATCATAGAGGTAGCGGTGCCTCTCGGATCCCCAAATTCAGCTGACAGAGCTGCAAAGGCAGAAGCAGTAGCAACGCGTTCTGCCTTTAGTTCTTTTAATGTCTCTAGGATCAACCTCCAGAGCGTTGGAAACTTTATACTGTCTTTGTTGCCTGTGCTGACTTCCTCCCACAGTGCTGCGCCAATTCCTTCCCAAATCGGGATCTCAAAAGCCGCACTTACTGAGGGGATTAGTCCTTTTTGCCGTGCCCATACCAATAATCTTTTTAGGCCGGCTTCCTCATACTGTACACCTCTCTTAGAGAGGATATGTTGGAGGAGCTTAACCACTGCTTCTGCCTCTTTTGTTAGCGTGGACCCCATCTCCTCCCCAGCCGCTCACCTGATCAGGGCGAGATTCCAACAGTTTCTTCAGTTGCGCTAGCGACTTCCAGGCACCGGGGCAGTGCCTGCTACGGCTGGCTTCCGCACCCCCTTTGCTGTCTCTTCTGCTCCAGGAAGCATCGACTAGAGGGTCCCTGTTCGGGCACCACCTGACATGGAAGTCTCAGACACGACGCATACGACCAATATGATCAGGTCAATGCCGTTTATTGTTTTGTCTGACTCCAATATATATCATAATTTTCGCTTAGTCACTGCGCACACACTCATGATTGGTTACAGCTTGTTACACATATTATTGCAATTGGCTATATACAAAATATCACACGCTGTCCACGTGCCTCTCACACAGTCAGGATTCGTTGCTTGCAGGTGTTCCTGTTTTCCTTGCTTCTTCTTAGTTGTTTACCACAGTTCCTTCTCCTCAAGGCCGAGCCCTGCAGGTGTCCAGCTGTTTACCAGCTTCCCAATGCCACAGCTCCCTCTCCTCAAGGCCAAGCCGTGCAGATGTCCAGCTGTTTACCAGCTTCTCAATGCCACAGCTCCTTCTCCTTAAGGTCGAGCCGTGCAGAGTGATCCCAACATAGAAACTCGTGAGTTAGTTTAGTATTTCCAATTGTACATTCCATAGGTTGTAAAAAATGCCGCAAAGTTCTCTTTCCCATTGTCCCAACAATCGGTATTGTAGTTTTGTTTAGGGGCCCTTTACAGCTAGTGACTACTGAATGAGTGGCTCCACTACTTATCAAAAAATCTATTGTTTCGTTCCTCAGCTTTATTGGAACCAGGGAATCTACTGGGGAGGCTTTAATATTTCCCCTGGTTCCCTTCACTTGTTTCCTAAATCTTCTAAATCATAACATTGATGTCCTCTAACTGGCTCTTCTTTTTCCTGTCAGGGCATTCATTTTTCCAATGTCCTTCCCATCTGCAGATAGCACACTGATTTGGACCCTAAGGGGGGACTCTGTGCTCCAGGACCTCTGACTCTTTTGCCATGACTTCCTCTTCCCTTTTCTCTTCCGTCACTTCTTCTATCCACAATTGCTGTGGCTAAAAGAGAGGCCTGCAACTTCATTGTTGCTTGCTCCTTTTTCTTTTCTTCCTTATAATTAATTCAAAAATAGACATTTCCCCGCTCTGTCCACGTTTTGCAACTTATAATCCCTTGGTTTTTTCTCTTTTTCTTTGATACATGTCATTAACATATCTCCCCTAATTTACATTTTTTTTAATATTAGGATTTCTGTACAGAGTCATAAAAGCATCAACATACAAAACAGCCATTAAGATGTGTGCATGTAACTCACTAGCAAACTGCAAGCTGGACCAGCTGCTGAGTAGGGGGATCCGTGCAGGTGTATCAGGCAGACAGAGGGGCTGTGCTGGTACTCAAGGGAACGCTGGAGGTGGTGGCCATTCCTAACAGAAGGAGAGGACCTAAGAGATGAAGGGAAATGGAAGCAGGTCCCTCCTCGGAGAGGTCGGCGAATCCCCTCCCGGCCTCCCTCACCGTCCCAGCTGCCCTTACACAACAGGTATGGGGCTCTGGAACATGAGGGACAGGAACATGAGGACCCTGACGATGGTCCGTCCAAGGGGGTGCCTAGGGTGAGTCAACCAGCCCCACGCATCAAGACGTCCTGTGTTAAGAAAAAAAGGAGGGTGATTGTCGTAGGCGACTCCCTTCTGAGGGGTACAGAGGGCCCAATATGTCGACCAGACCCAACTCACAGGGAAGTCTGCTGCCTCCCTGGGGCCTGGGTGAGAGACGTCACCAGGAAACTCCCTGGTCTGGTTCGGCCCACTGATTACTACCCGCTGTTGGTCATGCAGGTTGGCAACGACAAGGTTGCACTAAGAAGCCCAAAGGCAGTCAAAAAGGACTTGAGAGCACGGGGGCGACTGGTCGATGGAGCAGGAGCACAGGTAGTGTTTTCATCAAACCCTTCAGTGACAGGGAAGAATGCTGAAAGGAACAGGAAAGCACACCTGATCAACACATGGCTCAGGGGCTGGTGCCGTCGTCAGAATTTTGGGTTTTTTGACCATGGGGCGGTTTACACGGCACCGGGCCTGCTCGCAGCTGATGGAGTGCAACTGACGCCAAGGGGCAAAAGGATTCTTGCTCATGAGCTGGCAGGCCTCACTGAGAGGGCTTTAAACTAGATTTGGAGGGGGGAGGGGATAAAACCGGGCTCACTAGAGTTGAACCGAGGGGTAGGTTCAACGTGCCAGAGTTGAAATCGATAGCCCAGCTCAGGTGCATCTACACCAATGCACGCAGCATGGGCACCAAACAGGAGGAGCTGGAAGCCATTGTGCAGCGGGACAGCTATGATGTAGTTGCCATCACAGAAACATGGTGGGATGCTTCTCATGACTGGAGTGCTGCAATGGATGGGTATAAGCTCTTCCGAAGGGATAGGCAGGGAAGGAGAGGCGGTGGGGTGGCTCTGTATGTTAGGGAGTGTTTTGATTGCATAGAAATCAATGATTGTGAAGACCAAGTAGAGTGCTTGTGGGTAAGGATGAGGGGGAAGGCCAATGAGGCAGATATCCTGCTGGGAGTCTGTTACAGACCACCCAACCAGGATGACGAGACAGATGAGACATTCTATAAGCGACTGGCAGAAGTCTCGCATTCGCTGGCCCTTGTTCTTGTGGGGGACTTCAACCTACTGGATATCTGCTGGAAGTATAACACGGCAGAGAGGAAACAATCTGGGAGGTTCCTGGAGTGTGTGGAGGATAACTTCCTGACGCAGCTGGTGAGTGAGCCCAGCAGGGGAGGTGCCTTGCTGGACCTGCTGTTTACAAACAGAGAAGGACTGCTGGGAGATGTGGTGGTCGGAGGCCATCTTGGGCTTAGCGACCACGACATGATAGAATTCTCAGTTGTGAGTGAAGTAAGGAGAGGGGTCAGCAAAACTGCTATCATGGACTTCCGGAGGGCAGACTTTGGCCTGTTCAGGTCACTGGTTGAGAGGGTCCCTTGGGAGACAGTCCTGAAGGACAAAGGGGTCCAGGAAGGCTGGACAGTCTTCAAGAAGGAAATCGTAAAGGCGCAGGAGCAGACGGTCCCCATGTGCTGTAAGAAAAGCTGGCGGGGAAGGCGACTGGCCTGGCTGAACAGGGAGATTTTGCTGGGACTCAGGGAAAAGAGGAGAGTTTATCACCTCTGGAAGAATGGGCAGGCAACTCATGAAGAGTACAAGGATCTCATTAGGTCAAGCAGGGACAAAATTAGAAAGGCAAAAGCCCAGCTAGAGCTCAGTCTGGCTACAGTCGTAAAGGGTAATAAAAAATGTTTTTACAAATATATTAACAACAAAAAGAGAGGCAAGGAGAATCTCCATCCCCTACTGGATATGGCAAGGAACATTGTCTCCAAGGACGAGGACAAGGCTGAGGTACTTAATGCCTTCTTTGCCTCAGTCTTTAATAGCCAGTCCAGGTATCCTTAGGGTATTCAGCCCCCTGAGCTGGAAGATGGGGATGGAGAGCACAATGTACTCCTCATAATCCAGGAGGAAGCACTTAACGACCTGCTATGTCACCTGGACACCCACAAGTCTATGGGGCCTGATGGGATCCACCCGAGAGTACTGAGAGAGCTGGTGGAGGAGCTTGCCAAGCCACTCTCCATCATTTATCAGCAGTCCTGGTTAACAGGGGAGGTCCCAGAAGACTGGAGGCTTGCCAATGTGACGCCCGTCTACAAGAAAGGCCGGAAGGAGGATCCTGGGAACTACAGGCCTGTCAGCCTGGCCTCCGTACCGGGGAAGATTATGGAGCGGTTGGTCTTGAGAGTGCTCACAGGGCATGTGCAGAACAACCAAGGGATCAGGCCCAGCTAGCATGGGTTCATGAAAGGCAGGTCCTGCTTGACCAACCTGATCTCCTTCTATGACCAGGTGACCCGCCCAGTGGATGAAGGAAAGACTGTGGACGTTGTCTACCTGGACTTTAGTAAAGCCTTTGACAGCGTCTCCCACAGCATTCTCCTGGAGAAACTGGCAGCTCATGGCTTTGACAGGTTTACTCTTCGCTGGGTGAGGAACTGGCTGGATGGCCGAGCCCAGAGAGTTGTGGTGAACAGAGTTAAATCCGGCTGGCGGCCGGTCACAAGCAGTGTTCCCCAGGGCTTGGTTCTGGGGCCGGTCTTGTTCAATATCTTTATTGATGACCTGGATGAGGGAATCGAGTGCTCCCTCAGTAAGTTTGCAGATGACACCAAGTTGGGTGGGAGCGTTGATCTGCTGGAGGGTAGGAGGGCTCTGCAGAGGGATCTGGACAGGCTGGATCGATGGGCAGAGGTCAACTGTATGAGGTTTAACAAGGCCAAGTGCCGGGTCCTGCACTTCGGCCACAACAACCCCATGCAACGCTACAGGCTTGGGGAGGAGTGGCTGGAGAGCAGCCCGGCGGAAAGGGACCTGGGGGTGCTGGTTGACAGCCAGCTGAACATGAGCCGGCCGTGTGCCCAGGTGGCCAAGAAGGCCAACAGCGTCCTGGCCTGTATCAGGAATAGTGTGGCCAGCAGGAGTAGGGAAGTGATTGTGCCCCTGTACTCGGCACTGGTGAGGCCACACCTTGAATACTGTGTTCCGTTTTGGGCCCCTCACTACAAGAAGGATGCTGAGGTGCTGGAGCGTGTCCAGAGAAGGGCAACGAAGCTGGTGAGGGGTCTGGAGCACAAGTCTTATGAGGAGCGGCTGAGGGAACTGGAGTTGTTTAGTCTGGAGAAGAGGAGGCTGAGGGGAGACCTTATCGCTCTCTACAACTACCTGAAAGGGGGTTGTGGCGACGAGGGTGTTGGTCTCCTCTCCCAAGTAACTAGTGATAGGACAAGAGGAAATGGCCTCAAGTTGCGCCAGGGGAGGTTTAGATTTGATATTAGGAGAAATTTCTTCACTGAGAGGGTGGTCAGGCATTGGAACAGGCTGCCCAGGGAGGTGGTGGAGTCGCCATCTCTGGATGTGTTCAAAAAACATGTAGATGTGGCGCTTCAGGACATGGTTTAGGGGACATGGTGGCGCTGGATTAATGGTTGGACTTGATGATCTTGAAGGTCCTTTCCAACCTAGTGATTCTGTGATTCTGTGATACCTGAACAATGGTCTTGAGCAAGAAGGATACAATAACATAAAAACTGTGAAAAACATTCAGTAGCCACTTTTGTATCTTTTCTTAAGAATGATAGAGAAGAGTTACAAAAGCTTGTGCAAGAAAAAGAAGTGATGACTGGTTACAGGCAAACCCCGCAGTCATTATAGAGTTAAAACTCCCACTGGAAGTTTGTCTGAGGACAGACAGTAGAATTGTGCCCAGTAATTCAGGTAGCTAGAATGAAAAATGTCAATGTGCATAATATTGCCATTAAATCTAGCTGATTCATTCCATCTACAGCACTGACATAAATGAACAAAATCTCTGAAGCAGTGAAACAAATTTTACTGAATCAATGGGAGTGAGGGGGAAAAACATCCTCAGTTGATTGAAAAGTCAAATGCAGTATCTATCTTGGTATGGTGGGTTAAACTTGTCTGGCCGCTAGGTGCCCACAAAGCTGCTCTATCACTCCCCTTCCTCAGCAGGACAAGGGGAGAAAATAAGATGAAAAAACTCATGGGTCAAGATAAGGACAGGGAGATCACTCACCAGTTACCGTCACAGGCAAAACAGACTTGACCTGGGGAAGATTAATTTAATTTATTGCCAGTTCATAACAGAGTAGGATAGTGAGAAATGAGAACGAATCTAAAAACACCTTCCCCCCACCTCCACCTTCTCAGGCTCAACTTCACTCCAAACTCTTCTAACTCCTCCCACTCTGAGCAGCGCAGGGGGGGATGGGGAATGCGGGTTGCGGTCAGTACATAATGCTTCCTGTCTGCCGCTCCTTCCTCCTCACACTTTTCCCCTGCTCCAGCGTGGGGTCCTGTCGTGGTTTAGCCCCAGCCGGCAACTAAGCACCACGCAGCCGCTCGCTCACTCTCCCTCCCACAGCGGGACGGGGGAGAGAATTAGGAAAAACCTCGTGGGTTGAGATAAACACGGTTTAATAGGACAGAAAGAAAGAAGGGAACAATAATGATAATACCAACAAAGGAATGTATAAGAACAAGTGAGGCCCAATACAGAAATTGCTCACCACCCCGTGATCGACAGCCCGTCCCCGAGCAGCGATTTCCGCCCCCCCGGCCAACTCCAGTTTATGTACTGGGCATGACGTCGTATGGTAGGGAATATCTCTTTGGCCAGTCTGGGTCAGCTGTGCCGGCTGTGTCCCCTCCCAGTTCCCCGTGCACCCCCAGCCTGCTCGCTGGCAGGCCAGCACAAGAAGCTGGACTGTCCTTGACGGCTCAGCAACAACCCAAAACATCAGCACATTATCAACAGTTTCTCATCCCAAATCCAAAACACAGTCTCACACTGGCTTCTGTGAGGAAAACCAGCTCTATCCTGGCTGAAACCAGGACAGTATCCACCCCTTATTCCATACCATTTACGTCATGCCCAGGTCCTATACTTTTCAGTACATTCCAATTATTCATTATTACTCTTCCTGTCCTTTAATATATACACACAGATATCACTCTCTTAGTCCATGGGCCATCACTTAAAATGTCTATGGAGTTCAGTCAGTCCATGACTCTGGGCTTCATCCATCATAGCAGTCTCTCAGGGCAGGGGAGATGGTATGTGATGTTGGATTGTCATCTGGCACGGTCCATGTCCATGATCTGCAGGTCGAAGATGTCGATCTCGAGGGATTTGTTGGGCGCAAGCTGCTGAAGCCAGTTCTGGTTTCATCACTGCTGCACGTTGCTTGGTTTCAGTGAAGCTCATTCTTCATCAGTCTGGGTGATTCTTACTATAATACCATTGATATGGTAGATAGCAGCCATAGTAGTAATGTCATTCTGAACAATTAACATAATACAATTCAAATCATTGACTGTTTTCACCCAAAATCAAGTCTCCTTGAGGTACACATCGGACTTCCCCATCCTTCCGCATTACCCACCAAGTGCAC
Organism: Phaethon aethereus; assembly: GCF_964289735.1. NCBI lineage: Eukaryota > Metazoa > Chordata > Aves > Phaethontiformes > Phaethontidae > Phaethon > Phaethon aethereus. Next base: position 36,559,571 of record NC_138581.1, on the reverse strand, counting down.
CCAGGTCCCTGGGCAAAGGCAATCCCACGAATGGGTTTGCCTTTTCCTAATGCAGGAGTAACCCAGACTGTCTTCCCCAGCATGTTTCTCACATGCACCACAGGGACTTTATCCCCTTCTACAGTACGTAGAAGTTTTGATTGGGCAGGGCCGGCTCTATTAGTAGATCCCCTAGTGTTGACTAACCAGGTGGCTTTGGCTAAATGTTTATCCCAATTTTTGAATGTCCCATCACCCATTGCTCTCAGTGTAGTCTTTAACAGTCCGTTGTATCGTTCAATTTTTCCGGAAGCTGGTGCATGATAGGGGATATGATACACCCACTCAATGCCGTGCTCTTTGGCCCAGGTGTCTATGAGGTTGTTTCGGAAATGAGTCCCATTGTCTGACTCAATTCTTTCGGGGGTACCATGTCGCCATAAGACTTGCTTTTCAAGGCCCAGGATAGTGTTCCGGGCGGTGGCATGGGGCACAGGGTATGTTTCCAGCCATCCGGTGGTTGCTTCCACCATGGTAAGCACATAGCGCTTGCCTTGGCGAGTTTGTGGAAGTGTGATATAGTCAATCTGCCAGGCCTCCCCATATTTATATTTCAACCATCGTCCTTCATACCAGAGAGGCTTTAACCGCTTGGCTTGTTTGATCGCAGCACACGTTTCACATTCATGGATAACCTGTGCAATAGCATCCATGGTCAGGTCCACCCCTCGATCCCGAGCCCATCTATATGTTGCATCTCTTCCCTGATGGCCTGAGGTGTCATGGGCCCACCGAGCTATAAATAATTCACCCTTATGTTGCCAGTCCAGATCCACCTGAGCCACTTCAATCTTAGCAGCCTGATCCACCTGATGGTTGTTTTGATGTTCTTCGGTGGCCCGACTCTTGGGTACGTGAGCATCTACGTGACGTACTTTTATGACGAGATTCTCTAGTCGGGCAGCAATATCTTGCCACAATTCAGCAGCCCAGATGGGCTTGCCTCTGCGTTGCCAGTTGCTCTGCTTCCATTGCTGCAGCCACCCCCATAGAGCATTTGCCACCATCCATGAGTCAGTATAAAGATAGAGTACTGGCCATTTTTCTCGTTCAGCAATATCTAAAGCCAGCTGGATGGCTTTCACCTCCGCAAACTGACTTGATTCACCTTGTCCTTCAGCCACTTCTGCAACTCGTCGTATAGGGCTCCATACAGCAGCTTTCCACCTTCGATGTTTGCCTACAATACGACAGGACCCATCAGTAAACAGGGCATATTGCCTTTCGTTCTCTGGCAGTTCATTATATGGTGGAGCCTCTTCAGCACGCGCCACCTCCTCTTCTGGTGATATTCCAAAATCTTTGCCTTCTGGCCAGTCCATGATCACTTCCAAGATTCCTGGGCGATTAAGATTTCCTATTCGAGCCCGCTGTGTAATAAGCGCGACCCACTTACTCCACGTAGCATCAGTCGCATGATGCGTAGAGGGGACCCTCCCTTTGAACATCCAGCCCAGCACCGGCAGTCGGGGTGCCAGGAGGAGCTGTGCTTCAGTACCAAGCACTTCTGAGGCAGCTCGAACTCCTTCATATGCCGCCAATATCTCCTTTTCAGTTGGAGTATAGCGGGACTCAGATCCCCTATATCCTCGACTCCAAAACCCTAGAGGTCGACCTCGAGTCTCTCCTGGTGCCTTCTGCCAGAGACTCCAGGTAGGGCCATTCTCCCCGGCTGCCGTGTAGAGCACATTTTTAACATCTTGTCCTGCCCGTACTGGCCCGAGGGCTACGGCATGAACTATCTCCTGTTTGATTTGTTCGAAGGCTTGTCGTTGCTCAGGGCCCCATTTAAAATCATGCTTCTTCCGGGTCACTTGATAAAGAGGGCTTACAATCAGACTGTAATTTGGAATATGCATTCTCCAGAAACCCACAACACCCAGAAACGCTTGTGTTTCCATTTTGCTAGTTGGTGGAGACATAGCTGTTATTTTGTTGATCACATCCGTTGGGATCTGTCGACGTCCATCTTGCCATTTTATTCCTAAAAACTGGATCTCTTGTGCAGGTCCCTTGACTTTACTTTGCTTTATAGCAAAACCAGCTTTCAGAAGGACTTGAATTATTTTCTTCCCTTTCTCGAAAACTTCTTCTGCTGTGTTGCCCCATACGATGATGTCATCAATGTATTGCAGATGCTCTGGAGCTTCACCCTGTTCCAGTGCAGTTTGTATCAGCCCATGGCAAATGGTAGGGCTGTGTTTCCACCCCTGGGGAAGTCGATTCCAGGTGTATTGGACACCTCTCCAAGTGAAAGCAAACTGTGGCCTGCACTCTGCCGCCAAAGGGATCGAGAAAAACGCGTTAGCAATATCAGTGGTGGCGTACCACTTGGCTGCCTTTGACTCCAGTTCATATTGAAGTTCTAGCATGTCCGGCACAGCAGCGCTCAGTGGCGGCGTGACTTCATTCAGGCCACGATAGTCTACTGTCAGTCTCCACTCTCCATTAGACTTTCGCACTGGCCATATGGGGCTGTTGAAGGGTGAGTGAGTCTTGCTGATCACTCCTTGGCTCTCCAGCCGACGAATCAGCTCATGGATGGGGATCAGGGAGTCTCTGTTGGTGCGATATTGCCGCCGGTGCACTGTTGTGGTAGCGATCGGCACCTGTTGTTCTTTGACCCTGAGCAACCCCACCACAGAAGGGTCCTCTGAGAGACCAGGCAAGGTGGACAGCTGTTTAATTTCTTCCGTCTCCAAGGCAGCTATACCAAAAGCCCACCGGTACCCTTTTGGGTCCTTGAAATACCCTCTGCTGAGGTAGTCTATGCCCAGGATGCACGGAGCCTCTGGGCCAGTCACAATGGGGTGCTTCTGCCACTCATTCCCAGTTAGGCTCACTTCAGCCTCCAGTACAGTCAGCTGTTGGGATCCCCCTGTCACTCCAGAAATACAGATGGGTTCTGCCCCTATATGGCTTGATGGCATCAGGGTACATTGTGCACCGGTGTCCACTAAAGCCTTATATTCCTGTGGGTCTGACGTGCCAGGCCATCTAATCCACACAGTCCAATAAACTCGGTTGTCCCTCTCCTCCGCCTGGCTGGAGGCAGGGCCCCTCTAATCCTGCTCATAGTACTCGTTACCCACTTCTTGTAAATAGGAATCAGAAGTCCCTTCAAGAGGATCAGAGGTGAGATCAGCTCTTCTATTCTTTCTGGGAAGCTGCCCACTGGAAAGTGGAGCGACGATTTTCCTCGAGGAACCTGAACCCCCTTTTGTAATTGTTTTTCCTTGCAGCTCGCGTACTCGTGCCTCTAGGGTCGAGGTAGGTTTTCCATCCCACCTCCTCATGTCCTCTCCGTAGTCACGCAATTGAAACCACAGGGTGGCTCGGGGTGTGTATCCTCTATATCTTCTCTCTTGAACAGAAGAGCGCTTACTCCTAATGGCTGAGACACTGGTCCGTGTGGGTGGAGGGTAGGGCATATCCTCTTTGAATTGCCGGAACTCTCGGGACAGTTTCTCTATAGCAGAGACGCAGGCCCGCAGGGAGGAAGAGAGACTTTCTTCGTATTGCCGGAGTTGGCCAGCCAATTCATCCACCGTTGGTCTCTCTCCGTCCTTCCAGGCCATTACTGCTAATGAGTTGGCATATGATGATGGTGCACTCCGTACAAACTTCCGCCACATAGGTCGCGTGCAATTGACTTCATCTGGATCTTTGCATGATTGTCCATTGTCCAAGCCACCATAAACCACTTCCAGCACAGCTAGCTCCATCAGGTACTGGATACCTTTCTCCATGGTGGTCCGCTTGCCTGGGTGACATAGAACATCTTCCTTGAAGGGATACCTTTCCTTCACACCCGACAGGAGTCGTCTCCAGAGGCTGAGGACTTGTGCACCTTTTCCAATTGCTTTGTCAATGCCCCCTTCCCTAGAAAGGGATCCCAGCTGCTTGGCTTCCCTACCCTCTAATTCCAGGCTACTGGCCCCATTATCCCAGCATCGGAGCAGCCAGGTGACAATGTGCTCACCTGGACGACGGCTGAAATCCTTTCGCATATCTCGCAATTCACTCAGGGATAGAGATCGGGTAGTTACCGTCTCTTTTATAAGTTCTTCCTCTTCCTCCTCTTCAAGCGATGATTCGCTCTCTTCCCTCTTCCGTGCTTGTGATGGCCCTGCTTCAGAGCACTCTGCCTCCTCACTCTCTTCCTCTGGCTCCTTCTTAGCAGGATCTTCCTCCTCCCTTACTAAACGAGCTGACTTCCGCTTCCAAGATTTCTTCTTTTGTACAGGGGCAACTGATACCGGGATGGGCTGGTTCTCTGGTTCAGCTGCAACAGTCTGAGTAGCTACAGTGCCCGCCGTGGGGGTTGGAGTAGTGGCAGTGCCTGTTGTGGGGGTTGGAGTAGTGACAGTGCCTGCTACAGACGTTGGAGTAGTCACAGTGCCTGCCACATTGCCATCAGACCCAGAGAGCCTCTCTCCCCTTTGCACAGTGTTAAATAGGGTTCGGTAGGCATGGGCCAGGCCCCAGCACATGGCAATGATTTGTGTCTCCTTGGAGCTGCCAGGCTGACAGCATACTTCTTCCAGATATTCTGCTAGTTTATCAGGATTCTGCACTTGTTCGGGAGTGAAGCTCCAAAACACCGGAGGTGCCCACCGCCCCAGGCATTTGCCCATGCTGTTCCACACACCCTGCCATTCATAACTATCCAGCCTTGGGGCAGATCTCCAGGTGATATTCTTAAATTGCTTGCCAACCTTAGACAAAACTGAAACCATGTTCCCCAGAAGTAGCAATAGAGGTATTTTAACCAGCCAAGGGTGTTCAAAATACTGAAAAATTATTGTGATGAAGGAGGAAATGTTATGATAGAGGGTATCAAAGGTACCATTCTGCATTTCCTCCATAAAAAACCTTTCAGAGGCAGAAGTATAATTGCTAATCGTCTCCACAAGACTGTAGCCAAAATACAGTAACGGCTTTAGTACAGAGCTCAGATGATACCACATTAAGCTCAAGGTCAGTGCTCTAAAAACAAAATTCACAGGCGAGACATTCCTAATCATTGCAGAGTACAGCAGCCCGCAGAAACCAACACCGATCCTTAACATGTACAGCAAAGACGAGAGCATGATGCAAATCAAACTGATATTGTGACCTGCAACCGTTATTATCTCAAGCCTCGGGCCCCACGTTGGGCGCCAAAAAGGACTGTCGTGGTTTAGCCCCAGCCGGCAACTAAGCACCACGCAGCCGCTCGCTCACTCTCCCTCCCACAGCGGGACGGGGGAGAGAATTAGGAAAAACCTCGTGGGTTGAGATAAACACGGTTTAATAGGACAGAAAGAAAGAAGGGAACAATAATGATAATACCAACAAAGGAATGTATAAGAACAAGTGAGGCCCAATACAGAAATTGCTCACCACCCCGTGATCGACAGCCCGTCCCCGAGCAGCGATTTCCGCCCCCCCGGCCAACTCCAGTTTATGTACTGGGCATGACGTCGTATGGTAGGGAATATCTCTTTGGCCAGTCTGGGTCAGCTGTGCCGGCTGTGTCCCCTCCCAGTTCCCCGTGCACCCCCAGCCTGCTCGCTGGCAGGCCAGCACAAGAAGCTGGACTGTCCTTGACGGCTCAGCAACAACCCAAAACATCAGCACATTATCAACAGTTTCTCATCCCAAATCCAAAACACAGTCTCACACTGGCTTCTGTGAGGAAAACCAGCTCTATCCTGGCTGAAACCAGGACAGGTCCCTCCCACGGGATACAGTCCTTCACAAACTGCTCCCAACGTGAGTCCTTCCCACATTCTGCAATTCTTCAAGCATGGGTCCTTTCCAGGGAGTACAGTCCTTCAGGAATGGACTGCTCCAGTATGGGTCTCCCAAAGGCTACATTTCCTGACAGGAGCCTGCTCCAGTATGGGCTCTCCACAGGCTGCAGTGTGGATATCTGCTCCACCGTGGACCTCCATGGGCTGCAGGGGGACAGCCTGCCTCACCATGGTCTTCACCACGGGCTGCAGGGGAATCTCTGCTCTGGCACCTGGAGCACCTCCTCCCCCTCCTTCTTCACCGACCTTGGTGTCTTCATATATGTTTCTCTCACATTTTCTCACTCCTGTCTCTCAGAGCTGCTGCGCAGTGATTTTTATCCTTTCTTAAATATGTTTTCACAGAGGTGCCACCAACTTCACTGATTGGCTCAGCTTTGGACAGCAGTAGGTCTGTTTTGAAGCTGGCTAGAATTGGCCTCTTCTCACAGAGGCCACCCCTGCAGCACTCCCCCTGCTGGGAGTGGAGCTATTTTTAAACCCCTGTGGTAACACAGTCCATGTTAATTGTGTCTTTCTCCCAGAGTCGGGGTTTTCCCACTCAAATGCAAACAGCAACTGGCTCTCTGGACTCAAAGGTAGGCAAAAGAAGGCATCTTTCACGTCCAATACGGTAAACCAGGCTAATTCAGGTGTCAATTTAGTTAATAATGTATATGGGTTTGCTACGACAGGATGCAGATCTGCAACAATTCTATTAATGGCTCTGAGATCCTGTACTATTCGGTAATTACCATCCAGCTTTTTGACAGGTAAAATGGGAGTGTTATATTCCGATTCACATTCTATTAGTAGCTCATATTTGATAAACTGGTTAATTATCGGTCGGATTCCTTCCCTATCTTCGGTTCTGAGGGGATATTGCTTAATTCTTACAGGCCATGCCCCTGATTTGAGTCTGACCATTATTGGGGAGGCGTTTTTCGCTTTTCCTGGTATTTCTGAGGCCCATACCCCTGGATATACTTGGCTCTGTATTTCCTCAGGTACTTCTGAGCTAACAGGAGTATCTATGAGGGCCAGACTCAGAAGTTCAATTAGCTGGTCATCCCTCACTCGAAGTTCTACTTTCCCTTTCTCAAATTTTATCTCTGCTTTTAGTTGTTCCAATAAGTCTTGCCCCAATAGAGGTTTTGGTGAGTTAGGCATATATAAGAATTTGTGTATTCCCAATTGTTTTCCCAATCTAAATTTAAGAGGTTTTAAAAAGTACGCCTTTTCACTTTGGCCAGTAGCTCCCTTTACCGTTACAAAATCATCATCCGTAGGTGTTAAAGCTTGGTTTAAAACTGAAAATGGTGCTCCAGTATCAACTAAAAATTCTATACTCTGTTGTTGTTTCCCTAGCTTCAGTATAACCAGTGGATCTGCTAGGGGAGATTCCCCAGGTCCCCGTCAATCTTCTTTGACATGGGCCTGTATTCCCCTTTTCCCTTTCCGTCTCTCTGGACATTAATTTCTCCAATGTCCCCTTTGTTTACACCACGCACACTGGTCCTTTTCCAAAAGTCTCGGTCTCCCAGGTCCCATACCTCTAAATCCCTTACTCTCTTGCAGCGCTGCTACCAGTGCCCATTTGTCCTTCCTCTGATCCTCCTCTTCTCTATTGCTAAACACTCTCCAAGCTTCATCTAATAGCGTCTCCAAATTTCTGCTTTCTGTCTGTCTCAGTTTCTGCAGCTTTCTCCAGATATCACTTGCTGACTGCCCTATGAATAGAGACACTAACCGCTGTATCCCTATTTCCGATCCTGGGTCCAGAGGAGTGTGCCGCCTCATAGTGTCTCATAGCTTGTCCAAGAATTCTGAGGGCGTCTCCTTCGGGCCCTGCCGAATGGCATATAAAGCTGACCAGTTAATTGTTTTTGAGATTGCTTGTTCCATACCTCTTGTGACCCAATCCCTGTATTTATTCAATAATTCCACATGGGCACTTCTGTTAGGGTCCCAATGTGGGTCTTGTAGGGGAAAGTGATCCTTTATATCCTCTCCCGTGTTCTTAAGTTGGTCACTAGCTAAATCATGGGCTGTTTTTAGTATCAGCTGTTTTTCAGTTTCCGTCATGTGGTCCAATAACAATTGAATATCATTCCAATTGGGGTTATGTTGCTTTATTAGAAATTGGAAATGTTTAGTGACCCCTACAGAATCACTTAGGTAACTTTTTGCTACCGCTTTCCATGTTTCAAGATCAAATGAGGAGAAGGGGACCTTTATTATGACAGGGCCTCCCTCTGGTCCCACCACCTCCCTGAGGGGTGCTTGCACCACTGTCTGCTCTTTCCTACTTCGGGTGCGAGAGGATACTGGACTATCTAAAGAGGCTTCCAAATCTGAACTTTCACTTTTTCCTTGTTGTACTCCTACCAGTGATTTATAATGCTCGGGCAGATCTCCCATCCCGGGGTCCCTTATTTTCCCTATCTTTGTACATCTCTGCCCTATGCTGCACGCCGAGCAACACCTCTGCAGGAGAAAGATGGACTTCACAACTCTATGAGAGTTATACTCTGAAGCCGTTTATTGTCTTGTCTGACTCCAATATATATCATAATTTTTGTTTAGTCACTGTGCACACACTCATGATTGGTTACAGCTTGTTACACACATTATTGCAATTGGCTATATACAAAATATCACGCGCTGTCCACGCGCCTCTCACACAGTCAGGATTTACTGCCTGCAGGTGTCCATGCGCTCCTTTGCTTTCTCTTAGTTGTTTACCACAGCTCCTTCTCCTCAAGGCCGAGCCGTGCAGATGTCCAGCTGTTTACCAGCTTCTCAATGCCACAGCTCCTTCTCCTTAAGGTCGAGCCATGCAGAGTGATCCCAATACACGTCCTCATCTTTCCTTTTCCCTTTCTCTTATTTTCCTTCTCCAAAGCCATTACCATTGGGTCCTGTGGGGGTATCAATCCACAGTCCTTTTGATATTCGGGATGATTTTGGAGAGTAAAAAAAAAAACATGTCTGCGTATAAGACCTCATTCCATTTCCCTTCTCTCCTCAAAAACAACATCAGTTGCAGCAAGGTATTATAATTCAAGGTTCCATTGAAGGGCCATTTCTCCCCATCGTCCAATTTATACAAGGGCCACCATTGATTACAATATTTTATCAAAGTTTTCCTGTTCATGGTTCCTCCTGGCGGCTCTCCTATCTCCTTCCAGTGAGCTAAAATACATCCCAGAGGGCTTCTTTTCAATATTCTGCCACTTTGTTTACCTCCCATAATGAACACCCTGCCCGCAGGGGTTTATTCCTCAGCCTAAGAATACAACTTGATTGAATTGACAACAATAATACCTTATCCAAGGCGAAAGATGCAAGGGTGTACTTGCCCCACAGCGAATGCACCTAAACTCAAGACAATTGTCGAGACGAAACTCCTGTCTTCCGTTAAAAGAAATAATGTACTTATGACACTCCAAACAGTGTGAACAAACAGGCAACACCGATGGCAAAGCGGACAGGCACTCGTCCATGCTCCACACCAAATAAACACGTCACTACTCTGTTCCTCATTTCCCCCCATATACCAGCGGTGTTCTTACGGATTCCTTACACCTTCTAAGTTTCCACAAAATACCTGCTTAAGCTGGCCTGAACGCTCAATCCTATCCCAGTTAGACCAGTTTCCTCAACATTCACCACACCAAAAATCGTCCCCAAACCACACCCAAACGTTCTGTTTACAACCAGAGCATTCAAAAATGTATATTGGGTTGCATGAAAAATCTTGATGTCCGTGTATAGGACAGTAAGTGTTAACAATCGGTTCGACTAACACAGTTCCAAAGTCTGTCATACGCTTTGTCCGTCTCTGGCCGCTCTCCTCGCGGAGAACACGGAACCGCGGATCAGGACTCTGCACTCGCCCCGCAGTCAGACTGCATCTCACTTACTCAAACACTCACCCAACTTGCAACAACATTACTTGTACAATGAAGCACTTTCATAGAATACACGGTACCAGGCACAAAACTTCTTAAGTATTCAGATTGTAATGACTATCATCAAAATCCCAATTATAGCCACAATAATATAAATTTCAATTCCCATGGGTTACAATAGTTGGTCCAAACGATAGCTATCCCGTCCCATACTCCCGCAATTTCAGCGAAGAGCACCCATCGCGTACTTCCCTTTATCAGGGATTCCCGCGTTCGCGTACTTCCCTTAGTCAGGGATTCCCACGCCACTACTGGATTCGAATCTTAACCACCCAGGGGCGAGCACCAATGCTCTTTACCTCGCGTAGGACGTCTCCTCATGACTTACAGGTTCCCCTCCCAAATTAATATACCTGGTCCGCTGATGGTCCTTGTCTGTCCCTGCAGTGATCGGGTGAGCGAGGGAGGTCCTCCGAGAAATCTTGGGGCGCGCCAAGGACATCCCACTCTCAGCCAGTCCTGCAGCTGGGCAGAGAGGGTCCCATCTGGGTCGCCAAATTGACGTGCAGAAACAAACTTCACAACAGAAGTTTACAGAGTTGTAAAGCAGGTATGTTTATTACGGCGCCGGGTGCAAGGGGGATCGCTCCTCCTAACTTGCACACTGTTTCGGCGAGCTGGCAAATATTTATTACACAAAAGCATACATATTCATATGATTACGCAATACAAAACATACATATGAAGTGAGGCAGAGTAGTTCAAAAGGTTTGCGTCAGCAGTTTATGTTATCAGTGATCTGTCTCTGGTGGTTGTTTACTTCTTCAGGGGTCTTATCTTCCTCTTTTGTCTTTTAGATGAACTTTAGTCATTTACACATGCTCTCTTCTTACTTGATGGTTTCAACAGTTGTTAACAAGTTCTAGCTGGTTCTGTGATAAGACTAACATTGTAGTTCCTGTTTATCACTTCCTTGTTTAGCAAGTCAGTCCTTGACAAATATCAATATCTAAGTGTTTAAAAGCAAATAGTTATGTCTCTATATCACCCCCCCCCCACCACCCCCACCACCCCCCCCCCGTAAACCAAATACACTTGGAGAAAAAAAGAGTTGGGAAACTATGAGATAAGAAGCATCAGGACATTTTACCCTGGCAGCTGCAGAGAAGTGTATGTATATGGGGAGGTACCTTCCTTTCATTTCATCTGAACAAGGAAGACTGGCTTTGTACTTGCAGAACACTGAATTTCTTTTGCTTTAAATAGCATCAGCTCTGGGAAAGAGGTCTGATATGCAAGTCTGTTAGCTGAGTTAGAATACTCTGTGAAGTTTTGTTCCAACCTTTGACAATATAGAAAAGTAAAAAATAACTACAAAAAGAAGGAAAAAATGATATGAAGTTTGGAAAAGTGACAAAGGACACAAAGCATCAATGGCACAGTTCATCCTGCACCAGGGGATACAGACAAAAATTTCTATGTAGTTAAGCTGCAAGTGACTGACAACAACATTCAGCATTCAAGAAGCCAGAACAAGAAGCCAAAGCCTGTAGATTAAAAAAAATATTAAAAAATCACACTCTACATTAGAAAAAAGGTCCTGGGAAATTGAACACCAAGAGAAGGGGAAATGATACAGATAATTCTGAAGATACTCCAGCCAAGCTAGAAAATATATCTTCCAGTGTCAGTAGTGCAACTGAGTAACTTCAGAGGTAACCACAATGGTTAAGTTTAGCCTAGGGAGACCATTCTCCTACTATCAGCACAGAGAAAGACAGACTCCTTTGGGAAGGCAATTCAAAGAAGTTTAATTTTCTGCTCAGATTTTCCCTCTAGAGGAGTCTTTCCCCACTGACTGTACAGGGAGCCTAATAAATCTGGCCAACTGACCTCCTTGGCTCTAGTCTCTGAGGAATTAAGAGAACAAAGATATTATGCAGTAATGAGCAGTGCTATTCCTATGATTTGATCTACGTTGTCAGCTATTTTGCTCTTTTCATGCCTGACAATACAGATTACAATTTCACTCTCCATATAACACATTATCCTGCACTAAGCAAAGACAAATCTCTGTAAAGAAAGTAACTGCTGCTGCTTAAAACATTACCTTACCAGTGAGATGCAGGTGTTGGCACTGAGCCTTTTGCCAAACAGAGAGCTTTCCTGGGTCCTTCACCTCACAGTAACAGTAACAGTAACATAGCAGTACTTCTCCTACCTTGTTGCCCATAACATGACAAATTAGAACAGACAGAAAGAGGATTTGGTAGCACAAAAAAATATGTTTTTAGGATTAACCCCTCAAAAAGCAGCCAATTTTCTCCAAAGAGATGTGAAAAAACTTGGTGGAGCTAGCACATCTGTGTTTCATTTAGTCCCAAGAGAGAAATATACATTAAAGTTAGGACATCTCCCACATTCATAGTTCTTTGGAAACCTGACAAAATAAATTAACATGTGCTATACAGTACATCTCTGTCAGTAGCTTACAGCATATTGTGATCAGTTTTCTTTTAACACACTGGACACAAGAACTCCTGTTTTCTGGACACATTAGTGTCTCATTAAAAGCTAAATTTGAAAAATTTTATCCTAAGAATCCAGTTACTTGTATTATCTAAATAAAGAAAAATTGTTCAAATGGATAGTTTTTGGATGCATTCTGAGCAGCACAAGCTAGACTCCCTCATGTGCAGTTAGATTCTTCTGCACCTACTTATTCATATCTGAGCCCTTAACATACCTGCAAGGGAGGAGAAAATGGATCTATGAAGAGCGTGACCTACTTATTCCTACTCCCTCCTGTTGCTGGCTTTCCTTGCCACGTGTCTGTTTATAGACATGAGGTGTTGATTAACATTAGCACAGGTCTGCTTTGGCACTGCAGGAAAAACAGTTTGGGGAGGGTGGAAGTGTTGATCCTATAAAGTCCCCATCTTTACTTTCACCATCACTGGAAGCATTCAAAAAACGTGTAGACATGGCACTTCAGGACATGGTTTAGTGAGCATGGTGGTGTTGGGTTGATGGCTGAACTTAAAGGTCTTTTCCAACCTTAATAATGATTCTGTGATTCTGTGATTATACCAGTGTAAAATGGAGGCAAATGCTTCTGTATCAGCACAGCAGTAACACTTTGTGCAGCTGTAAGCAGCTGTGAAAGGTGCACAAAATTGGGAATGAGTTCAAGGAAACTGGATGAATCGTAGAGGGGATCTAAACCAGTTGAGTAAAGGAAGATCAAAAGCTAAGGTCTTTTCTGTACCTCAAAGTTTCACTTGTCTAAATTTCTTTTTAAAAAAAGAGAAATTTGAACTTGTGCTAGATGATGTGAGGTGTGAGTCAGATGCAAATCTGCTTATAGCAAGTAACTTTTTCAAATTGTCAAGGGATTTTTTTACCTTGTCAGATCATCAAAGCTAATGTGGCTTGCATATGGGAGCCTACCAGAAGCCTTGGGATGTCACCAGATGCCAGTAAGGTATCCCAGGGGTGGGGCCCACAGAGTGCAATTCACGTGCGCAGTGGGCAAAATATAAGCCTTCAAAAGAGACCAGGCATAAGTGAAAGTAAATAAAACTTTTTCATTTAATGTAAAGTTCACTAACTCAGTGTCTACTCCTTCCCCCATCTCAGAAATCATCCGAGTTCTTTGGACTGTAGATAAACAGGTAGAATAGCACTAATTCCCAGAGAGTCGCGGGAAGTCACGGAAAAGGTGGTAGCTTTTCCTATTGCTCTTTTACCCCGGAAGAAGATTGAGACGAACAGGAAGTAGGGAGGGAGCAAGCGGAGGAAAATATTCTGATCGCTGTTGTATGGTCTTTACATAGTGCTCTTCCCTCTCCTACTGTGGGTATAGCATTCCTGCTTTTTCCTCTTTCACACGCAGATTTCTCGCAGGGGCGGTGCTAGTATGTCGCGGCGGCGGCGGCACAGCGACGAGAGCGATGGTAAGCATGGATGGAGTGAGTGTGTTCCAGGGTCTGGACTCCGCATGCCCTGTGCTTGGGGCCGTGTCATCCTTAGGGCTGGGGGAGGTGCAGGTCTCGGCTAAGGTGACTCCCCGCGGCGCTGCCTCGCCTTTGGCTCGGGGTGGTGGCGGCTCACCCTGTTCCTCTGTCAGGACTTGTAGGGCGCTCTGGTGCAAGGAATCGGGTTATGTAACTGGGGCTAAAGACTGTCCTGAGCTGTTGCTTCGGTCTGCCTCAAATACAGGGAGCGCCCTGGGTGAAAGTAAACTGATCACTCAGTTCTGCGTACGTGTAGTCAGAAGGATGTCTTCTCGCATCTTGTAGAGTCTTAATGGAAAACGTTCAGAAAACATTGAGAGTGGAGAACGACCGACTTCAGAAACTGAAGCAAATGCTGTTTCTCTTAATAACGTAAATCTGTGTGAGTGGAGAGTTGGACAGTTTTGCGACTAGCTTTTTCAGCTTTTGATTGCAAGGATATACGGGTTTTTAATCACGCTTTTATTTTTGAATTGCTTTTATGTGCATGTTTTTCTAAGCTTATAAAAACCCTAAAAATATAAGCAAGGATTCTTAATAACTTTTTTTAAAGTATGCTGAAGAAGGTGTTACAAAGCACTAACAAAATATACAGTAACCAGTAACTCTGTAAAGTATGTTTAGTTTCTCTCACATATACTGTCTCATACTGTAGCAGAAATGCAGAATTATTTCTAAATAAAATTTGAGACAGCTATGATGCTAACTGTTTCTACTTCGTGGATTCAGTCATCAGTAATATGGCTATACTTTTGGTTTTTTTATTGGGTCCATTTTGAATGCTTTGTCAGTACTACTTTTCTTAGAAGTGTCACTGAAATCGGGAATAAACTTCTTAGCACCAATGTAGCATTAAGAAGCAGGCATTCTTTATTGCAGCACTGGATGCACGGGGGATCGCTCCACCTAACGTGCGTACCCTGGTACAGAGCTTACTCATTATAAACCTTACAAACATAAATATTCATACAATTTCCAGGAAATCTCCGCCTTACTACATTAACATAATTACTGACGTTGCAAAACTAAATTACGCATACGTGGGGGTCTCGGATGGTTGTCGGTGGTTGTTTGGGGAGTTAGCCCCTTACTCCTTTTGTACTTTTATGGTCTTGAGTCAGCTAAGGACAACCTGTCTTCTTGGCTCCCGTCCCAGTCTTTGTGAAACTTGAGATTTCTGATGCAAGAGGTCTTAGGTTACATTAAGACAATCCTTATTGTTTTAGGTCCTTCAACCAGTGAGTCTTGTGACAGAAGTATGTTGCTGGAATGGTAAAAGTATCTAGAGAGTTCTTTTAGAATAAGCAGGTGTACTGGGTCAGACTGGGATGGAATTAACTTTCTTCATAGCAGCCCATATGGTGCTGTACTTTGAATTTGTGACCGAAACAGTGCTGATAACACACCAACGTTTTAGCTATTGCTGATCACTGCTTGCACAGCATCAGGGCATTTTCTTTTTCCCACTTTGCCCCTCCAGTGAGTAGGCTGGGAGTGGATGAGATGTTGGGAGGGGACACAGTTGAGACAGCTGACCCCCAACTGACCAAAGGGATATTCCATGCCATATAATGTCATGCTCAGCAATAAAACTAGGAGGTAGTCTTTTCAAGGTGGTTGTCACTCAGAGACTGGATAAGCATTGGTCTGCTGGTGGGAGGTGGTGAGTGACTGCCTTTGTATCACTTGTGTCCCTCCTGCCTCCCTTCTTCACTTATTAAACTGCCTTTTATCTCAGTCCATGAGTTATCTCACTGTTGCTCTTCCTGTTATCTCCCCCATCATGCTGGGGGAGGGGGGAGTGAGAAAGTGGCTGCGTGCGTGCTTGGCCGCTGGCCGGGGTCAACCCACCACACCAGGCAAATAACATATTTAATGTATTGAAACAGGGCAACCTCACAAAAGGAGGAGAACATCTGAGCCATCTGAAATTGAAGAGAGACTTGAATCTTTAATATGCAGAGTGGGAGAGAAGGTAAAAATACTATTTCCATATCGTTTTGTGACTTAGGGTCCTTAAACATAATACATTGTTTTCTTTGTTTTATATGTTTTTATGTGTTAATAGAACATTAGTGGTCCAAAAAAAGAAAATCCATTGGAAACTTCCTAGATTGAAAATTGTTAACTTGGTTTTTAAAAAGAAAATTCTTAAATGCTAACCCTGTGATACAGTGCTGAAGTATAACTAGTGAAGAGGTATCATTCCAAATATGACCTTTATCACTGCTTCCATTTTTTTCAAGGATTAGAGGAAAACTAATGAGATGTGAACCAAAAAAACCCAAACAAACAAACAAGGAAAGACCCCACCAATGTCACCACTGATCTTGGGACTTGGCTGGGTTTGGAGCTTGTAACAGGCGTAGAAAAAAGGGTGACAACAAATATGATGGGTCTTATACATTACTTTAAGCCACATACAAGCTATGTAGTTGTTTCACTTCCCCTGATGTCATTAATATCATGTTTAATTCAGTTACTAAGAGACCTCTGAAGCTATCTTAACTCTTACTTCTTAGGAAAACACTAGAGCTCCTTGCTCTGGAGAAGTCACAATTTAGGCTCTTAGTCATTTTTGCTTCTTATTTCTGGCAAATAAGAGAAATTGTGAATTCCTAATGGAATTTGAATCATTACTTCTAACAGGAAGAAAATCATAGAATCATAGAATAGTTTGGGTTGGAAGGGACTTTTAAAGGTCATCTAGCCCAACCCCCTTGCAATGAGCAAGGACATCTTCAACTAGATCAGGTTGCTCAGAGCCCCATCCAACCTGACCTGGAATGTTTCCAGGGATGGGGCATCTATCACCTCTCTGGGCAACCTGTCCCAGTGTTTCACCACCCTCACTGTGAAAAAATTCTTCATTATGTCTAGTTGAAATCTACCCTCTTGTGGTTTAAAACTATTGCCCTTTGTCCTATCACAACAGGCCCTGCTAAAACTTTCATCCCTGTCTTTCTTATAAGCCCCCTTTAAGTACTGAAAGGCTGCAATACGGTCTCCCTGGAGCCTTCTCTTCTCCAGGCTGAACAACCCCAACTCTCTCAGCCTGTCCTCATAGGAGAGGTGTTCCATCCCTCTGATCATTTTTGTGGCTCTCCTGGACCCCCTCCAACAGGTCCATGTCTTTCCTGTGCTGAGGGCTCCGGAGCTGGATGCAGGACTCCAGGGGGGGTCTCACCAGAGCGGAGTAGAGGGTCAGAATCACCTCCCTCGCCCTGCTGGCCACACTGCTTTGGATGCAGTCCAGGATACGGTTGGCTGCCTGGGCTGCGAGCGCACATTGCCAGCTCATGTTCAGCTTTTCCTCCACCAGTACCCCTAAGTCCTTCTCGGCAGGGCTGCTCTCAATCCCTTCATCCCCCAGCCTGTATTGATACTGGGGGTTGCCCCGACCCAGGTGCAGGACCCTGCACTTGGCCTTGTTGAACCTCCTGAGGTTCACATGGGCCCATTCCTCGAGCTTCTCCAGGTCTCTCTGGATGGCATCCTGTCCCTCGGGCGTGTCAACTGCACCACTCAACTTGGTGTCATCTGCAAACTTGCTGAGGGTGCACTCAATCCCACTATGTCATTGATGGAGATATTAAAGAGCTCTGGTCCCAATACAAAATATTATTATAATGCAAAGTAATATTTTGTTTTATTCTGTTTGCTTGTTACTGTGGGGACAGCTGATATACGTGATTGATGAGAAGACACTCTTTTCTTTCTTAGAGTACTTCCTCTCTGGAGAGCAACTTGGAGGGTCTAGCTGGTGTCTTGGAAGCTGATCTACCAAACTATAAAAGCAAGATATTAAGAATTCTTTGTACTGTGTACGTATGCAGAAGATTTGGGACATGCTCTGTTATCTATGCTAAATAGAAAAGTTTAAGTATTTGAAGTACTTCAAATGCTGTGAACAGCTTTTAATTCTTGAATGCTGTTATTGCTTAGGGTTTATCTTACTCCAGGCAAAAGAAATCTGAGGAGAAGCTTAGTCTGTTGATTTAGGCATAAATCAAGGAAAATATCCATCCAGTACTCTCACTTGAAACATGAGTGCAAGGTCATAAGCAGAGTAGATCCCAGAGCTGCTTTCTCATTGCCATGGGGAATATGCTGGGTAGTATCTTGTTTCTGAATTGAATGGTCACTAAAGAATAAAAAAATCTGTTGGGTGCCAATTCTTATCTGTATATTTCTACTTTTCCTGTTCCCCTTTTTAGGGGCTGAGGTGCTCCTCTCTCCATGAACCTACCCTCTGGTAGTAGAGAGATGAAGGGACCAGAGGTAGGCTAGCAGCACTCCTTCCTCTCTGTAGCAAAGCACTGGAACAGAGTTGCTTTGTCTGTTAGGCCACTGGGGATGTGCCCCAGGAGATTGTGTGGGGTCTGCAATAGCATACCACATTTTGGGGGGTGGTGGGGGGTGGGGTGGTGTTTCACTGCTGGCTTGTGCTATAGCTGTAAGGAAACTTTAAATCTATTTTTTAGCACTGTTCATAAGCATAAGTAAAACAGTACATCTGTTTCCCACAACAGCTGAATGCCTTTGAAGGCATGGAGTTAGCTTACACATTTACAAAACATTTGAAGAAAAGAAGTGGTTGCAGTAGGACCTAACCTGTCTATTTCTTTAAGACCTTAGACTGAAAATTGCTTACTTAAGTTTGAGATACTTACAATCAAATTTAACTTTTAAGTGATGTAAACATTTTACATCTCTTCTGTAATCTTGCTGTTCTAGTATAATAGAATGGCTAACATGCTACACTGAACAAGTTGTCTTAAATGGTATTATTTGGCCATATTCCCATAGAGTATGTAAAACACTGGAAAATAAGGCAGAATAATCAGAATGTTTTCTAATATATATTTAGTTGACATATGTTTTTTTTTAAAATGACTGATAATTTCAAAACTTTCTGTTAAATTATATATTTTGGCAGTACTTAAAATTATATTACTAGAAGCTTTTGTCAAATGTCATTCCAGTCTGATACCTTATGCCCTTTGCTTCAATAACAGCTTTTGTCCAGATTGAAAGTTTTGCTGAGTTGGGGAATGCAGCTGAAAATGTCTTAAAGTGTAGTTGCTATAGGTTTTAGAACCTACTATAATCCCAAATGCTTATGAGTTAAAAATAATTAAAGAGGAAATACATTGAAATGTAGTTAAAAGTAGTGTATATATTCCTAAAGGGTTATAGTCCTAAAAAGGATGTTCTGTAATCTTTTGTCCACAGGACATATAACTAACATCAGGTTAGCAGTTTACCTTACTTAAACACAAGAGGAGCGTAACCTATACAAAGCAGGTTCAAAGATGCTATGTAAATGCAGCGGTTGGCATGTGATAAATGAACATCTAACAAAATGCTTGGTTTTCTTCATTTAAATCAGTGCACGTCTATTACCAGAGAAGCTTACCATTTACACAACGTTAGTTGGGCTGCTGAATGCCAGGAACTACAACTTTGGTGGGGAATTTGTAGAAGCCATGATTCGTCAGCTCAAAGAATGTTTGAAAGTCAACATGTATAATGAAGCTCTGTACACAGTAAGTGGAATGTTTCACATCTCTTTTTCCCCTAGTCTTCCTCTCCCCATCCCCGTTGTCGTGGTTTAGCCCCAGCCGGCAACTAAGCACCACGCAGCCGCTCGCTCACTCCCCCTCCCACAGTGGGGCGGGGGAGAGAATTAGGAAAAAAACCTCGTGGGTTGAGATAAACACGGTTTAATAGGACAGAAAGAAAGAAGGAAACAACAATGATAATACCAACAAAGGAATGTACAAGAACAAGTGATGCCCAATACAGCAATTGCTCACCACCCAGTGATCGACAGCCCGTCACCGAGCAGCGATTTCCACCCCCCGGCCAACTCCAGTTTATGTACTGGGCATGATGTCGTATGGTAGGGAATATCTCTTTGGCCAGTCTGGGTCAGCTGTCCCGGCTGCGTCCCCTCCCAGCTCCCCGTGCACCCCCAGCCTCCTTGCTGGCAGGCCAGCACGAGAAGCTGGACTGTCCTTGACTGCTCAGCAACAACCCAAAACATCAGCACATTATCAACAGTTTCTCATCCCAAATCCAAAACACAGTCTCACACTAGCTTCTGTGAGGAAAACCAGCTCTATCCTGGCTGAAACCAGGACAGTATCCACCCCTTATTCCATACCATTTACGTCATGCCCGGGTCCTATACTTTTCAATACATTCCAATTATTCATTATTACTCTTCCTGTCTTTTAATATATACACGCAGATATCACTTTCTTAGTCCATGGGCCATCACTTTAAAATGCCTGTGGAGTTCAGTCAGTCCATGGCTCTGGGCTTCATCCATCATAGCAGTCTCTCAGGGCAGGGGAGATGGTATGTGGTGTTGGATTGTTATCTGGCGCGGTCCATGTCCATGATGTGCAGGTCGAAGATGTCGGTCTCGAGGGAATTGTTGGGTGCAAGCTGCTGAAGCCAGTTCTGGTTCCATCACTGCTGCATGTTGCTTGGTTTCAGTGAAGCTCATTCTTCATCAGTCTGGGTGATTCTTACTATAATGCCATTGATATGGTAGATAGCAGCCATAGCAGTAATGTCATACTGTATTGTGTAACAATTAACATAATACAATTCAAATCATTGGCTGTTCTCACCCAAAATCAAGTCTCCTTGAGGTACACATCGGACTTCCCCATCCTTCCGCATTACCCACCAAGTGCACCCAGGTCCCTGGGCAAAGGCAATCCCGTGAACGGGTTTGCCTTTGCCTAAGGCAGGAGTAACCCAGACTGTCTTCCCCGGCATATTTCTCACATGCACCACAGGGACTTTATCCCCTTCTACAGTACGTAGAAGTTTTGATTGGGCAGGGCCGGCTCTATTAGTAGATCCCCTAGAGTTGACTAACCAGGTGGCTTTGGCTAAATGTTTATCCCAATGTTTGAATGTCCCATCATCCATTGCTCTCAGTGTAGTCTTTAACAGTCCGTTGTATCGTTCAATTTTTCCGGAAGCTGGTGCATGATAGGGGATATGATACACCCACTCAATGCCGTGCTCTTTGGCCCAGGTGTCTATGAGGTTGTTTCGGAAATGAGTCCCATTGTCTGACTCAATTCTTTCGGGGGTGCCATGTCACCATAAGACTTGCTTTTCAAGGCCCAGGATAGTGTTCCGGGCGGTGGCATGGGGCACAGGGTATGTTTCCAGCCATCCGGTGGTTGCTTCCACCATGGTAAGCACATAGCGCTTGCCTTGGCGAGTTTGTGGAAGTGTGATATAGTCAATCTGCCAGGCCTCCCCATATTTATATTTCAACCATCGTCCTTCATACCAGAGGGGCTTTAACCGCTTGGCTTGTTTGATCGCAGCACACGTTTCACGTTCATGGATAACCTGTGCAATAGCGTCCATGGTCAGGTCCACCCCTCGATCCCGAGCCCATCTATATGTTGCATCTCTTCCCTGATGGCCTGAGGTGTCATGGGCCCACCGAGCTATAAATAATTCACCCTTATGTTGCCAGTCCAGATCCACCTGAGCCACTTCAATCTTAGCAGCCTGATCCACCTGATGGTTGTTTTGATGTTCTTCAGTGGCCCGACTCTTGGGTACATGAGCATCTACATGGCGTACTTTTATGACCAGATTCTCTAGTCGGGCAGCAATATCTTGCCACAATTCAGCAGCCCAGATGGGCTTGCGTCTGCGTTGCCAGTTGCTCTGCTTCCATTGCTGTAGCCACCCCCATAGAGCATTTGCCACCATCCATGGGTCAGTATAAAGATAGAGTACTGGCCATTTTTCTTGTTCAGCAATATCTAAAGCCAGCTGGATGGCTTTCACCTCTGCAATCTGACTTGACTCACCTTGTCCTTCATCAGCTTCTGCGACTCGTCGTATAGGGCTCCATACAGCAGCTTTCCACCTTCGATGTTTGCCTACAATACGACAGGACCCATCAGTAAACAGGGCATATTGCCTTTCATTCTCTGGCAGTTCATTATATGGTGGAGCCTCTTCAGCACGCGCCACCTCCTCTTCTGGTGATATTCCAAAATCTTTGCCTTCTGGCCAGTCCATGATCACTTCCAAGATTCCCAGGCGATTAAGGTTTCCTATTCGAGCCCGCTGTGTAATAAGCGCGACCCACTTACTCCACGTAGCATCAGTCGCATGATGTGTAGAGGGGACCCTCCCTTTGAACATCCAGCCCAGCACTGGCAGTCGGGGTGCCAGGAGGAGCTGTGCTTCAGTACCAACCACTTCTGAGGCAGCTCGAACTCCTTCATATGCTGCCAATATCTCCTTTTCAGTTGGAGTATAGCGGGACTCAGATCCCCTATATCCTCGACTCCAAAACCCTAGAGGTCGACCTCGAGTCTCTCCTGGTGCCTTCTGCCAGAGACTCCAGGTAGGGCCATTCTCCCCGGCTGCCATGTAGAGCACATTTTTAACATCTTGTCCTGCCCGGACTGGCCCGAGGGCTACGGCATGAACTATCTCCTGTTTGATTTGTTCAAAGGCTTGTCGTTGCTCAGGGCCCCATTTAAAATCGTTCTTCTTCCGGGTCACTTGATAAAGAGGGCTTACAATCAGACTGTAATTTGGAATATGCATTCTCCAGAAACCCACAACGCCCAGAAATGCTTGTGTTTCTTTTTTGCTAGTTGGTGGAGACATAGCTGTTATTTTGTTGATCACATCCGTTGGGATCTGTCGACGTCCATCTTGCCATTTTATTCCTAAAAACTGGATCTCTTGTGCAGGTCCTTTGACCTTACTTTGTTTTATAGCAAAACCAGCTTTCAGAAGCATTTGAATTATTTTCTTCCCTTTCTCAAAGACTTCTTCTGCTGTGTTGCCCCATACGATGATGTCATCAATGTATTGCAGATGCTCTGGAGCTTCACCCTGTTCCAGTGCAGTTTGTATCAGCCCATGGCAAATGGTAGGGCTGTGTTTCCACCCCTGGGGCAGTCGATTCCAGGTGTATTGGACACCCCTCCAAGTGAAAGCAAACTGTGGCCTGCATTCTGCCGCCAAAGGGATCGAGAAAAACGCGTTAGCAATATCAATGGTGGCGTACCACTTGGCTGCCTTTGACTCCAGTTCATATTGAAGTTCTAGCATGTCCGGCATGGCAGCGCTCAGTGGCGGCGTGACTTCATTCAGGCCACGATAGTCTACTGTCAGTCTCCACTCTCCATTAGACTTTCGCACTGGCCATATGGGGCTGTTAAAGGGTGAGCGAGTCTTGCTGATCACTCCTTGGCTCTCCAGCCGAAGAATGAGCTCATGGATGGGGATCAGGGAGTCTCTGTTGGTGCGATATTGCCGCCGGTGCACTGTTGTGGTAGCGATCGGCACCTGTTGTTCTTTGACCCTGAGCAACCCCACCACAGAAGGGTCCTCTGAGAGACCAGGCAAGGTGGACAGCTGTTTAATTTCTTCCGTCTCCAAGGCAGCTATACCAAAAGCCCACCGGTACCCTTTTGGGTCCTTGAAATACCCTCTGCTGAGGTAGTCTATGCCCAGGATGCACGGAGCCTCTGGGCCAGTCACAATGGGGTGCTTCTGCCACTCATTCCCAGTTAGGCTCACTTCGGCCTCCAGCACAGTCAGCTGTTGGGATCCCTCTGTCACTCCAGAAATACAGATGGGTTCTGCCCCTATATGGCTTGATGGCATTAGGGTACATTGTGCACCAGTGTCCACTAAAGCCTTATATTCCTGTGGGTCTGATGTGCCAGGCCATCGAATCCACACAGTCCAATAAACTTGGCTGTCCCTCTCCTCCGCCTGGCTGGAGGCAGGGCCCCTCTAGTCCTGGTCATAGTACTCGTTACCCACTTCTTGTAAATAGGAATCAGAAATCCCTTCAAGAGGATCAGAGGTGAGATCAGCTCTTCTATTCTTTCTGGGGAACTGCCCACTGGAAAGTGGAGCGACGATTTTTCTGGAGGAACCTGAACCCCCCTTCGTAATTGTTTTTCCTTGCAGCTCGCGTACTCGTGCCTCTAGGGTCGAGGTAGGTTTTCCATCCCACCTCCTCATGTCCTCTCCGTAGTCACGCAATTGAAACCACAGGGTGGCTCGTGGTGTGTATCCTCTATATCCTCTCTCTTGAACAGAAGAGCGCTTACTCCTAATGGATGAGACACTGGTCCGTACGGGTGGAGGGTAGGACATATCCTCTTTGAATTGCCGGAACTCCCGGGACATTTTCTCTACAGCAGAGACGCAGGCCCGTAGGGAGGAAGAGACACTTTCTTCATATTGCCGGAGTTGGCCAGCCAATTCATCCACCGTTGGTCTCTCTCCGTCTTTCCAGGCCATTACTGCTAATTAGTTGGCATATGATGATGGTGCACTCCGTACAAACTTCCGCCACATAGGTCGCGTGCAATTGACTTCATCTGGATCTTTGGATGATTGTCCATTGTCCGAGTCACCATAAATCACTTCCAGCACCGCTAGCTCCCTCAGGTACTGGATACCTTTCTCCATGGTGGTCCGCTTGCCTGGGTGACATAGAACATCTTCCTTGAAGGGGTACCTTTCCTTCACACCCGACAGGAGTCGTCTCCAGAGGCTGAGGACTCGTGCACCTTTTCCAATTGCTTTGTCAATGCCCCCTTCTCTAGAAAGGGATCCCAGCTGCTTGGCTTCCCTACCCTCTAATTCCAGGCTACTGGCCCCATTATCCCAGCATCGGAGCAGCCAGGTGACAATGTGCTCACCTGGACGACGGCTGAAATCATTTCGCATATCTCGCAATTCACTCAGGGATAGAGATCGGGTAGTTACCATCTCTTTTATGAGTTCTTCCTCTTCCTCCTCTTCAAGCGATGACTCTCTGTCTTCCCTCTTCCGTCCTTGTGATGGCCCTGCTTCAGAGCACTCTGCCTCCTCACTCTCTTCCTCTGCCTCCTTCTTAGCAGAATCTTCCTCATCCCTTACTAAACGAGCTGACTTCCGCTTCCAAGATTTCTTCTTTTGTATAGGGGCAACTGATACTGGGACGGGCTGGTTCTCTGGTTCAGCTGCAACAGTCTGAGTAGCTACAGTGCCCGCCGTGGGGGTTGGAGTAGTCACAGTGCCTGCCACAGGGGTTGGAGTCGTCACAGTGCCTGCCACATTGCCATCAGATCCAGAGAGCCTCTCTCCCCTTTGCATAGTGTTAAATAGAGCTCGGTAGGCATGGGCCAGGCCCCAGCACATTGCAATGATTTGTGTCTCCTTGGAACTGCCAGGCTGACAGCATACTTCTTCCAGATATTCTGCTAGTTTATCAGGATTCTGCACTTGTTCGGGAGTGAAGTTCCAAAACACCGGAGGTGCCCACCGCCCCAGGCATTTGCCCATGCTGTTCCACACACCCTGCCATTCATAACTATCCAGCCTTGGGGCAGATCTCCGGGTGATATTCTTAAATTGCTTGCCAACCTTAGACAAAACCGAAACAATGTTCCCCAGAAGTAGCAATAGAGGTATTTTAACTACCCAAGGGTGTTCAAAATACGGAAAAATTATTGTGATGAAGGAGGAAACGTTATGATAGAGGGTAGCAAAGGTACCATTCTGCATTTCCTCCATAGAAAGCCTTTCAGAGGCATAAGTATAGTTGCTAATCGTCTCCACAAGACTGTAGCCAAAATACAGTAACGGCTTTAGTACAGAGCTCAGATGATACCACATTAAGCTCAAGGTCAGTGCTCTAAAAACAAATCTCGCAGGCGAGTACAGCAGCCCGCAGAAACCAACACCCATCCTTAACACGTACAACAAAGACGAGAGCATCATGCAAATCAAATAAACTGATATTGTGACCTGCAACTGTTATTATGTCAAGCCTCAAGCCCCACGTTGGGCGCCAAAAAGGACTGTCGTGGTTTAGCCCCAGCTGGCGACTAAGCCCCACGCAGCCGCTCACTCACTCCCCCACGGTGGGACGGGGGAGAGAATCGGAAGAGTAAAAGTGAGGAAACCCATGGTCTGAGATAAAGACAGTTTAATGGGTAAAGCAAAAGCCGCGCACGCAAGCAAAGTAAAACAAGGAATTTGTTCACTACTCCCCATGGGCAGGCAGGTGTTCAGCCATCTCCAGGGAAGCAGGGCTCCATCACGCGTAATGGTTTCTTGGGAAGACAGACGCCATAACTCCGAACGTCCCTCCACCCCTTCCTTCTTCTTTGTCCCAGCTTTATATACTGAGCATGACGTTATATGGTAGGGAATATCTCTTTGGCCAGCCTGGGTCATCTGTCCTGGCTGTGTCCCCTCCCAGCTTCCCGTGCACCCCTAGCCTCCTTGCTAGCAGGCCAGCATGAGAAGCTGGGCTGTCCTTGACTACTTAGCAACAACTCAAAACATCAGCACCTTATCAACATTTTCTCATCCCAAATCCAAAACATAGCCTCTCGCTAGCTTCTATGAAGAAAATTAACTCTACCTTGGCTGAAACCTAGTGATTCTGTGATTCTGTGATTCTGTAATATTACTTGCTCTTCTTTTTGACATCCAGAGGGGCTGGAGGTTTTCTGTAGGCAACATGGTCTTTTCTGGCATCCCCATGTAGTGCTCCATAGACATTCCAGGAGAAAAGTGCGTGGTATTCCTTCCTAAGGATATGAAAAATTAGGTTATGATTGCAAAACTGACCTCCAAACTATGTGTGAAATTTCCCACAGCCAAATTAACTCTCAGGAAATCATAGGTTTTCTTTCTTCCCCCCCTCCCCCCCCCCCGTTTGTTCTACAGGAGAGTCTAGGTGAATGAAAGCTATTCATTTCTACTGTGCTCAGAGACGTACTGTTCCTGTTGGGTTCCTTCATTTATTTATTTAAAAGGCAACTTATTCCCAAGTGGATAGGTTATACTGGATGGCTGTAATCAGTCCTGTATGCTCATCCTGCTTGTGAGTAATGAAAACCAAGTGGGTAATTTTCAGATAATCACAGAATCACTAAGGTTGGAAAGGACCTTCAAGATCATCAAGTCCAACCATTAATCCAGCACCACCATGTCCCCTAAACTATGTCCTGAAGCGCCACATCCACACGTTTTTTGAACACATCCAGAGATGGCGACTCCACCACCTCCCTGGGCAGCCTTTTCCAATGCCTGACCACCCTCTCAGTGAAGAAATTTTTCCTAATATCCAATCTAAATGTTCCCTGGTGCAACTTGAGGCCATTTCCTCTCGTCCTATCGCTAGTTATTTGGGAGAAGAGACCAACACCCACCTCACCACAACCCCCTTTCAGGTAGTTTTAGAGAGTGATGAGGTCTCCCCTCAGCCTCCTCTTCTCCAGACTAGACACCCCCAGTTCCCTCAGCCGCTCCTCATAAGACTTGTTCTCCAGACCCCTCACCAGCTTCGTTGCCCTTCTCTGGACACGCTCCAGCACCTCAGCATCCTACTTGTAGTGAGGAGCCCAAAAGTGAACACAGGACTCAAGGTGCGGCCTCACCAGTGCTGAGTACAGGGACACAATCACTTCCCTACTCCTGCTGGCCACACTATTTCTGATACAGGCCAGGACGCTGTTGGCCTTCTTGGCCACCTGGGCACACTGCTGGCTCATATTCAGCCGACTGTCAACCAGCACCCCCAGGTCCTTTTCTGCCGGGCAGCTCTCCAGCTGGATCCTTTTGAAACCACTTCAATTTGATTAGCAGCATACCGTTGGTTTGGTGCCTTGTTAAAACCTGACAATAGCAGTGGTTTTAAGGGTCTGTCTGTATGAAACTAGTTCAAGTTATGGGATAAGTGACCATAGAAATGTATTTTTTATTTAAGTTGTGTATGAGCAGCATACTGGTTTAACACTGATGTGTACTGTTATTCTGCTGGATACATGCAAAGAGTGAATTTCCCTCTTCAGTCTTGCATACTGTGTGTGTGTTACTCTGTCTCTCGCCCCCAACAGCTCCTCTGCCCCACCCCTTGCCCACTCCCCATGTCTCTATCCCTCTGATTCTCACCCCTGCCCCATGTCACGCTCTGTCGCTCGCAGGACCCTGCCGTGTGTCTCATGCATGCTCTTTCCAGCCCCTGCCCCGTGTCTTGCTGGCTATTTATTTCTCTGGCTTGTGTCCTGTGTCTTGCTCTCTCGCTTGTTCTTTCTCCAGCTACCACCCTGTAATGCACTCTGGCTCATGCCTTGTCCCTCACTCATCCTTAGGCTTGCGCTCTCTGGCTCGCTCTCTTGCTCCTGCTTTCTCCTGTTCCCTCCCTGTGATGTTCTCTATCTATCATGCACTGGATTGCATTCTCTGTGTCTCACTCATTCGTTCTTCAGCTGTCAACCATTGGTGCCCTCTGGCTTGTTCTTTCTTGAGCTCCCACCCTGTCATGCACTCTAGCTCATGTGTTTTGGCTTGCGTGTTCTTGCTGCTGCTTTTCATGCTCCCACCCTGTGACACATTCTGGCTTGTGCCCTGTGCCTCTCTCTCACTTCTTTCTCCAGCTGTCACCGTGTGTCCCATCCATTTCCCTCCCTGCTCTGTTGTGCCCTCTTCCTCCTTTCCCCCTCCCACTGTGTATCCATCCCTCTCCCCCCCACCTCCTTTTGAAGTTGAATTAATGCTTATTTCTTTTTGTGTAGTTAAATGCAAGAGTATTCATTTAAAAATTAATAAAATAACATTTTTTGTTGTTGTTCAATAGGTTCATTTTCTATCTGATCTTGTGAATTGTCATGTAATAGCTGCACCTTCAATGGTAGCCATGTTTGAGAACTTTGTGAGTGTGACACAGGAGGAAGATATACCACAAGTAAGCATAGTAACTGTTGTCTCAAGTGTGCTGTTTTTACACAATTTCACTTTATTATGAATAAAACATTCACTTAACATGGATAAAAGGATCCTGTGAGTTAGACAATACATGCATACAGTGAAATAGTTAAGTCTTCTGTAGTGAGGTAACTCAAGTAAATTTATTTTCCTTTGCTTCTGGCAAGTATATACTACTTAGTGAGTTTTGCCAAGTTTATTGAACAGTTGTAATATATAGTTAGTTTGCAGAAAGATTCCAAAAGTAATATTTGTTCCCTTATGTTGTGCATGTCATGTTCCAAATACAATATAACATTTTTCAGGTAAGAATATGTTTTTTTCCTTGTCTGCCAATCCAGCTAATACACTGTGGACTATGGTAATTGGGTTTAGCTCTTTCTTTGCTGATGAGTGCATTGCAGTAGCAAAGAATTCATAGATCACGTTAAGGTCACTGTAACAGTGATGCACTTTATGGGTTGCATATGCCTACTTTATGGAAGGGTCAATTATTAAATCATTCTGTGATAGCTTAGTTCAATTTCACTTTTTTTTTTTGTTAAGAGTTTTAAAAGAAATTCTTCAGGAAACTTGGAATTGGTAACTTTGAATGATTTAAGTAAAGAGGCTCTGTAGAAGGGTTTTTGTGTGGGTCTCCAAATATACCGTATGTCTAAATGTCTGCCTCTTGAATTATACATTCCTGTTTTCAAACAGCCTCTTGAAATGTCTTCAGGAGCTTGAACTGACACATAGTTGTAATCCCAAGTATTGATTGCTGATTTAACTGGAGATGATTTCTACATCCACTTAAATACTCCTGGGTTTGCAACCATTTACACTGAGACAAATTCGATAAGTTTGACAAAGAAATCTTTTTTAAATTTATTTCCTGTAGGTACGATGTGATTGGTATGTGTTTGCATTTCTGTCATCTTTGCCTTGGGTTGGAAAGGAGTTGTATGAGAAGAAAGATGCTGAAATAGATCGCCTCTTGTCCCACACAGAAAGCTATCTGAAGTAAGCTATAACCAGTAAAAATATACTCTTTCTGGTACCTATTCAAGTATGGATCAATAGCTTTGATTATTGTTAATTTAGAAATACTCTAATTCTTAGACCCAAACAACTGTGAGGAAAAGACCTAGAAAAATAAAATAGATGGAGAGGTTTATGAATCTAAACAACTTAAGTATCACTCTCAACTTTTGTGTGTGTTGAAGGTAATATTTTCTTGATGTCTGCACTGTTATGACTAGGCTGCTGGTCACCTGTGTCTGTCTGTTTGTGTGTGTCTTTTTCTCTAAGTGATTTGAGTTAATACTGCCATTGAGACTAGGTGTTAGCGATAATTTAAATGTTCCCAAACCTGTTTTTATACTACTGCAGACCTCATCAGCTCAATAGACCAAATAGTAGTACACTCACAATAAGAAAACCTTGCTTTCTTAGATCAGCTTTTTAAGTGTTAGGTTTTCTTTCCTGTATAAACAGGCGTCGCCAGAAGATTCATGTACCCATGTTAAAAGTTTGGACTGCTGATAAACCACATCCACAAGAAGAGGCAAGTAGGCTTTATTTATTTTGTACTGTTTAAAAGATGCTTGAAAAGAATTATTTGGCTGAAGTGTTGTCGTGGTTTAACCCCAGCTGGCAACTAAGCACCACGCAGCCGCTCGCTCCCTCCTCAGTGGGATGGGGGAGAGAATCAGAAGGGTAAAACTGAGAAAACTCATGGATTTAGATAAAGACAGTTTAATAGGTAAAGCAAAAGCTGCCCATGCAAGCTAAGCAAAACAAGGAATTAATTCACTACTCCCCATGGGCAGGCAGGTGTTCAGCCATCTCCAGGGAAGCAGGGCTCCATCACGCATAATGGTTACTTGGGAAGACAAAACACCATAACTCCGAACGTCCCCCTCTTCCTTCTTCTTCCCCCAGCTGTTATTGCTAAGCAGACGTCATATGGTATGGAATATCCCTTTGGCCAGTTTGGGTCAGCTGTCCTGGCTGTGTCCCCTCCCAGCTTCCCATGCACCCCCAGCCTTCTCGCTAGCAGGCCAGCATGAGAAGCTGGACAGTCCTTGACTGTTCAGCAACAACTGAAAACATCAGCATGTTATCAACATTGTTTTCATCCCAAATCCAAAACACAGCACTATACCAGCTATCAGGAAGAAAATTAACTATCCAAGCCAAAACCAGGACAAGTGTTCTTCAAAAATTTAAAATTAAAGGTGCTTTAAGAAAAAAAATTGCCCTCCCATGTGTCTTTATTCCAAATGGATTCTAGGTAAGACGTTCTCTTCCAAGTCTTGGGCTAAAACTTAGAGCTGCATTGGGTGAGTGGGAGAGCATTTTGTTGTTTGGTGACAATCCCCTTTAGGAAATGCTGCTAAACAAGGAATGGTCACTGAACATAATATTCTTGGGAAATGGGGTTACAAGGCTCTGTACTGAAAATACCTTTTGGAGAATGAAGATGTAATTTACCCATTAAAATGTTTCCTTTCTGCAAAAAGAAAACCTTTAGAGTGTTCTTCCTGCAGTGGCTTTGCCTTTTACAGCTCTGGAAAGTGCTAAACAGATACATGCAAATGCTACACAGCACTAATTGCACCGTCTTTCATAATTAAACCAAAAGTATTAGAGGGGAGAGGTGGCTGATATGGGGTGGTTTTTATTTTTATTGAGCTTTTACTTTTTCCTCCGTTGGTATATATCAATGTCCGCCTTGTACTGAGGAGCCCAATACTGGACACAGCACTTCAGATGTGGTCTTAGAAGTACTGAATAGAGGGGAAGGTTCACTTCCCTTGACCTGCTGGCTACACTCTTGCTGATAGAGCCCAGAATGTGATTGGCTTGCTTTGCTGCGAGAGCACACTGCTGGCTCACGTTTAACTTTTTCACCAGGACCCCCATGTCCTTTTCTGCAAAGCTGCTTTCTGGCTAGTCAGACCCCAGCATATACTGGTGCCTGGGGTTGTTCCTCCCCAGGTGTAGGGTTTGGCATTTGCCTTTGTTGAACTGTATGAGGTTCATGTCAGCACATTTCTCCAGCCTGTCCAGGTCCCTCTGAACATCAGTCCTGCTCTCCTTGTATTAATCACTCCCCCCCAATTTGGTATCTCTTAGACTGTATTTAAATCTTTAATTGTAATATTGAAATAATGTGGGTGTTTTTGTAGGTGGAATGAATGTTGACTGAATTAATATTGATGCAGTGAATTTGTGTATCACAGTTGGACTCCTGGACTGCACTCTGGTGTTTATTTTACTAGTAAAATGGTAGATGCCTTTAATGTGTAAAATTAGGAGCAAGATTGCTGTTCAGAGTTGTTAAGTTGTCTCTTGGTTTACTGAATTATTATATGGATTCTAATAAGCAATTTAAGTAGCTGCTTGGTTTTTTTTCTGAATGCAATAAGGAATTTACCTAAATGTTTGATAGTCCATACATCACAGGGAGCTACAAGTTCAGTTATAAAATTCAGCATATCTGATATTTTGTGTCTTTTCCTTCAGTACTTGGACTGCCTTTGGGCCCAGATTCAGAAGTTGAAAAAAGACCATTGGCAAGAAAGACACATTCTGAGGCCTTACCTTGCCTTTGACAGTGTTCTTTGCGAAGCACTGCAGCATAACCTGCCTCCATTCACTCCTCCACCTCACACTGAAGATTCAGTGTACCCGATGCCAAGGGTTATTTTTCGGATGTTTGACTACACAGATGACCCAGAGGTATGTATTTGCTAGGGTGGAACTGCATGTGCAATGGGGGGGGTGTGCAAGGCGGTGCTGGTCAAGATGCAGTATTGTGTCTCCCAGAATGGTTGTCAGTGTGAAAGTCAGCAGTAATTACATTTGGATACTGCTAGGGAGATTAACTAGATGACAGAGTTAATGCTGACAGATAGATTATTGAAGTTTAAAATTTAATAAGTGATTTTCAGATGTTTTCATTAAGGATACGTCTCGCATGGATTCTCTGATGTCTAATAATATAACTGTGTTTGGGTAGCAGCCTCTCCTTCTGTGAGGATGGTGGTTTGGGTTTCCTCAGCCTAGCTGCTTATAGGAAGTTTATACATTGAAGACTGTCCTCTACCCATCTGTTCAAATTGGTTGATATAGATGATGGAACATAGTGGTTGACCTGGGTTAGATCAAAAGCTCATCTCACCTGGTTTCTGTCTCCAGCAGTGGCCAAGAGCAGATGTTTTGACAAGAGAATTTAGGCACAGGGAAAGAAAATGCTTTCCCCGAGCACTTTTCTACCTATTAGCTTCATTTGATGGCCCTCAGTTCTTGCATTGGAAGACACAACAAACATTTGTTCTCTCCAACCTCTCTAGGCAATTCATCATTTATAAAATCTCTAGCATATCCTGGCTCAACTGTCTTTTCTAGGTTGAATGATAGTAGCCTGTCACCGCCATCACCTTTTTCTGAAACTTTTCCAGCTCTGCTATACTGCTATATCCTGTTGGGGGAGGGTGGCAAGTATGACTAGAACTGCATATGGAACGAAAGACGTGGATGCACCATGAACCTATACAGTGGCATAATGTTCAGTGTTGTTCCCTATTCCTTTTCTGATAAGTCCAGTCTGTTATTGAATACTGAGATAAGGTTTGTATAGAACTATATCACAACCAAGTTTGCATTCCTGAACAATAGAGGACAGTTCAGTGCTCACCACTTTATATGTGAAGCTGGTCTATTTTTCCCATCTGTACGCAAAAGTCAACCAGTCACTTTATGGTTATCTTCTGCTTTAACACCCAGACACCAATTTTCTCAAGGTTTTTTTTTATCTGCAATTTTTCATGGATGGCACTTGTTGTTACCAAGTTATTTAAATGTAACATCTGCAAGCTTTTTCATATCCAGTGCCCTCTTCCTTTCCAGATAATTTATGGATCTGCTGAACAGCACAGGTCCCTGGGTAGATTCCTGTGGGATTCTGCTGGTGACCCTTCTCTGCTGTGAGAACTGATCACTTACTTATCATTTAACCAGTTCTTTATCTGTGTAAGGACTTCCCCTCTTATACTGTGGTTGCTTAGTTTACATGAAAGCCTTTTGAAGATCCAGCTAGGCTGTCAGCCATGTTTCTCATATCTACACACAATTGACTTTGTCAGAGAGCTCCAATAAGCTTGAGAGGCCTGACTTTTTACAAAAGCTGTGCTGCCTCTTCCCCAAACAGCATTTATGCTTATGCCTCCTAATGCTTTTTCTTAAATAGTTTTCAATAATTTGCCCAATATGGAAGTCAGCCTTGATGGTTTGCAATTTCCTGGAAGACCTTTACAATTTATATCATCTTAGTTGATTAGATATCAGGTTGATTTTGAATGAGAAGATATGCACCCCAATTAATAGGTCAGCTATTTCATTCTCAAGTTCCTTGAACTCTTCGGTGGGTAATCACTTGTTGGCATGTCTTGATCTAGACACAACTTCAGCTTTCAGGATTCCTTTTGCTTTCTCTTGTACTACTGTTTAGCATATCTGATTTCTTTTTTGCCTCTTTGTAAGTCTCTCTCAGTAAATAGTATGCATTTGCTGCACGGTAACTTTAAATAGTCTCTGTGCCACCCTCAGAAATGGAACTTTTTAGCTGCCCCTTTCAGCTTCTGTTCATAACACCCTTTTTGAAGCTAAGTATGTAAAATGAAAAAATGCAGTAGTGTATTTTGTACTCAGCACATTATAGCATGTGTTGTTGTCACAATCAGTCATGTAGTCAAATACTACGTCTTTTCCCTGTTTAGGCCTGGAATTTTAATCCATCAGGATTCTGTTACTTATTTACATGCTTAGCTTGTTGATCTAATTTGCATCTGTGCTCCCTTTAACATGCAACACCACTTCTTTACCAGTATGGCCTATACGTGCTCCTGTGTGCATTATAGTTTTTTTAGTTTTACACTGAGAATGCCCTTGCCTAATCAAAATTTCCACCTTTCTGTGAACAGAGCTGTTATAGCCACAATGGGAAGAGCAAATAGATACAGTAATCTCAGTGCCATTTAGTTATATTTTCTGGAACATTGATACATAACTGTGAGCACATTACAAAGAATTAACAATGTGCTTATGAAATCATTCTATCCTACTTTTTAGGATGTTTCTGGGACTATTTCTTTTGGGTTTTTGGAAGATAATTCTCAGAGCTGATTAAATTGTTATCTTTTGCAAGGATTGCACTTGCTATAAATGTAGGTTTGTGATGCTTTGGGTCTAGTTTTGCAAGGCTGTGAAGGATAATAGGGTACTGGTGTGCAATCAAGTTCTTGCAGCTTGAGTTCTTGCATCAGCTGATGCATAGTAACAGACAGTGAATATACAACTAAGCCACACTGTGGCCTAATTATGAAGTAAAATATGTTTGTTAAGCTAGCCATTAAACTATGCTTTTATAATCAGCATAAAGACAGAACACTGAGATGATTAAAGCTGCAATGTTTTCACTTTGCAACTAGAGCAGGCTGCATTGTCAGTTCCCAGATGACTCTGATCATCTGTAACTGGAAAAGTTGAAGTGTGTATTAATACACTCCTGATGTATAATAATTTTATAATAATAGGTTGGCAACGATGAGGTTGCGCTAAGAAGCCCAAAGGCAATTAAAAGGGACTTCAGAGCGCTGGGGCAACTGATCAATGGAGCGGGAGCACAGGTAGTGTTTTCGTCAATCCCTTCAGTGACAGGGAGGAACGCTGAAAGGAATAGGAAAGCACACTTGGTCAACACGTGGCTCAGGGGCTGGTGCTGCCAGCAGAATTTTGGGTTTTTTGACCATGGGGCAGTTTACAAGGCACCGAGCCTCCTGGCAGCAGACAGAATGCAAATGTCTCCAAGGGGAAAAAGGATTCTAGCTTATGAGCTGACAGGCTTCATCGAGAGGGCTTTAAACTAGATGTGAAGGGGGAGGGGATAAAACCAGGCTCACTAGAGATGAGCCTAGGGGTGGCATGCCGGAGTTGGGGGTGAAATCAAAAGCACAACTCAAGTGCCTCTATACCAATTCATGCAGCATGGGCAGCAAACAGGAGGAGCTGGAAGCCATTGTGCAGCGGGACAGCTATGACCTAGTTGCCATCACAGAAACATGGTGGCATGACTCACATGACTGGAGTGGTACAGTGGATGGCTATAAGCTCTTCCAAAGGGATAGGCATGGAAGGAGAGGTGGTGGGGTGGCTCTGTATGTTAGGGAGTGTTTTGACTGTATAGAAATCAACAATTGTGAAGACCAAGTCGCGTGCTTATGGGTAAGGATGAGGGGGAAGGCCAACAAGGCAGATATCCTGCTGGGAGTCTGTTATAGACCCACCTAACCAGGATGAAGAAGCAGATGAAACATTCTATAAGCGACTGGCAGAAGTCTCGCATTCGCTGGCCCTTGTTCTTGTGGGGGACTTCAACCTACTGGACATCTGTTGGAAGTATAACACGGCAGAGAGGAAACAATCTGGGAGGTTCCTGGAGTGTGTGGAGGATAACTTCCTGACACAGCTGGTAAGTGAGCCTACCAGGGGAGGTGCCTCGCTTGACCTGCTGTTTACAAACAGAGAAGGACTGGTGAGAGATGTGGTGGTCGGAGGCCGTCTTGGGCTTAGTGACCATGAAATGATAGAATTCTCGATTCTGAGTGAAGTAAGGAGGGGGGTCAGCAAAACTGCTACCATGGACTTCCGGAGGGCAGACTTTGGCCTGTTCAGGTCACTGGTTGAGAGAGTCCCTTGGGAGACAGTCCTGAAGGACAAAAGGTTCCAGGAAGGCTGGACAGTCTTCAAGAAGGAAATCTTAAAGGCGCAGGAGCAGGCGATCCCCATGTGCCGCAAGACGAGCTGGTGGGGAAGACGACCAGCCTGGCTGAACAGGGAGATTTTGCTGGGACTCAGGGAAAAGAGGAGAGTTTATGACCTCTGGAAGAAGGGGCAGGCAACTCACGAAGAGTACAAGGACCTTGTTAGGTCAAGCAGAGACAAAATTAGAAAGGCAAAAGCCCAGCTAGAGCTCAATCTGGCCACAGTTGTAAAGGACAGTAAAAAATGCTTCTACAAATATATTAACAACAAAAAGAGAGCCAAGGAGAATCTCCATCCCTTATTGGATGTGGGGGGGAACATTGTCTCCAAGGACGAGGAAAAGGCTGAGGTACTTAATGCCTTCTTTGCCTCAGTCTTAAACGGCCAGTCCAGGTATCCTTAGGGTATTCAGCCCCCTGAGCTGGAAGATGGGGATGGAGAGCACAATAAACTCCCCATAATCCAGCCGAAAACAGTTAAGGACCTGCTAAGCCACCTGGATACCCACAAGTCTATGGGGCCTGATGGGACCCACCCAAGAGTACTGAGGGAACTGGCGGAGGAGCTTGCCAAGCCACTCTCCATCTTTTATCAGCAGTCCTGTTTAACAGGGGAGGTCCCAGATGACTAGAGGCTTGCCAATGTGACACCCATCTACAAGAAAGGTCGGAAGGAGGATCCCGGGAACTACAGGCTTGTTCAGCCTCACCTTGGTACCAGGGAAGATTATGGAGCGGTTCATCTTGAGGGCGCTCACAGGGCTTGTGAAGGACAACCAAGGGATCAGGCCCAGCTAGCATGGGTTCATGAAAGGCAGGTCCTGCTTGACCAACCTGATCTCCTTCTATGACCAGGTGACCCGCCTAGTGGATGAAGGAAAGACTGTGGACGTTATCTACCTGGACTTTAGTAAAGCCTTTGACAGCATCTCCCACAGCATTCTCCTGGAGAAGCTGGCGGCTTGTGGCTTAGACAGGTGTACTCTTCGCTGGGTGAAGAACTGGCTGGACAGGTGAGCTCAGAGAGTCATGGTGAATGGAGTTACATCCAGTTGGTGGCCGGTCACAAGCGGTGTTCCCCAGGGCTCAGTTCTGGGGCCAGTCTTATTCATTATCTTTATTGATGACCTGGATGAGGGGATTGAGTGCTCCCTCAGTAAGTTTGCAGATGATTCCATATTGGGTGGGAGTGTTGATCTGCTGGAGGGTAGGAGGACTCTGCAGAGGGATCTGGACGGGCTGGATCGATGGGCGGAGGTCAACTGTATGAGGTTTAATAAGGCCAAGTGCAGGGTCCTGCACTTTGGCCACAACAACCCCATGCAATGCTACAGGCTTGGGGAGGAGTGGCTGGAGAGATGCCTGGTGGAAAAGGACCTGGGGGTGCTGGTTGACGGCCGGCTGAACATGAGCCGGCAGTGTGCCCAGGTGGCCAAGAAGGCCAACAGCATCCTGGCCTGTATCAGGAATAGTGTGGCCAGCAGGAGTAGGGAAGTGTTTGTGCCCCTGTACTCGGCACTGGTGAGGCCACACCTTGAATACTGTGTTCCGTTTTGGGCCACTCACTACAAGAAGGATGCTGAGGTGCTGGAGCATGTCCAGAGAAGGGCAACGAAGCTGGTGAGGGGGCTGGAGCACAAGTCTTATGAGGAGCGTCTGAGGGAACTGGGGTTGTTTAGTCTGGAGAAGAGGAGGCTGAGGGGAGACCTTATCGCTCTCTACAACTACCTGAAAGGGGGTTGTGGCGACGAGGGCGCTGGTCTCTTCTCCCAAGTAACCAGCGATAGAACAAGAGGAAATGGCCTCAAGTTGCGCCAGGGGAGGTTTAGAT
Source organism: Phaethon aethereus (assembly GCF_964289735.1). Classification (NCBI taxonomy): domain Eukaryota; kingdom Metazoa; phylum Chordata; class Aves; order Phaethontiformes; family Phaethontidae; genus Phaethon; species Phaethon aethereus. The sequence goes on along the minus strand of NC_138581.1, from coordinate 36,521,393 downwards.
TGGATATTAGGAAAAATTTCTTTACTGAGAGAATGGTCAAGCATTGGAACAGGCTGCCCAGGGAGATGGTGGAGTCGCCATCTCTGGAAGTGTTCAAAAAACGTGTGGATGTGGCGCTTCAGGACATGGTTTAGGGGACATGGTGGCGCTGGGTTAATGGTTGGACTTGATGATCTTGAAGGTTCTTTCCAACCTTAATCATTCTGTGATTCTGTAATTTTGTGTTACTTGAAGAAACAAAAGGTGCAAAACATGAATTGTTTAGCATGGTTCTAGCTGCCTAAATATAGACGTACTTAAATCTTGTATGTGAAATAACCAACTGTAAATGGCACCAAAACTGTTTCATTGTAAATATGGGTGCAGTTGAAATCATAGCTGGCTATTTGTTTATAAGACTTTTACATGATTCATGTACGAATCTGGTACAAAAATCAAAAATATTTTCTTATGATAATGGTGTATTTGGTAACTCTGTACTGAAGTTTGAAGCCTGTCTTTTAGCTGTTGCCTCTAAAACTTGCTGATGTTAAATCTCTATGTGTGCCTAATTCAGTCTGTCAAGTTTTATTTATATATGTTTGTGTGCGTATTAAGAAATTTTGTTTCTCTACAGTGATCTTTCATCAATCTTGATTCCATTTTAATAGGGCCCTGTCATGCCCGGCAGTCATTCTGTTGAAAGATTTTTAATAGAAGAAAACCTTCACTGCATCATCAAATCCCACTGGAAAGAGAGAAAGGCCTGGTAAGATGCTGCTTATTGTTATGGGTTCCCAGCACTGTTCATATACAATCATGGCTTCCCCTAACAACAGGGACCTTCAAAGCCCAAAAACATTTAAGTAAAAGTTTGAAATTCAGCATTTCCTTAAGTGTTCAGTGAACTATGGTTGACACTGTTACCTGGAATAGTGTGAGGCTGGTGTACCTTGATCATGGATTGTTCATGTAATTCAGTAGGTCTGAGGCACCCTCATGATTGCATCCAGGATTTCTCTACAGAGGATGGCATAGACCCACTCTTTGCAGTGCTGCAGAGACTCTCAGTGTGTTTGTACTGTGCTTTCCAGCACATGCGCAACGAGTGTTGAACTGGCTCTGTCTGGAAGTTTCCTGTTGCTCCTGCTTCTTCTTCATCCCATTCATTTTTTCCCTTTTGTAATTATATGGAAGAGATAATTGAGGTAGGTCTGCATGGGAGCCAGTACAGTGTCAACAAAGTTTTATTATTTAAAGTTCTATGCAGCTATAGGAAATGATGTTGCAACAATGTAGCAAATATCAATGAGAGACCTTATAGGGAGGGAGGATGGTTTAGTTTCAAAATAAAACTGAAGTAAAGCTCATTTACACTCACCCTCTCAGGCATCAAAACATGAGCGAGTCTCAAGTGGTCTGTCCAGCAGTCAGGCACCAAGATGGCTGTATCTGGGTAATCTGTTCAAGGTTACTTGAATTGACAAGGACAAGGGATTCCCACCAGCTACTGAGTCCTCCTCATGTCTCCTGGGTTGTTTTTTATTTGTCAGCTGTGTGCTGGTTTGGGGCCTTTTTGTATGCTTAAGGAGTTGACAAGTGGTTGCAGTATTTTGTCTTTCCATCCTGTGTCAGACACCTCTGAGAGTCAGTAGGATTTGCTCACTGTTTCTGTTCTGTATCTCCTTATCTGGGCGTCTTATGGCTCTTACCCTCTTACTTCCTGACGCAGCTGGTGAGTGAGCCCAGCAGGGGAGGTGCCTTCCTTGACCTGCTGTTTACAAACAGAGAAGGACTGGTGAGAGATGTGGTGGTCGGAGGCCGTCTTGGGCTTAGCGACCACGACATGATAGAATTCTCGGTTGTGAGTGAAGTAAGGAGAGGGGTCAGCAAAACTGCTACCATGGACTTCCGGAGGGCAGACTTTGGCCTGTTCAGGTCACGGGTTGAGGGAGTCCCTTGGGAGACAGCCCTGAAGGACAAAGGGGTCCAGGAAGGTTGGACAGTCTTCAAGAAGGAAATCTTAAAGGCGCAGGAGCAGACGGTCCCCATGTGCTGTAAGAAGAGCTGGCGGGGAAGGCGACCGGCCTGGCTGAACAGGGAGATTTTATGGGACTCAGGGAAAAGAGGAGAGTTTATGACCTCTGGAAGAAGGGGCAGGCAACTCACGAAGAGTACAAGGATCTCGTTAGGTCAAGCAGGGTCAAAATTAGAAAGGCAAAAGCCCAGCTAGAGCTCAGTCTGGCTACAGTCGTAAAGGATAATAAAAAAAGTTTTTACAAATATATTAACAACAAAAAGAGAGGCAAGGAGAATCTCCATCCCCTACTGGATATGGCAGGGAACATTGTCTCCAAGGATGAGGACAAGGCTGAGGTACTTAATGCCTTCTTTGCCTCAGTCTTTAATAGCCAGACCAGGTATCCTTAGGGTATTCAGCCCCCTGAGCTGGAAGATGGGGATGGAGAGCACAATGTACTCCTCATAATCCAGGAGGAAGCAGTCAAGGACATGCTAAACCACCTGGACACCCACAAGTCTATGGGGCCTGATGGGATCCACCCGAGAGTACTGAGAGCGCTGGCGGAGGAGCTTGCCAAGCCACTCTCCATCATTTATCAGCAGTCGAGGTTAACAGGGGAGGTCCCAGAAGACTGGAGGCTTGCCAATGTGACGCCCGTCTACAAGAAAGGCCGGAAGGAGGATCCTGGGAACTACAGGCCTGTCAGCCTGACCTCTGTACTGGGGAAGATTATGGAGCGGTTGGTCTTGAGAGTGCTCACAGGGCATGTGCAGGATAACCAAGGGATCAGGCCCAGCCAGCATGGGTTCATGAAAGGCAGGACCTGCTTGACCAACCTGATCTCCTTCTATGACCAGGTGACCCACCTAGTGGATGAAGGAAAGACTGTGGACGTTGTCTACCTGGACTTTAGTAAAGCCTTTGACAGCGTCTCTCACAGCATTCTCCTGTAGAAACTGGCAGCTCATGGCTTTGACAGGTTTACTCTTCGCTGGGTGAGGAACTGGCTGGATGGCCGAGCCCAGAGAGCTGTGGTGAACGGTGTTAAATCTGGCTGGCGGCCGGTCACAAGCGGTGTTCCCCAGGGCTCTGTTCTGGGGCCGGTCTTGTTCAATATCTTTATAGATGATCTGGATGAGGGGATCGAGTGCTCCCTCAGTAAGTTTGCAGATGACACCAAGTTGGGTGGGAGTGTTGATCTGCTGGAGGGTAGGAGGGCTCTGCAGAGGGATCTGGACAGGCTGGATCGATGGGCAGAGGTCAACTGTATGAGGTTTAATAAGGCCAAGTGCAGGGTCCTGCACTTTGGCCACAACAACCCCATGCAATGCTACAGGCTTGGGGAGGAGTGGCTGGAGAGCAGCCCGGCGGAAAGGGACCTGGGGGTGCTGGTTGACAGCCGGCTGAACATGAGCCGGCAGTGTGCCCAGGTGGCCAAGAAGGCCAACAGCGTCCTGGCCTGTATCAGAAATAGTCTGACCAGCAGGAGTAGGGAAGTGATTGTGCCCCTGTACTCGGCACTGGTGAGGCTGCACCTTGAATACTGTGTTCAGTGTTGGGCCCCTCACTACAAGAAGGATGTTGAGTTGCTGGAGCGTGTCCAGAGAAGGGCAACAAAGCTGGTGAGGGGTCTGGAGCACAAGTCTTCTGAGGAGCGGCTGAGGGAACTGGGGTTGTTTAGTCTGGAGAAGAGGAGGCTGAGAGGAGACCTTATCGCTCTCTACAACTACCTGAAAGGGGGTTGTGGCGACGAGGGTGTTGGCCCCTTCTCCCAAGTAACTCTTCACTGAGAGAGTGGTCAGGCATTGGAACAGGCTGCCCAGCCCAGGGAGGTGGTGGAGTCGCCATCTCTGGAAGTGTTCAAAAAACGTGTGGATGTGGCGCTTCAGGACATGGTTTAGGGGACATGGTGGCGCTGGATTAATGGTTGGACTTGATGATCTTGAAGGTCCTTTCCAACCTAGTGATTCTGTGATTCTGTGATTCTGTCTTCTCACCATTATCTCTTAATGGCTTGAACCGTTTAGTCTCTATGTGGGCTATCACTTCTTTTAGGCTGTCCTTCCTTTCCCCAAGTTGGGTATCCTGAGAAGCTGCAGGTAGAGATGTGCTAGGATCTTGATGACCTGTAAATCTAGGTGACATTAAGATATGCTTTTATAGCCTGTCAGGGAGCGACAAGGGTAGGGTGCTATGCAAGGAGAGGGGAGCCAAGGGTGACTCCAGCACAGGCAGGGCAGTTGGCCTCACTGACAGGTACAGTGCCTCGGGACCCAGTCAAGAGCAGAGCCAGTCCATGATCATAACCAGGGTCAAGCACAGTCTGGTGATCGCCAGGCAAGTTTGTAGTGATGAGGCAGGGCTGAGGTCGAGTCAGTGGGTCAGAATCAGGGAGGTAAAAGCTCAGGTGTAGGCATAGCTGCAACACAACTGCAGTGTAGATCATGCAAGACCAGGTGCAAGAACCTCAGCTTAAAAGCAGCTCTCAAGGAAAAAGGGTTGGGGGGAACATCTGCTGAGCATTCTTCGAAGTCATTATGTTAAGGCTACATAATGGGTCTGCCTGGGATGGAGTTAATTTTCTTCATAGCAGTCCATATGGTGCTGTGCTTTGGATTTGTGACCAAAACAGTGTTGATAACACTGTTTTATGTTTTATATAAAATTATTTTATCAACACTGTTGATATTTTAACTATTGCTGAGCAGTGCTTACACAAAGTCAGGGCCTTCTCTGTTACCTACTGCCCTCTCAGCAAGGAGGCTGGGGGTAGGCAAGAAGCTGGGAGGGGACACAGCCAGGACAGCTGACCCCAACTGACCGAAGGGATAGTCTGTACATTGTGCTCAGCAATAAAAGTTTGGGAAAAGGAGGAAGAAGGGGGAAACATTCATGGTTATGGTGTTTGTTTTCCCAAGCAGCCGTTATATATGCTACGGCCCCGCTTTCCAGGAAGCGGCTGGACATCCTCCTGCCAATGGGAAGTAGTGAATGAAATCCTTATTTTGCGTTGCTTGCATGTGCAGCTTTTGCTCTTCCTATTAAACAGTCATTATCTTGATCCATGAGTCTTTTCATCTTCCTTTGGTTTTCTTCCCATCTTGTGGGAGAGGGGAGTAAATGAGCAGCTGGGGGTGGGGTGTGTGTTGTTGGCTGTTAGCCAAGGCTAACCCACCACAGTCCAGCAGCAAAACCTTGGTGGGGGGATGTACTCGGGGCCTTCCTTCCCTCTTCTGGTGCTTTCACACCCAGACATTCCTATTAATTTTCCATTGAGGCCAATCTTAACACTTCTCTTGCAATTCTTTTTGCTTCCAGGCAAATCCAGTTAGATTTCTTCATTTCTACTGAAATAATATCTGATATGGGTAATTGGTAGCCCAGATAATTTACCACAGATATTTAGCTCTCTTGTGTTGCCAAATAAGAGCCAGAAAACTTGGTATACTGTGCAAAAATTAGGCAGGAATAGTGTTTTTGGTGCAGATATGTGTTGTAGGCTTTTGGTTACAGCTTCTTGACTTGGCAGAGACTAAAATCCAATGCTGTTGAAGTTAATGGAGGACACTTCTTTATTTCCCCGAAGAAAGTAAGACTAGAGGGAGGTTATAAGAAGTGCTAGAGCTCTAAAATTTGAAAAATAGCATTTTTTTGCTTTTTATAAATAATGGGTGATACTGTATCTTTTAAATAATTAATTTGTAACACTAATATGTCTTCTGTAGCCCATTAGTTTGATGGGTTGAGAATGACTGGAAAGCAAATCTATTGTTTGGATTTTTTTATTTTTCCTGATATACCAATGTAGTTTGTCCTTTAGTGGACAGATGATAGCATCACAGGTCACCATGAGGGTTTATGTAAAACTGCGTTTTGTTTAGCAGTCTGTGTTCAAGCATTGCTTGGGTATGGAGATGAAATGTGTCTCTCTCAACCATGGTTCAGGTACTGCTGTTAAGAGCTTGTGCCAGGTGTTTTGTATGTGTTCTGTGGATAAATAGACAATTTCAGTCTTTGAGGTCTGCTTATTTTATCTGCTTCATAAGGATAAACTCTTGCAAAGAATTAAGTATTTCATGTTTGTTTACTATCTACATCTTTTTTGCTGTGTTTCAGTTGAAACTAAATGCATCTGTTAATTTGCAGTGCTGCACAGTTGTTGAGCTATCCAGGAAATAATAAGATCCCCTTGAACTACCACATAGTAGAGGTATGTGTTTTACAGATAACCTCTTTATTTCCAAAGTAACAAACCTCGATTAACTCCATGATGGATCTATTAAATTACAGTATGATTTAGGAGTCTGCAGCCTTATCCCATTGACTTAAAGTGCAATGGCTTTGAACAGGTTAGATAAAAATAATAATTCAACTATTATTATTACTATTGTTATTAATTTATTTGTGTGATGTTTAAGAGCCTTGTTCAGGAATCAGGATCTTACGGTGCAACAGTATTCCACGTCGTGGTATTTCTCAAGCTGTTCTTGAACATTTCTCTGTGTTAATCACTCTGATGTGCTAGACTGTCTTGGAGATGACTGCACTTAAAAGATCTTGTGAATAAAAGTTACTTAAGTTAGTCTTTTTTTAGTGTTCTTCTAAGTCACTTAGATGGATTGTATACCAATTGTATGCCAATGCCCCTGAAAGGCATTTGTTGTGAAATAGTGGTATGTTTTCTCCTTCAAGTTGGAGAATTTTAAAAAACCATGAATATATATTGGAATTCCTCTTGCTGCCTCCTTTCAGTGGACTGCTAACAAGATGCAGAGCTGTATAAAACTTGCTTCAAAAACTCCTGTCTAAAGTTAAAAGATAAAAAGAGATTGCAGTAATAACAGCAAATTGTCGTGTGAAAAACTTAAAAAGAGGTAACTAGAAATGAAATTCAGAGATAATTGCAAGAAGTCATAAGATGGTGGAATGCTTACCTTAATCAAGATGGGATTAACAGTTCAACTTTGCACCAGAACTCCAAATGTTCTTAATGCCCTGAAACGTAGTTTTGGTCAGCTTGAGACACTTTCCATACTCCCAAGTTCAGTCAAGAGAAATCTGAGAGTTAGTAAAGTTTTTCTGCCGTTAACATCTAAGTACTTTCAGGGACCTTAAAACCTCAGTTATTTGGTACAACTGCTTTACAGAATATTACTTTATGCTCAGTTACGCATTACTTCCAAAACCAGTTATCACAGATCGTGATTAAACAGACTACTTAAAGGCCTTGAAAAATTATTTGATTCAGAAACTCATCAAATCTGAAAACAACCAGTTTGTATAGATTAAATTCTTAGAATCATAGAATGGTTTGAGTTGGACGGGACCTTTAAAGATCATCTAGTCCAACCTGACCTGGAACACTTTCAGGGTGGGGCATCCACAACTTTTCTTGGCAACCTGTTCCAGTGTCTCACCACCCACATCGTAAAGAATTTCTTCTTAATATCTAATCTAAACCTAACCTCTTTCAGTTTAAAACCATTGCCTCTTGTCCTGTCACTGTAGGCCTTGGTAAAAAGTCTCTCTCCATAAGTCTCTCTTATAAGCCCCCTTTATCTATTGAAAGGCCACAATAAGGTCTCCCCAGAGCCTTCTCCAGGCTGTACAACCTGCCTTTCAGGTTGTTCAGCCTTTCTTCACAGGAGAGGTGTTCCAGTCCTTTCATCATTTTTGTGGCCCTCCTCTGGACCTGCTTCAACAGGTCCATGTCTTTCCTGTGCTGAGGGCTCCAGAGCTGGACGCAGTACTCCAGGTGGGGACTCACCAGAGCGGAGTTCATCACCTCTCTCGACCTGCTGGCCACGTTTCTTTTGATGCAGCCCAGGATACGGTTTGCCTTCTGGGCTGCGAGCGCACATTGCTCGCTCATGTCCAATTTTTCATCCACCGGTATCCCCAAGTCCTTCATGGCAGGGCTGCTCTCAATCTTTTCATCCCCCAGTCTGTACTGATTTTGGGGACTGCACCTGACCCAGGTGCAGGACCCTGCACTTGGCCTTGTTGAACCTCATGAGGATTGCACGGGCCTATTCCTCAATCTTGTCAAGCTCCCTCTGGATGGCATCCCTTCCCTCTAGCATATCAGCTGCACCACTCAGATTGTTGTCATCCGCAAACTTGCTGAGGATGCACTCAATCCCACTATCTATGTCATTAATGAAGATATTAAACAGTAGTGGTCCCAGTACAGACTCTTGAGGGACACCACTCATTACTGCTTTCCATTTGGACAATGAGCCACTGACTGTGACTCTGGATGTAGCCATCCAGTCAGTTCCTTGTCCATCTAACAGTCTATCCATCAAATCCATGTCTCTCCAATTTAGAGAGAAGGATGTTGTGGAGGACCATGTCAAAGGCCTTACAGAAGTTTAAGGTAGAGGGCATCAATTGCTCTTCCCTTGTGCACTGATGCAGTCACTCCATTGTAGAAGGCCACTAGAGTAGTCAGGAACGATTTGCCCTTGGTGAAGCCATGTTGGCTGCCTCCAGTTACCTCCCTGTCTTCCATATGCTTCAACATGTCTTCCTTATGCTTCAACATGTCTTCCAGGAGGATCTGCTCCATGATCTTACCGGGCAGAGAGGTGAGGCTGACTCCCAGGTTGCCAGGGTCGTCCTTATTACCCTTTTAAAAAAATGGGTGTGATATTCCCTTTTCTCCAGTCATTGGGGACTTTGCTTGGCTGCCATGACTTTTCAAATATGATGGAGAGTGGCTTAGCAACTACACCTGCCAGTTCCCTCAGGACCATGGACTTGTGTATGTTCAGGTTGCTCAGGTGGTCTCAAACCAGATAATTTCCTATGATGGGAGGGACTTTGTTCCCCCAGTCCCTGGCCTGAGGTTCAGAGTCTTGAGAGATGTGGGAACAGTGATTGCCAGTGAAAATGGAGGAAAAAAAAACAGTTGAGTACCTCAGCCTTCTCCATGTTGGTTGTCAATAGATCTCCTGTCTTATTTATTGGGGGAGGGGTGTGTGTGTATATACATTCTCTTTAGTCTTCCTTTTCTGGCCAATGTACCTGTAGAAGCCCTTCTTATGATTCTTCACATCCCTTGCCAAATTCAGCACCAGATCTGCCTTAGCTTTCCTGATCCCATCCCTACACACCCAGGCAGCATCCCTATATTCTTCCCAGGATGTGTGTCCCTGCTTCCACTGCCTGTGCATTTCCTTCCTGCACTTCAGCTTGACCGGAAGGTCCTTACTCAGCCATGCTAGTCTCCTGCCTTCCTTGCCTGATTTCTTATGCATGGGAATCAAGAGCTCTTGTGCTCTAAGAAAAATGTCCCTAAAGAGCTGCCAGCTCCCTTCTGCTCCTTTATCCCTGAGGGCAGTTTCCATGGGGGTCCCATCCACTAGTACTTTCAACACCTGAAAGTTCGCTCTCCTAAAGTTCAGGGTCTTGACTTTACTCTTCGCCTGCGAGTGCGATGCTTCCGGTAGTTGAAGTAAGAAGGCTTCGTCAACATCCTCCCCTCGATCGGGCGGCCTGTAGTAGACATGAACCACAAGGTTTCCTTTGTTGGCTTGGCCTCTAATTTTCACCCATAAGCTCTCAACCTGTTCATCACTGTCTTTCAAAGACAGCTCTGACAGCTCTGTGTGATGAATCCCTTTTTTTTTTTTTTTTTTTTTTTTTTTTTTACACAGATGGCAACCCCCCCTGCCCCTCCTTCCTTGCCTGTCCCTTTACTGAGAAGAAATGGAAAGCTGGTATACAAACTGTTTGAGCATAACTGCTGATTTCCTTGGTTTCCCTCTCAAGTATTTATTTTGGAATACTAACCTTATTTCTTGTCTACAAATATTTTCAACAGAGCTGCGGTATTTTAAACTTCAGTGATAATTCTGCAGCCTTGTATTCTGTTTGCTTATTGCTATTTCCTTGTAAGGCCTGTCAAGTTGATAATACAGTGCCTTCAACTACAATATAATAAACATCTCTAAAAGATTTTCCATGCTTTGCAGATGGACATAGAGCAATAGATATAATTTAGCCTAACTAATATTTTCTAAATGTTAAAACAGCACTTTTCTTTATTTGCAAGGCAGAAGTAAATATAAACTGAAAGCACTCTGTCCCTTTTCAAATCAACTCACTTGTTGTCGTGACTGAAAGGGTTTAATCACTTGCGGGACCTCATGTCCTTAAAGTTCATAAGCCCAATCCCAGAATTCTCCATACTACTCTGTAGTCTATGTGAAACGCTCTGAAGTGTGGCCCCTTTTTTATTAAGTTCCACATAGATGTATATGTTGGTATTATTGGTGTCTGCCAAACCAAAGCGTCAAAAAAACATAAGAATTTAAAACTTAACTTAGAACTTAAGCTTTACAGAGTCTGGGTATGTCATCAGTTGCCTGAACTTGATGAATTTAAAAAACCATGGTCCTCTGTAATGTCTCAAATAGATCAGTCCTTATCTTTTTTTTTCCTCACTGTTTTGTATCCTGAGGATAGGAGCAGGTTTTTTGCCTAACAGACATGCAAATACCCTTATATAATTTTTTAGGTGGGAGTAAAGTAAACACAGTGCTATAAGAAAGGCACAGATGTCACTTTCATGCAACTGTTTTTTTCATGTTAAATGCTTATCTTTCATTTAATACTTTTCTAGGTCAGGAGCAGATGAATTCAGCTTGCTTGCTCCCTTCCTCGGATTCTGCTATAATATTACGTTAGCTCATGCTGTAACTCAGTGCACATTTCTACACTGTTCATTGTGTTTACTAGACTTAACAGAATTGTTGCATAATGCTAGTCTTATGCATGGTATTAATCTAAAATGATTAGGGTAATTAAGGAGGCTTATATTACTATGGTGAAGAGTTTGCACTATCTATCTTTTAAAGTTCCTCTCTTATTCCCAGAACATGAAATGGGTCTTGTTTTGGTATATGATATGCATATACACACAACACTACAGGCTTGGGGAAGAGTGGCTAGAAAGCTGCCCGGCAGAAAAGGACCTGGGGGTGCTGGTTGACAGCCGGCTGAACATGAGCCGGCAGTGTGCCCAGGTGGCCAAGAAGGCCAACAGCATCTTGGCCTGTATCAGAAATAGTGTGGCCAGCAGGAGTAGGGAAGTGATTGTGCCCCTGTACTCGGCACTGGTGAGGCCGCACCTTGAACACTGTGTTCAGTGTTGGGCCCCTCACTACAAGGAGGATGTTGAGGTGCTGGAACATGTCCAGAGAAGGGCAACAAAGCTGGTGAGGGGTCTGGAGAACAAGTCTTATGAGGAGCGGCTGAGGGAACTGGGGTTGTTTAGTCTGGAGAAGAGGAGGCTGAGGGGAGACCTTATTGCTCTCTACAACTACCTGAAAGGGGGTTGTGGTGAGGTGGGTATTGGTCTCTTCTCCCAAGTAACTAGTGATAGGACGAGAGGAAATGGCCTCAAGTTGCACCAGAGGAGGTTTAGACTGGATATTAGGAAAAATTTCTTTACTGAAAGAGTGGTCAAGCATTGGAACAGTCTGCCCAGGGAGGTGGTGGAGTCACCATCACTGGAAGTGTTCAAAAAACATGTAGACGTGGCACTTTGGGACATGGTTTAGTGGGCATGGTGATGTTGGGTTAATGGTTGGACTTGATGATCTTAAAGGTCTTTTCCAACCTTAATGATTCTGTGATTCTGTGTGTGATTCTGTGATATAATTGCTGAATGTGTGCATTGCTGTTCTCAAGTTCAGGACTGTGCAGGCTGAACCTGACTGTGCTCTGATTCTGTGCTCTAATTCTGCTTTCCTCCCATGTAGGTAATATTTGCAGAATTGTTTCAGCTTCCATCTCCACCACATATTGAAGTTATGTACACAGCACTCCTCATTGAACTGTGCAAACTTCAGCCTGGCTCTTTACCACAAGTTGTATCCTTTTCATGGTGCTGAAGAGCCTTTTTAAAATGGAGTATTTTTTTCTTTTGGGATGGAATAAATAACTTGCATGATTCTGAGCCCTGTTTTTACATCAGGGCATCTTGTGGCATGATTATAGTCAAATTAAAACCTGGAAAAGGAAAGGAAATTATTAATTTCTTAAATCTTTTGTTGTAACAGATATGAGTGTTTCTAGTCCATTTCACTGCAAAGTGTAGTAGGTAATTTAAATTAACCTGTTCGAGTTTGCACTGAAATAACTAGGAGTATTCATAAAGTCACTAATAATCTTTCAGGTCAGAGAGTAGCTAATGGTGAGGAAGGAAGTATCAGCTCCTAGCTAATTGAGTGTTGCATTGGCCCCTTTTCATTGTAGTTTTAGACTGTGGCTCATGAGCTACAGTCACTGAGAATGGAGGACTAACAGACATACCTACTGGTAATTCCATTCCCAAATTTTTATTCTACTGCTTGAAATCACCCAGTGATTGTAACCATATAGCCTAAACTCTCACTGAGACTATCCCTAAAATTGTGGGGACCTGCTTGCAGTATCAGCAGGGATACAGCAGCAAAGGATCAGGGTTGGCTGGCCATGGTCTTTGGGTCAGGCCAGTGTGGATGTACTTTCTTGAGCTGTTAATGATGAGCAAAGATTGTCTATTGATTAGGAAGCAACAGGAACATGTGAAGCTAAAACTGTGAGATCATAAAAATGTGGTCCGTAACGAGGTTGATGTCCATTCATATTATTAGTGTGCACTTTTTGTTGTCTCATGGTGGGGATTCTGGCTTCCAGTCAAAGCAGCTAATGGTCTCACTGTAATTAATGGAAGAAAATCAGACTTGGATTAGAGAATAGATGTTACTTACTGGAGAAAACTGCATGTTTCACTATTTATTTATTCCTGTGGCCTTTTCAAAATGGGATAACTCACGATATAGAGACAGGGAGCTGTCAGTAGAGAGTTGATGAAATCACCTCTGAAAAATTGAGAGAGTAACTTATGATTTCAGATGCTTCTCTGTTAACTTTAATAAGAAACTTTCAGCTTGCACAAGCTACAGAAATGCTTTACATGCGTTTGGATACAATGAATACTACATGTATAGACAGGTAAGTATATATTTTGGGGACAACAGAAAATGTTTCTCATTTTTCTTGTGCATTGGATATTGATGCATTTTTGAAAAGGATCATCTGAAATCCTTGATAAACAGTTTGGTTCTGTACAAAATGTTTTTGGAGCTCTAGACTTCAGCCATCTGAAGAGAAGGTAAGGGACAGACTGACCACTTGCCTTTCTTCCCCCAGAAACTCTTTCCTGCAAGTCACTAGTCTGATTAGCTATACGGTGCAGCTATAAAAGCTATGACAACTCTTCCACATCCATACCCCCTTCTGTTATGTACTACTTTCTCCTCCCTATTGGCCTGAGGAAGGAAAGGTTTGGAAGTGGGTTTATGGGAAGATTGGCTAGCTGGAAAGGAGCAGTGGTGTTTCTGTGGTTTGAGTGGTCTGCATTGTGTAGAACTAAAATTACTGTGCAAAAATATGAAAACCTGTAGACTTGCACTAAGGTTTTTTTCAGTGCTTATTTTAGTAAGTCATTAGTCTCGTATATGCACCAGAACAAGAGAGACTGCACATTCATCCATAAAGGCTGGCTTTTGACTTTCAATTCAGTTTTTTTTGTATGAGCCAACATCGATCTCTATTTAATGCATTAATGACTACAGATTGAAGAGTTTGGGCTTATCTTTGAGATTTTCTTATAGATGGATTCTACTTGTTAATTAGGAGGTTGGGGGGGGTGTTTGTTGTTTTTCTTTGCAGTTCTGGTATTTAATAGAGCTTTCTTCTTTTAAAAAAAGGTTTATTAACTGGTTTTCCCACCACCTGAGTAACTTTCAGTTCCGTTGGAGCTGGGAAGATTGGTAAGTCAGTCTCTGTCTCCCGTCAGAACTTAAACCTTCAAACTTATCCAGCAAATGTCACAACATAGTGGTTCTGTTAACTGCTTTCCACTAACACTTTTGACCCCTCCCCCCCACCTGTTTATTACCATTCCTTGGTAGACAAGGTTGGTAACCTTCAGTCACTATAAAAACAATCCCAGTTTTCTGTAATGAATATCCAAGCAGTACTGTGTTCTGTAAACAGTGGAAACCTGATTTGCTTGTAGATATCACCTCAGTCAGTTGTTTGCAAGCTTTTCAGAAGGGTTCTCCTACTTATCAGTAATTTGCTTTGACTCTCCTTCTTTTTGGCTCCCTGCATTCATATATGCAACCTCACTTTCTGAGTGCCATCCTAACATGACACCCCCCCACACTCCCCCTGAATCTTGATCTTTTGGCTTCTAGCAGGAGCTCCCTGCACCCCCTCAGTGCCTAACCATAGCTTTCCCAAAGCCTTGTATTCCAGGTACCATGCCTTCTGTTTACTCCCATCCTGTCCTGCTCCCACATATAAAGAAAGATTACTTGGGGGCTTAGTCCTCCCTACAGTCTAACTTCTGCAGCCTGCTACCATACCTGCATCCCATAGTCAATGTGCCTAGGTGTCCCTGGGAAGAGGGGTGCAGCCCTGTATGCAATGCATTACTTCAGATTTACTTATGTCCCCTGTGCTGTGCCAATTGGGAGTTGGTGTTTACTGCTTATCAAGTTTATTCATGTTGACTGACCAAGTGGGAGCCTCCAAATAGCTGGTTTTTCATTGCCTGAATTCCCCTTGTTGGGAACTCCTTATCTTCAAATTGTATACACTGTAAAACATGAAAGTCTAAAACAGTCTGCTGACTAGGGAGTAATCTGCTGGTCAGCTGCTGTGGGTGATGCCTGTTTAGCTGGTAAGCAGAAATGCAGCTCCCAGAGTACAGAAAACAGGAGCAGTTAGCAGGGCAGTCAGCACACCAGGGAGCTCCAGACAGTATGGGGCTGTATAGCAATGGTGGTGATGTGCCACAGGACTCTGTCCCCAGCACTAATTGGAAACAACACCCCTGGTAAATTAAAAGCCTTGTTCCAGATGGAGCTTTAGAGGAAGAATGTAGCTGTTGAGGTCTTGGGCTGCAGGAATTGCCTGAAGCAGGAGGTAGTTGTGGTTTTGCTTGTGGGAGGTGTGCTCTGATCAAAGAGCAGAGTCACCAGGTAAAGGAGCTGCATAAGGAGGTGAGCAGGCTGTTGTAGCATTAGGGAAGGCAAATGGATCAACAGGGTCTGCGCAGAGACCTTGCAAAGATGAGAGCCTGAGCCACATAGTGCAAGAAAGAAGGGACAGCAAGAAGCTACACTTAAACCAGTGGTAGATGGAGATAACCAAGATGGGGGAGGCCAGAGACTTGTAACTTCTGGAGCAGGAGAAAGGTTCCTTCTCTGCCCTTAGATCTGAACTTACAGGATCAGTACAGTCCTGTAATAGCTAATGCAGGGGAATAGGCTCTGTAAGGGAGGCTTCAGAGCCAGCTGGGCATAAATTGTGCATTAGCACCAGGAGGAAGCAGTGGATGATAATGGTTGGGGATCCCTTTCTGCAGGGGATGGAGGCACCCATCTGCTGACCAGATGTGCTGTCATGGAAGGATTGTTTCTTGCTAAGGGCCCATATCCAGGATGGTTGTGGAGAGACTGTTAAGACTTGTCTGGCCCTTGGACTATTACCTCTTGCTGCTCATCAATGTGGGCACCAATAACACTGCCAGGGGAGACCTGGAATATATCAAGCTCTGGGAACAAAGGTGAGGGACATGGGTGATATTCTCAAACCTACATGAGGAGTGTATGCATTCTGTGAGTTAACAGCTAGTTGCATGGCTGGTGTTGCAGGCAGCACTTTGGCTTTTATGACTGTGGGTCCCTCTGAGGAATAAGGATTGCTAGGGAGAGCCAGGATCCATCTGACAAGGTGAGGCAAGAGCATCTTTGCCAACAGGCTTGCCAGCCTGGTGAGAATGACTTTCAACTAGGCATGTTGGGTGATGGAGTTCATACCATGAAGTGACATGAGGGAATGGAAAATGGGGTGGAAAGTACATGGGGTGGGGTAATGTGAGCGAGAAAGCACTTGGAAGGATAAAGCAGGACAAAAGGGCCCCCTTCAAGTGCCTGTGCACAAATGCACGCAGCCTGGGAAACAAAATACTAGAGCTCTGTTTGCAGATGAAGAACTCTGATGAGTAGCTGAGCTGTGGTGGGAGAGCTCATATAACCATAGTTCTGTAATGGATGGATTCAGACTCTTCAGAAAAGACAGGCAGGGAAGAAGAGGAGGGGAGTTGCCCTCTATGTGAAAGACCAGATTGAACACATGGACCTCTTCTATGGAATGGGCAACAGGCTGATTGAGAGCTTGGTCAAGATGGAAGGAGAGGCCAGTGAAGGTGACACCATGGTGGAAGTTACAGACTACTTGATCAGGATTATAAAGCGGTCAGTCATCTTTAAACAACTGGAGGAATTCTTTGGATCACAGACCCTGTTCTCTGTGGAGGACTTAAACCTCATTGACATTTACTGGAAGGGCAACACAGAGGGATGCAGGTAGTCAGGGAGATTTCTGGAAGGTGTCAGGAATAACTTCTTGACACAGGTACTGGATGGGCCAACCAGGAGTGACACACAGCTGAATCTGCTATTCACTAACAAGAACTGGTTGAGGATGTGATAATCAATGGCAGCCTTGGCTGTAGAGACCATGAAATAGTGGAGCTCAGGGTCCTGAGGAGAGTGAGGAAGGAGAGTAGCAGAGTACAGACCTTGGACTTCAGGAAAGCAGATGTGGTCTTATTCAGGAGATTGGTGGGGAAGATCCCATTAGAGACAGCTCTGAAAGGCAAAGGAACTCCAAAGACCTGCCAGGTCTTTAAGGACACCCTCCTCCAAGTATATGAATGGCCTATTGTATTGGGTTTGCATGGCAAGGTTTTGGTAGCAATGGGGGTTGCAGGGGTGGCTTCTGTGAGATGCTGCTAGAAGCTTCCCCTGTGTCCAAGAGAGCCAGTGCCAGCCAGCTCCAAGATGGACCCGCTGCTGGCCAAGCCCAAGCCCATCAGCAACAGTGGTAGTGCCTCTGGGGGAACATATTTAAGAAGGGGGGGAAGAAAAAAAAAAAGGCACACAGCATTTGCACCCAGAGAGAGGAGTGAGAACATGTGAAAACAACAGTGGAGAAGGAGGGGGAGGAGGTGCTGGAGCAGGGGAAGAGTGTGAGTCCTTCCCTTGAGGAGGAAGGAGCGTCAGAAAACAATGTGTGATGAACTGACCGCAACCCCCATTCCCTGTCCCCCTGTGCCACTTGGGGGGAGGAGGTAGAGAAATCAGAAGCAAAGTTGAGCCCGGGAAGAAGAGAGGGGTGGGGGGAAGGTGGTTTTTAAGATTTGGTCTTATTTCTCATTATCCTACTCTGATTTTGATTGGCAATAAATTAATTTCCCCAAGTCGAGTCTGTTTTGCCCATGACGATAACTGCTGACTGATCTCTCCCTGTCCTTATCTCAACCCATAAGCTTCTCACTATATTTTTCTCTCCCCTGTCCATCTGAGGAGGGGGAAATGATAGAGCAGCTTTGGTGGGCACCTGGAATCTAGTCAAGGTCAACCCACCACATCTATCCTGATACTCAGGAAAACAAGTAGGCCAGCTTGGCTAATCGGGGAGATAATAACTGAGATCCAATGCAAAAGGATGTGCACAGGAGGTGAAAGCAAGGACAGTCTACAAAGGAGGAATTTAGAAACATTGCCTGGGCGTGCAGGGATGATATTAGGAAAGCCAAAGCTCGACTTGAATCGAGATTTGTAAAGAAGATAAAGGGCAATGAGAGCTTCTGCTGCTACATTATCAGTAAAAGAATAAACAAGGAAAATGCAGGCCTGCAGCTGAATGGGGCAAGTGATTTAGTGACAGCAGAGATAACTAAGGTACTCAATGCCTTTTTTTTCCTCAGTCTTCACAAACATGGTCTTCCGAGTCTCTGCGCTTAGAGATAGTGTTCAAGGAGGGGAAGAATTACCAGTAGTGGAAGAGGATCAAGTTGGGAATCTCTTGAGAAATCTCAATCCATACAATTTCATGGGACCAAATAGGATGCACCTGAGGGTGCTGGGAGAGCTGGCTGATTTCATTGTAAAGCTGCTCTCTATTGTCTTTGAAAGGCTGTGTAGATCAGGAGAGGTCCCTGATAATTGGAGAAAGGCAAATGTTGCACCCATTTTCAAAAAAGGCCAACAGAACAATCTGTGGAACTATAAGCCTGTCAGTCTCACTTTGGTCCCTGGGAAAATCATGAAGCGAGTCCTCTTGGAACACATTTCTGAGCACAAAGGATAAGAAGGTGACTGGGAACAGTCAGTATGGATTTACCAAGGGTAATTCATGACTGACCAACCTCATTGCCTTGTATAACGAAAGGGCTAAATTTGTGGATGAGGGGAGAGCAGTGAATGTCATCCACCTTGACTTTAGAAAAGCTTTTTATGTGGTCTCCTATGCAATCCTTGTATCCAAATTGGATTGTCATCATCTAGATGGATGAAAATCTGTCTGGTTTGTCGGGCTCAGAGGGTAGTAGTTAATGGTTTGTACTTTACGTGGAGCCTGGTTACAAGTGGAGTACTACAGGGGTCAATCCTGGGACCTGTCCTGTTTAAGATCTTTATCAATTACCTGGAGGAGACAGAACGCACCCTCATCAAGCTTGCAGACAACACTACATTTGGGGGTGCAGTTGATATGCTGTTGTTCAGAGGGACCTATTCAGGCTGGAGAAATGGCCTGAGAGGAACCTCCCAAAATTCTACAAGGACAAATGCAGAGTCCTGTACTTTGAATGAACTAACCCCCTGCAATGGTGCAAAGGTTGTGGCATCTCCATCCTTGGAGGTTTTCAGAACTGATTGGACAAAACCCTGAGTGACTGTGTTTGAATTCATTGTTGACCATGCTTTGAGCAGGAAGTTGGAGTATGAAGCCTCCTGAGATTCTTTTCAACCTGAATAATTTTGAATTGTGATTATCCAGTGAATGTTCCCTACCTGTTGTATCAGACCAAAACAGATTAGAACACATATATATTTGTTAGAAATTATCGTGTGGGGGGTTTTTGGGTTGGTCTTTTTTGTTTGTTTGGTTGGGTTTGTTTTTCTTTGATAGGTCAGACTGTCTTATTCAGGACCTTGAGAAGCCCAAATCCAAATTTGTGAGAGAGGTTTTGGAAAAATGTATGAGGTAAGTAAGACTTACAAACATCTTGCTTTTGTAGTTACATTAAATTGAAGTTTGGCAAATGCTTTCAGGTAATGATGCATTCCTTTTAATGTGGCTCTTGTCTTAAGCATACGTATTTTCTCAGTTAACTTTTTTAGCTAAAGTCTGTTCTGTTGTCTTGCTCATTTTTGTTCTAGTGTATCTGTTGTAGGGCACCGCTTTTCCTAGCGGACTGGGGGACAAATAGGTGGAGCAAGTGGAGGTGACATCTTTCTAGGTACAAATTAAGAAGTCTTTACTTTTTCTTCTTGGGGATAGGTAAAAAGAGTTGATAACAGAGCAGGCAGGGAAAGAAAAAGAGTTCAGGTAATTTGCTGGAAAACAGTGGTTATTCACAGAAATAGGAGGGTTTATTATATCCCTAGTTTAAGATAAATAAGTATCTTGATTGTTCTGGGCATCTCCAATTCTCATTGACCTTAAAAAGAAGCTGCAAAAGCCCAATAGCTGTCAGGATTGGGCTAACGATTGTGGAAACGGGGGTTACAGGAGAGTACAAGAGCAAAATGTTCAAAGAACCTATGTAATTCAGTATTTTACATGGGAAAAGCTTATATGTTGTTTTGCGAGAGTTTAATATACGAAGTGTGAAATTGTTGTATTGCAAAAAGATTTCATTTTGTTTGTATCTCCCTTTGATTTTACTGTGAATTTAGTAGAGGAATTCAGTGTTTGTAAGGTAAAATGAAGCAATTAAGCCATTTGGTTTAATCTTCCCCCCCTGCTTTTAATACCAGTATTTTACCAGATGTCCCTGTAGCATCTTAGACTTGTGTGAGGATGAAATTCTAGTATTAAGCATCTACTAGAAAGTTTTGTTTAAGTTAGCTCTTGCTATCTGTCAGGAACTACCATTGCATTGAGTAAATGTTTTGATTTTTCTTTTTTTTTTTTTTGCACAGTCCAAATTAAACAATGAGGAAAAATACTTTAAATCAGTAAGTTGAGTCAGCCCTGATGATGATATACCATTATAATTCTACTGCTGTGAAACTTACTTTTGTAGGCTTTCCTACCATCAGCGAATAATAGACATTGTTCCTCCAAGCTTTTCTGTCCTCAGTCCTGCAAACCCAGTGTGTATTTACAAATATGGAGATGAAAGCAATAGTAAGTATTTAAGTTACTGAAACTTCAGTTCCAAGCAGATTGTTTCAAAGCAAGGGAATGTCCTAGCTCGTGTGTCAGGTCACTTAACTTCATGAAGGAGAACTCAGTTGAAATAAATATGCTTGATTTTGATCTAGTGCTGTGTCTGGATCTTTCTAATCTAAACCTTTTTTAAAAAATAAAAAAAAGTTAGCCGGATTAAGTTAAATCATGCTAAGGTGACTGCAGTCTAGGTGCTACGGCATTGCTTTGGTTTGCCAGGAGTCTAAAAAAAGAAAATTTAATTTATTTCCATCATTCAGGCAGAATACTGTGCAGAAATAAACGTAGCAAAAGATCACATGGACTTGTTTTTGAATGAATGGGGCACTTAACAATAAAAGATTTTACTAAACAAATTTGGTTTAATGACGCAAGCAGAGAGGCAGCAAATGATGTGAAGGATCTGTCATTATCATAAGTGAGAAAATGCAGGTAAGTATTGTATTTTCAAGAAGATGATGGAAATTAGAATGGAGTTTTAATCAGGGGAGTTATTCCCCCCTCAATTCTGAAGGTGCTAGAAAAGGGGCTTGAATTTGTGAAGAATAAGAAAACCATTGATTAATTTTATGGAATGGTCATGTGGACAGTGGTATTGGGAGCAGCAAGTTTTGAGGGTAGCTGGGAAGTATACATGCTTCTCTGAGAAAGACGCTGATGTAAAAATATTCATTCCATTCTAGACTTGAAAAAGATTATATGAACTTTCTGTTTTCATATAGGGTCTCTTCCTGGGTATACTGTAGCACTCTGTTTAACGATTGCAATTAAAAATAAGGCCAGTAACGATGAAATCTTCAACATTTTAAAAGATGTGCCTAATCCAAATAAGGATGACGATGATGGTAAGGACATCTGATATTAGGCATTGCAAGGTTGTCATTAGTTTTGCATCTAAACCATTTTGCTGTCCTGTAGTTATGTTTTCTGCTGCTAATTGAACTGTATGCTTTCCTTTCTAATAGTTGGTTTCAGTTTAACAATAAATGGAAGTAACATACAATTGTGTTTCTTCTGTTCTTGTCATATACAGAGATAGGTCTGTTCTAGTTAATAGAAGCAACCTAGCCTTTGATGTGGGTTCTGCTAATTATCCACAGAGGTGGCATGAAGGATTTTTAACGTTTTCCTTTGCCTTCAGCATTAGAGCTCATTTCATGGTGTCAGCTTTGTCTCAAAGATCCAGTGCCTTTGCCCTACTTAAGAGCTTGCCTCCTGTTGATATTGTCCCATAGCAGTTAAAGCTAGCACCCTGGCTATCTTAGCTTTCTCTAGATCTAAATGAAACTGGCATTCTCACAATAGGACTTTGTTCAAGTTCTTTCCAACTTTGCTGTTGGTCCAGCCACACCTAATGCTCAATTTCCAAAGCCAGTGTGCTCTTGGGGTCTGAAAGGAGTGTGAGCTACAGGTTTGAGGAGTGACCTTTAAAACATAGGGACAGTTTGGGTAATATTGTAATACTTGCAAGTGTTCTGTTATGCAGGCACAGAGCAGCAGTGAGCCTTTTTTTGCTTGAGAGCCAGTATTGTTGTCCTTGATTTGCTATAAAGACCACATAGTAATCAATGTTCCTTTTGTTACCCATTGTTGCCAGCAGGTCTACAGCAGTGTCCAGGGGATTCAGAACCATTCACCTCAAGTGTCCCACATCCCCTATGCACAATTGGTGCCCCCCTTCCCCAACCATTACAAATACCCAATCTCTGTATTATAATCATCTGCAGCTTCTTCTCTTCTCATCCATTTCCCCTTTCCCATGCTCTATGGCCTGCCTTGTCTCCAACCCAGTGCAGATTTCTACAGCGTCTTCAGCTGTTGTTCCCTGCTTCTCTTTATCAGTGCTGTTAGATGCCACTAGCATAGCTGTCTCTGCTGCTTTCTCGTTAACCTGGAACTATTTCTACATGTTTTCTCCATGATAGAGGGAAGTCCCAAGATCTGTACCTTTTAGAAGTTATTTACTAGCTCCCTGTTCAGCCTTGCAAAATCCAGTCGCTGAAACTTAATTTATTGTTTTAATTCATTTTACAAAAATTATCTCTAAAGATTTTGGAGCAACTTAAAACCTCTACTTGAAGTACTTATTGTTTTAACTTTAAATAACTTGCAGATGAAGGATTTACCTTCAATCCTTTGAAAATAGAAGTTTTTGTACAGACTCTGCTCCATCTAGCTGCGAAGTCTTTCAGCCACTCCTTCAGTGCTTTAGCTAAGTAAGTATGGTATGTGCGTTATTTTGGGGCTTACAGAACCATTTCATTCTGACAGTGAAGTGCCTGATAAAATAACTCATCTACAGGCTTCAGTAACATTTTAGATGCTACACAATGTGATGTGATGGTGTGTTTTGGGCAGAAGCAGTAACACTACTAAAAGGAAGGCAATGTGAAAACTAGGTTACATAGCTGAATGGAGTTATTAACAAGACCATACATATCTTAAGCATGTTGATTGCATTAGGGTGAAGGTTCTGTCTGCTTTAAGTCTCTTGCAGGTATAAAGGTACATATCAATTTGGGAGTTTCCTGTTGTCACGTCTGGGCATATCGGTGTTCTTCACCTGAGCATGACATGAGTACATCCTTGGATGTCTGTGATTCTACCAGTAGCCCTGTAGAGGTTCTAAAATAGAGACTGTTCGGTACTCAGTCACTGCACAGAAGCAATTAGATCTTTCCCTGGAGTTTAATGTTGGCAGAAAGTGTGAGAGGAAACATACGTCTGTGCAGTGGAGAATGTTGTAAATGTCTGTTATTGAAATAAATAAAAAAATAATTTTTTTTCTCAGATGCAAATGTTACTCCTGAAATTGAGCTGAAATAAATCCCCTTGTACCCTTCATTGTAGCCTACAAAGATGTCTTTCAACCCAGCTCTCACCTTGCTTTTGTTACTAGCAAAAGGTATTGTGCTATGAGTTAGTTGCCTGCACAAGCATACTGCTGTTGGGTTGTACTGTTGTGTTTAAATCAATCAATAACAGGCAGGTTAGTCAGTTTAAAAAAAACAAACGGGGAGGTAATTTGTGTGGCAGTTAATCAACTTATTAAGCGTGTAGATATTTCTGTATGTAACTCCTGATTATGAAAACTTAATCTACCTAAAATATAAAGAGGAATATAAATAGGAAGACTTAAGTAATCTTTCGAACAAGTGTGGTGTGTTATGATTCTTTATGCATACTATTGCAAAGTCTTGAGAAACACCCACTGTGTAATGAAAAATATCCTAGCTAGTGTCTGGATTAGCTGCTTGCAAATCTATTACATCCTCTTAATGTTAGTTTCTAAATCAAACAAATGAGGCACTCTGTCTATACTTTCCTTTGAAAGAGGAAAGTTATTGCTCAAGCCATGGGTTCTCTTTTTTTGGGATTTCATTTGCATTACTGAACTTTATTTGGACTTACAAAGTCCATGAGACAAAGAGCTGTTACCTGACTGGAAATTGGAGCTGAAAATGGTCACAGTGCAGCAGATAGCTTATTGCCTATCCTGGAGGTGCTTGCAAGCGCTTGACTGCTTTGTGATGCTAATGAATTTTATGTTTAGAAGACCCCAAAGAATAATGGGAGAGGAGTACTGCTGCAGCTGGCTTTAAAATGTACTTACTTTAGTTTGCCCTATTCTTCCTTAACTGTCCAGCAGCACATTATGCTACTAGTATCTGAAGTGCTGGGAAGCCACCATAGAGTGGATCAGGTGGTTTGTTTCTTTGCTGTGTATTCTGTATTCCAAAGACTGATGTGTATTTAAATGTACAAAGCCATATAGTGTATGCATGGGGGGAACCTTTCCTAAACCCTTTTGGCTGGCTCCATCTGGAGCATCACAGAGAAGGAACAGCTGGTAGACTAGGTCATTTTAAAATTAATCATTTGCTGAGTGTCCTGAGGGACAAGTGATATTGCTTCATATTGAGTGACTGCATACCTCCCATGACAGTATCATGTCCTCTACAGTGTATTGCAACCAGTATGACTCAAAATCAATTAAGTTGGTGGGTTTAAAAAAAAAAATATCAACCCACAACTTCTTAAATATACCTAAGCAATATAAAATTTATTCTAGAATATTTTTGGAGTGCGTGCTCTTAAACACATGCTTTAACTTCTAGAGGATTGACTGCAACTGTTTAATCAAAATGAGATGAAAATAACTTATTTTTGACACTGCATACTTGATGCCGTTAAACTGTCTCAGTATGAAAGAGGTGGTCGTGTCTTACTGAATTATTTTTCTATTTATACAACTTTATATACTTTACAAACATAAAAGCTTGATTTTTGTCTGCACATGGAAGATTTATGACAATGGTTTATAACAACCGATGGTCACTAGCCTACAGTCAGTAACATAAGCACAAGTCTTATGAGGAGTGGCTGAGGGAACTGGGCTTGTTCAGTCTGGAGAAGAGGAGGCTGAGGGGAGACCTTATCGCTCTCTACAACTACCTGAAAGGGGGTTGTGGTGAGGTGGGTGTTGGTCTCTTCTCCCAAGTAACTAGTGATAGGACGAGAGGAAATGGCCTCAAGTTGCGCCAGGGGAGGTTTAGATTGGATATTAGGAAAAATTTCTTCACCGAGTGGTCAAGCATTGGAACAGGCTGCCCAGGGTGGTGGTGGAGTCGCCATCTCTGGAGGTGTTCAAAAAACGTGTGGATGTGGCGCTTCGGGACATGGTTTAGGGGACATGGTGGCGTTGGGTTAATGGTTGGACTTGATCTTGAAAGTCCTTTCCAACCTTAATGATTCTGTGATAAGGAACAGGACTGTTTATTCAGAGCTATAGTGGTTTCACTGCTGCATATCAACAAGGTCAAAAAGAGCCATTTAAACTTTATAGCTACATTACATAAACTGGGCTGTGAATACTGACATAGGAGTCAGCTTAATTCTACTAGTAGATGCTCTCAGTGCTTTCCTCAGTAGAGGGGAGATTGAATAATGGTCTATGGTTATGGAAACACCTATCAGTAGTCAAAGTCCAAGGCACAAAAAGCAGCAAATTTCACTCTGCCTGCATATAGATAAGCACACCAAGCAGCAGAGTTCTCTCCTGCATTTAAAAGCATGAGAACTGTAGCCTAGCTTTGAGGAGTAAGTTTGCCCCCGAGGCAGGGTTACATTGCTTTTAGGAGTTGTCTTGTCTCTGCAACCTTTTAAACTCAGGACAGTTCTATTTGTCAGGGGGCAGCCTTTCCAGAATTGTTGCAGATTGTCCAAAAGAAAATGTTGGGGCCATCTAAACCACTTACTATGTGTCTCCTGCTTCATTACCCTGATCCTAACTCCTCCATTGACTACTTATATTTCTTTAAAGGTTTCACGAAGTCTTCAAAGTACTTGCTGAAAGTGATGAGGGGAAACTCCATGTCCTGAGAGTTGTGTACGAGGTTTGGAAGAATCATCCACAGGTAAGAGCATCAATGACAGATATTTGTTGAAGTTTCTACTCACAGAAAGTCACATTAAAATATAAAGCATTACAATTTCCTTTGTTTACTTAAAAAGACTGTCTATTGTCTATTTGTATTTAAAATAATTGAAGTTGTGTTTACAACTGTTAAGTGTCTTAAACCGGACATCAAATTTATTCTCTATCAGTGAGACTTTCACATTAAAAGTTCAGTGTAGAAGACTTTCATCTTTGTGCTATGCTCTGGTTTACAAGAGAATAACTTAAAACTCAAACAAACCCAACCCAACCTTGTTTTTCTTCCAAATTTCAATTCTAGAACAGCATTCTCATGCTTTATGCTTTTTAAGATGTAGATCTTGTAACACAGAAGTAGGCTGAAGAGAGAACCTGGTTAGTAAGTTAGTAGGCAAAAAGAGAGAACCTGGTTATTTAGCACTTGTGTGGTTTTTCACTAGCAATCACAATGAGCCACAAAGACCAGGTTGGAAACAGTGTTATGCACAGACAGAGAAAGTAAATCTGCTCTCAACCAACGTTCAGAACAGATTTGTCTGTGACACTACCATGGTTAAAGTTCATTCCTGTATCTGATGAAATAATGTGCTGAAAGAACTATGAAAAATACCTCAGTTGTTTAAAACATGCAATTTCTTCACAGCAGTTGTTGTTTCCCCATGTTGTCATTGTTTTATAAATGGAGATCAGTAAGAAACTTGCATTCAATTTTTCTACATTAGTTATTTGGACATTTCTCCCTGGTGTGTTTGTAATATATGATCTTATGTCTGGAAGCAATTGGTGCCTCAGTTGCATGAGCCAGACTTCCAAAAGTAATCTCATTGAGTGCTGGAGAATCCTTGCATCGGCTGCTGGGCCTAAGGCCCATTTTTTTAGGGTTACTAAAAGATTACTTTTAATAGTCTTAAAAGTCAGGTCCTGAAAGAGAGATAAGATATTGTAAAATAGCTTCTTAAATAAAAGGAACAAAACAAGCAGAGATTAAATATATATGTATATATAACAATTCCTACCTGAAATATCAACCTTTAAATTATGGATGGTCACAGCCTCAACTATTTTCTGGAGGCACAAAGGCTTTGATGTCGTAAAGGGAAACTTTAACATCAAGACTGAATACTTTCACAAATTCCTATGTCTGTGTTACATGAAGGCTCAAACTAGGTAATCTGGATAATGCCAGGATTAATTTTTTTAAGACAAATGCATATAGGAAGCAATCTTGGAAATTGAGAAATGAGTTCTGAGTTCTCTGATTCATTCCATTAATTTAGTTTTCTACCTTAAATTGAGCTTTGTTACGCTTCCCTATTCTATTTGAGAATGGATGATTATGAGAATAAATATGTTGCAGGTTGAGTTTCTTAGGTATTGTGGTATGGAGTACATGAATAATTAAGATGGGCCCTTTCTTCTGAACGGCACAAAGCTGTTCTAATCACAAGATAGTTTTTGTAGCTACCTGCTTGATTTTCCCATAAGCCTCATCAAGGTAGGGTCCTGTAGTAAATACTTTCATACAGTGTTGGTTTCATTCCAAAATGAAGAGGTCCTGTAGGAAAGAGCATATGGTTGTGTTTGGGGACTGTTGCAGTCCAAGGAGAGTAGGCTAGCAGTTGCTGTTACCTTATGGTTATGTAACAGGAACGTGTCTTCTGGTTGGATACTCCAATGTTGACTATTAGGACTTGCATCTCTGATGCCTTGTCTCAAAATTAAGTTCTTGTATTTTTGCTCTTGGGAATAGCAGAAGTACTCACTTGAATGAAAAGTGACATCATCACTCTCATGAGGAGTAAAGATGACTTGTTAAAATGTGAATGCATACTTGGCATGATTGATGCAGCTCCCCTAGTCTGAGCATTTTTAGGTTCAGCAAATGAGATGTCTGCTTTAAGCAGTACTAGCTTCCTAAAGTGTTTGAAATCACCTATTAGTTTGACTAATGTATTTGCAAAGTTGCAAACTTGACTCTAATAGCTTTTCATACAACCCAGCACTGGTTGTACCTTAGCCCACAGTAATTTCACAGACTCCATGTTGCAGCAGGTAAACTTGACCATTTTTTGTGGTAGGAATGACCATCTTGTCTTTCCCAAAATGTAGATGATTGCTGTTCTTGTGGATAAGATGATTCGAACACAGATTGTTGATTGCGCTGCAGTAGCAAACTGGATCTTCTCTTCAGAACTTGCACATGATTTTACTAGGTAACAAGTGTGGAATTTCTGTCTTCAGTTGGTTTTTACCTGAATTTTTATTTTAAATGGTTAGAATCCATTTTTTTAAAACTTAAAATAATTGTAGTTTTTACTTTCATTGTTTTGATTTAAACTCTACATAAAATGGTGTTGCTTCCCTAAAACACAAACTTTAGTATTTTCCTCTGAGCTGCAGTGTGCATTTCTATATCCTGCAAAAAGCTATGCTAGCAAGATTCATGCAAGTAGCCTGTAAGTTTGCCAAAGTGGAAGGAGAAGCTCTAGGACCATTTCTGGACAAGAACCATTAACCTTATTGTATAACTGCTAGCCTGGTGGAGTCTTGGCTTGCACCTAGGGCATGTATCCTGCATCACCCTCAGATATATTGTTTATTGAGAGTGGGAAAAATGCTCAGACCTGGCAGTTTGATGCTAGTAGTGTTACAGAATGATTCTGAAATAAAGTGCTGGTTTGGTAATTCAGTGCAAAGTACAGGTAAGAAATGAGTGATATGCTTTCTTAATATTGAGTGTTTGCTCACTCCAGTAGATGTCCTAGGTAATAATGATGAAGTGTTTGTAAATTTCCCCCAGATCAGTGTTGTGCGCTTCTCTATTTGTTTATTCGTTTAACTTGCTCTGTAACAATAGAAAGTTGCCCTGTTTCTGATGGTTTGAGTAAGAAGAGTTGAGAGTTATAGCAACCTGTGCATTTTCTGTCTTGGAACAGTGTGCAATTTACTGTTTTGGGTTCTGCATCTTTCATAGGTTCTATGTCTGGGAAATCTTACATTCCACAATTCGTAAAATGAACAAGCACGTACTGAAGATTCACAAAGAACTGGAGGAGACTAAGGCAAGATTGGCAAGACAGCACAAAAGAGTAATTTTTAAATTTTTTTTTATACATATATTTGACACTAAGTAACCTGCAGGCTGTCACGTTTCAGACCGACACTCAATTGGTTCTTGGAGAGGCTGAATAAAAATACTGTCAGGAGGCATATCTACACATGTTGCCATCTATAGTTCTAGGACGCTAAAGTTGACACACTTTTCGTATGTTTTTTTAAAGGCTGTTAGAGCCTGAGAGTTCAGTGAAGTCTTTAAAGAAGTTCATGTGCATTTGCACCATTCAAGGTTTTTCTCCAAGTTTTTTCTCTAAGTTTTTGTTCCAACGTGAGCTTCTTTCGCTCTGTTTTTTGAATCTTGGTTCATATTACATTATTGGGTAGCAATAGGAACAGTCAAATTCATATTCAAGTTTACTGTAGGTTCTGTTACTTTCAATTTTTACTAGTAAGTAGTCATTTAGGACCTCGTATATTGTGTGGAGAAGTGCATGGAAACAGCTAACTCATTGAGAAGCAGAGATAGTTGTTGCTGTTCTTTTAACAGATGCTGCTGGATTCAGACAGTTGCATCTGCCTTTTGCTTCTCTTGGATTTTATTTTTTAATGTCCTTGTATAACCTAGACTACTATTTACAGTGAGATGACTATCAAATATTTTTAGACGCACTGTGTGGACTCTTAAGTCCTAAGTGATAGTAGAAGCTTGTTATTCCTGGACAAGCAGCTGGGTTACTGGGATTTTGTAATGCACTTGGGAAAAGAAGGTGCTTTCTGTGCCTTCCCCATCTGACTCTTTTATGGCACCAAATACTTTCAATGTCCCTAGCCAGCCACTCCAGTCTAATTAGTCCTTTTTTAAATTCACTTTTGGCTATTTTGGGGCTTCAGCTCTAAGTAATGATGCTGTAAAGTACAGTGAGAGTGGTATCTCCTGTAGCAGCCCCAGAGGGCAGGACCCAAGACAGTTTGGTTGACTACAATATTTAATCCTGATATCAAATGAAGCCAATTTATAGAAATTATCTTAGTTTCAAAGAGAGTATTTCCTTGTTGATCTATGGTCTTCTAGTACCTGCACAAAACACTAGGCTACTTCTAAATCTTTGGCCTAGGCTAACATCAGAACTTTGCACAACATGGAACAGATGCAGGATCATGCAAAAAATGTCACCAGCACAAGTAATTTCCTATGAGCATCAGATGAGAGATCACTAGGACCTCCATGGTTTGCTGATGTCAGTTCATCCCAACTCTTTCAGCTCTTTTCCTTGCTCATTCCCAGCAACAGCCACAGTAGCTGCTTACCTCCTCAATTTATGTTCATCAGCAATTAACAAATGTTTGTGCATATTGAAGAGCTATTCATTGATTTCACTGTGAGGCAAAGAGATTGTCTGGTATCATTCAATGGATATGCCTATGTTTTTGTTTCTGTACTGTCTTCTAGCTGCAGCTCTTGAGCACTGAGTGCTTTAAAGGGCAGTGTTATGCCATAAGATAACTTTTGTAAGTAAATGTATTGGGTCTGGCTGGGGTGGAGTTAACTTTCCCCATAGCAGCCCTCATAGTGCTGTGCTTTGTAGCTAGAAGGGTGTTGATAACATGCCAGTGTTTTGGCTACTGCTGAACAGTGCTCCCACAGCATCAAGGCTGTCTCTCCAACCCCCCCACCCCAAAGTCCAGTAGGCTGGGGGTGGGCAAGATCTTGGGAGGAGACAGAGCCAGGACAGCTGACCCAAAGTGACAAAAGGGATAAAAAGGGATAAAAAGGGATATTCCATACTATATGACACTGTGCTCAGCAATAACAGCTAAGCTGAGGGGGGGGGAATTCGTTATTAAGGCATTTGTCTTCCAAAGCAACCGCTATGCGCACTGAGGCCCTACTTCCCAGGAAGTGGCTGGATATTGCCTGCTGATGGGAAGTAGAGAACAAATTTTTTTGTTTGTTTCCTTTGATTCTTCCCACAGACTTTGCTTTTCTTTATTAAACTGCCTTTATCTCGACCCACAAGCTTTTAATCTTATTTTCTTCCCCTGTCCTGCTGAGGAGGGAAAGTGATAGAATGGCTTGGTGGGCACCTGGCAGCTAGACAACGTTAACCCACCACAGTAAAGTAGACAAAATATGAATAGTTCTGTAAGCAGATGCTTTACCAGATTGCATTTCCTCATTGAGGATATAAAATGTCAAATATTGATGGCCCCAGTGCTAAGTTATGGGATGAGACCAAGGCCTGCCTGCCCCTAGGGCAGTTAACAGTGTCCACTGGTCCTTGAGCATTTAGTCAGGGGAGGGGGTATGATCCTGTGGTGAAGAAAATGTCAAAATTCTCAATTACTACAAATTCTCAAGTCCTCCTGCTTTAAATATTGCGGTAATTCAGAGTTGTCAGAGTATCTTTCAAGTTACTAGCTTGCATTCAAAAATATAAATTGCAAGTGTGATTTGCATACAGTAGGTGAGTTAGCACATGGTCCTATTTTTGTCTTAAGTTGCACATAGTCTTTTTAGAAAAAAAATTATGTTTATAGCTGTTAATTTATGGTTATTATCACAGAGAAACAACCCTGTGAGACTGAAGCGATATCTGTAACTGAATGTATTGAATGTGCCTTACTCTATCAGATTCCCCCTTTCTTGCTATACATCATTTAATTACAGAATGACTGAGGTTGGAAGGGACCTCTGGAGGTCATATTGTCCAATCCCCCTGCTCAAGTAGGGCCACCTAGAGCTGGTTGTCCAGGAACATATCCAGATGGTGTTTGAATATATCCAAAGAGGAAGACTCCACAAGCTCTCTGGGCAACCTATTGCAGTGCTCAGGCACCCTCACAGTAAAAAAAGTGTTTCCTTATGTTCAGATGCCACCTTCTGTGTTTCAGTTAGTGCCCATTGCCTCTTGTTCTGTCACTAGACACCAATGGAAAGAGCCTGGCTCCATCTTCTTTGCACCCTCCCTTCAGGTATTTATATATATTGATAAGATCCCCTCTGAGCGTTCTGTTCTCTAGGCTAAACAGTCCCAGCTGTCTCAGCCTTTCCTCATTGGAGAGATGCTCCAGTCCCTTAATCATCCTTATGGCCCTTCACTGGACTCTACTATGTCCATCTCTCTCTTGTACTGAGGAGCCCAGAACTGGACACAGCACTCCAGGTGTGGCCTCACCAGTGCTGAGCAGAGGGGAATAATCACCTCCCTCAACCTGCTGACAATACTTTGCCTAATGTAGCCCAGGATACCATTATCCTTCTTTGCGGCAAGGGCACATTGCTGGCTCATGTTCAGCTTGGTGTCCGTCAGGACCCCCAATTTCTTTTCTGCAAAGCTTCTTTCCAACTGATCAGCTCGCAGCACGTACTGATGCATGGGGTTGTTCCTCCCCAGGTGCAGAACTGGACACTTCCCCTTGTTGAACTGCATGAGGTTCCTGTCAGCCCATTTCTGCAACCTGTCAAGGTCCCTGGGGATGGTAGCACAACCCTCTGGTGTATCAGCCACTCCTTCTAGTTTTGTGTCATCAGCAAACTTGCCGAGGGTACACTCTGCCCCATGATCCAGGTCATTACTGTTGAACAGGACTGGAACCAGTACTGACCCCTGGGGTACACCACTAGTTACTGGCCTCCAACTAGATTTCATACCCTCTGGGCATGGCTATTCAGCCAGTTTTCAGTCCACCTCAATGTCTGCTTATCCAGTCCATACCTCAACAGCTTCTCTATGAGATCTGATGGGAGACAGCGTCAAAGGCCTTGTGAAATTAAGGTAGACAATATCTGCTGCTCTCCCCATGCCTACTAAGCCAGTCATTTCACCATAGAAGGTTATCATAGAATCATTAAGGTTGGAAAAGACCTTTAAGATTATCAAGTCCAACCATCAACCCAACACCACCATTCCCACTAAACCATGTCCTAAAGTGCCACGTCTACAAGTTTTCTGAACACCTCCAGTGATGGTGACTCCACCACTTCCCTGGGCAGTCTGTTCCAATGCTTGACCACTCTTTCAGTAAAGAAATTTTTCCTAATAGCCAATCTAAACCTCCTCTGGCGCAACTTGAGGCCATTTCCTCTCATTCTGTCGATAGTTACTTGGGAGAAGAAACCAACACCCACCTCACCACAACCCCCTTTCAGGTAGTTGTAGAGAGCGATAAGATCTCCCCTCAGCCTCCTCTTCTCCAGACTGAACAACCCCAGTTCCCTCAGCCGGTCCTCAGAAGACTTGTTCCCCAGACCCCTCACCAGCTTTGTTGCCCTTCTCTGGACATGGTCCAGCACCTCAGCATCCTTCTTGTAGTGAGGGGCCCAAAACTGAACACAGTATTTGAGGTGTGGCCTCACCAGTGCTGAGTACAGGGGTACAATCACTTCCCTACTCCTGCTGGCCACACTATTCCTGATATAGGCCAGGACGCTGTTGGCCTTCTTGGCCACCTGGGCACACTGCCGGCTCATGTTCAGCCGGCTGTCAACCAACACCCCTAGGTCCTTTTCTGCCGGGCAGCTCTCCAGCCACTCCTCCCCAAGCCTGTAGCATTGCATGGGGTTGTTGTGGCCGAAATACAGGACCTGGCACTTGGCCTTATTAAACCTCATACAATTGGCCTCTGCCCATCGATCCAGCCTGTCCAGATCCCTCTGCAGAGCCCTCCTACCCTCCAGCAGATCAACACTCCCACCCAACTTGGTGTCATCTGCAAACTTACTGAGGCACCACTCAATCCCCTCATCTAGATCATCGATAAAGATATTAAACAAGACCGGCCCCAGAACCAAGCCCTGGGGAACACCACTTTTGACTGGCCGCCAGCTGGATTGAACGCCATTCACCACAACTCTCTGGGCTCAGCTGCCCAGCCGGTTCTTCACCCAGCGAAGAGTACACCTGTCTAAGCCACAAGCCGCCAGCTTCTCCAGGAGAATGCTGTGGGAGACGCTGTCAAAGGTTTTACTAAAGTCCAGGTAGACAACATCCACAGCCTTTCCCTCATCCACTAGGTGGGTCACCTGGTCATAGAAGGAGATCAGGTTGGTCAAGCAGGACCTGCCTTTCATGAACCCATGCTGGCTGGGTCTGAGCCCTTGGTTGTCCTGCACATGCCCTGTGAGTGCCCTCAAGATGAACCTCTCCATAATATTCCCCGGTACCAAGGCCAGACTGACAGGCCTGTATTTCCCTATATCCTCCTTCCGGCCTTTCTTGTAGACGGGCGTCACATTGGCAATCCTCCAGTCTTCTGGGACCTCCCCTGTTAACCAGGACTGCTGATAAATGATGGAGAGTGGCTTGGCAAGCTCCTTCACCAGCTCTCTCAGTACTCTTGGGTGGATCCCATCAGGCCCCATAGACTTGTGGGTGTCCAGGTGGCTTAACAGGTCCTTCACTATTTCCTACTGGATTATGGGGAGTTTATTGTGCTCTCCATCCCTGGCTTCCAGCTGAGGGGGCTGAATACCCTGAGGATACCTGGTCTGGCTATTAAAGACTGAGAGAAAGGCGGCATTAAGTGCCTCAGCCTTTTCCTCATCCTTGGTGATAATGTTCCC
This sequence comes from Phaethon aethereus, assembly GCF_964289735.1. NCBI lineage: Eukaryota > Metazoa > Chordata > Aves > Phaethontiformes > Phaethontidae > Phaethon > Phaethon aethereus. The sequence continues at coordinate 36,487,022 of NC_138581.1, read as the reverse complement.
CCCCTGCATCCAATAAAGGATGGAGATTCTCCTTGGCTCTCTCTTTGTTGTTAATATATTTGTAAAAGCATTTTTTGTTATCCTTTACGACCGTGGCCAGATTGAGTTCCAGCTGGGCTTTTGCCTTTCTAATTTTCTCTTTCCATGACCTAACGAGATCCTTGTACTCTTCTTGAGTTGCCTGCCTCCACAACCTCTCTGGGCAGCCTGTTCCAGTGCTCCGTCACCCTCACAGTAAAGAACTTCTTCCTCATGCTGAGGTGGAACTTCCTGTGCTGCAGTTTGTGCCCATTGCCCCTCGTCCTGTCACTGGGCGCTACTGAAAAGAGACTGGCCCCAGCCTCCTGACAGCCATCCTTCAGATATTTATAGACATTGATAAGATCCCCTCTCAGCCTTCTCTTCTCCAGACTAAACACCTCCAGGTCTCTCAGCCTTCCCTCATACGAGAGATGTTCCAGTCCCTTAATCATCCTCGTAGCCCTCCATTGGACTCTCTCCAGAAGTTCCCTGTCTCTGTTGAACTGGGGAGCCCAGAACTGGGCACAATACTCCAGATGAGGCCTCACCAGCGCAGAGTAGAGGGGGAGGATAACCTCTCTCCACCTGCTGGTCACACTCTTCTTAATGCACCCCAGGGGATACCATTGGCCCTCGGCCACCAGGGCACATTGCTGTCCCATGGATAACTTATTGTCTACCAGGACTCCAAGGACCTTCTCCATGGAGCTGCTTTCCAGGAGGTCAACCCCTAACCTGTACTGGTGCATGGGGTTGTTCCTCCCCAGGTGCAGAACTCTACACTTGTCCTTGTTAAATTTCATGAGCTCCCCCTCCGCCCAACTCTCCAGTCTGTCCATATCCTGTTGAATGGCAGCACAGCCTTCTGGTGTATCATCCACTCAATAGGTTCATCAATGACACAGACAGTGGGATCGAGTGCACCCTCAGCAAGTTTGCAGACGGCACCAAGCTGACTGGTGCAGTTGACGCGCCTGGGGGATGGGATGCCATCTGGAGGGACCTGGACAGGCTCGAGGAATGGGCCCATGTGAACCATATGAGGTTCAACAAGGCCAAGTGCAGGGTCCTGCACCTGGGTTGGGGCAACCCCCCAGTACCAATACAGGCTGGGGGATGGAGGGATCGAGAGCAGCCCTGCCGAGAAGGACTTGGGGGTACTGGGGGATGAAAAGCTGCACATGAGCCGGCAATGTGCACTCACAGCCTGGAAGGCCAACCGTATCCTGGACTGCATCCAAAGCAGCGTGGCCAGCAGGGCGAGGGAGGTGATTCTGCCCCTCTACTCCGCTCTGGTGAGAGCCCGCCTGGAGTCCTGCGTCCAGCTCTGGAGCCCTCCGCACTGGAAAGACATGGACCTGTTAGAGGGGGTCCAGAGGAGGGCCACAAAAATGATCAGAGGGGTGGAACACCTCTCTTATGAGGACAGGCTGAGAGAGTTGGGGTTGTTCAGCCTGGAGAAGAGAAGGCTCCAGGGAGACCTTATTGCAGCCTTCCAGTACTGAAAGGGGGCTTCTAAGAAAGATGGGGACAGACTTTTTAGCAAGGCCTGTTGCGATAGGACAAGGGGCAATGGTTTTAAACTACAAGAGGGTAGATCTAGATGAGATATGAGGAAGAATTTTTTCACAATGAGGGTGGTGAAACACTGGAACAGGTTGCCCAGATGGGTGGTAGATGCCTCATCCCTGGAAACATTCCAGGTCAGGTTGGACAAGGCTCTGAGCAACCTGATCATTTGAAGATGTCCCTGCTCATTGCAGGGGGGTTGGGCTAGATGACCTTTAAAGGTCCCTTCCAACCCAAACTATTCTATGATTCTAAAAAAGTGTTTCCTGGTGTTCAGAGGGAACCTCCTGTGTTTCAGGCCCGTTGCCTCTTGTCACTAGACACCACTGTAGCATGGGCTGCAGTTGATCACATCCTTGTGGAATTCAGAGTCTTGTGGGATATGGGCCAGACGAAGAGTAGAGTCAGGACCCTGAATTTTAGGAGATCAAGCTTTCAGTTGTTTAAGGAATTAGTGGATGGGCCTCTGTCCTAGGGTGGTTTCGAGGATTCCCGAGAAGGGTAGACACATATACACAGACTACAAGGGGAAAAGCAATAAGCGTTTATTAACTACAAGCATGCATTACACTAAGGGTATCTTGCAAAGCAATTGTCTTACCGACCCGAGGACTGTGAGGAAGATGGCCCATCCGTACATTCTTGCTCAGTCCAGCAGTCGGTAGGTGCCAGCTTTACGTGGGCATCCCCACAGAGGCAACGGTGGCCTCGCCGTACACCGATCCCCCTGCTCTTTGGGAAATCCCGGTATTTATACATTTGCAGAGGAGCGGGTTTGGTTCGTAGACTCTGTACACACGGCATATTATCAATCATGCTTAAGCCAATAGCAAGATGTTGCAAGGATTCCTCCCTCCACGTCCTCCCCTAGTATTGTTCAACTTTTTTATCTCTGTGGGAAACCATCTGGTTTCTCTCACCTGGCCTGTTATCTACTTCTCACCCAGCTATCTGTTTTTCTCACTGTGCTAACTGCGGTGTTCTCACGGACCGAAAGTCCATCTTTTTAACCCCTCTGCTGTGGTTTTCTCGGCTATCTACTTCTTACCCAGAGTCCAACTACGGACCAAAAACCCATCTTTTAACCCCTCTGTATACAGCCTCCTTGGGAAACTGCCCTCGAGGATAAAGGAGATGAACAGAGCTTGCAGCTCTTTAGGGACATTTTTGTTAGAGCAGAAGAGCTCTAAATTCCCATGTGTAAGAAATCAGGCAAGGAAGGCAGGAGTCCAGCATGGCTGAGTAAGGACCTTCTGGTCGAGCTGAAGCGCAAGACGGAAATGTATAGGCAGTGGAAGCAGGAACAGTGTTGTAGTTTAGCCCCAGCCGGCAACTAAGCGACACGCAGCCGCTCACTCACTCCCCCTCCCACAGTGGGACAGGGGAGAGAATTAGGAAAAAAACCTCGTGGGTTGAGAAAAACACGGTTTAATAGGACAGAAAGAAAGAAGGGAACAATAATGATAATACCAACAAAGGAATGTACAAGAACAAGTGAGGCCCAATACAGCGATTGCTCACCACCCAGTGATCGACAGCCCGTCCCCGAGCAGCGATTTCTGCCCCCCGGCCAACTCCAGTTTATGTACTGGGCATGACGTCGGATGGTAGGGAATATCTCTTTGGCCAGTCTGGGTCAGCTGTCCCGGCTGTGTCCCCTCCCAGCTTCCCGTGCACCCCCAGCCTGCTCGCTGGCAGGCCAGCACAAGAAGCTGGACTGTCCTTGACTGCTCAGCAACAACCCAAAACATCAGCACATTATCAACAGTTTCTCATCCCAAATCCAAAACACAGTCTCACACTAGCTTCTGTGAAGAAAAACAGCTCTATCCTGGCTGAAACCAGGACAGTATCCACCCCTTATTCCATACCTTTTACGTCATGCCCGGGTCCTACACTTCTCAATACATTCCAATTATTCATTATTACTCTTCCTGTCTTTTAATATATACACAGAGATATCACTTTCTTAGTCCATGGGCCATCACTTTAAAATGTCTGTGGAGTTCATTCAGTCCATGACTCTGGGCTTCATCCATCATAGCAGTCTCTCAGGGCAGGGGAAATGGTATGTGGTGTTGGATTGTCATCTGGCACGGTCCATGTCCATGATCTGCAGGTCGAAGATGTCGGTCTCGAGGGAATTGTTGGGCGCAAGCTGCTGAAGCCAGTTCTGGTTCCATCACTGCTGCATGTTGCTTAGTTTCGGTGAAGCTCATTCTTCATCAGTCTGGGTGATTCTTACTGTAATACCATTGATATGGTAGATAGCAGCCATAGTAGTAATGTCATACTGTATTGTGTAACAATTAACATAATACAATTCAAATCATTGACTGTTTTCACCCAAAATCAATTTTCCTTGAGGTACACATCGGACTTCCCCATCCTTCCGCATTACCCACCAAGTGCACCCAGGTCCCTGGGCAAAGGCAATCTCGTGAACGGGTTTGCCTTTGCCTGAGGCAGGAGTAACCCAGACTGTCTTCCCCAGCATATTTCTCACATGCACCACAGGGACTTTATCCCCTTCTACAGTACGTAAAAGTTTTGATTGGGCAGGGCCGGCTCTATTAGTAGATCCCCTAGAGTTGACTAACCAGGTGGCTTTGGCTAAATGTTTATCCCAATGTTTGAATGTCCCGTCACCCATTGCTTTCAGTGTAGGCTTTAACAGTCCGTTGTATCGTTCAATTTTTCCGGAAGCTGGTGCATGATAGGGGATGTGATACACCCACTCAATGCCGTGCTCTTTGGCCCAGGTGTCTATGAGGTTGTTTCGGAAATGAGTCCCATTGTCTGACTCAATTCTTTCGGGGGTGCCATGTTGCCATAAGACTTGCTTTTCAAGGCCCAGGAGAGTGTTCCGGGCAGTGGCATGGGGCACAGGATATGTTTCCAGCCATCTGGTGGTTGCTTCCACCATGGTAAGCACATAGCGCTTGCCTTGGTGAGTTTGTGGAAGTGTGATATAGTCAATCTGCCAGGCCTCCCCATATTTATATTTCAACCATCATCCTTCATACCAGAGGGGCTTTAACCGCTTGGCTTGTTTGATCGCAGCACACGTCTCACATTCATGGATAACTTGTGCAATAGCGTCCATGGTCAGGTCCACCCCTCGATCCCGAGCCCATCTATATGTTGCATCTCTTCCCTGATGGCCTGAGGTGTCATGGGCCCACCGAGCTATAAATAATTCACCCTTATGTTGCCAGTCCAGATCCACCTGAGCCACTTCAATCTTAGCAGCCTGATCCACCTGATGGTTGTTTTGATGTTCTTCGGTGGCCCAACTCTTGGGTACGTGAGCATCTACATGGCGTACTTTTATGACTAGATTCTCTAGTCGGGCAGCAATATCTTGCCACAATTCAGCAGCCCAGATGGGCTTGCCTCTGCGTTGCCAGTTGCTCTGCTTCCATTGCTGTAGCCACCCCCATAGAGCATTTGCCACCATCCATGAGTCAGTATAAAGATAGAGTATTAGCCATTTTTCTTGTTCAGCAATATCTAAAGCCAGCTGGATGGCTTTCACCTCTGCAATCTGACTTGACTCACCTTGTCCTTCAGCAGCTTCTGCGACTCGTCGTATAGGGCTCCATACAGCAGCTTTCCACCTTCGATGTTTGCCTACAATACGACAGGACCCATCAGTAAACAGGGCATATTGCCTTTCATTCTCTGGCAGTTCATTATATGGTGGAGCCTCTTCAGCACGCGCCACCTCCTCTTCTGGTGATATTCCAAAATCTTGGCCTTCTGGCCAGTCCATGATCACTTCCAAGATTCCTGGGCAATTAAGGTTTCCTATTCAAGCCCGCTGTGTAATAAGCGCAACCCACTCACTCCACGTAGCATCAGTCGTATGATTTGTAGAGGGGACCCTCCCTTTGAACATCCAGCCCAGCACTGGCAGTCGGGGTGCCAGGAGGAGCTGTGCTTCAGTACCAACCACTTCTGAGGCAGTTCAAACTCCTTCATATGCTGCCAATATCTCCTTTTCAGTTGGAGTATAGCGGGACTCAGATCCCCTATATCCTCGACTCCAAAACCCTAGAGGTCGACCTCGAGTCTCTCCTGGTGCCTTCTGCCAGAGACTCCAGGTAGGGCCATTCTCCCCGGCTGCCGTGTAGAGCACATTTTTAACATCTTGTCCTGCTCGGACTGGCCTGAGGGCTACGGCATGAACTATCTCCTGTTTGATTTGTTCGAAGGCTTGTCGTTGCTCAGGGCCCCATTTAAAATCATGCTTCTTCTGGGTCACTTGATAAAGAGGGCTTACAATCAGACTGTAATTTGGAATATGCATTCTCCAGAAACCCACAACGCCCAGAAATACTTGTGTTTCTTTTTTGCTAGTTGGTGGAGACATAGCTGTTATTTTGTTGATCACATCCGTTGGGATCTGTCGACGTCCATCTTGCCATTTTATTCCTAAAAACTGGATCTCTTGTGCAGGTCCTTTGACCTTACTTTGTTTTATAGCAAAACTAGCTTTCAGAAGGACTTGAATTATTTTCTTCCCTTTCTCAAAGACTTCTTCTGCTGTGTTGCCCCATACGATGATGTCATCAATGTATTGCAGATGCTCTGGAGCTTCACCCTGTTCCAGTGCAGTTTGTATCAGCCCATGGCAAATGGTAGGGCTGTGTTTCCACCCCTGGGGCAGTCGATTCCAGGTGTATTGGACACCCCTCCAAGTGAAAGCAAACTGTGGCCTGCACTCTGCTGCCAAAGGGATTGAGAAAAACGCGTTAGCAATATCAATGGTGGCGTACCACTTGGCTGCCTTTGACTCCAGTTCATATTGAAGTTCTAGCATGTCCGGCACGGCAGCGCTCAGTGGCGGCGTGACTTCATTCAGGCCACGATAGTCTACTGTCAGTCTCCACTCTCCATTAGACTTTCACACTGGCCATATGGGGCTGTTAAAGGGTGAGCGAGTCTTGCTGATCACTCCTTGGCTCTCCAGCCGACGAATCAGCTCATGGATGGGGATCAGGGAGTCTCTGTTGGTGCGATATTGCCGCCGGTGCACTGTTGTGGTAGCGATCGGCACCTGTTGTTCTTTGACCCTGAGCAACCCCACCACAGAAGGGTCCTCTGAGAGACCAGGCAAGGTGGACAGCTGTTTAATTTCTTCCGTCTCCAAGGCAGCTATACCAAAAGCCCACCGGTACCCTTTTGGGTCCTTGAGATACCCTCTGCTGAGGTAGTCTATGCCCAGGATGCACGGAGCCTCTGGGCCAGTCACAAGGGGGTGCTTCTGCCACTCATTCCCAGTTAGGCTCACTTCGGCCTCCAGTACAGTCAGCTGTTGGGATTCCCCTGTCACTCCGGAAATACAGATGGATTCTGCCCCTATATGGCTTGATGGCATTAGAGTACATTGTGCACCAGTGTCCACTAAAGCCTTATATTCCTGTGGGTCTGATGTGCCAGGCCATCTAATCCACACAGTCTAATAAACTCGGTTCTCCCTCTCCTCCGCCTGGCTGGAGGCAGGGCCCCTCTAGTCCTGGTCATAGTACTCGTTACCCACTTCTTGTAAATAGGAATCAGAAGTCCCTTCAAGAGGATCAGAGGTGAGATCAGCTCTTCTATTCTTTCTGGGGAACTGCCCACTGGAAAGTGGAGCAACGATTTTTCTGGAGGAACCTGAACCCCCCTTTGTAATTGTTTTTCCTTGCAGCTCGCGTACTCATGCCTCTAGGGTCGAGGTAGGTTTTCCATCCCACCTCCTCATGTCCTCTCCGTAGTCACGCAATTGAAACCACAGGGTGGCTCGCGGTGTGTATCCTCTATATCCTCTCTCTTGAACAGAAGAGCGCTTACTCCTAATGGATGAGACACTGGTCCGTACGGGTGGAGGGTAGGGCATATCCTCTTTGAATTGCCGGAACTCCCGGGACAGTTTCTCTACAGCAGAGACGCAGGCCCGTAGGGAGGAAGAGAGACTTTCTTTGTATTGCCGGAGTTGGCCAGCCAATTCATCCACCGTTGGTCTCTCACCGTCTTTCCAGGCCATTACTGCTAATGAGTTGGCATATGATGGTGGCGCTCCATACAAACTTCCGCCACATAGGTCGCGTGCAATTGACTTCATCTGGATCTTTGGATGATTGTCCATTGTCCAAGTCACCATAAATCACTTCCAGCACAGCTAGCTCCCTCAGGTACTGGATACCTTTCTCCATGGTGGTCCACTTGCCTGGGCGACATAGAACATCTTCCTTGAAGGGGTACCTTTCCTTCACACCCGACAGGAGTCGTCTCCAGAGGCTGAGGACTCGTGCACCTTTTCCAATTGCTTTGTCAATGCCCCCTTCCCTAGAAAGGGATCCCAGCTGCTTGGCTTCCCTACCCTCTAATTCCAGGCTACTGGCCCCATTATCCCAGCATCGGAGCAGCCAGGTGACAATGTGCTCACCTGGACGACGGCTGAAATCCTTCCGCATATCTCGCAATTCACTCAGGGATAGAGATCGGGTAGTTACCGTCTCTTTTATGAGTTCTTCCTCTTCCTCCTCTTCAAGCGATGACTCGCTCTCTTCCCTCTTCCGTCCTCGTGATGGCCCTGCATCAGAGCACTCTGCCTCCTCACTCTCTTCCTCTGGCTCCTTCTTAGCAGAATCTTCCTCATCCCTTACTAAACGAGCTGACTTCCGCTTCCAAGATTTCTTCTTTTGTATAGGGGCAACTGATACTGGGATGGGCTGGTTCTCTGGTTCAGCTGCAACAATCCGAGTAGCTACAGTGCCTGCCACAGGGGTTGGAGTAGTCACAGTGCCTGCCACCGGGATTGGAGTAGTCACAGTGCCTGTCACATTGCCATCAGGTCCAGAGAGCCTCTCTCCCCTTTGCACAGTGTTAAATAGAGCTCGGTAGGCATGGGCCAGGCCCCAGCACATTGCAATGATTTGTGTCTCCTTGGAACTGCCAGGCTGACAGCATACTTCTTCCAAATATTCTGCCAGTTTATCAGGATTCTGCACTTGTTCGGGAGTGAAGTTCCAAAACACCGGAGGTGCCCACCGCCCCAGGCATTTGCCCATGCTGTTCCACACGCCCTGCCATTCATAACTATCCAGCCTTGGGGCAGATCTCCGGGTGATATTCTTAAATTGCTTGCCAACCTTAGACAAAACCGAAACAATGTTCCCCAGAAGTAGCAATAGAGGTATTTTAACTACCCAAGGGTGTTCAAAATACGGAAAAATTATTGTGATGAAGGAGGAAACGTTATGATAGAGGGTAGCAAAGGTACCATTCTGCATTTCCTCCATAGAAAGCCTTTCAGAGGCATAAGTATAATTGCTAATCGTCTCCACAAGACAGTAGCCAAAATACAGTAACGGCTTTAGTACAGAGCTCAGATGATACTACATTAAGTTCCAGGTCAGTGCTCTAAAAACAAAACTCGCAGGCGAGACATTACTAATCACCGCAGAGTACAGCAGTCCGCAGAAACCAACACCGATCCTTAACATGTACAACAAAGACGAGAGCACGATGCAAATCAAATAAACTGATATTGTGACCTGCAACCGTTATTATCTCAAGCCTCGAGCCCCACGTTGGGCGCCAAAAAGGACTGTCGTAGTTTAGCCCCAGCCGGCAACTAAGCACCACGCAGCCGCTCACTCACTGCCCCTCCCACAGTAGGGTGGGGGAGAGAATTAGGAAGAAAAAACCTCGTGGGTTGAGATAAGCACGGTTTAATAGGGCAGAAAGAGAGAAGGAAACAACAATGATAATACCAACAAAGGAATGTACAAGAACAAGTGATGCCCAATACAGCGATTGCTCACCACCCGACGATCGACAGCCCATCCCCGAGCAGCGATTTCCGCCCCCCGGCCAGCTCCAGTTTATGTACTGGGCATGACGTCGTATGGTAGCGAATATCTCTTTGGCCAGTCTGGGTCAGCTGTCCCGGCTGTGTCCCCTCCCAGCTTCCCGTGCACCCCCAGCCTCCTTGCTGGCAGGCCAGCACAAGAAGCTGGACTGTCCTTGACTGCTCAGTAACAACCCAAAACATCAGCACATTATCAACAGTTTCTCATCCCAAATCCAAAACACAGTCTCACACTAGCTTCTGTGAAGAAAACCAGCTCTATCCTGGCTGAAACCAGGACAAATAGGCATCCTGAGAAGAATATAGAGACGCTGCCTGGGTGTGTAGGGAGGGGATCAGGAAAGCTAAGGCAGATCTGGTGCTGAATTTGGCAAGGGGTGCGAAGAATCATAAGAAGGGCTTCTTCAGGTATGTTGGCCAGAAAAGGAAGACTAAAGAAAATGTTCCCCCCGTGATAAATAAGACAGGAGATCTAGTGACAAGCGACATGGACAAGGCTGAGGTACTCAAGAATTTTTTTGCCTCCATTTTCACTGTTCCCACACCTCTCAAGTCTCTGAACCTCAGGCCAGGTACTGGGGGAATGCAGTCCCTCCCATCGTAAGAGAAGATCAGGTTTGAGACCACCTGAGGAACCTGAACATACACAAGTCCATGGGACCCAATGAGATGCATCCCAGGCTACTGAGGGGACTGACAGACAGTTGCTAAGCCACTCTCCATCATATTTGAAAAGTCATGGCAGCCAAGCAAAGTCCCCAGTGACTGGAGAAAAGGGAATATCACACCCATTTTTTTAAAAGGGTAATAAGGAGGACCCTGGCAACCTGGGAGTCAGCCTCACCTCTCTGCAGATCCTCCTGGAAGACATGTGGAAGACAGGGAGGTAACTGGAGGCAGCCAACATGGCTTCACCAAGGGCAAATCGTGCCTGACTACTCACTCTAGTGGCCTTCTACAATGGAGTAACTGCATCAGTGGACAAGGGAAGAGCTATGAATGTCATCTACCTGGACTTCTGTAAGCGTGGTCCAACTTGATACTTCCTACAAGCATGCAGCACTCACACTCGTCTCACAGGCACTCCACACATGGATTCCCCTTCCTCCCCACCTGATACCCATTCCTGGACCCAGGGTCTCCTAGTCTCCAGCTAGTCCAGCTCCAGCCACTGTTGCTGAGCCTCTCACTCGCCTCACTCCAGTCCCTCCCAGTAGCTGGTTTTGGGGACACACACTGTTCCCACCAGTGCTGGCAGCTGAAAACCCCACCCACTCCAATAGCTGGCACTGGGACCCCACTCGCTCCAGTAGCTGACACCACAGGCCGCAGGGCACCTATACTCCTGGTCTGATTCCAGTTGCTGGCACCCACTCCACTCACACAGAGGTCTCACCAGGAGCTGGTACTTACTCCTTGCAGCACACATACACATGGGATAGAGAGTGAGATTATGCAGGGAGATAGTTAAGAAACAATTTAATAAAAAGATAGGACAGACTGGTGATCAGGCACAGGGCTCAGTCAGACAAATGTGCTTTTATCCCCTTCCCCCTTCGAATCTAGTTTAAAGCCCTGTCGATGAGCCCTGCCAACTCATAAGCGAGAATCCTTTTCCCCCTTGGAGACAGCTGATCTCCATCTGCTGCCAGGAGGCCTGGTGCTGTGTAAACCTCCCCATGATCAAAAAACCCCAAATTCCACCGATGGCACTAGCCTCTGAGCCACGTGTTAACCAGGTGTGTTTTCCCGTTCCTTTCAGTGTTCCTCCCCGCCACTGGAGGGACTGAGGAAAATACTACCTGTGCTCCTGATCCTTCAACCAATCGCCCCAGTGCCCTGAAGTCCCTTTTGATCGCTTTTGGACTTCTCTCCGCAACTTCATCACTGACAGCCTGCATAACGAACAGCGGGTAATAATCAGTGGGCCGTACCAGACCAGGGAGTTTCCTAGTAACATCTCTCACCCGGGCCCCAGGGAGGCAGCAGACTTCCCTGTGGGTTGGGTCTGGTCAGCGTATTGGGCCCTCTGTTCCCCTCAGAAGGGAATCGCCTATGACAGTTACCCTCCTTTTTTTCTTAACAGAGGCAGTCGTAATGCGTGGGGCTGACCGATTTCATCCTAGGCAACCCCCTGGATGGGCCTTCATCTACATCCTCACCAGCCTGGCCCTCAAGTTCCAGAGCCCCATACCTGTTGTGTAAGGGCAGCTGGGACCGTGAGGGATGCCAGGAGAGGACTCGCCTGCCGCCTCGAGCAGGGATCCATTTCCATTCCCCCTCGTCTCTTAGGTCCCCTCCTTCTGCCTGGTGGCAAGAGGGTAGGGGATCCTCTGCTGCTTGCGGAGCCTCCATCTGCTGCCTTTGCCTCAGGGATGGTAGGGTGTGGCTCCACCAATCTATCTCCCTCTCACACTCCCTGATACTCCTTAGCCTCTCCACTTCCTCTGTCAGCTCTGCCCCCAGGCTGAGCAGATCGTTCACCTGGTCACACCGCACACAGGTGTTGTCTCTGCTGCCCTCTGGCACAAGTGACAGGCTCAGGCACTCCTTGCAGCCGGAGACCTGGACAGCCATGTGTTTGAGTGGGAGCTCCGTCTGGGTCGCCTCATTCCTTCTGGCGATGGCTTTCGGCCGAGTGGAGACCATAGCTGGGTCCTCTTCTGGGAGGGCGATGACCACTCGTTGAGAGAGTGAGCCTCTAGAGCCAGGAGGGGGGACTGCACCCCTCCCTGCACACCTTCCCTGCACGCCGTGCCGCACCTTGCCCGGTTTGCCCACCCTGTTCACTGTGCTCCTGGTCGCTTGCGCTCCCTGAGGGCTGCTCTTGTATGTGAGGGGCTTTGGCTGCCGTCACTCTTGTCCCCGTCCACGCCGTCAGAACTGCCGCTCGTCAGAAGCTCACTCTGCCGGCTCGGGGGGATGGGGGGGCTGAGGTCCCCTCTCCCTGCGCTTTTGCCTTTGTGGTTTTGCCACTTTCAGAAGGGTCCCCCGGCACAATCCTCCGCTACAGAGCCCTTCGCCTCGGTGGCTTTCAGGTCGGTCAAACGTGACTCTCCCTTGGTGAATCCATGTTGACTACTCCCGATGACCGTCTTGTCCTTCATGTGCCTGGAAGTTGTTACCAGTATTACTGGTGCCCTCTGCCATTTCACAGCATTAGCTTGAGCAACCTTTCTCACTTGCATGAATCTTATTGGTCTTTCTGGGACTGGTTGTCCCTGGAGTTTTTGAGGAAGGCCACCAGCTTGTGCTTACATCTTCATGTGGTTGCAGAGGCTTGCCACAGCCTAGTGGATGTTTTCCCATCAAAGGGTTCCTTGCCCATCAGTGGGCCTTGCTGGAGCCAACCTTGGTGGTACAACAACCATCTTTTGTTGCCCTTAGGTGAAGCATGTGGAATGGTACTGTTGGGTAGTATTGGGCAAATTAGCAATTACGTCCGGTAATGGAGATCAGACTGATCTCATGATTGAACCATATATTGCAATTGCTATATTTTGCTCAGTGTAGCTCACATTTGTACTGTGATTTCAGTATATTTTGTATCACTGTTTCAGTATATTTTTGTATCACACAGTTATTAGGCTAAAGAATTCTATACTGAAGTCAAACTAATCATGTAATCAATATCCTTCCATATATTAAGAAATTTGCAAAACTTACAGTTGATTAGTGACACGTGCTAAAACCTTATAATTGTTTTAGATCCTTGTTTCAGAGGGGAAAATATTAAAGCACTTGACTGGAAAGATTTATGGAGTTTATTCACTGTGGGGAATATTTTAGCCATTAAATCATTTTTGTTTATATCTAAGTTTTATGCATCGCATTTTCCTCCTTGTTTGTTTCTCTGGAAGTTAATGGACCCAAGGACTAACAGCACCTTACACTGTGGACAACTGAAAAAGGTTCGGGCTGCTCTCCACATGCCAGCCTCTTGTTAATTCCATTCAGCTACTCCTGTGCTGTCAGTGCTGGCTGGACCCATGTAGCCAGGGGGTAGATGTCTCCCTGGTATTGATACGGAAAAGTCGGCAAGAAAACCCTCTAACACTTGGTTTGAAGTTTTAGAAGGCAGGCATTCTTTATTGCAGCGCTGGGCAGCACTGGGGATCGCTCCACCACGAGTGTTCCAACGGATTAACAAAGCACATCAGTTCATGTACAGAAAAATCATACATATTCATCAGATTCCCTGAGAAGGGCAGTCTTATGGTGATGAGTTCCTGGAATTCATTTACATAGTCTGAGCATGCGCAGTAAAATTAGGGTTAGGGTCTTTTCACCCTCAGGTGGTCGTCCATAGTCTTCCTCACGCTGTCCGCTAGTTGAACTTTGGGCTTCCTTTGTCCATATATAGTCATTGAATTAGCTCATCAGTCTTTCGGCCTCAGAATGGTACAAGGGGGTCATTTTAAACTAGTTCTTTGGTGCTTATCTCAGCATAAATGTCCTGAGTTCCTGTTATCAGGAAGCCTAATGAGCTTACTCAAGGTCAGTTTAATCTTGTCAGGCAAGAAGTTACATGTTTAAGGTCTTAGCCAGTGATTGTCAGGTATTTAACCCTTTCAGTATGATTCAGTATGACTGCAAACAAATAGGAAATCCAGTCACATCAGACACTAGTTACAGTTAGGTTTGGCACCATTCTTAGGAGCATGGCAGAGGAAGTAGTTTTTTTAATCTTGGTTTGAGATGTGCACCACAAACATTTACCAGCACTGACACAAAATTTTCTCACCTGCCCTGAGCTTTCCTCCTCCTGATCTAAATCATTGCTTGGAAGAAGAGAATTTTGAAGGTCTATTTTAATTCATTTCAGTAAGGCTTTTACACATCCAGACAACATATTGGGAGGTGAGTAACGTGGCCCTTGTTAACACAATGGATACAAAGGATTGGCACAAGCCACAAATCATCAGCCAGTCTGAGATTAATTGGTACAAGGAATAATGTTTGAGGAACACAGGCTGTGCAGCCTGCTCACTTCTTACCATAACTCTTCCTGTGGGCAACACAGCTCCTCCAAGACAGCACACCTGCAGAACAGAGGACCTTCTCTCCTGGTGTCTGAGAGAGGCCCCAGGCACTCCCTTGCAGCTTGAGACTTGGGGAGGTGCTTTTACCATCCAAAGCTCTGTCTGTGTCGAAGCCTCTGCCCTGGCAGGGGCAGCTGCTCCAACAACTGCTGGGGAATCTGCCCTGTGGCATGTTACCACCATACCTGAGACTGTTCTGCTGGTACAAATTCAGCTTAGGCACCCTTATGCACAAACCACTGCACCTGTTGACTGTGTCAGTTAGCTGCCCTCTACGAGCTGCTGCTTAGGCATGGCTCTTATACTGGCCTCTCCCAAGCACCAGCTAAAAGGGTGCTTGACTCCCTAATCATGGGACAGCTGCAACAAAGGCTCCATGCACCTTGGAGCCTTTTATAGGACTTTCCTTGTGTAGAACTTTTCCTTATCCAATTCCTAGATAGCAGATCTGATATAATGTACTCTTTTTTTAAAGGGGAATTAGCATAGTATTTTTATTGTTATGAGGTTGGCTGCCTTTCTGGCCCTTTTTAATTGGAGAGCATCCACTTAAGTTTCATATGTAGTCTTCTCACTTGAACACCCTGGGCTCCAGTCCCTTTCCTCTAGCTGTGCTAACCCATCAGCTCCATCTGAGTTCTGGCACAAAAGTTATTTGTTTTTTGGCAGTCCTGTGACATCAGTGAGGTTCTTGAATGAAATCTGAGTTCTGGAACAGTGTTTAGACAAGTTTTTAAGAAGGTCTGCCACGGATATGTTACTGAGCTGGTATTTGTCTGTTGATGATAGTCAGCCTACTGTCTTTTTGTGGCTCCACTAGAAAATGATCTTGCAAGTCTTTAAACCTGTGTGGTGGGTTGATCCCAGCTAGCAGCCAAGCACCACACAGCTGCTCGCTCACTTTCCCCTGCAGTGAGATGGGGGAGAGAATAGGAAGAGCAAAAGCAAGAAAACTGGGATGTGATAAAGACAATTTAATAAGTGAAGGAAAGAGGAAAAAAAACAAGTGATAGAAAGGCAGTCACCCACCACCTCCCACCAGCAGACCAATGCCCAGGCACTCTCTGACCAAACCTCCATTTTTTTATTGCTGAGCATGATGTCATATTGTCACCGAAATCGGGAATAAACCTCGTAACACCAATGTAGTGTTAAAAGGCAGGCATTCTTTATTCACGGCGCCGGGAACACGGGGGATAGCTCCTCCTAAATCGTGTTCCCTCGATCAGTTCAAAAATCAAACATTTATAGGCAAGATTAATACATATTCATCAAGTGTCCATACAATGATTGGTTAAGTATTCCTCGCCTACCATGTAAATGACCACGCATGCTCACTATGATTTCTTGGGATTTTACTTCCTTAATCTTTTGAGTCGGAGGGTTTCTTGAGTGGGTGGTCTCTGAGTCGGTGGTCTCCCCCTGCCGGAATTATATGGATTAGCCACTACTGGGTGTATATCTTGGACTATCTGATTTAAAACTCTTAAATCCTGAACCAATCGGTATTCCTTACCTCCGGATTTCCTTACTGGTAATATGGGAGTGTTATATTCTGATTCACACTCTACCAATAGTCCACATTCTAAAAATTTTGTAATCAACCCCTCTAATCCTTTTTGAGCCTCCCACTTAATAGGATATTGTTTTTGTCTTACCGGTTTGGCTCCAGGTTTTAAAATCACCTTTACCAGCTCTGCCAATTTAGATCGTCTCAGAATTCCACTCGCCCAGACCAAAGGAATAACTGCATTTTCCACTTCTTCTGGAATCTGTTCTTCCCTGTAGGAATCCTGTAACATAAACACTCTTGCCTCTATGGCTTTTGATTCTGGTATTAACAATTTAATCTCTCCGTCTTTGAAAGTTATTTGTTCATCTAATTTACTCAATAGATCTCGTCCCAACAAAGACAGTGGACATCCAGACATATACAGAAACTGGTGAGTTACCCATTGTTTTCCCAATTTAAACTTTAATGGCTCTAAAAATGGCCAATTTTCCTTCTGCCCTGTCGCACCAACAACATCTACTGATTTGTGACTAAATCTCCCTTTACATGTATTCAATACTGAGTAAGTAGCCCCAGAAACTCTATTTCTTCATTCCCTAGCTTCAATGTAACCAGAGGTTCAGCTAGGGTTGATTGCCCCGTTCCCCTTCATAGTTCTTCATCCAGAGTCATTAATTTAATTGCCTGGAGAGCCGGATCTAATTCTCCTGCCTTAGGACATTCTCTTTTCCAGTGCCCACGCTTCTTGCAAACAGCACATTGATCTTCTGCTAATTGGGGCTTATTTTCCTTCTCTCTCCGATATTCATTCCTCGTCCTCTCCCTCTGCCTATCCTGTTATTCCCTGCCAAAACTGCTAGTAGCTTTCCACCCCTTCGGGCTTGCCTCACCTCTTTTTCTTTTTCTCTATTGTTATATACAGCCCAAGCAATTTCAAGCATTTTACCTTAGCCACCCTTTCGGGATCCTCCCGATAGGTACCTGCAGTCTCTTTCCATGATCTTAAATCAGTAATTGAAAAAGGAACTTTCACCACCACTGAACCATCATTCCGCACTGCTTCTCGGAGAGGGGCTTGGAGGGAAGTTAGTCTTACTTCCTCCCTCCTTCCCCGTGTTCTTCCTGAAATTGGACTAAATCCCACTTCTTCCCCTTCCTTGGGAGAAGTAGGAGGACTATCATCCTCCGAATTTTGGACCTCTCTTCCCCTTTCCCACCTTTGGTGAGGAGCAACCATTAATTTAATATCTTCCTCCTCAGTTCCATTTTTCCAACAATTTTCTTTAGTATTATAAGTAGAACAACCCCTTTTCGAGTTATCATCACATTTTCCCTTTTTCACAATCTTTACCATGGGATCATACAGATGTATTCCACACTGTCTGCCATTCTGGATGATTTTGTAGTGTGAAGAATAAATCAACATAAGCCATTTCTTCCCATTTACCCTCCTTTTTACAAAACAACATTAATTGCAAAATGGTGTTATATTGCAATGTCCCATTTTCTGGCCATTTCTCCCCACTGTCCAACCTTGGACATACATTGGCCACCAATGATTGCAATATTCAGTTAATTGCTTCCGAGTCAGAGGATCACCTCCCAGATTTTTCCAATGCCTCAAAATACATCCCAAAGGTGTTTTTTTTGTGGGATAGATCTTTTACTCGGAAATGTTCCCATCTTCCCAAGACTAGTGGGTGTGATTGTGCACTATCACAGGCACTAGTCGGAGGGACCCCTACTCTCCTCGAGGGTCCCTCTGGATCTTCTAGCCCCCTGCTAGAAATCCCCCAACATCCTTATCTGGGCCCCTAGCCCAACCTTGCGAGGCTTTGGCCGCGTCTTATAGGCAGGCATTCCTTGTGAGGGTCTCGTACGTTCACCCTTTCCAGAGGTACCTTTCAGCCCTACTCTGCGTAGCTTTCGCCGCGCCTTACGAGCGAGCTAGTGGGACTCGAACCCACGTTACTTCAATCCTTTAAAGAATGCCTTATTACCTTTCCAGGGGACTTGCTCAGAATTCTTCGGTCCGGGGATCAGAGGTTCTCCCCGAGAATCCCTCGGTGCCAGCTGGAGGTCCCGTGATCCCACGGATCCGTTGAGATTCACAAGCAGGGTCCCATCTGGGTCGCCAAAACTGTCACCGAAATCGGGAATAAACCTCGTAACACCAATGTAGTGTTAAAAGGCAGGCATTCTTTATTCACGGCGCCGGGAACACGGGGGATAGCTCCTCCTAAATCGTGTTCCCTCGATCAGTTCAAAAATCAAACATTTATAGGCAAGATTAATACATATTCATCAAGTGTCCATACAATGATTGGTTAAGTATTCCTCGCCTACCATGTAAATGACCACGCATGCTCACTATGATTTCTTGGGATTTTACTTCCTTAATCTTTTGAGTCGGAGGGTTTCTTGAGTGGGTGGTCTCTGAGTCGGTGGTCGCGATCTCCCCCTGCCGGAATTACCTTTCCTACAAAGTTCACTTAAGCTTGGCAACACTCCACTCAATAGATCTTCACGGGCTGTCGGTCCAATATGCAATCATTCACCCCACAGTCCTTTGTTTTAAGACAAGACTATAGAATGAATAATTACCTACCCACCGGACCGTAGAACTGACCAAGGTGTTCCTTCTTTCTAGCTACTTGTTATTAGAACAAAACATAATACCATGATCACAAAGTTACACTTAACTCCTTGATAATTAAATCAAGATGGGAAGGGTTAGGTGGGTTCTCGAGCAGCATTGCTGGTGCATAATGTTCTTATAGTTACAACTTGCTACAAATTCACAAACCTATTTTCTAACCCTATTTTATTTTAATTCTCTACCACCTTGGTTACATTTCCCCCCTTTGGAAGTTTTGAAATAATTTCTTTTCAATACTTCCATTACAAATTAATTTCCTTATTAACATTCAATCACTTTATTGTATGATGGTAGGAGCATTATTAGTTAGCCCATTTAAATTTTGGTGTTTTGTAGTCAATGCAAGTGTAATTCTGCTATCAATGGTAGCTCTTTTTGTAAATTCCTTTTTCAAACAATGATAAATGAATAATATTCCCAAAGATATTATTAATAATAATAACACAGTACCAATTAAGGACTTAACCCAAGAACTCAAGTTTCATCCCAATCCACTGAAAATTTTATCAAACCAATTTTCTTGCATGTCTTGTTGCATTTCCTGAGTATCCTTTTCTATTTTTCTCAATAAGTCCAAATCATATTCAACATCCTGGGTAACATTTGGGATATGTATGCAACAATGATCTATCCTATCCCTCAGGTATCCATAAACTCCATGTTCTTTTAGTAAGAGCATATCTAGAGCCATCCTATTTTGTAGGGTCATCTTCAAAGTCGCTTGTAACTGTAAATTCAGTTGTTTAAATCCTTTCCTCGTTATTTTGGCTAATCTTTTCACTTGACCTGTCAACTTATATAACCAATCCCTATTCCTGTAAGTTGCCAAGGGAGTCAATAAGGATTCTAAGGCCCATCCAAGTTTCACTCCTGTCGAGGGTTCATTCCAATCATCATTATCAATTTGTGATCTTTTTGTCCATATTAACTTTAAATTTTCAGAATCTCCCCTAAAGGGAGCTTTCTTTCAGATTGGACATAATGTTGGCATTCCTAAAGTAATTTTACTTTCCCGTCCACTGGTAAATGGGTGGTCCAAGTTCCATCACTCATTGTCCAAACTAAATGTCCCGGGCTCTGAACTGTAGACCTTCTACAACTAAATATTGATCCCTTTCTAATTTTATATACACTAGTCAAATTTAAATCGTTCTTGAGTCCTCTGCACCAACACCCATATTTCAATGCAGCTGCTAAGGGAGGAACTTCTTGGACTGCTTTATCAACTGTACTGCAATTATATATCTTTTTACAATTCCACCAGGGTACTATGTCTTCCTTTTCCCTGGATGTGGTTCCCC
Organism: Phaethon aethereus; assembly: GCF_964289735.1. Classification (NCBI taxonomy): domain Eukaryota; kingdom Metazoa; phylum Chordata; class Aves; order Phaethontiformes; family Phaethontidae; genus Phaethon; species Phaethon aethereus. The sequence continues at coordinate 36,467,056 of NC_138581.1, read as the reverse complement.
TGTCATTAACTGATGGGAAAACTGTAAAGACTGTTCCGTCCCAGGCAAAACACCATGAAGTATTAGCCATATATTGAAATTGAGATAAAATAGCCATAGACCACACTGAATCCCATGCAACCTCTGCCTCTCGCTTAGTTTGATTTTCACAATTATGGACTACACGTCCAGCTTCCTTGGGATCATGTACAGGGAGGCCTCTACTTATTTCTTTGCATAATTGTTTATCCCTTGTGATTACTGCGCTCAAATTTGTTGTTAAGATTCCCCACAGAATTGATTCACCTACTGCTCTTGGAATTGGAAGACATGCAGTTATTTGGATTACATTTTGCAGATCAGCAAATTCCTTTATCAATCCTATCATTAAGTTCTCCTCTGGGGTTCTTTTTGGGACGTGTATTAGTTGTCCTACTTCGCCTCCAACTTTCCCTTCCAATTGGTCTATTATTACCCCAAACAATGCTCCCAACATCATCAATTTCCAAATCAAAACCTGTTTTTCCATATTTCCAAAGATAATTTCTTAAACATGTTTTGAAGTCAACTTTGTAGTCTCTGAATCCCTATTGATGACCTTCCATGATGGGGCCTTCTTCACTCGGGTGTAGTGTATCCCCGGTTCCACTCCTCCAACCTTGATTGCAGTATAAGTTGTTAACAGTACCTAGAATGGTCCCCTCCACTTTTCCTGCAGTGGTTCAGAGTTCCAAGTTTAAAGATCACCTGGCTGATATTGATGTACAGGCGTATCCAAGGCAAGTGACCTAGTCAGCACAATATATCTCCAAAGTGCTCCAAGGACTTTTCCTAAAGAAATTAGATACACTTTCAAATCAGTTTCCCCAGCTACCTTCACATCCCCTGGGATTAAAGGAGTCTGGTACAGTTTACCATACAGGACTTCATATGGACTTATACCATCTCTTGATCTTGGTTGGATCCTGATTCTCAAGAGAGCTAGTGGTAAAGCCTGTGGCCACTTCAAAGATGTTTCCTGACAAATTTTACTTATTTGTCTTTTCAACATTTGATTCAATCTCTCAATTTTTCCACTCGATTGTGGCCTCCAAGGGGTATATAAGTCCCATTTTATACCCAAAATTTTGCTGATCTTTTGAACTACATCTGCCACAAAGTGTGGTCCCCTATCAGAAGACATTCCTATTGGCACCCCAAATCTTGGTATTATTTCCTTCAACAACACTTTAACTACCTCTCTAGCTTTGTTGGTGCGGCAAGGGAAGGCCTCCGGCCATCCAGAAAATGTATCAATTAGTACTAATAAATACCTGTATCCATTCCGACTGGGTAACTCAGAGAAATCAATTTGCCAGTAATCTCCTGAAGAATTTCCTTGTTTTATCATTCCTAGAGGTGGCCTCTTTTGGTTCATGGGGTTATTTTTAAGGCAGATTGGACATTTAGCTGTTATTGATTTAACTATTCCTGTCCTTCCTACACATACTACAGATGTTTTTAAACTTGAAACCATTGCATCTACTGCCCAGTGTGTTTGTTCATGTTTTTCCTTTGCGAGTTCTGTCATAATTTGTGGGGTTACTATCACCTGATTTTTTGTTTTACTGGTACTAGTGCAAGGATACCTCGTTCTGCGGCCTCTTTTGCAGCTTTGTCTGCCAATCGATTACCTATATTTACAGCCATCTGACCAAATTGATGAGCTTTACAATGCGTTACCGCCACTTCTTTCGGTCTCTGCACATCTTCCAGGAGTTGGAGAATTTCTTCTTTATACTTTATTGATGTTCCTTGGGCTGACAGCAGTCCCCTTTCTTGCCAGAGGGCCCCATGAGCATGGATCACACCAAATGCATATTTAGAATCAGTCTAAATATTAACCCTTTTTCCTTCTGCTATTTGTAGAGCCCGCCTCAACGCCACCAATTCTGCTTTCTGTGCTGAGGTACTTACAGGTAGTGTCCTTGATTCCAATACCTCAGAGGTGGTGACAACAGCATATCCAGCCATTCGTTTTCCTTCTCGTACAAAACTGCTTCCATCTGTGTATAACTCCAGATCAGGCTTTTCCAGAGGTTCATCTCTCAGGTCTGGTCTACTGGAATAAACTTGTTCAATAGTTAACAAACAATCATGTTCTAAATTTCCTGTTGGATTCTCTGTTGACAAAAATATTGCTGGATTAACAATCGGTGTGGTTTTCAATGCCACATCATCTTGTTCCAATAGGACAACCTGATACTTCAGCATTCTGCTGGGGGATAGCCAGTGACCCCCCCCTTTTGCTCTAGAACAGTTATTACCATATGCGGTACGTATACCACCATCTTTTGACCCATGGTCAATTTTCGAGCTTCTTGGATCAGCAATACTGTTGCTGCCACAGCACGTAAACATCCTGGCCATCCTTTACTCACGTTGTCAAGTTGTTTAGAGAAGTACCTCACTGGTCGTCTCCAGGGTCCCAGCCATTGTGTCAGCACTCCAAGAGCCAGATGTTGCCTTTCATGTGCAAACAACTCAAAAGGTTTGGTCACATCAGGTAATCCCAGAGCAGGTGCCATCATTAATGCCTTTTTCAGTTCTTTGAATGATTTCTGACATTGAGGTGTCCAAGTCAGATACTGATCCTTGGATTCCTTTAAAGCCTCATACGGTGGCTTTACATGCAATCCATAATCCAAAATCCAAAGTCGGCACCACTCAATCATTCCCAGAAAAGTTCTCAATGCTTTCGGGCTACTTGGTTCAGGAATTTGACAGATAGCTTCTTTTCTTTCATTTCCCAATTGTCTCTGTCCTTGGGATATTTCAAATCCCAAATTAATTACTGTTTCTTTTCCTATTTGGGCCTTATTTCTGGAGACTCTATATCCTCCTTGGCCTAGGAAATTTAGTAAACTGATAGCAGAACACTTCCCTTTTGGTCCTGTCTCTTCCATATCTCTAATTCCTTGGCCAATTGATTCCCAAATATCGTAGGGCTACTTTTGAATCTTTGTGGAAGTACAGTCCATGTCAATTGGGTCTTTCATCCTGTGGCCGGACTTTCCCACTCAAAAGCAAATACGTTTTGGCTGCCTATATCTAGAGGTATGCAGAAGAAGGCATCCTTTAAATCTAGTACAGTAAACCATTTATGTTCCTCTTTCAAAGAAGGCAGTAAAATATATGGATTAGCCACTACTGGGTGTATATCTTGGACTATCTGATTTAAAACTCTTAAATCCTGAACCAATCGGTATTCCTTACCTCCGGATTTCCTTACTGGTAATATGGGAGTGTTATATTCTGATTCACACTCTACCAATAGTCCACATTCTAAAAATTTTGTAATCAACCCCTCTAATCCTTTTTGAGCCTCCCACTTAATAGGATATTGTTTTTGTCTTACCGGTTTGGCTCCAGGTTTTAAAATCACCTTTACCAGCTCTGCCAATTTAGATCGTCTCAGAATTCCACTCGCCCAGACCAAAGGAATAACTGCATTTTCCACTTCTTCTGGAATCTGTTCTTCCCTGTAGGAATCCTGTAACATAAACACTCTTGCCTCTATGGCTTTTGATTCTGGTATTAACAATTTAATCTCTCCGTCTTTGAAAGTTATTTGTTCATCTAATTTACTCAATAGATCTTGTCCCAACAAAGACAGTGGACATCCAGGCATATACAGAAACTGGTGAGTTACCCATTGTTTTCCCAATTTAAACTTTAATGGCTCTAAAAATGGCCAATTTTCCTTCCGCCCTGTCGCACCAACAACATCTACTGATTTGTGACTAAATCTCCCTTTACATGTATTCAATACTGAGTAAGTAGCCCCAGAAACTCTATTTCTTCATTCCCTAGCTTCAATGTAACCAGAGGTTCAGCTAGGGTTGATTGCCCCGTTCCCCTTCATAGTTCTTCATCCAGAGTCATTAATTTAATTGCCTGGAGAGCCGGATCTAATTCTCCTGCCTTAGGACATTCTCTTTTCCAGTGCCCACGCTTCTTGCAAACAGCACATTGATCTTCTGCTAATTGGGGCTTATTTTCCTTCTCTCTCCGATATTCATTCCTCGTCCTCTCCCTCTGCCTATCCTGTTATTCCCTGCCAAAACTGCTAGTAGCTTTCCACCCCTTCGGGCTTGCCTCACCTCTTTTTCTTTTTCTCTATTGTTATATACAGCCCAAGCAATTTCAAGCATTTTACCTTAGCCACCCTTTCGGGATCCTCCCGATAGGTACCTGCAGTCTCTTTCCATGATCTTAAATCAGTAATTGAAAAAGGAACTTTCACCACCACTGAACCATCATTCCGCACTGCTTCTCGGAGAGGGGCTTGGAGGGAAGTTAGTCTTACTTCCTCCCTCCTTCCCCGTGTTCTTCCTGAAATTGGACTAAATCCCACTTCTTCCCCTTCCTTGGGAGAAGTAGGAGGACTATCATCCTCCGAATTTTGGACCTCTCTTCCCCTTTCCCACCTTTGGTGAGGAGCAACCATTAATTTAATATCTTCCTCCTCAGTTCCATTTTTCCAACAATTTTCTTTAGTATTATAAGTAGAACAACCCCTTTTCGAGTTATCATCACATTTTCCCTTTTTCACAATCTTTACCATGGGATCATACAGATGTATTCCACACTGTCTGCCATTCTGGATGATTTTGTAGTGTGAAGAATAAATCAACATAAGCCATTTCTTCCCATTTACCCTCCTTTTTACAAAACAACATTAATTGCAAAATGGTGTTATATTGCAATGTCCCATTTTCTGGCCATTTCTCCCCACTGTCCAACCTTGGACATACATTGGCCACCAATGATTGCAATATTCAGTTAATTGCTTCCGAGTCAGAGGATCACCTCCCAGATTTTTCCAATGCCTCAAAATACATCCCAAAGGTGTTTTTTTTGTGGGATAGATCTTTTACTCGGAAATGTTCCCATCTTCCCAAGACTAGTGGGTGTGATTGTGCACTATCAATCACAGGCACTAGTCGGAGGGACCCCTACTCTCCTCGAGGGTCCCTCTGGATCTTCTAGCCCCCTGCTAGAAATCCCCCAACATCCTTACCTGGGCCCCTAGCCCAACCTTGCGAGGCTTTGGCCGCGTCTTATAGGCAGGCATTCCTTGTGAGGGTCTCGTACGCTCACCCTTTCCAGAGGTACCTTTCAGCCCTACTCTGCGTAGCTTTCGCCGCGCCTTACGAGCGAGCTAGTGGGACTCGAACCCACGTTACTTCAATCCTTTAAAGAATGCCTTATTACCTTTCCAGGGGACTTGCTCAGAATTCTTCGGTCCGGGGATCAGAGGTTCTCCCCGAGAATCCCTCGGTGCCAGCTGGAGGTCCCGTGATCCCACGGATCCGTTGAGATTCACAAGCAGGGTCCCATCTGGGTCGCCAAAACTGTCACCGAAATCGGGAATAAACCTCGTAACACCAATGTAGTGTTAAAAGGCAGGCATTCTTTATTCATGGCGCCGGGAACACGGGGGATAGCTCCTCCTAAATCGTGTTCCCTCGATCAGTTCAAAAATCAAACATTTATAGGCAAGATTAATACATATTCATCAAGTGTCCATACAATGATTGGTTAAGTATTCCTCGCCTACCATGTAAATGACCACGCATGCTCACTATGATTTCTTGGGATTTTACTTCCTTAATCTTTTGAGTCGGAGGGTTTCTTGAGTGGGTGGTCTCTGAGTCGGTGGTCGCGATCTCCCCCTGCCGGAATTACCTTTCCTACAAAGTTCACTTAAGCTTGGCAACACTCCACTCAATAGATCTTCACGGGCTGTCGGTCCAATATGCAATCACTCACCCCACAGTCCTTTGTTTTAAGACAAGACTATAGAATGAATAATTACCTACCCACCGGACCGTAGAACTGACCAAGGTGTTCCTTCTTTCTAGCTACTTGTTATTAGAACAAAACATAATACCATGATCACAATGTTACACTTAACTCCTTGATAATTAAATCAAGATGGGAAGGGTTAGGTGGGTTCTCGAGCAGCATTGCTGGTGCATAATGTTCTTATAGTTACAACTTGCTACAAATTCACAAACCTATTTTCTAACCCTATTTTATTTTAATTCTCTACCACCTTGGTTACAATATGGCATGGAATATGGTTAGTTTGGGTCAGCTGTCCCAGCTGTGTCCCCTCCCAGCCTCTTGCCCACCCCCAGCCTATTCACTAGAGGGGCAAAGTGGGAAAAAGAAAAGGCCTTGATACTGTGAGAGCACTGTTCAGCAATAGCTAAAACATTAGTGTGTTTTTTTGGTGGGTTGACCTTGGCTGGCAGCCAGATGCCCACCCAGCCACTCTCTCACTCTCCCTCCTAAACAGGACAGGAGGATAAAAGAGATGGAAAATGTCATGGGTCAAGATAAAGACAGGGAGATCACTTACCAGTTACCATTATGGGCACAAAAAGACTCGACTTGGGTAAAAATTGAATTTATTGCCAATTAAAATAGATTTGGGTAGTGAGAAATAAAGATAAAATTAAAACAACACCTTCTCCCCAACATTTATCCAAGGCTCAACTTCACTCCTTCATTCCTGACGACTCTACCTCCTCCCCCTCAGCACTGCAGGAGGGATGGGGAATGGGGGGTTGTGGTCAGTTCATAACAGTTCCTCTCTGCTCCTCCTTCTTCCTCACACTTTTTCTCTACTCCGGCATGGGTTCTCTCCATAGGCTGCAGTCCTTCAGGGAATATCCTCCTGCTCCACTGTGATCTCTCCACAGGCTGAAGGGGAATCTCTGCTCCAGTGCCTGGAGCACCTCCACCCCTCCTTCTTCTCTTACCTTGGTGTCTGCAAGATTGTTTCTCATACTTTTTTCCCCTCAGTTCTCTCTGCTGTGCAGCGTTTTGCCCTTTCTTAAATATGTTTCACAGAGGTGCCACCAGCTTCTCTGATGGGCTCAGCATTGTCTAATGGTGGGTCTGTTTTGGAGCTGGCTAGCACCAGCTGTGTCCAGCACAGGGCGGCTCCGGTCTCTTCTCACAGAGACCACCCTTGCAGCCCCCCCCCCACTGCCAAAACCCTGCCACATAAACCCAATAGAGTTTTCAACACTGTTTTAGTCACAAATCCAAAACACAGCACCATATGGGCTGCTATGAAGAAAATTAACTCCACCCGAACCAGACCCAGTACAACCTGCCATGGTTCTTCTCTTTAGTTTTTTTGTTTGTTTATTTCCAGGCCTTTTCCATCCTGGCATTGTCTCACGATGATTCAGTTTAAGCTTCTCATTCTCCTTCCTTCCAAATTTCCTCCTTGAATTGTATTTATAAAGTAAGCAGTCCTCAACATATAGCACTTGAAAGGTACAGAGCAGCTTCAGTTGTGCTGCAGACTTTGTATTTGGTCAATCAAGAGGCCTGTTTATCATTCCAATGAATACTAGCAGAATCCACAGGTAGTCACATTTCCAGTTAGTTGTGTTTCGTTTTTACTTACAGCGAGAAAGTGATGAAGATGATGACAACGATGACCGAAGTAGCGATAGGGAAGACAGACCTCTAGAAGAGCAAATAGAACGCTTGCAGGAGAGAGTAGAATCAGCCCAGAGTGAACAGAAGAATCTCTTCCTTGTTATATTCCAGGTAATGATGGGTGCTGTCTTTGAAGCATCATTTGTATCTTAATCATTTTCTTGGGGTGAGTACATGGGAAGGGGTAGATGAGCTTATTCTGGATAAGAATCAAAGAACTGCCTAACTCCCCTAAACAAGAATTGTTTCAGCATCAAGAGCCTGAGAAAACGAGTTCTTTTGATAGCATGCAATTTCCTAAACAAACAAAAGGTATTTTCAATAGAAGTAGTTACTCTACTTAGTGTCTTCTAAGTGGAATATTCATTCTGACATTGCTGTTCAAAGCTTCTGTCTGTCAAATGTCCCATGGATTATCTCATCTGAGGCTAGTAACCTATTTTCATCTGAAAAGATTTGCTGAACCAACATTCTATTTGTGTTCTTCTACAGCGTTTCATTATGTTGTTAACTGAACACTTAGTGCGCTGTGAAACTGGTGGGATTGACATATTTACACCTTGGTACAAAAGCTGTATAGAGAGGTTGCAGCAAATCTTCCTACAGGTAAGTTTCACTTATTGGTTTGGAAGGCTTTGGGCAGCTGCCGGAAAGAAAAGCTTACATGATTTGAGAGCTGAGCTTGGTCACTTATTTTTACCGGGTCCATTAGAACAGACATAGCTGGTATCACCAGTCTTTTTCAGGGACTAGTGTGAGTTTTGGCTGTGTCTGCCTCTGGTTTTGACCCCATCTTTGCTACAGACTTGCTAAATGACTGGAGGGTGAGCTCCTTGAATTGTTTCTTGCACTGTGAATATAGTACAAAACAATATTGAGATGTGGTTGTAAATGTAGCTGAGTTTTTCTTACCACATGTTATAGGGTAGAGTCTTGAGAGAACAAGTATACCAAAATAAGTGCTGAAGTGGATGAAAATTTATGTATCCGATTACAACGAATAGCTATTTTAAAATATACTTTGGAACTCTTGGCTCTATGTTAAATCTGGCAACAGATGTAAAAAGCCAGTTAAGTAACTGCCTGAAAGCAACAGCCAGAGTAATAGAAAATTATTTGTGTTTACATGAACATAAATTGTGTTAGAGGATGGGAAGCTGCAAGGGATTAATGGCATAATTCCCCCTATGGGTTAGTCTCTACCCTGATCATAAAAATTACTTAACGCTAAAGCAAAAGTCCTGAGTCCTAGCGTATCTGTGCAGTTGCCTCTACACGCTATTCAGAATCAGGATTAGAACTGAGTAGCTGCAGGGAACCCAGTACTTCTCAAAATGGGATTTCAATGTACGCTCCATTCTTGCAGTCGACAGTGATTAATGTGTTGTGGAAATTAGATGTGCTTGTTAGTTCTAGTAAAAACATTTGATCTGTGATTCAATATGTCTTGAACCTTCTGCCTGTTCTTGCGTATGAAGATTAATGAAAACAACAAAGGTTTATCTTTTTATCTGCAGCATCACCAGATAATTCAGCAGTACATGGTGACCCTGGAGAACCTCCTGTTTACAGCTGAACTGGACCATCACATACTGGCTGTATTTCAGCAATTTTGTGCTCTGCAGGCCTGAGGATTTTCTTGTGTTGTTTTATCTGCAAGACTTAAAACCATTTTTCTTTAATGAGAGAAGCTCACCATGGGGAAAGAGGAAACTCTTTAATTCAGAACAGCTTTCATGTGTTCCTATGTAAAGCAATACAGTACTCTAATAGTAACTGGTTTAGCATCATAAGTTTTATTAGCTATGACTGATAGAGGATTGGTGTGGGATAATGTATGTACTCTTTTAATTTGTCTTTTAATTTGGTTTGAATCTTTACTTTATGATAGTATTTTTGCTTCTTCCCTCTGTGATTTATATGAAAATAACAAATAGGTCAAAAAATTACAGAACTGGTTACCTCTGACTGTTAAAGTAAATAAATTGCAGAAATGTGAAACAGGATTTGTGGATGTGGCAGAAATGCACCTCTTCAGTGAGCAGTTTGATAAAATCTTGGTAGTATGGCACAAGAAAAATTACTTAACTCGGGGCATTTGAAACACTGAGCTTTCAAAATAGTCTAGAGCATGTGGGTTTGTCTATCAAACTGATTAGATTATCACAGTTTGAAAGAACATGGTTGACAAACAATTGAAATATGTTTTTTAAATGTATTGTCTGGTGTATTATTACAGTAGCTGCAAACAGCCAGTAGAGAAATTTCATGAACAATTTTTGAAGACTCTTGATTCTTTTCCTAGTGTGTCTGAAAAGACATGAATAGTCCCAACAGTGGTCCCAGCTGGTAAATAATTGAGACCAGTCAGAGGCAATCTGTCCTGAATGGGGCGGAGTTTCCACTTCAGTATTGCAAAGTACATAAACTTTGGACACCTTGTACACACGTTACGGAGGGTGTTTATCCTCTTATTTTATTTTAGCTTGTAACTCCTTGGGCAGCTGAGCTTGCACTGGATTGGACCTATGGGTCAGCAATGATGCTAAAACATTTTTTGATGTTGATTGCGGATAAACCAAGTGCCCATCTCCTGTGATTCAGTAACGCCTGCTCCATGTCAGTTGAATCTGCTTGCTTTTTAATCTCTAAAATGTGAAGGCAGTGTCTGGCTCCCACACTTTCAAAGAGCATTTTAGAGATGAATTAGGTGGGACTTTGCAAGAAACTTAAATTGGGCGCATGTACAACCTGGAAATGTAGTAGCCTTATCTTTTGTTTGATAAGTTTGAGTTATGCAAATACCATTACTTACATAAGCACTAAGGCAGTTGGTATCATGGCAAGCAATAAGAAAGGCAGGGTGGAGGCATTATCTTAGGTGCTCAGTTCTCTGCAGTAATTCTGGTGTATTTACAAGCTGTTTACAGTCTGTCAGATAAGTGTTCATACTCAGTGCTATTCAATACTTGAACTAGAAAAGGGTGAGCTTTGAAGGATTTTGTTATATAGTGGTTGGTTTTTCCCCTCAAGTAAGTACCAAGTAACGCATAATTACTTTCATTCCTACATTAATCAATTGGCCTGATACTCAAGTGTAGAAGGCAAAAATTAATTGTTTGAGCATAAATATAAAGCTTTTGTGTGGTCTGCAGCAACTGGGAACATCTTCAGAATCTTGAATCTGCTACTTTTTTCTTTACCTGTTCTGTGTGATTCGACTAATTCCTCTACTCTTCTGGAGTCAACCTTAATCTGTTTGTAAATTTGTTTTACACAAGATGTTTGTCAGTCATGCACAGGCACTTGCTTCAGTCAATGTCACAGATGCCCCCACTCTGACTGAGTGAACAGTACTTTGGTTCAGGCATCACCGACATGTAGGCCTGACTGAAATCAGCCCTGTTGTGCAAACCTTGAAAATTGTGTTAGGCCATATCTTTTCAGGAACTAAGGAATCTAGGCCACATGTTATCAGGAGCTAACAGTACCAGCTTGAGCTGGGACTAGACAAAACTACAACTGCTACAGCTGTGCCCCTGCACATACACCAAAGGGGGGGTTGACTACAAGTCTATCAACTTACGCTATAAATATCTGTAGCCCCCTCGAGCCCATTGAGCAGCAGCAGGCTACATGGCGATGATCTCCCTCTCGAGCAGGGACGCCTCTCAAGGTTACTCCTCGAGGCTGAGAGACCCCTTACCCGGCATCTGATATCTATAACGAGGTAAGCGACATTTTACATTAGGCTTAAAGGTATATTGTATGCTAGCGACATTTATATATCCAGCTATAGCTTAATTATTAGAAGTGTAGTAAGTAATAGTGTGTTTGATGGCTGTCTAATCACCGTCTAAATTATTGTTTAGATCGTAATTTAAATCATTGTCAGTTTAATTACCATTCAATTATTGCTTAATCACCATTTTATTACAATTTAATTTTCATTCAATCATCGATTAATTATCATTTGACCATTGTTTAATCATTAATAAAACCCTGTTAGTTAACCCCACAATGATGACTTCTCTCAATAATTCACCTGCGACAAAAATTGGCGTAGTCGACAGGATGGAGGATTCAATCACAGAATCACTAAGGTTGGAAAGGACCTTCAAGATCATCAAGTCCAACCAATCACTGACTATTTATGGAGGCACGGAGTTAACCCTTCACTGAAAGTTTCGGATGATTGGGCGCATGAAAAGCGGGATAATTGAAATAAGATAAAAGAACAGTTAAACCTTGTAAGAAGGAAACTGAGAGAGAAGAGAATAACAATATACAAGATGATGAAAAAGTATTTAGAAGTAACATGTCAGTATAAGAAATGTAAAGAAAAGGAAATGCGAATGTTAAAAGATGAGGTTGAACAAAGAAAGCGACAAGAAATGCTGTTATCGCTGCAAATAGAACAATTGCAGAAAAAACTGGGGGAGGAAAAAGAAAAATGCAGGAAAGTGGAGGATAAACTAGAACTCATGATAAATTGGGCCCCCAACCCCCCAGATCCTCTAAAAAATCATAAGCTAATCATTTCCCTGGAAGATTGGGATGGAGATATTTGGGAGGACCCCAACCAAAAACTTAGTGACGACATTGAATTAGATTAATCCGAATTTGAGGTAGCCCCTATTATTAAAACTGAGGTATCTGCCAGACCTCAAGGGGGCAACCAGATAAATACCATAAAGACGATTCCATGGGGCCCTCTTCAACCGGCCAATCTGCATGAAAAATATGGGTGGAAGCCTGGTGAAAACAAGACTGAATATCTGTGGCGTGTCTCCTTAACTGGAGGAGATCGTATTATGTTAGATCAAGGTGAAGCAGATGGCTTTTGGGGACCAGGAGTGTTCTTGAATGAGGGACCAGCCCCTAACACTGAACCACGCTCTATTACGTGCCGAGTAGCATATTGGGCAGGGGGCATAGACCCTCGGGATAGAGGGGAGCCTACTGCTATACCAATAAGATCATTAAGCGTACTTTCTACTGATGTTACAAAACCAGCCTGCCTTCAGGCTATGAACGACAGGGGTGCACATGGTGATCACCTTATCTCTGCCCCTGTCATGAGACCACTGATAAGGGGAGCCCCTGCTGTTTTAAAATCATACCTCATTGCAAAAAGGGATGAAATAAGACAGAACATAGAACATAATGCTCAGGAGGGTCAGAATGGCCAATCCCGCCTCCAACCCATCCCAACCTGGGCAGACTTGATGCATAACATCGTAAATCATAGTCGAGAAATGGGGTGGGACAAACTGACACCAGCAGGGTGATCCCGAGCTGATGCAGACAGCAGACAGATCTGTCAAGTAAGACAGACTCCCCAGAAGCCCTTGACACTTTTCCCGATCTCATAAACCCCCTGATGGAAGCTTATCAATGGGATAACCCAGACAGCCCTCACATTTATGTTCCAATCGGCCCCCAAAGAAAACTAATAAATTTTTTAATTGACAAAGGAGCTCAAATTTCAATAATTTAAAATTTGGATGCCTAAAGAATTAATGTTAAACTCGGCTGACAAAGGGTTAAAAGAACTGGATTTACCGGCAAAAGTGAAATATGCCCCATAGCTAAAGTAAACTTGTTATTGCCAGGGGAGACGAGGATATCAAGGCACCAATTGACAGTAGTTTCGGTGAAGGAAAATGTTTTGGGCTTTGATGTATTACAAGGACGAGTTTAGAAATTGCTGGACAGTAACGTTTGGTCTTTTGGCCACCCTTGGTTAGCTGAGAGAAAATTAGCAGCTACCCCTGGGCATCAGTTAACTGGTGTAGTTCGCTTGCTGTGAGCTGCACCCACACCGCCTGACTCAAAAATAACTAATGTCCCTCAGTATCCTATCTCTGTCACTGACCAGGTGGGTATTGTGGAAGTTATAGCTGGATGACTTAGAAAAAAGACACATTATCTCCCGAACACACTCCCCTTACAACTCTCCGGTGTGGCTAGTTAAAAACCCAGACGGGAGATGGCGCCTAATCATAGACTATAGAATGTTAAATGCAAACACCGCTCCTCTTACTGCTGTCGTCCCCTTCAAGCTGCCACTCACCCCTGGATGGCGGTACTGGATGTAAAAGATATATTCTTTATGGTGCCGCTGCAGGAGGAGGATAAAAGAAAATTTGCTTTTGCCTGGGATGGGATGCAATTTACTTTTAACAGATTTCCTCAAGGCTATAAGCATTCACTCGCTATAGCTCAGTGGAGCTAAACATCACATTAGTGCTAGATGGATATATCCTAGCTATTAACTAAAAGAGGTAACCAGTCCGGAGTCACCCTGTCGAGACTTGTGTTGTTTTCTCTCTTTCCAGGAATGGTACGGGGAATGATATTGGAATGCCTCCCTTGGAGATTGGATTGATCATCGGAAGAATATTCATCCTTCTTGCAGGAGCAACCATTGCCAACATAAACCAGATCTGGTTTATACCTTGACGAGCCCAATGAACAGGGTGGAGGCCCTCACTTCTTTTATTTGTGTTAATCAATATGCTAACTGTAGTACATTCTGCACCTGTGGTGGGTTGACCTTGGCTGGATGCCAGGTGCCCACCAAGCTCTTCTATCACTCCCCTCCTCAGCAGGACGGGGAGCAAGAAAATAAGATGGAAAAAAAAACTTGTGGGTCAAGATAAAGGCAGTTTAATAAAGCAAAAGCAAAGGCCACGTATGGAAGCAAAGGAAAACAAAAGATCTATTTTCTACTTTGCATCAGCAGGCCTGCATCAGAAATAGTGTGACCAGCAGGAGAAGGGAAGTGATCGTGCCCCTGTGCTTGGCACTGGTGAGGCCGCACCTCGAATCCTGTGTTCAGTTTTGGGCCCCTCACTACAAGAAGGACGTTGAGGTGCTGCAGTGTGTCCAGAGAAGGGCAACGAAGCTGGTGAGGGGCCTGGAGCACAAGTCTTATGAGGAGCGGCTGAGGGAACTGGGGTTGTTCAGCCTGGAGAAGAGGCTGAGGGGAGACTGTCACTCTCTACAACTACCTGAAAGGGGGTTGTGGTGAGGTGGGTGATGGTCTCTTCCCCCAAGTAACTAGCAACAGAACGAGTGGAAATGGCCTCAGGCTGCACCAGGGGAGTTTTAGACTAGATATTAGGAAAAACTTCTTTACTGAGAGAGTGGTCAAGCATTGGAACAGGCTGCCCAGGGAGGTGGTGGAGTCACCATCAGTGGAAGTATTCAAAAAACATGTAGACGTGGCACTTTAGGACATGGTTTAGTGGGCATGGTGGTGTTGGGTTGATGGTTGGACTTGATGATCTTGAAGGTCCTTTCCAACCTTCTGTGATTCTGTGATTCTGTGATGTCCGTCCACTTCCCAGGAAGTAGGGCTTCAGTACGCGTAGCGGTTGCCACAGTATTGACTTGTAACAATATGATTGGTGCTGCTGCAAGTGTATATAAGGAATCGGCTGGTGTCACATCTTTGCAGACTCCTTGTAGAACCACTTATGGCATTAGGGCTCTATCCAATGCATTGTTCATTAAATTGCTTTATACTTAAGTACAAACTTGTGTTTCATTTGCCTCAAGGGATACAATAAATATTCCCCAGCACATGGGTTCCTCCACCAGCTACAATCCCTTCAGAGTTATACCTCCTCCTCTCTGTTCCTGCCTGGGCAGCTCTTTTCCTTTGCTGTTTTTCCTGCTATACTGCCCTACCTGCCCTGGCACCTCACTTGTGTCTCCTGTCTAGCAGCTACCACCCTTTCTTAGATATGTTTTTGCAGAGGCGCCATAAACTCATCTGATTGGTTCTGTTTCGGCGAACAGTGGGCCTGTTTTGTCCATTGCCAAGCCATCTGGAACTGGCTGTGACTGACACAGGACAGTCCATGATCTCCTCCTACATAGATCACCCCTGCAGCCACACAAACACCCCCAAAACTGCCTGCCAATTATGCCCAATACACATATGAAAGGCCCTTTTGTCTGTTTTCCCCTGTTTAAAAAATTATTCAAGTGTATTTAAGTGGGTTGTTTGGAGGTACAAGGAGAAAGTGTCTAAAGGAATTTTGCAAAATACTTTACTGCAAGCCAGGCACACCTGAAGTCTCTGAAGTAAACATGGCAAAAGAAACCCAACATACCATTCTAGTATAGTAAAGGCTCTCATTTCTTCCATTAAGCTCTCATCACCTTCATGAATTCATTAAAAATATTTCTAACTTTTAAAGAATAATCCAAATACTTAAAATATGGAGAGCTCATATTTTGACTATGATGCAACTATTTCCATTTACCTCAACCCTTCCATGTAACACAGTGGTCAGAGGCAGGAATGGGAACCATCCATTTCAACATTCAGCTCTTAATTTTGCGTTGTATCTCATCTGCACTGTAAGTCTCTGAGTCCCTGCAGCCTTCCGACCAGAATTATTTTCCACTGACCAAGAGGAACTACTTCTCATTCACTTCTGAGTATTCATTCCAAATGGTTCAAAGCCCTTTGTGAATTTTAGGCCAAATCTTGTGAGTTCCTACCCCAGCAGTACCAGTGAAATATCAGTAGGTTCTCAACCAAGCATAGACAAGAGGGTGAGATAAACACATTAACAGTATCTTCCACACAGGCAGCAAATAAATTATACTTTAACAAAATTTTAATTACATCACAGGTTGTATTGGGTTTGCGTGGACAGGTTTAGGTAGCAGGGGGGCTACAGGGGTGGCTTCTGTGAGAAGCTGCTAGAAGCTTCCCCTATGTCCGATAGAGCCAGTGCCAGCTGGCTCCAAGATGGAACCACCGCTGGCCAAGGCCAAGCCAATCAGCAACAGTGGTAGCGCTTCTGGGATAACATATTTAAGAAGGGGAAAAGGAAAAACTGCGCAATTGCAGCTGGAGAGAGGAGTGAGAATATGTGAGTGCAACAACTCTGCAGACACTATGGTCAGTGAAGAAGGAGGGGAGGACGTGCTCCAAGCACCGGAGCAGAGATTCCCCTGCAGCCCGTGGTAAAGACCATGGTGAGGCAGGCTGTCCCCCTGCAGCCCATGGAGGTTAACGGTGGAGCAGATATCCACCTGCAGCCTGTGGAGGAACCCATGCCAGAGCAGGTGGATGTGACCAAAGGAGGCTGTGACCCCGTGGGAAGCCCGCACTGGAGCAGATTTCTGGCAGGACCTGTGGACCCATGGAGAGAGGAGCCCACGCTGGAGCAGGTTTGCTGGCAGGACTTGTGACCCCATGGGGGACCCATGCTGGAGCAGTCTGTTCCTGAAGGACTGCACCCCACAGGAGGGAACCACGCTGGAGCAGTTCGTGAAGAATTGCAGTCCGTGAGAAGGACTCATGTCGGAGAAGTTTACGGAGAACTGTCTCCTGTGGGAGGCACCCCACGCTGGAGCAGGGGAGGAGTGTGAGTCCTTCCCTTGAGGAAGAAGGAGCGTCAGAAAGCAACGTGTGATGAACTGACCGCAACCCCCATTCCCTGTCCCCCTGCACCACTCGGGGGGAGGAGGGAGAGAAATCAGAAGCAAAGTTGAGCCCGGGAAGAAAAGAGGGGTGGGGGGAAGGTGTTTTTTAAGATTTGGTCTTATTTCTCATTATCCTACTCTGATTTTGATTGTCAATAAATTAAACTAACTTCCCCAAATTGAGTCTGTATTGCCCGTGATGATAACCACTGACTGATCTCTCCCTGTCCTTATCTCAACCCATAAGCTTCTCACTATATTTTCTCTCCCCTTGTCCAGCTGCGGAAGGCAGTCATAGAGGGGCTTTAGTGGGCACCTGGCGTCCAACCAGGGTCAACCCGCCACAGAGGTCAAGGGTACCTATGTGGTTGTCCTGGTTTCAGGACAGTGGTTTAAACCCAGCCAGCAACTAAGCACCATGCAGCCGCTCGCTCACTCCCCCCACGGTGGGACGGGGGAGAGAATTGGAAGGGTAAAACTGAGAAAACGCATGGGTTGAGATAAAGACAGTTTAATAGGGAAAGCAAAAGCCACGCACGCAAGCAGGGCAAAACAAGGAATCCATTCACTACTTCCCATCGGCAGGCAGGTGTTCATCCATCTCCAGGAAAGCAGGGCTCCATCACACATGACGGTTACTTGGTGTCCTGGTTTCAGCCAGGATAGAGCTGGTTTTCTTCACAGAAGCTAGTGTGAGACTGTGTTTTGGATTTGGGATGAGGAACTGTTGATAACGTGCTGATGTTTTGGGTTGTTGCTAAGCAGTCAAGGACAGCCCAGCTTCTTGTGCTGGCCTGTTAGCAAGGAGGCTGGGGGTGCACGGGGAGCTGGGAGGGGACACAGCCGGGACAGCTGACCTGGACTGGCCAAAGAGATATTCCCTACCATATGACGTCATGCCCAATACATAAAATGGAGTTGGCCGGGGGGCGGAAATCGCTGCTCGGGGACAGGCTGTCGATCGCCAGGTGGTGAGCAATTGCTGTATTGGGCATCACTTGTTCTTGTACATTCCTTTGTTGGTATTATCATTGTTGTTTCCTTCTCTCTTTCTGTCCTATTAAACCGTGTTTATCTCAACCCACGAGGTTTTTTTCCTAATTCTCTCCCCCGTCCCACTGTGGGAGGGGGAGTGAGTGAGCGGCTGCGTGGTGCTTTGTTGCCGGCTGGGGCTAAACCATGACACTTGGGAAGACAAACATTCATCACTCTGAACATCCCCCCTGTTGGGATCACCCTGCAAGGGCTCAACCTTAAGGAGAAGGAGCTGTGGCATTGAGAAGCTGGGAAACAGCTGGATATCTGCACGGCTCGGCCTTGAGGAGAAGGAGCTGTGGTAAACAACTAAGAAGAAGCAAAGGAGTACAGGAACATCTGCAAGCAGCGAATCCTGACTGTGTGAGAGGCGCGTGGACAGCGCGTGATATTTTGTATATAGCCAATTGCAATAATGTGTGTAACAAACTGTAACCAATCATGAGTGTGTGTGCAGTGACTAAGCGAAAATTATGATATATATTGGAGTCAGGCAAGACAATAAACGGCTTCGCAATATAACTCTCATAGAGTTGTGAAGTCCATCCTTCTCCCGCACCCTCCACCCCTTCCTTCTTCTTCCCCCTGTTGAAGGCATGCAAGGAATTAAGATGGGGGTATTGTTTAGTCTCTGTGAGCAGTTAACAAGGTGCAACCTTGAGGGAAGGGACAAGATAATCACAAAAGAAACACAGCTACTCAACCTTGAGTGAACTAACCATATTCACATCTAATTAACATATAATATGCATAATAGAAACCTGCCCCTGGGCAGGGAAAGTCCCCTCCTCACAAAAGCCCCCTCCTCACAAAAGCCCCTTCCTCACTGAGCATGCCTAGGAAAAAAGAAGGATGCTGTGACTTTAAGTGGAGACGAGGCTTGCAAGAACCAATGGGAACAAGGGTAACGGAGCCAACTTTTAAAAAATACTGATAACTGTTGCTCGAAGCATATAAATTTTTTCTGTGTGTTAACTGAGACGTGCTAGCTTTGTGGGCCTACCACCTAGCACCCAATTCTGCGCAGATTTGGAATAAAAGCAAATACCTCGGCTCTGTGTGTTTTTTGGCTCTCTGCACACCGGGTGGAAGAACCCATATTTGGGACAACAGAAGTAGTTTTGAAATTTTCTTTTTCTAGACTCCAAATTTTGATTGAATAGCTATATACTAAGCTATATTTAGGGAGTTTGCACACTCGCAAGTTCAGCAGCTACAGATTTAAACGTCCAAGTCATCCAGGAAACATTTGACAAATAAATGTTTTGCAAGATCTTTATATAGACATTTGCCTGAACAATTTAACTAATATCACATACATACTTCAGAGCATTAGATCGTGTGCTGTTGCTACCTCTTGCATGACAAAAATCTTACTCCCCTGAAAAACATGTAGACTCTAATTTATAAATAAGAACCACCTCCTAAGAACTGTTCTTCATTCCTTAAATCTATTTTTCTTTAAGCATGTGGTCAAAAGAAAAGCTAGCTCTAACTGTTGGAATTCTATCTTTTGTAGAAAGTACTGTTTTGCATGTGGAAGTCTCTGAAGCACAATATAGACTAGTTTTGTGTAACCAAGACAGCTATCGCATCTACTGTATAGATACTTATTAAAACAAGACTACAATGGCATTTTCAATTAGTTTAATACATATAAATATATAAAAAAATCTCTAGGAAAAAACCTAACTCATTTCCCTTAGCTTAAACCTGAATTTGAACAAGAAACAAGAGTCCAAGAACAAGGCCAGTCCCTGCCTTATTAGGGATTTTTAAATTCAGAGTACACCTGTGACTGATTTAAATTACTATACTACTACACTGCATACTGGGATTTCTTCTAAACTGCCATCTTGTACTTGAAGCTGAAATCTCACTTTCCACTGTCAAAAAAATAAAAGCTTCTAGCTGTTAAAATTATGAAGTAAATGTCAAAAGTGTAGAGGCTAAGGAGTATCAGGGAGTGTGAGAGGGAGATAGATTGGTGGAGCCACACCCTGCCATCCCTGAGGCAAAGGCAGCAGATGGAGGCTCTGCAAGCAGCAGAGGATCCCCTACCCTCTTGCCACCAGGCAGAAGGAGGGGTCCTAAGAGACGAGGGGGAATGGAAATGGATCCCTGCTCGAGGCGGCAGGCGAGTCCTCTCCTGGCATCCCTCACGGTCCCAGCTGCCCTTACACAACAGGTATGGGACTCTGGAACTTGAGGGCCAGGCAGTTGAGGATGTAGATGAAGGTCCAGGGGGTTGCCTAGGGTGAGTCAGTCAGCCCCACGCATTACAACTACCTCTGTTAAGAAAAAAGGAGGGTAATTGTTGTAGGCGATACCCTTCTGAAGGGAACAGAGGGCCCAATACGCTGACCAGACCCAACCCACAGGGAAGTCTGCTGCCTCCCTGGGGCCCGGGTGAGAGATGTTACTAGGAAACTCCCTGGTCTTGTATGGCCCGCTGATTATTACCCACTGTTGGTTAATGAGTTTGGCAGTGATGAGGTTGCGCTAAGAAGTCTAAAAGCGATTAAAAGGGTCTTCCGAGTGCTGGGGTGACTGGTTGAAGGATCAGGAAGGAGCACAGGTAGTGTTTTCGTCAATCACTTCAGTGGCAGGGAAGAACGCTGAAAGGAATAGGAAAGCACACCTGGTTAACATGTGTCTCAGAGGCTGGTGCCATCAGCAAAATTTTGTGGTTTTTGACCATGGGGCAGTTTACACGGCACCAGGCCTGCTGGCAGCAGATGGAATTCAACTGTCTCCAAGGGGGAAAAGGATTCTCGCTTATGAGTTGGCAGGACTCATCGAGAGGGCTTTAAACTAGGTTCGAAGGGGGAAGGGGATAAAACCAGGCTCACTAGAGATGAGCCTAGGGGTGGCATGCTGATGCTTGGGGCGAAATCGATAGCCCAGCTCAAGTGCATCTACACCAATGCACGCAGCATGGGCAGCAAACAGGAGCTGGAAGCCATTGTGCAGCGGGACAGCTATGACCTAGTTGCCATCACAGAAACATGGTGGCATGACTCACATGACTGGAGTGCTGCAATGGATGGCTATAAGCTCTTCCAAAGGGATAGGCAAGGAAGGAGAGGCAGTGGGGTGGCTCTGTATGTTAGGGAATGTTTTCATTGTATAGAAATCAACGACTGTGATGACAAAGTCGATTGCTTATGGGTAAGGATGAGGGGGAAGGCCAACAAGGCAGATATCCTGCTGGGAGTCTGTTATAGACCACCCAACCAGAATGGAGAGGCAGATGAAGCATTCTACAAGCGACTGGCAGAAGTCTTACAGTCACTGGGCCTTGTTCTTGTGGGGGACTTCAACCTACCGGACATCTGCTGGAAGTATAACACGGCAGAGAGGAAACAGTCTAGGAGGTTCCTGGAGTGTGTGGAAGATAGATAACTTCCTGACACAGCCGGTAAGTGACCCTACCAGGGGAGGTGCCCCACTTGACCTGCTGTTTACAAACAGAGAAGGGCTGGTGGGAGATGTGGTGGTCGGAGGCCATCTTGGGCCTAGTGACCATGAAATGATAGAATTCTTGATTCTTGGTGAAGTAAGGAGGGGGGTCAGCAAAACCACTACCACGGACTTCCGGAGGGCAGACTTTGGCCTGTTCAGGACAGTGGTTGAGAGAGTCCCTTGGGAGACAGTCCTGAAGGGCAAAAGGGTCCAAGACGGCTGGATGTTCTTCAAGAAGGAAATCTTAAAGGCGCAGGAGCAGGCCGTCCCCATGTGCCGTAAGACGATCTGGCAGGGAAGACGACTGGCCTGGCTGAACAGGGAGATTTTGCTGGGACTCAGGGAGAAAAGGAGAGTTTATCACCTTTGGAAGAAGGGGCGGGCAACTCAAGAAGAGCATGAGGATCTCGTTAGGTCAAGTGGAGACAAAATTAGAAAGGCAAAAGCCCAGCTAGAGCTCAATCTGGCCACGGTCGTAAGGGATAACAAAATATGTTTTTACAAATATATTAACAACAAAAAGAGAGGCAAGGAGAATCTCCATCCCTTATTGGATGTGGGGGGGAACATTGTCTCCAAGGACAAGGACAAGGCTGAGGTACTTAATGCCTTCTTTGCCTCAGTCTTTAACAGCCAGACCAGATATCCGCAGGGTATTCAGCCCCCTGAGCTGGAAGAGGGGGATGGAGAGCAGAATAAACTCCCCATAATCCAGGAGGAAGCAGTTAACAACCTGCTAGGCCACCAGGATACCCACAAGTCTATGGGGCCTGATGGGATCCACCTAAGAGTACTGAGGGAGCTGGTGGAAGAGCTTGCCAAGCCCCTCTCCATCATTTATCAGCAGTCGAGGTTAACAGGGGAGGTCCCAGAAGACTGGAGGCTTGCCAATGTGACGCCCAGCTACAAGAAGGGCCCAAAGGAGGATCCTGGGAACTACAGGCCTGTCAGCCTGACGTCTGTACCGGGGAAGATAATGGAGGGGTTCATCTTGAGGGCGCTCACAGGGCATGTGCAGAACAACCAAGGGATCAGGCCCAGCTAGCATGGGTTCATGAAAGGCAGGTCCTGCTTGACCAACCTGATCTCCTTCTATGACCAGGTGACCCACCTAGTGGATGAGGGAAAGGCTGTGGATGTTGTCTACCTGGACTTTAGTAAAGCCTTTGACAGCGTCTCCCACAGCATTCTCCTGGAGAAACTGGCGGCTCGTGGCTTTGACAGGTATATTCACTGGGTAAAAAACTGTCTGGACAGCTGAGCCCAGAGAGTTGTGGTGAACAGAGTTAAATCCAGTTGGCAGCCCAGGGCTCGGTTCTGGGGCCGGTCTTGTTGAATATCTTTATCGATGATCTGGATGAGGGAATTGAGTGCTCCCTCAGTAAGTTTGCAGATGACACCAAGTTGGGCGGGAGTGTAGATGTGTTTGAGGGTAGGAAGACTCTGCAGAGGGATCTGGACAGGCTGGATCGATGGGCAGAGGTCAGCTGTATGAGGTTTAATAAGGCCAAGTGCCGGGTCTTGCACTTGGGTCACAACAACCGCATGCAATGCTACAGGCTTGGGGAGGAGTGGCTGGAGAGCTGCCCGGCAGAAAAGGACCTGGGGGTGCTGGTTGACAGCCAGCTGAACATGAGCCGGCAGTGTGCCCAGGTGGCCAAGAAGGCCAACAGCATCCTGGCCTGTATCAGGAATAGTGTGGCCAGCAGGAGTAGGGAAGTGATCGTGCCCCTGTACTCGGCCCTGGTGAGGCTGCAACTTGAATACTGTGTTCCGTTTTGGGCCCCTCACTACAAGAAGGACGTTGAGGTGTTTGAGCATGTCCAGAGAAGGGCAACGAACCTGGTGAGGGGTCTGGAGAACAAGTCTTATGAGGTGTGGCTGAGGGAACTGGGGCTGTTTAGTCTAGAGAAGAGGAGGCTGAGGGGAGGCCTTATTGCTCTCTACAACTACCTGAAAGGGGGTTGTGGCGACGAGGGTGTTGGTCTCTTCTCCCAAGTGACTAGCAATAGGACGAGAGGAAATGGCCTCAAGTTGCTGCAGGGGAGTTTTAGACTAGATATTAGGAAAAATTTCTATACTGAGAGAGTGGTCAAGCATTGGAACAGGCTGCCCAGGGTGGTGGTGGAGTCACCATCACTGGAGGTGTTCAAAAAATGTATCGATGTGGCACTGCAGGACATGTTTTAGTGGGCATGGTGGTGTTGGGTTAACGGTTGGACTTGATGATCTTAAAGGTCTTTTCCAACCTTAATGATTCTGTGATTCTGTGAAAAGAATTCTATGTATTTTAGTTGAGGCAAAAGTATTTGCTTAACTCTCAAAAAAAGCCTAAAATAAACAAGAACTGCTTAATTCATCTTAATTTGTCTCTATTCATACTATTTCAATGACTACTTCACAGTAGTTCAGACATTAATCTCACTGATTGGCTATGTTATCCCTTGCTTTGTAAGCTATTGAACAATTCCAAATACTATAGCAAAAACTATGGCTTCTGAAGATCTCTTGAATTGACTGATGCAACACTTGAGAGTATACCGCTAGATAATCCTTCCCTTACTCCTAAATCAAGTAGTGATCCAGTAAAATATCTGAGATGCAGAGAACTAAGCAAGTTGCTGAATACTTTTCAATATCAATTATAAAGAACAAAGTTTAAAAAACCCAAATCCAACACCTAAGAAACAAACAAACAAAAAACCCAAACCCATCCAACATTCCTATTTTGGATGCATACACAATCCTTCCTTAGTAACAACCTTGTTATAGGAGTCGCTTCCTAGTTCAAATGGAATCCATCGTATAGCATTAGTAAAAATCCTTAAGCCACAAGCTGTTAACTTTCACCTAGATACTGATGAACTTATACTGAACTCTGACTTCGTTACATGAGGTAAGGCCCCGAAACCGGTGTAAATTAGAAAGATAAGATAGCCACATCCATCAGCAGAAGTTGCCTCCTCGAGAAAAGAAAAAGAACGGCCCGCCTGGAGACAGTGAAAGGATCCAATGAGGAACAAGGAGACCCCAGACCCAAATACTACTATTGGACTGAGCCGTCTCGTGAGGGGAGGGGAACGTAGATTGTAAGGGTATAATTGCCCAGAGATTCTTTTATTCAGGGTCCCTCTCCGGAGGCACCCAGCTTGAGCTGTTCTTCACCGCTGTACCACTTAATAAATTCCTCTGGGATATGTTGTGTCAGAGATTCTGCTTTGGGAAACCTAGGGTCAAGCCTGAGGGAAGAGGAAGCGCCCGAGAGTGAGTGAGTGTATGTGTATGTGTATGTGTATGTGAGAGGAGTTGAAAGGGCTACCCATCAGCTCACTGGAGTCTCCTGCTGCGAAGGGACTCCGGTCCTAGCAGTTAAAGTCTTGGGTGGTGGGTGTGTGTGTGACTCCTTGATTGATGTGTGAATGCTTGGGCAGTGGCTTCTCCCTTAACAGTTTGTCAACCCAGATGGGACCCTAGGCTATCACCTTCAGATCCTCTTGCCTCCAAACATCCAACTGCCAGCAGCGGGTGAATTCACCTGGGACCTTTGGAGCAGGAGGCTCTGAAAGGTGAGTGTTAAAAATTCCCTGAGCAGACTACAGACTAGGGGCTTAGGTAGTGCGTGGCCTGATCAGCATAAACCGCACGTAAATGAGATTCTGATACGAAGAAAAAGAAAATGGGAAATGTACTCAGCATAGAAAAGGGGATGCCCTTGGCCGAGGTCTTACAGAATTGGGAGAAAATTTATGGTACAGCGGAATTATCTAAAAAGCGCACAGTTAAATTATGCCAAGATGAATGGCCATTTATTACAAGAATGGCAGGAGGGAGCCCTCTAGAGTTATGGCCAACCTGGGGAACCTTCAATCCACATAAATTAATTCAAAAAACATGTAGACGTGGCACTTCAGGACATGGTTTAGTGGGCATGGTGGTTTTGGGTTGACGGTTGGACTTGATCTTAAAGATCTTTTCCAACCTTAATGATTCTATGATAAACTGGTGCTTCCATTAAAAGGTATGATCCCTCTCAGTTCTGGCACTGCCCATTCCTACTTTCTCCTTTGTCTAGAACAAGAGTTCATCCAGCTCATCATGAACTACATGAATGAACTAATGCAGTTAGCAACATCAGCTATAGCATACCACTTGGCTGCCTTTGACTCCAGTTCATATTGGAGTTCTAGCATGTCTGATACGTCAGCACTCAACAGCACTGTGACTTCATACTGGCCATATGGGACTGTTAAAGGGTGAGCGAGTCTTGCTGATCATTCCTTGGCTCTCGAGTAGACAAACCAGCTCATGGATGGGAACCAGGGAGTCTCGGTTGGTGTGATATTACCACCAGCACACCATCATGGTTAGCAATCGGCCAGCACCTGCTGTTCTTTGACACACAGCAACTTCACAAAAGAAGGATCCTCTGAGAGGCTGGGCAAGGTAGACAGCTGTTCAGTATTCTCTGTATCCACAGTGGCTACACCAAATGCTCACCACTACCATTCTGGGTCCTTGAAGTACCCTCTCCTGAGGTAGTCTATGCCAAGGATACACAGGGCCAGGTAGGTTAGCAGATCCTCTAGTGTTAACCAGCCAAGGGGCTTCTGCTAAATTTGCATCCCGATGCTTGAATGACCCAGCGCCAGGGATTCTCAGTGTAGTCTTTAACAGTCCATTGTATCCTCAGTCTTCCCTGAGGCTGGTGCATGATAGGGGATGTGATACACCTGGTCAATGCCATGCTCCTTGGCCCAGGTGTCTATGAGGTTGTTTCAGAAATGAGTCCCATTGTCCGACTCAATTCTTTCTGGGGTGCTGCATTGCCATAAGACTTGCTTTTCAAGGCCAACGATAGTATTTTGGGCAGTGATATGGGTCACGGGGTATGTTTCTGTGCAGGTACACTTGCCCTAGGCTAAGCAATGGCTGTTGCCACCCAGAAAATAGGGTCTCCAACCAATGAGAACTAACATGACCGTATATGACCACAGGTCAGATTTGACTAGGGTATAAATGTAGCCCTGCTGGAGGGGGAGGAACCTATTCAGTCAGTCCTCCTCAGAGCAGCAGGTCTGCAGTCAGGGACTCTCCCCTTGGGTCGGGATGCCGCCCAAGGTAACTCCTCAAGGTTGAGAGCCCTCACCTTGTTAGGTGAGTGATCGTGCATTTTGGATCACCATCCAAAAACTCAAGAATTCTTAAGTCGGTTGTGTAGGAGTAGTTCCTGCCTGGCATCTTGAACCTGTGATTAACTAATGTTTGTCAGAGTGTTGAATTGTGGTTACTTGAAATAAATCCCATTGAAACATAACATCTGATTGATTTGTATTGATGAGCCTCTGCAACATTAAAGTGGCATAGTTGGCAGAATGTCAGTAGAGGTATTATTATGGAGGCACAGCTGCACCCCTTCTCCCCCAGGGATAAAATGGGCAAAAGAGAAATGGTTTGACCCGGTAGCAGTCATAGTGATACCAAAAAAGTCGGCAAGAAAACCTTCTAACACTTAGTTTGAAGTTTTAGAAGGCAGACATTCTTTATTGCAATACTGGAGACACAGGGGATAACTCCACCCAGTGTGTCTGTCTTGAGTTTCATAAGCACTTCTTTTATTGTAACAAGCTATACGTATTCATTACATTTTCTGAGAAATCTCCGCCTCCCTGCCTATCTATCTACTACATTTACATAATGCTGGCGTTGCAAAACTATACTACGCATGCACGGGGGTCTCGGGTGGTCGTCGGTGGTCGTTTGGGGAGTTAGCCCCCTACTCCTTTTTCCCTTTTATAGTCACAGGTCTCCTGAGGATAGTTTCTTCTCCTTGGATGTTTGTCCCTTCTGCTGTTCAGCCAAGCGGTTCTTTCTTAGCATCCTTCTTTGAGCACTCCTGCTAGGATGTTTCTATTCTCAAGGTTAAGATACCTTCTCTGTTCTCTTTAATCTCTCAGTCCTTGCTCTTAACTCTTCTTCATTTTGACTTCATGAGACCTCTTGGCTCTACATGCACGCATTTCCTTGTGATTAACTATTTACACGTAGCTGAAATGTTAGCCTTGAGGCAAATATAGCCTAAGGACTATGAGAGTAGGCCATTAAACATAATCACACAGTTATTAGGCTAAAGAAATCTTTAAAAGTTAAACTAATCATGCAGTCAATAACCTTCCAGAAAGTACATAAGTGTATCAATAGAGAGAATAGAGCAATTCCGCAGAAGTAGCTGGGACGGTAGAGGTAAAGGAACTATGTGTGCCATCCTGGGTGCATGCCTAATTCAGGCAGAAGATTATTATGATTCTTCTGGAAGATTAGAAAAGGGTAACTTAAAGAAACAATTAGAAATGGACTGTCTAAAGGAGGAATTGCAGAGAGAAAGAGAGCGGATGTGTCTGTTAGAGCAAAAAATCGAAATTTTGCTAGCACAAGCAAAACCCCCCCCAGTATTGTCCAAATCCAACAGTTAATCGTGGGCACAGACCCTGAGGATTGAAATGGGGACATCTGGGGAGAACCTGATGAGAATAGCTCCGAAGGAGAGGAACTGGGGGAAAGAGACGTGTGACCCCTCATTAAGACAGAAAGGTCAACGGGTCCCCAAGGTGGTAACCCCCAAACCACTGTCCGTACAATCCCATGGACAGGACCTGAACTCAGTGAGCTGCAAGCCAAGATTTCACTCAGACCAGGAGAAACAGAAACGGAATATCTGTGTAGAGTCTCCCTAAGGGGGTGGGTGTCGAATACTGTTAAGCGATAATGAGGCAGGGGGATTTGGGGGCCTAGGGGTGTTTCTGAGCAACAGGCTGGTGGGCAACCAGTCAATAACATCCCAAGTAGCCTACTGGGCTGGGGGCGCAGACCCCAAGGAGAGAGGAGAGACAGTTACTATCAAGGTTAGGGGATTGTTGGAGCTAGCAGGAGTACAAAAGGTTGCTTGTGTCCAGGCAATGAATCAAAGGGAACAGCAAGGGATACCAATGGTCACACTGATGGACCTCAGACCTCTTATCAGAGGGTTGCCAGATGCCTTAAAGATATATGTTCGATCTCTAAGGGAAAGTATTCAAAGGGCCATAGAGTGTAACCAGCAGAACCTGCAGAACCCGCAGAACCCGCAGAACTCGCCTGTGCGTGTACTAACCTGGGTGGAGATGCTGCACAACATAGTCATGTTGTGATGGGATGGACTGATCTGGGCGGTGGTGCAAATGGGAGTAGGAGGGTCTGACAAGCCAGTCAAAATCCTCACCCCAGACGGCCCCCCCAATGAGAGTCTCAACCCTCCTGCAGTAAATCAAATCGAACCTATGACCTAGGGAGGAATGACCTTTGGCAAAAAGTGTTATCATTAGGAATATCCCGAGCGATATTACATGGGCAAGCCACGGATCATATTTGGAAATTGGTGGAACTGCTGGAAGGGAAGATTAGGGGCCAGGAAGATACAAAAGCAACTGCCTCTCCTCTTAACGTCACCACCAACCTGCAAGAGGAAATTAATAGGCAAAGAAACCAGAGGCTGCAGTTTGGGGCTCAGGTGGCCCAATCCGCATGGTGACTTCCTGTCAATGGTCTGCTGATAAGGAACCTTACATACATATTCCTGTGGGTCCATGGCAGATAAATTTAGAATTTTTGACTGACACAGGGGCCCAGATTAGTGTTTTAAATGTGGCAGGCTGATGAGTTAGGAATTAAACCATCAAGGAAAAGTATAAATATAGTGGGAGTAAAAGGTGTGGCAATGTCCCTTAGCCCAAACCCAACTTTGGCTACCTGGGGAAAAGAGGATGACAGCCAGGAAATATATTAGGATTTGACATACTAGCAGGCAGACAATGGTATCTACCCAATAGCAGGATGTGGAGTTTTGGAAGCAGAGGAGCAGGTGCTGTCTATGTGAGGACTCTGCCCATTGCTCCCATGCAACCACAGTCTAAAGTAACCCATGTTTCTCAATATCCACTACCAACCGCTGCCAAACAGGGCATTTCTGAAGTGATTAATGACCTCGAGAAGAGACAGATTATGTCATACAATTCCCCAGTTTGGCCAATCCGTAAGCCTGATGGGCAATGGCGTTTGACAATTGACTATAGGGAATTAAATAGCAGTGCTCCACTCCTGACTGCTGCCATTCTGAGTATAACCTCCATAGTGACAGCAATGCAGGCTGCTGCCCACCCCTGGATGGCCACCCTAGATGTTAAGGATATGTTTTTTACGGTTCCCCTGAGCGAAGAGGACAAACTCCAGTTTGCCTTTACTTGGTAAGGGACGCAATACACCTTTAATCAACTCCCGTAAGGGTACAAACACTCCTCCACCGTTACCCACAATGCCTTAGCCAAGCTCCTTGATACTGTGGAGATGCCATCGGGCATCCATATCTACCAATATATAGATGATATCTTGGTTAGCGGAGATAACAAAGACCTGGTGGGGCAAGTATCTGGAGCCACCTGGGACCTGTTAACTAAGAATGGGCTAGATATTCCATCCTCCAAATGTCAGGGTCCCAGACAAGAAATTAAATTCCTCGGAGCCTGGTGGATAGCAGGAGCTGTTGCGGTACCTCACTATATCCTATCAGCCATTGAGAAGGACAAATTCCAGGTGACAAGGTAGAACTACAACAGTTGCTAGGTACATTGGGTTATTGGAGGAAGCATATACCAGGGTTTTCAGTGATTGTCCACCCTCTATATGACTTGCTTCGAAAGAACAGGGAATGGGATTGGACTCAGCACCATACGGAAGCCCTTAACATACTGAAGAATGAACTCGAGGCCTATCAGAGACTAGGCCCACTACATCCACAGGCTCTGTTAAGGGTGGAATGGGGATTTGCCGCCCATGCTTTGTACTGTGGTGTGTTTCAAAAGGCACCGCAGGGACCAGCTAGGCCTTTATTATTTGACATACTAGCAGACAGACAATGGTATCTACCTGTCCTGGAAGTTGGGAGGGGACACAACCAGGACAGCTGACCCAGACTGGCCAAAGAGATATTCCCTACCATACAATGTCATGCCCAATACATAAACTGGAGTTAGCCGGGGGGGTGGAAATCGCTGCTGAGGGACGGGCTGTCGATCACTGGGTGGTGAGCAATTGCTGTATTGGGCATCACTTGTTCTTGTACATTCCTTTGTCGGTATTATCATTGTTGTTTCCTTCTCTCTTTCTGTCCTATTAAACTGTGTTTATTTCAACCCACAAGTTTTTTTCCCAATTCTCTCCCCCGTCCCACTGTGGGAGGGGGGAGTGAGTGAGCGGCTGTGTGGTGCTTATTTGCCGGTTGGGGCTAAACCACGACACTACCCAATAGCAGAATGTGGAGTTTTGGAAGCAGAGGGGCAGGTGCTGTCTGTGTCAGGACTCTGCAGGCTGCTACGCATTACCACAATCTAAAGTAACCCTACAAAGGTGCGACAGAAAGGATATGTCAGTGGGAATCTACTAACTGGGAAGTAGGTTTCACAAAGGCATGGAGAACAGAGGACTGGCAACACCTCCTGACAATAGGAAGGTCCTGACCTTTAAGAGTAGGATGGGTAAAGGGTCACATGCAGGACAGAACCCCCACCACAAAATGGAACCAACAAGTAGACCACTTAGCCCACATCAGGATGGTCGCTAGTGAAAAGGAAGATTGGGATTGATTAGCTGAATGGTTGCACATTAAGCGAGGCCACTCAGGGAAAGCAGATCTCTACTAAGAAAGTCAATCTAGAGGCTGGCCAGTGCCTATGAAAACCTGTGAGACAATTCTCACAGCTTGCCCACATTGTCAGATAAGGCTTAAAGCCAACCATCCGAATCAAGCACCTGCACAGCACATAAAACTAGGCAAGGTTCTCTGGAGCACCTGGCAAATTAATTACGTCAGGCCCTTAAGGCCATCCCATTGGAAGAGATATATTCTGATAGGAGTAGAAGCAGTATCAGGACTGTCGATGGCCATGGCTGTTAGTGCCACAACCAGAGATCACAGAATCACAGAATCACAGAATCACTGGGTTGGAAAGGACCTTCAAGATCATCAAGTCCAACCATTAATCCAGCGCCACCATGTTCCCTAAACCATGTCCTGAAGCGCCACATCCACACGTTTTTTGAACACTTCCAGAGATGGTGACTCCACCACCTCCCTGGGCAGCCTGTTCCAATGCCTGACCACCCTCTCAGTGAAGAAATTTTTCCTAATATCCAATCTAAACCTCCCCTGGCGCAACTTGAGGCCATTTCCTCTCGTCCTATCGCTGGTTACTTGGGAGAAGAGGCCAACACCCACCTCACCACAACCCCCTTTCAGGTAGTTGTAGAGAGCGATAAGGCCTCCCCTCAGCCTCCTCTTCTCCAGACAAAACAACCCCAGTTCCCTCAGCCACTCCTCATAAGACTTGTGCTCCAGCCCCCTCACCAGCTTTGTTGCCCTTCTCTGGACACGCTCCAGCACCTCAGTATCCTCCTTGTAGTGAGGGGCCCAAAACGGAACACAGGATTCAAGCTGTGGCCTCACCAGTGCTGAGTACAGGGGCACAATCACTTCCCTACTCCTGCTGGCCACACTATTCCTGATACAGGCCAGGACGCTGTTGGCCTTCTTGGCCACCTGGGCACACTGCTGGCTCATGTTCAGCCGGCTGTCAACCAGCACCCCCAGGTCCTTTTCTGCTGGGCAGCTCTCCAGCGACTCCTCCCCAAGCCTGTAGCGTTGCATGGGCTTGTTGTGACCCAAGTGCAGGACCCAGCACTTGGCCTTATTAAACCTCATACAGTTGACCTCTGCCCATCGATCCAGCCTGTCCAGATCCCTCTGCAGAGCCCTCCTACCCTCCAGCAGACCAACACTCCCACCCAACTTGGTGTCATCTGCAAACTTACTGAGGGAGCACTCGATCCCCTCATCCAGATCATCTATAAAGATATTGAACAAGACCGGCCCCAGAACTGAGCCCTGGGGAACATCGCTTGTGACCGGCCGCCAGCCGGATTTAACGCCATTCACCACAACTCTCTGGGCTTCACCATCCAGCCAGTTCCTCACCCAGCGAAGAAAAAACCTATCTAATCTAAGCCACGAGCCGCCAGTTTCTCCAGGAGAATGCTGTGGGAGACGCTGTCAAAGGCTTTACTAAAGTCCAGGTAGACAACATGCACAGCCTTTCCCTCATCCACTAGGCGGGTCACCTGGTCATAGAAGGAGATCAGGTTGGTCAAGCAGGACCTGCCTTTCATGAACCCATGCTGGCTGGGCCTGATCCCTTGGTTGTCCTGCAGATGCCCTGTGAGCACTCTCAAGACGAACCGCTCCATGATCTTTCCCGGTACAGAGGTCAGGCTGACAGGCCTGTAGTTCCCAGGATCCTCCTTCCGGCCTTTCTTGTAGATGGGTGTCACATTGGCAAGCCTCCAGTCTTCTGGGACCTCCCCTGTTAACCACGACTGCTGATAAATGATGGAGAGCGGCTTGGCAAGCTGCTTCGCCAGCTCTCTCAGTACTCTCGGGTGGATTCCATCAGGCCCCATAGACTTGTGGGTGTCCAGGTGGTTTAACAGGTCCTTAACTGCTTCCTCCTGGATTATGGGCGGGTTATTGTGCTCTCCATCCCCATCTTCCAGCTCAGGGGGCTGAATACCCTGTGGATACCTGGACTGGCTATTAAAGACTGAGGCAAAGAAGGCATTAAGTACCTCAGCCTTGTCCTCGTCCTTGGAGACAATGTTCCCCGCCATATCCAGTAGGGGATGGTGATTCTCCTTGCCTCTCTTTTTGTTGTTAATATATATGTAGAAGCATTTTTTGTTATCCTTTACGACTGTGGCCAGACTGAGCTCTAGCTGGGCTTTTGCCTTTCTAATTTTGTCCCTGCTTGACCTAACGAGATCCTTGTACTCTTCGTGAGTTGCCTGCCCCTTCTTCCAGAGGTGATAAATTCTCCTCTTTTCCCTGAGTCCCAGCAAAATCTCCCTGTTCAGCCAGGCCGGTTGTCTTCTGTGGGAGAAGGATGGACTTCACAACTCTATGAGAGTTATATTCTGAAGCCCTTTATTGTCTTGTCTGGCTCCAATATATATCATAATTTTCGCTTAGTCACTGCGCACACACTCATGATTGGTTACAACTTGTTCCACACATTATTGCAATTGGCTATATACAAAATATCACGCGCTGTCCATGCGCCTCTCACACAGTCAGGATTCGCTGCCTGCAGGTGTTCCTGTTTTCCTCGCTTCTTCTTATTTGTTTACCACAGCTCCTTCTCCTCAAGGCCGAGCCGTGCAGATATCCAGCTGTTTACCAGCTTCTCAATGCCACAGCTCCTTCTCCTTAAGGTCGAGCCATGCAGGGTGATCCCAACATCTCCCCCTTTTTGTTTATCTATAAACAAAACCTGATAGATCATTTGCAACTCAAGGACTGTGAGGAAGATGGACCATCTGTACATTCTTGTATCATCCTGTGCCGTGAACTCAGCCCAGCAGTCGGTAGGTGCCAGCTTTACGTGGGCGTACCCACGGAGGCAACGGTGGCCTTGCTGTACACCAGCCCACTGCCCATTGATCTCCACACAGCCACCACAGCCCTTCTGGTAGATTGAAAAGGGATTGCCCGGGGAGGAAAGAGACAGACAGAAGGTGTCCTGTCCTGTTTGATTTGATAATGTTACCCATATATTTTCTTTTGGCTGAGGTGGCATCCAGATTGCGATGACACCTGATGGTGTCAAGATGTGTCTGACGATGACGATGGTGACTGTTCCACCCATGGTTTTATCCATTTTGCGGGTACCCAACGAGTTCCAGAATCTGTAATGACACAAGCATAACCTCGTCCCCAGGTTAGCAGTTGAAAAGGTCCTTCCCACATATTCTTTTCCAAATTTTTAACTTTCACTTGCACATTTTGTGTTAACTCACATAGGCTTCCTGTCATTCCTTTTACATGTTTTATTATGGGAGGTACTGTTTTTCCTTCTGCTAGACGCAAATAATTTAACACATATAAGGCTTTATTCAAACGTTCTTGGGGTGGTGTGGTAGCCTGTCCCCCTTTTTGTTTTTGCAATAAACACTTCAGGGAATGATTCATTCGTTCAACAATAGCTTGTCCAGTTGGGGAATGCGCTATTCCAGTAACATGCGTCACTCCCCATTGAGCAAAAAATCGTTGGGTTGACTGGGCTACATAACAAGGACCATTATCGGTTTTAATTTGTAGGGGTATACCATGGGCTGCGAACGCAGCTCGCAAATGCTTTTGTACATGCCTACTAGTTTCTCCTGTTTGTGCAGTGGCCCAAACTACTGCAGAATAGCAATCAATTGAAACATGAACATATTTAAATCTTCCAAAGTCAGCGACATGTGTCACATCCATCTGCCATAGTTGTAGCGAATGCAGTCCTCGGGGATTTACTGTAATCGCGATTCCTGGGCCTATTTGTTGACAATCAGCACAAGTCTGTATAATAGCTCTAGCGTCACCTGCACTTAGATTAAATTGTCTCGCTAAAACTTTGGCAGATTGATGGAAAAAGGCATGAGAGGCTTGTGCTTGACCTAAACGGTCCGGAGCAGGTCCAGCCCATACTGCGGCAGTCAGCCGATCGGCTCTTGCATTTCCTTCCACCAATTCCCCTGGAAGGTTGGTATGGCTGCGTATATGCATAACGTAATAAGGATGTCGTCTTTTCTGCAATAAAAACCAAAGCGTTCTAAATTGTTGATATAGCTGTTCCTGCTGTACCTGTCTGAGGATTGAACCTTCCAATCTTTGGAGTACTCCAGCTACATATAAAGAATTAGTAATTATATTCACAGGTTCTTCAGACCATAATTTAAAGGCTTCAATTACTGCCTGTAGTTCTACCTTTTGAACTGATCCTGGCACGACAAGTACCCGTTCTTTCCATTCTCCGTGCTCTCGCCATCCTATTGCTGCCTTGCCTGTTTTCCCACCACCATCCGTAAACACTGTAGCACCTTGAACAGGATATTGACTACACTTTGATTTTTCTTCTGCTTCATGGTTTTTTGTTTTTTTTTTTTTAAAAAGGTAAACATTTTGTGTGATGGATAATGAATCTGAATGTCACCCTCAAATCCTGCTAATGCAGTTTGCAAGGGAACAGAGTGCTGCAAAGCCCAAGTCAAATATTCTTGTTCTAATGGTATTAAAATCGTTTTCGGGTCCTTTGCCAATATATCAATAATTCTGTTGCGCCCTTTCATAATCAAATTTGCAGAACACTCTGCTTTCGTGGTGATGGTTTTTCTCTGCTGCTGAGGAAAAAAGACCCACTCTAAAATTCTCAATGGGTCCACTTTTGATTCTAGCTTTGTTATCCACTGTATTATAAGCGCATAGGGATGTCGCTCATGATTGATTACTGCCAAAGTGATCCCTATCGAGGGGTCTACCCTAGAACTAAATCCTTGAGTCACCTTTTCAGAAATGTTTGCTACTGCTTCCCGGGCTTCCTTGGTCAATTGCTGAGGAGAGTTTAACCTGCTATCCCCTCGCAAGAGCTGAACCAAGGGCTCCATATCTTGGTTTGTGATACCACAAATAGGTCGAATCCAATTAACGTCTCCTACCAATTTTTGTACATCATTTAATGTTTTAATCTGAATTCTGAATTCAACCCTTTGGGGGGTCACCGACATTTCAGTGATCATCCACCCCAAGTACCTCCAAGGCGCTTCAGCTTGTATCTTTTCTGGCGCCACTTGCAGCCCACTTTGTCTTAAAAGCTCAACAAGCTCCCCGATCATTTCTTCCGGTTTTAATTGATCACTGGCCAACAATATGTCATCCATATAATGATAGATGAGATATTGAGGCCACCTTTTTCTGATTGGCTGTAAAGCCCAATTTACATAACTTTGACACATCGTGGGCGAATTTTTCATGCCTTGTGGCAATACTGTCCAATGATATCATTGCATGGGTTGCGCCTTGTTTGTACTTGGGACTGAGAATGCAAAATGTTTGGCATCATCTTCATGCAGAGGGATTGTAAAAAAGCAATCTTTGAGATCTATAATCAAAAGCTTCCAATACTTCAGTATCATACAGAGAGATGGTAGCCCTGGTTGCAAGGCTCCCATGTCCACTATAACCTTATTGACTTCTCGCAAGTCATGTAATAGTCTCCATTTTCCACTTTTCTTTGGAATCACAAAAACAGGTGTGTTCCAAGGACCAGTGGTTGGCACAATATGGCCTTTTTCGTCAATGACTCCAGGGAGAACAAAAAGTCCCTGCTTTGTTGCTGAAGATCGTCCTAATAACAAAGCACTCAATCCATATCCTAATGGTCCATTCGCGTTAGTCGGGACATCATAAACCGACATGTCCCATAAGGTAACTTCTGCTGTTGGTTCCACATCCATTCCGGCGCTCCCTCTGGTTTGGGCGCTGAGGCTTGCCAAGCAGCCTGGTGGTGCTTCCCCGT
This sequence comes from Phaethon aethereus, assembly GCF_964289735.1. NCBI lineage: Eukaryota > Metazoa > Chordata > Aves > Phaethontiformes > Phaethontidae > Phaethon > Phaethon aethereus. Next base: position 36,430,145 of record NC_138581.1, on the reverse strand, counting down.
TTGTGTCGTGGTGCGGGGTGCCTTCGCGCTCGGTCGCCCGTTTCCCAATTTCATACCATCCCGATGATACTTTGAACAACATTCTGAGGCTTGATGACCAAATTTTTGACATCGACCACATGGTGCTCCTGCTGGGCCTATTCCTTGCTGAAAGGGTCCTTGTTGGAAGGATTTATGACCTGTCTCAATCTGCCTAAGTCCTTTCCTTGTGGCCTTGCGCTGAGCTCTAAAATGGCCTCTTTTCCCACAATTAAAACATTTTTTCTCCCCTTTTCCATTTATAAATGGCTTAATTGCTGCTGCAAAGGCACTTGCGAGTGTCTCTGCCTGATGTGTGGCAGAGCCTACTCTGTTGCAGGCTTCTACCATTTGTACTAACGTTGCTTCTTTCGGCAAAGCTAACAAAATTCTTTTACAATCTACATTGGCATTTTCTACCGCCAAATTCAACAACACTGCTAGTTTTGCGTCTTCATTGGTATACACCTTATTCAAAGCGTCTCTCAGACGATCAACAAAAGACATATATGGTTCATCTCTCCCTTGTCTAATTTGAGTATAAGATGGTTGCCTCTTTCCCTCCTCAGGGACTGTTCGCAATGCATTCAATGCTAGTCGCCCAACTAATTGCAAGGCTTCTAAGGGAAGCCGAGCTTGCAATCTATCATCCACAAACGGTCCCTGGACTGTCATTTGTTCCATAGGAATGTTCTGAAGCGAATCGCCATCTTGACGCTCCAGGTTTCTCAGGGCTTCTTGCATACAGAGTTTATACCATCTGTCTGCCCACAATAACCTTTGGGTTGGTGTCAACAACATATCTATCATCTGCCGACAATCCCATGGTGTAAGAACCATCCCCGTGAATATGTTATCTAATAGAGCTTGCGTGAAATGTGATTGCAAGCCATAATTTTGCACTGCCTTCCGCACTTTCTTAATCAAGTCCCAATGAAATGGGTCCCAGCGATTGGGCCCGTGAGGCTGTACACTAACGGGAAATGCCATTGGTAACTCCGTTTCCTCATCTTTCATTGCTCCTAAAAAAACGTCTTTCCACTGCTCCCTAGGGTCACCTTTCATTCTAGGCTCTTGCCTCCTTATAGTCTCTACAACAGGCTCTTCTTCTTCGTTGCTGCTATCAGGCAACGGGGGTCGTAAAGGTGGCAGGGGCTCGGCTGAGGGCTTCAAAACTACGGCTTTCGATCAGTTAAGTCTGGGTGGTTTTGGGGGTGGTGAAGCCCGCCCCATCAATCTTTCACATGGGCACACAGGGGAACATTGAGTCCATTGTTCTGGGCAACTTTGTCCCGTCTTGCCCTCACATATATCATTGTAGACCTGTTTCTCTGGCTTATCTGATGCAGCCGGTTCACCCTCAGGAGGTGCAGTCGGAGTAGCTGAAGGTCCTGGACCCTCTGACTCGGTTAAGAAGGGTTTGGTTGAAGGCAGTTTAACAGCCTCCTCCATATCAGCTGCAGCTTTTCTCTCTGCCTTTAAGGCTTTTAAGGTGGTTGAAATCAACTTCCACGCCTTCACTAACTCTGCGGCGGTTTTCTCAATATGTTCCCATAACATTTTTCCTATCTCCTCCCATGTCTCTGCCTTAAACGCCACAGATGGATCGGGGGGTACCCTTTCTTTCGGCTCCAAATTAGAAGCCTTCTAAGTGTATATTCATCATATTTCAGTCCTCTCTTAGAGAGCATGTGCAGCAGGAGTCTGACTATCGCCCCTTCTTCATGCGATATGTTCTGCCCCATGCCGCCCCGGTTGCTCACCTCACCTCGCTGGGTGCTTCTCCGTTGCAACGTATTCCTTTTTCTTTTTCCTTGCGTCAGTCCCACTGACTGCAATTCTTCCAACTGGGCTTCTCCCGCAGCATCCTCTGCGCTTGACCGGTGTTCAACGATGAGATCCCAGAGATCATATCACGTCGGGGTCACCAGTTGCGGGAGAAGGATGGACTTCACAACTCTATGAGAGTTATATTCCGAAGCCCTTTATTGTCTTGTCTGACTCCAATATATATCATAATTTTCACTTAGCCACTGCACACACACACTCATGATTGGTTACAGCTTGTTACACACATTATTGCAGTTGGCTATATAGAAAATATCACGCGCTGTCCATGCGCCTCTCACACAGTCAGGATTTGCTGCTTGCAGGTGTTCCTGAGCTCCTTTGCTGCTTCTTAGTTGTTTACCACAGCTCCTTCTCCTCAAGGCTGAGCCCTGCAGGTGTCCAGCTGTTTACCAGCTTCTCAATGCCACAGCTCCTTCTCCTTAAGGTCGAGCCATGCAGGGTGATCCCAACAGCCTTCCCCGCCAGCTCTTCTTATGGCACATGGGGACTGCCTGCTCCTGCGCCTTTAAGATTTCCTTCATGAAGATTGTCCAGCCTTCCTGGACCCCTTTGTCCTTCAGGACTGTCTCCCAAGGGGCTCTCTCAACCAGTGACCTGAACAGGCCAAAGTCTGCCCTCCAGAAGTCCATGGTAGCAGTTTTGCTGACCCCTCTCCTTACTTCACTCACAACTGAGAATTCTATCATGTTGTGGTCGCTAAGCCCAAGATGGCCTCCGACCACCACATCTCTCACCAGTCCTTCTCTGTTTGTAAACAGCAGGTCCAGTAAGGCACCTCCCCTGGTGGGCTCACTCACCAGCTGCGTCAGGAAGTTATCCTCCACACACTCCAGAAACCTCCTAGACTGTTTCCTCTCTGCCATGTTATACTTCCAACAGATGTCTGGTAGATTGAAGTCCCCCATAAGAACAAGATCAAATAGTCAAGGCTTTGCAAGAATGATTCAGTGTTCTACCTATGCCCAAATGTATACAGAGTGATAACAGGTCACACTTCACAGCTACAGTAGTGCAAGATTTGGCATGAGAAGGTATTAAATGGGTGTTTCATACACCATATTATCCTCAGGCCAATGGTATTGTGGAACAGACTAATGGTCTAATTAAAAGACATGCTGATGTCTCATGCCGCAATTGGGACATAGATGACCATAAGCTGTCTTAACCATTAACAGCCACTGGGGAAGTTACGGGAATCCAAGGATCCAAGCATTTTGTCCTACAGGGCCATTAATGGGCGAAATCCCCATACCTGAAGATCAAAAGGACCAGTTCCCATTGAGAACATACATGGGCCAAGCCCATCATAGTAAAAATACCTTCTATTGGTACTGTGCCCATGACCCTGGCAAAACCTAGACACATATATGCCTGGGAAGCCCTAGACAGGAGCAGGAAAACCCACAACATTAGTGCCTGGTGGATAATCCCCGACTTACAAGGGCTAGTACCAAAGCCCAAGGCCCAGTTCTGTGTTCTCTTATAGGACAACGAAGAGGTAAATCATCTTGATACTCTTAGAATCATAGAATAGTTTGGGTTGGAAGGGACCTTTAAAGGTCATCTAGCCCAACCCCCATGCAATGATCAGGGACATCTTCAACTAGACCAGGTTGCTCAGAGCCCCGTCCAACCTGACCCTGAATGTTTCCAAGGATGGGTCATCTACCACCTCTCTGGGCAACCTGTGCCACTGTTTTACCACCCTCACTGTGAAAAATTTCTTCCTCATAGCTAGGTCTAAATCTACCCTCTTGTAGTTTACAGTCATCACCCCTTGTCCTATCGCTAGAATCCGTGCTAAAAAGTCTGTCCCCATCTTTCTTAGAAGCCCCCTTTAAGTACTGGAAGGCTGCAATAAGGTCTCCCTGGAGCCTTCTCTTCTCCAGGCTGAACAACCCCAACGTGCTCAGCCTTTCTTCATAGGAGAGGTGTTCCATCCCACTGATCATTTTTGTGGCTCTCCTGGACCCCCTCCAACAGGTCCATGTCTTTCTTGTGCTGAGGGCTCCAGAGCTGGACGCAGGACTCCAGGTGGGGACTCACCGGAGTGGAGTAGAGGGGCAGAATCACCTCCCTCAACCTCCTGGCCGTGCTGCTTTGGATGCAGCCCAGGATACGGTTGGCCTTCTGGGCTGTGAGCGCACATTGCCGGCTCATGTCCAGTTTTTCATCCACCAGTACCCCCAACTACTTCTCAGCAGGGCTATTCTCAATCCCTCCATCCCCCAGCCTGTATTGGTACTGGGGGGTTGCCTCGACCCAGGTGCAGGACCCTGCACTTGGCCTTGTTGAACCTCATATGGTTCACACAGGCCTACTCCTTGAGCTTGTTCAGGTCCCTCTGGATGGCATCCCGTCCCTCAGGCGTGTCAATTGCACCACTCAGCTTAGTGTCATCTGCAAACTTGCTGAGGGTACACTCAATCCCACTATGTCATTGATGAAGATATTAAAGAGTACTGGTCCCAGTATGGACCCCTGAGGGATACCACGGGTCACTGATCTCCATCTGGACATTGAGCCATTGACAACTACCCTCTGGATGCGACCATCTAACCAATTCCTCATCAACCCAACAGTCGACCCATTAATTCCATATCTCTCCAATTTAGAGATAGTTTAAAGCCCTGTCAATAAGTCCCACTAGATTGTGAGCAAAGACCCTCTTCCCCCTTTGCGGTTAATCCCATCTGATGCCAGCAAGCCAGGTGCTGTGCAGGCCATCCCATTATCAAAAAAACCTCAAAATTGTGGCAGTAACACCAGTCACAGAGCCGTGTATTAATAGACTGGCAGCTTCATCTCCATCCGCATAGAAGAGCAGTAGTGGGTAACAGTCTGAGGGCCATACCAGGTTAAGAAGTTTCCTAGTGATGTCATTAACCCGGGCCCCAGGGAGGCAGCAGACTTCCCTGAGAAGGGTCTGTCCAGCATATTGGACCCTCTGTTCCCCTCAGAAGGGAGTTGTCTACAACTATAACCTGTCTTTTCTTCCTCGTGGGGGTGGTCATGATACAGGGGTAGGCCTTTCTGACCTTGGCAATACCTCTGATGTAGCTGGACCATCATCCATGGACTGTCCTTCCACATCCAGAGCCTCATACCTGTCATACAGAGGTACCTGAGGAGGTGAGGTGGGCAAGGACAGGGTTCACCTGCTGCCCCAAGCATAGACTTACCTCCATTCACTCCTTTCCTTTAAGCTACTGCCTTCAGCCTGGCAGGGGGAGGGTACAGAACCCCCTTGATCCTGGTTTTTTTTTTCTGGTGGCTGTTCCTGCTTCTGTCTCAAGGAGGGTAGGGCATGGTTCCACGAGTCCATCTCTTTCTCAGACTCCCTGATGCTCCTTAACCTTTCTACTTCCTCCCATTGCTCTGCCACCAGGCTGAGCAGATCATCCTCCAGGTCACACCTCACACAACTGTTCTTGCTATTTTTATCAGTTACCAGTGAGAGGCTCTGTCACTCTCTGCAGCCTGAGACCTGGATGGCTGCATGTTTCCATGGGAGCTCTGCCTATGTTGCCACGTCCACTCTAGCAAGTGCAGAGGACAAGGCTTTCCACCGGGTAGATACAATAGCTAAGCTCCTCCTGAGAGGGTGATGACCACCAATTAAACTCACCTCTTGAGCTGGTAGGGTGACTACACCCTTCCTGCACCCTGTCGTGCAAAGTTACGTGCCACGCTCTGTTTGCTCACTCTAGATGCGGCGCTTCCCAGGCTGCTTTTTTTATAAGTGTGGGGGTGGGCAGCCGTTGCTCTGGCAATGCCCAGGCCTCACCAGTGTCTCCCACGAGAGCTGCTGGTTCCTGGTGGGTCTCTCCGCTGCCCTGGCATTTCCCTGCCTCAGGAAACCCCCTGTGCACCAAGATCTGCCACGGATCAGGCCAGCTCCGGAGCAGCTCTCCTCTTGCTGGCAGCAGCGATAGCAACCAACGTGGATGACAGAGACACAGACCAAGAGAGAAACGTAGTGGAGAAAATGATAACAGCATTCACCCAAATGGTAAACCTAACCTCGATAACGGCTTGCCTACCCATCCCTAAGTCAGCAGAAGACCCCTTTGGCAATCTTTGTACAGGATGTTAATATATCACTAGCCCTCGAGCTCATGTGGGAGCAATTATAGCTGGACCTGGGAGGGGACTGGAGAGGACGGTGATTACCTCCATGTTATCTATAGTTGGCCACCTGGCATGGTAAATGCTAGCTCAGTGTGGAGAGCAAAGTGTAATTATACTTACCTACCCATCGATGAAACCACGAGGTAGAGCCAAAATGGTACTGTACCATGCTTTAGTGTTCTGTGGGGAACTACCAAATATAGTGCTCTTCACACTGTATCGTTTTCTTGATGTAGAGGGCAACACCTCCGCCCTTCCTTCCTTGCCTGTCCCTTCTGAACAGCCTGTATCCATTGATAGTTGATGGAAATAAATCCCATTGAAACATAACGTCTGACTAATTTGTATTGATAAGCCTCTGCAACAGTTTCCCACCATCCAGTAGTCACCTCCACCACTGTAAACATGTGGTACTTGCCTTGGTGTGTTCACAGTAATGTGGTATTGAAACAAGGACCTAAAACAATTATAAGGTTTTAGCATGTGTCACTAATCAAGTGTAAGTTTTGTAAATTTTTTAATGTATGTACTTTCTGGCCTGTATCAGAAATAGTGTGGCCAGCAGGAGTAGGGAAGTGATCGTGCCCCTGTACTCAGCACTGGTGAGGCCGCAGCTTGAATACTGTGTTCAGTTTTGGGCCCCTCACTGCAAGAAGGATGCTGAGGTGCTGGAGCGTGTCCAGAGAAGGGCAACGAAGCTGGTGAGGGGGCTGGAGAACAAGTCTTATGAGGAGCGGCTGAGGGAACTGGGGTTGTTTAGTCTGGAGAAGAGGAGGCTGAGGGGAGACCTTATCGCTCTCTACAACTACCTGAAAGGGGGTTGTGGTGAGGTGGGTGTTGGCCTCTTCTCCCAAGTAACTAGTGATAGGATGAGAGGAAATGGCCTCAAGTTGCGCCAGGGGAGGTTTAGATTGGATATTAGGAAAAATTTCTTCACTGAGAGGGTGGTCAGGCATTGGAACAGACTGCCCAGGGAGGTGGTGGAGTCGCCATCTCTGGAAGTGTTCAAAAAACGTGTGGATGTGGCGCGTCAAGACATGGTTTAGGGAACATGGTGGCGCTGGATTAATGGTTGGACTTGATGATCTTGAAGGTCCTTTCCAACCCAGTGATTCTGTGATTCTGTGATTCTGGAAGGTTATTGATTACATGATTAGTTTGACTTCAGTATAGATTTCTTTAGCCTAATAACTGTGATTATGTTTAACGGCCTACTCTCATAGTCCTTAGGCTATACTTGCCTCAAGGCTAACATTTCAGCTACGTGTAAATAGTTAATCACAAGGAAAGCATGCGTGTAGAACCAAAGCATGTGTGTAGAAGTCAAAACAAAGAAGGGTTAAGAGCAAGGACAGGGAGATTAAGGGGAACAGAGAAGGTATCTTAACCTTGAGAATAGAAACATCCTAACAGGAGTGCTCAAAGAAGGATGATAAGAAAGAACCGCTTGGCTGAACAGCAGAAGGGACAAACATCCAAGGAGAAGAAACTATCCTCAGGAGACCCGTGACCATAAAAGGGAAAAAGGAGTAGGGGGCTAACTCCCCAAACGACCACCGACAACCACCCAAGACCCCCGCGCATGCATAGTGTAGTTTTGCAACGCCAGCATTACGTAAATGTAGTAGATAGGCAGGGAGGCGGAGATTTCTTGGAAAATGTGTGAATATTCATGTCTTTAAGGTATATAAAGGATGAACTTTTGTTTCAAGGCACGCATGCTAGGAGGAGATATCCCCCATGTGTCCGGTGCTGCAATAAAGATGTCTGCTTAATAACACTTTGATGTTACTGAGTTTATATTTTTTTGAATCAATATAATTGATTTAACAGGCCTCCCCCATTGATATCACAGCCACTGTCCTCCATGCCAGGGAGGCTTTACCCATTTGGCTTGCTTGCTTATGGCATGTTTCACATTCAGGGGTGACCTGAGTGATGGCCACAATAGTCAGGTTCACCCCTTGATCACGAGCCCATCTATACATTGTATCTCTTCCTAGATGTCCTGATGTGCCCTGGGCCCACCAAGCTATGAATAGCTCACCCTTACATTCCCAGTCCCAGTCCACCTGAGCCATGTCGATTCTAGCAGCCTTATCTACCTGCTCAATTGTTTCAATGTTCTTTGATGGTGTGGCTCTTGGAGATGTGAGCATCTACATGATGTACCTCTACAACAAGATTCTCTGCCTGATGTTCTGCACTGGGGGGGTGAGGTGAGAGAGAGGATACAGGGTTCTTTCTGAATCTCAATAAGAAAGGCCCAACAACAAATGGCCTAATAAGATAACTGCTTTAATAAGGTAGAATAATAAGAAGAATATAGATAGCCAGTAAATCATACATCCCTTCAGATGCTGGGCACTCTGCATTTTTGTGGCATAGGGCAGATGGATTTTTCCATGGTATGCTGCACAGAGCAGATCCTGTCCGTGGAGAGAAGCTCTCCGTTTTGGTGGTTTGAGCTAATATATATTTTTCTTACAAGAAAACAACTTTATTCCTAAATGATATTCTCATGAGAACTTCTTGCTACACTTTCAGATAAAGGCAAGACCAGGCACGTGGCGTAATCGCCAGTACCAAATTGGAACTCCCTAAACGCTCCTCTGTTACAATGAGCTGATTGAGCTCATCCTGCGGCCAAGGGATTTGTGCACCACAGAACAGGCCTGTGCCTGCTCAGGTTAACTATGTGGATCACTAGCTCCTAAACGTGCAACAATCTCCTGATCGGGATCAATACACCCAGGCAGCGATTCCTTGCCACAATTCAGCAGCCTAGATGGGTTTATCTCTGCTCTGCCAGTTGGTCTATTTCCATTCCTGTAGCCATTCCCACAGGGCATTTGCCACCATCCATGAGTCAGTATAGAGTACTGGCCTCTTTTCTTGTTTGTCAATATCTAAAGCCAGCTGGATGGCTTTGATAAATATGTAAATATGTGCTTAGGAGGGGGACATGCTAACTACATGCTAACTGCTGCAATCAAGGTTGCTGATGCAATCAAAGTTGCTGATACCTCAACAAGAGATAGAGAACAATTCCTTTGGGGCCCACAACCACCAGAGACCACCCGAGGGACCCCCCCAGGACAGCGTGGAGTATGTGGGAAAGAGAGGGAAATTATGTAAATGACTTCTGGGAACTGATTTAAAGAAATCCAAACTTAAGAAATTCAAACTTAATAACATCAAAGTGTTATTAAGCCGACATCTTTATTACAGCGCCGGACACATGGGGGATATCTCCACCTAACATGCGTGTCTTATGTTACCAGCATCCGAATTATATAGAGTATATACATTCATATTCATTATGATTGTTTGCATAGTCATAAGATTTCCGGGGAATGATCAACATATTCAAATGTCCTTAACACATGCGCTGTTAAATGAGTCGGTGGTCTCCTGGTGGTCATTTACGGCACTTAGCCCCCTTAACCCGTCTGTCCTTCAGATGAACTCTTTTCTCATTGGTCCATTCCACCTGTCTTTTGCTTATCTCAACCTTGCGCTGGTTCTTGTCAGTTGTGTGGTGAAGATTAACCACAGGATAAAAGAAGTCTTCCACGGTACAGTTATCTTACACAATCCTTATAGAAGAAAATTCTATGAAAATTCACATTTGATTAATTATGCATGTTAAAAACCTTTTCCTTGTCTCATACCTTTGTTTCAGAACTAATCAACATAAGACCACTTTTTCCAGGAAATATAATGAATATGTGAATCATGACATGTATAAAAATGCCTGCCTCTTATGAACTGGTGTGCATTTTAGGCAGAAGGATCCTCCATGCACCCAGCATCAAATAAAGAATGCCTGCTCTTTAATATTACATTGGTGTTAAGGAGTTCTTTCCCTGACTTTTCAGTAACATGACTGTCGTGGTTTAGCCCCAGCACCACACAGCCGCTCACTCACTCCCCCCTCCCACAGTGGGACGGGGGAGAGAATTAGGAAAAAAACTCGTGGGTTGAAATAAACACAGTTTAATAGGACAGAAAGAGAGAAGGAAACAACAATGATAATACCGACAAAGGAATGTACAAGAACAAGTGATGCCCAATACAGCAATTGCTCACCACCCAGCGATCGATAGCCCGTCCCCGAGCAGCGATTCCCGTCCCCCGGCCAACTCCAGTTTATGTACTGGGCATGACGTTATACAGTAGGGAATATCTCTTTGGCCAGCCTGGGTCAGCTGTCCTGGCCATGTCCCCTCCCAACTTCCTGTGCACCCCCAGCCTTCTTGCCAGCAGGCCAGCACGAGAAGCTGGACTGTCCTTGACTACTTAGCAACAACCCAAAACATCAGCACATTATCAAGAGTTTCTCATCCCAAATCCAAAACATAGTCTCACGCTAGCTTCTGTGAAGAAAACCAGCTCTATCCTGGCTGAAAACAGGACAATGACTCTGCCCAATGAATTGTTCTTTTTTTAAATATATATATATATTCAGGTATGAAGATGTGTTTAATTTGCCTCAAGGGGTGCAATAAAAATTCCCCCAAAGCTTTCACTTTTGCAAATTAACTTGATTCGCCTTTTCTTTTGATGGTTTCTGCGACTTGTCACATGGGACTCAGTACAGCAGGTTTCCACTTCCAATGGCTTCTCACAATGTGACAGGACCCATTGGTAAACAGAATATATTGCTTCTCATTTTCTGGTAATTTATTATAGAATGGAGCCTCTTGGGTGTGAGTCACCTCCTCAGGTGATGCTCTGAAATTTCTGCCTTCCGGCCATTCCATAATCTCTTCCAGGATTCCTGGGCGCTGGGGTTCCCCATTGAAGTCTATTGTGTGATCAGCGCTATCCACTTACTCCATGTAGCGTCAGTTACATGATGAGTAGTGGGGCCACTCCCTTTGAACATCCAGTACAGCACAGGCAATCACTGTGCCAAGAGGAGCTGTGACTTACTTCTGAAGCAGCTTGAATCCCTTCATATGCTGCTAGTGTCTCCTTTTCAGTCAGGGTGTAGCGGGCCTTGTATCCTCTATAACCCTGGCTCCAAAACCCTAGAGGTCAACTTTGAGTCTCTGCAGGTGCTTTCTGCCCAAGGCCTAGTGCACAAACTATCTCCTGTTTGGTCTGTTCAAAAGCTTCTCACTGCTTAGGGCTCCACTCAAAATAGTTCTTTTTCAGATCACTCGATAGAGAGTGTTTGGATCACCCTGCAAGGGCTTGACCTTGAGGAGAAGGAGCTGTGGCATTGAGAAGATGGTAAACAACTAAGAGGACACCTGCAGGGCTCAACCTTGAGGAGAAGGAGCTGTGGCATTGAAAAGATGGTAAACAACTAAGAGGAAGTAAAGGAGAGCGTGGACACCTGGAGGCAACCAATCCTGACTGTGTGAGAAGCGCATGGACTGTGTGTAGTAACCAATCAGGACGCATTTTGTGGCTCGTGAGAGAGCTGTAACAGTATAAAAAGCAAGTGCCTGTAGCAATAAACGTCTTTGGCTTGAATCCCCGCCAGAGTCCGTGCCTTAATACTCCACAAATGGCGCCCAAACAGGGACTTGAATCGTGGTAAGAGAACGACCAGTGGAGTAGCCCAGCTGAATGAAGATAGAAGCAGCAGGACAGAGAGCTGCAGTCCGGACACATAATCACCAAAGAGGTGAGCAGCTGGAGACGTGAAGTAATGGGGTCGCAAATATCCTCGGAAGAAAAAGCAATCCTTTGTATTATAGTAAAGATTTTGAAGAAGAGGGGGATTACTTATGATGAAACAACGTTACGATTATTGTTAGCATTTTTGAAGAGCCAGGGGCTAGCAGCAGACTCTGCAACAGCTTTTGAGTTATCTACTTGGGAGAAAGCAGGGGACTTGGTGTTTGACGCAGCCTCCAAAGGGGATCATATGGCTGCAAAAGTATTAACAACCTGGCGATTAGTTAACGACTCTATAAAGGCGATAAAATCAGAGTGGACAGCGGTGGCAGCAGTTGCCACTGCCACAGCCCCGGGAGAGAAGGGAGGCCGAGCTGGGGACGATGAGAACGAGCGACCCGAGCCCAGTGCCCCCCCGCTAACACAACCAATGGAGGTGGCAAGTCCTCCTTGGCCCCCGCCTCCTGACCCGGAACATGAGCGCTGGTTGCCCGTACCCCGACAGGAGGGGGCTGCCTGGGGCGATCCTTCCCCAAATCAAGATACAACCCTGCCCAACATTGGCAAAGGGATGGAGCGAAGTGGGTACCGGCCAGGTTGGTACGGCCGGTGGTAAGACCAGAAGATCCTGTCACACGTCCCATGGGCGCGGAGTCCAACTCCGATGTATCTCCAGCTGATGCTTTCGCTCTTCTGTATGGGAAATGATGGCTCGTTGACTGTCTCAGCGGCACTCCCTGGACATTCAAGAGCAGGAACTTCAATATGCCATATTTGTAAAACGGTGTTGTGGGTTTGTTCTATGTCGTTGTAATTATTGTCATAAATATATCATTTATTTTACAGGAAATCAAAGAGTATACCTGAACCAGACACTCTCCCCACGGTGTATACGGTGTAACAGAGTTGAGGGGATAGAGAATTTGGGGTATATTCGATATTTTTGTTGTAACACAGAATGATATATCAGGCAAAGATAATGGGGAGGGGTAGTAAAACCATGGTGGCGGTGTTGCTTGGACTGATAGCTGTGAGCAGTGTCCATGCGGTCTTTACAGCAAATATGTTTGTGTCACTTCTACAAAGCGCGGTTAATCACACTAATGTCACCAACTGTTGGGTTTGTGGAACCGTGGAACAAATCCAGGGCCCGTTGTTGGGCATTCCTCTGAGCAATTGGATGGAGAAGAATCCCTGTGAGCTATTTAATACAAGTTAACAGTGCAAACACCACTTTGTACCATATCAAGATCAACACTATGCTCTGATGTTAATCAATATAACAGTAGCGTATGTTAATTATACGTCTGAAAATGGTATGAGCCTGGGAAAGTTTAATCAGACTGAGGGAAACTGGACAGCCATTGCGCTGAAGGTATCTCACAGCAGCAACAGCGCTTCGAATTATTCACAGGGACGTAAGGCGCAGCAATGGGCAGACTATTTTTGGGGAAGGAGCACCACCAATAGCGGTCTTGCAATAAATGCCACCTGTAACTTACCAGAGGGGTTATGGTGGTTGTGTGGAAATCAATTGGCCAGGAAACAGCTGCCCAGAAACTCGACAGGGGAATGCACCATGGGCCTCCTGTTTCCTAATTTGCAGCTGATTAGTCATACTGAAATTAGCAGTATCATTAGGGGCACATGAAAAACCTTTAGAGCTAAGTGAAGTGCAAATCCTTTGGTAAGATATAATACTGGTTTTCATAGCTTTGTGTGGGTGCTTTTTCCATCATTAGGAACAGTACAGTTAGAAAAGGTGATAGTTAATCTGCCAGCAAAAATGGAAATTATTGCTAATCGCACTGTAGATGCAATTTTAGGCTTGCAGCAAGAGATTCAATCTCTTAGAACTATAGTATGGCAAAACCGTAAAACATTAGACATCCTCACTGCTCAAGCAGGTGGAGTCTGTACTCTGATAAACAAGACCTGTTGTGCTTATGAGGATAACGCTGGAAAAATACTCACAGACGTTAATGATATTTGGCGGCATGCCAAGGTAGTACATGCCGTGGCGTGTGACGACACCTCTTGGGTCGACAAGTTTTTGAATGGCTGGGGCATAACAGGATGGCTAGTCTTTGTGTAAAACGGCATTATTAGCATTGGCCATTTTTTGCTGTATTTTGTTAATTGTTCCATGTTTGCTTTCATGTCAGCGAATGATCCATTAGGTTTTGTTTATAGACAAACAAAAACGCGGAGATGTTGGGATCACCCTGCAAGGGCTCGACCTTGAGGAGAAGGAGCTGTGGCATTGAGAAGCTGGTAAACAAGTAAGAGGACACCTGGAAGGCTCAACGTTGAGGAGAAGGAGTGTTGGGATCACTCTGCATGGCTCGACCTTAAGGAGAAGGAGCTGTGGCATTGAGAAGCTGGTAAACAGCTGGACACCTGCAGGGCTCAGCCTTGAGGAGAAGGAGCTGTGGTAAACAACTAAGAAGCAGCAAAGGAGTGCAGGAACACCTGCAGGCAGTGAATCCTGACTGTGTGAGAGGTGCATGGACAGCGCGTGATATTTTCTATATAGCCAATTACAATAATGTGTGTAACAAGCTGTAACCAATCATGAGTGTGTGCGCAGTGACTAAGCGAAAATTATGATATATATTGGAGTCAGACAAGACAATAAACGGCTTCGGAATATAACTCTCATAGAGTTGTGAAGTCCATCCTTCTCCCGCAAGTGGTGACCCCAACGTGATATGATCTATGGGATCTCATCGTTGAACACCGGTCGAGCGCAGAGGACGCCGCGGGAGAAGCCCGGTTGGAAGAATTGCAGTCAGCGGGACTGACGCAAGGAAAAAGAAAAAGGAATACGTTGCAACGGAGAAGCAGCCAACGAGGTGAGGTGAGCAACCGGGGCGGCATGGGGCAGAACATATCGCGTGAAGAAGGGGTGATAGTCAGACTCCTGCTGCACATGCTCTCTAAGAGAGGACTGAAATATGATGAATATACACTTAGAAGGCTCCTAATTTGGAGCCGAAAGAAAGGGTACCCCCCCGATCCGTCTGTGGCGTTTAAGGCAGAGACATGGGAGGAGATAGGAAAAATGTTATGGGAACATATTGAGAAAACCGCCGCAGAGTTAGTGAAGGCGTGGAAGTTGATTTTAACCACCTTAAAAGCCTTAAAGGCAGAGAGAAAAGCTGCAGCTGATATGGAGGAGGCTGTTAAACCGCCTTCAACCAATCCCTTTTTAACCGAGTCAGAGGGTCCAGGACCTTCAGCTACTCTGACTGCACCTCCTGAGGTGCCAGATGCACCGGGTGAACCGGCCGCATTAGATAAGTCAGAGAAACAGATCTATGATGATGTATGTGAGGGCAAGACAGGACAAAGTTGCCCAGAACAATGTACTCAAATGTTCCCCTGTGTGCCCGTGTGAAAGATTGATGGGGCAGGTTTCACCACCCCCGAAAACACCCAGACTTAACCGATTGAAAGCTGTAGTTTTGAAGCCCTCAGCCGAGCCCCTGCCACCTTTACGGCCCCCGTTGCCTGATAGCAGCGATGAAGAAGAAGAGCCTGTTGTAGAGACTATAGGGAGGCAAGAGCCTAGAATGAAAGGCGACCCTAGGGAGCGGTGGAAAGACGTTTTTTTAGGATCAATGAAAGACGAGGAAACAGAGTTACCAATGGCATTTCCCATTAGTGTACAGCCTCACGGGCCCAATTGTTGGGACCCATTTCATTGGGACTTGATTAAGGAAGTGCAGAAGGCAGTGCAAAATTATGGCTTGCAATCACATTTCACGCAAGCTCTATTAGATAACATATTCATGGGAATGGTTCTTACACCATGGGATTGTCGGCAGATGATAGATATGTTGTTGACACCAACCCAAAGGTTATTGTGGGCAGACAGATGGTATAAACTCTGTATGCAAGAAGCCCTGAGAAACCTGGAGCGTCAAGATGGCGATCCGCTTCAGAACATTCCTATGGAACAAATGACAGGCCAGGGACCGTTTGTGGATGTTAGATTGCAAGCTCGGCTGCCTTTAGAAGCCTTGCAATTAGTTGGGTGACTAGCGTTGAATGCGTTGCGAACAGTCCCTGAGGAGGGAAAGAGGCAACCATCTTACACTCAAATTAGACAAGGGAGAGATGAACCATATATGTCTTTTGTTGATCGTCTGAGAGACGCTTTGAATAAGGTGTATACCAATGAAGATGCAAAACTAGCAGTGTTGTTGAATTTGGCAGTAGAAAATGCCAATGTAGATTGTAAAAGAATTTTGTTAGCCTTGCCAAAAGAAGCAACGTTAGTACAAATGGTAGAAGCCTGCAACAGAGTAGGCTCTGCCACACATCAGGCAGAGACACTCGCAAGTGCCTTTGCAGCAGCAATTAAGCCATTTATAAATGGAAAAGGGGAGAAAAAATGTTTTAATTGTGGAGAAACAGGCCATTTTAGAGCTCAGTGCAAGGCCACAAGGAAAGGACCTATGCAGATTGAGACAGGTCATAAATCCTTCCAACAAGGACCCTTTCAGCAAGGAATAGGCCCAGCAGGAGCACCATGTGGTCGATGTCAAAAATTTGGTCATCAAGCCTCAGAATGTTGTTCAAAGTATCATCGGGATGGTATGAAATTGGGAAACGGGCGACCGAGCACGAAGGCACCCCGCGCAATGACACAAATGGGGAAGCACCACCAGGCTGCTTGGCAAGCAAGCCTCAGCACCCGAACCAGAGGGAGCACCGGAGTGGACATGGAAACAACAGTAGATGTTACATTATGGGACACATCGGTTTATGCTGTCCCGACTAACGCGAATGGACCATTAGGATATGGATTGAGTGCTTTGTTATTAGGACGATCTTCAGCAACAAAGCAGGGACTTTTTGTTCTCCCTGGAGTCATCGACGCTGATTATACAGGAAGCATCAAAGTGATGTTGTCGACTCCATCTCCTCCTGTTGCGGTTCCTGCAGGCACACGTATTGCACAACTGGTGCCTTTTACTGCTTCTGTACCTCAGGCAATGCAATCAGTGAGGGGGAATGGAGGGTTTGGCTCAACAAGAAGACCACAAATCTTTCTAGCACTAGATATCAGCAGAAGAAAACCGACTTTGAAAATGAAGTTTAGGCATCCTGACCCCGCCGTGCGACCGCGACAATGGACCATCGATATGTTAGTGGATACAGGAGCTGATGTGACCATAATCAGTCAGCGAGAGTGGCCGCCAGGCTGGCTGGCTCAGTCTCCAGCTCACGGACTTGTAGGGGTTGGTGGGTTTTCTGCAACACAACAGAGCGTAACAACTCTAACCTGTGAAAATCCAGAAGGGCTAGTGTGTTCATTACGACCCTATGTAGCCGTCTTACCATTAAGTCTGCTTGGGTGGGATGTACTGAGTCAAATGAATGCATCACACTCTAGCGATCCGCAGGGTTTTCGGTAGCGGCCATTGAAACGCGACCTGTGCTCAAAATGGAGTGGAAAACCGATGATCCAGTGTGGGTAAATCAATGGCCGCTGACCGCAGAAAAGGTCGCCCACCTGGAAGATTTGGCAAAAGAACAGCTAGAAAAAGGCCATAGTGTGCCAACCACTAGTCCTTGGAACACACCTGTTTTTGTGATTCCAAAGAAAAGTGGAAAATGGAGACTATTACATGACTTGCGAGAAGTCAATAAGGTTATAGTGGACATGGGAGCCTTGCAACCAGGGCTACCATCTCCCTGTATGATACTGAAGTATTGGAAGCTTTTGATTATAGATCTCAAAGATTGCTTTTTTGCAATCCCTCTGCATGAAGACAATGCCAAACATTTTGCATTCTCAGTCCCAAGTACAAACAAGGCGCAACCCATGCAAAGATATCATTGGACAGTATTGCCACAAGGCATGAAAAATTCGCCCACGATGTGTCAAAGTTATGTAAATTGGGCTTTACAGCCAATCAGAAAAAGGTGGCCTCAATATCTCATCTATCATTATATGGATGACATACTGTTGGCCGGTGATCAATTAAATCCGGAAGAAATGATCGGGGAGCTCGTTGAGCTTTTGAGGCAAAGTGGGCTGCAAGTGGCGCCAGAAAAGATACAAGCTGAAGCGCCTTGGAGGTACTTGGGGTGGATGATCACTGAAACGTCAGTGACCCCCCAAAGGGTTGAATTCAGAATCCAGATTAAAACATAAAATGATGTACAAAAATTGGTAGGAGACGTTAATTGGATTCGACCTATTTGTGGTATCACAAACCAAGATATGGAGCCCTTGGTTCAGCTGTTGCGAGGGGATAGCAGGTTAAACTCTCCTCGGCAATTGACCAAGGAAGCCCGGGAAGCAGTAGCAAACATTTCTGAAAAGGTGACTCAAGGATTTAGTTCTAGGATAGACCCCTCGATAGGGATCCCTTTGGCAGTAATCTGTTGGGATCACTCTGCACGGCTTGACCTTAAGGAGAAGGAGCTGTGGCATTGAGATGCACGGCTCGACCTTAAGGAGAAGGAGCTGTGGCATTGAGAAGCTGGTAAACAGCTGGATATCTGCACGGCTCGGCCTTGAGGAGAAGGAGCTGTGGTAAATAACTAAGAAGAAGCAAGAAAAACAGGGACACCTGCAAGCAGCAATCCTGACTGTGTGAGGGGTGTGTGGGCAGCGCGTGATATCTTGTATATAGCCAATTGCAATAATGTGTGTAACAAGCTGTAACCAATCATGAGTGTGTGCGCAGTGACTAAGCAAAAATTATGATATATATTGGAGTCAGACAAGACAATAAACGGCACTGACCTGATCATATTGGTCGTATGCGTCGTGTCCGAGACTTCCGCGTCAGGTGGCGCCCGAACAGGGCCCCTCTCGTCGATGCTTCCCAGAGCAGAAGAGACAGCAAAGGGGGTGCGGAAGCCAGCCGTAGCAGGCACTGCCCCGGTGCCTGGAAGTCGCTAGCGCAACCGAGGAAACTGTTGGAATCTCACCCTGATCAGGTGAGCGGCTGGGGAGGAGATGGGGTCCACGCTAACAAAAGAGGAAGAAGCAGTGGTTAAGCTCCTCCAACTAATCCTCTCTAAGAAAGGTGTACAGTATGAGGAAGCCGGCCTAAAAAAATTATTGGTATGGGCGTGGCAAAAAGGACTAATCCCCTCAGTAAATGAGGCTTTTGAGATCCCTATTTGGGAAGGAATTGGTGCAGCACTGAGGAATGAAGTCAGCACAGGCAACAAAGACAGTATAAAGTTTCCGACGCTCTGGCGGTTGATCCTAGAGACATTAAAAGAACTAAAGGCAGAACGCATCGCATGAAGAAGGGGCGATGGTCAGACTCCTGCTGCATATGCTCTCTAAGAGAGGACTGAAATATGATGAATATACACTTAGAAGGCTTCTAATTTGGTGCCGAAAAGGGCACCCCCCCCGATCCGTCTGTGGCGTTTAAGGCAGAGACGTGGGAGGAGATAGGAAAAATGTTATAGGAACATATTGGGAATGGAGATAAAACTGCCACAGAGTTAGTGACGGCGTGGAAGTTGATATTAACCACATTAAAAGCCTTAAAGGCAGAGAGAAAAGCTGCAGCTGATATGGAGGAGGCTGTTAAACCGCCTTCAACCAATCCCTTTTTAACCGAGTCAGAGGGTCCAGGACCTTCAGTGACTCCAACTGCACCTCCTGAGGTGCCAGATGCACCGGGTGAACCGGCCACATTAGATAAGTCAGAGAAACAGATCTACGATGATGTATGTGAGGGCAAGACGGGACAACGTTGCCCAGAACAATGTACTCAATGTTCCTCTGTGTGCCCGTGTGAAAGATCAATGGGGCGAGTCTCGAAAGGAGATAGCAAGCAGTGGAGCTAGCAACAACGTGGCGATTGCTATTGGAGACTGTTTTGAAGAGCCAGGGGCTAGCAGCAGACTCTGCAACAGCTTTTGAGTTACCTACCTGGGAGAAAGCAGGGAAATTGGTGTTTGAGGCAGCCTCTAAAGGGGATCATACGGCTGTGAAAGTGTTAACAACCTGGCAATTAGTCAGAGACTCTATAAAGGTGATAAAATCAGAGCGGACAGCGGAGGCAGCAGCTGCCACTGCCACAGCCCCGGGAGAGAAGGGAGGCCGAGCTGGGGATGATGAGAATGAGCGACCCCCGCCCGCCCCCCCCCCATCCCTGCCCCCCGCTAACGCAACCAATGGAGATGGCGAGTCCTCCTTGGCCCCTGCCTCCTGACCCGGAACATGAGCGCTGGTCGCCTGTGCTGCAACAGGAGGGGGCTGCCTGGGATGATCCTTCACCCAAGTCAAGATATGACCCTGCCCAACATTGACGAGGCATGAGACAAGAGGTCTTGGCAGAGGGGGAGGGGACGGAGCGAAGTGGGTACCGGCCAGGTCGGTACGGCCGGCAGTAAGACCAGAAGATCCTGTCACACGTCCCACGGACGCAGTCAAGTCCGACATAACGCCAGCTGATGTTTTCACTCTTTTGTATGGGGAATGATGGCTCATTGACTGTTTCAGCGGCACTCCCTGGACGTTCAAGAGCAGGAACTTCAATATGCCCTATTTGTAAAACGGTGTTGTGGGTTTGTTCTATGTCATTGTAATTATTGTCACAAATGTATAATTTCTTTTGCAGGGAATTAAACAATATATTTCAATTGCTTTTTTACCATTCCCTTAGCAGCTGAGGATGCAGAGAAGTTTGCCTTTACGGTACCATCGGTAAATAAAGGAGAGCCAGCAAAGAGGTATCATTGGGTAGTATTACCACAAGGAATGAAAAATTCACCTTCGATGTGTCAGACACTTGTGGCATGGGCTCTAGAGCCGGTGCGGAGAAAGTATCCAGATTTAATAATGTATCATTATATGGATGATATATTAATAGCAGGGACACAATTGAATGCAGACCACATTTTACAGCACTTAGGGCATGAGTTAGAAAAACGGGGTTTAAAAATAGCGCCAGAAAAAATTCAAAAGAAGGGACCATGGCAATATTTGGGCTGGATTATTACCAGTGGAGCGGTCCGCCCACAAAAAATAAAGATTAATTCGAAAATAGAAAATCTTTCTGATGTCCAAAAATTAATGGGGGATATACAGTGGGTTCGAAATATTTGCGGAGTTACTAATGATGATCTGAGGCCGTTGATGCCGCTCCTGGGGTCTTTGGTGGAGCCTCCAGAGCGCCGTCAACTGACGAGGATCAACAGCAAGCATTGCAGAAAATTACTGAGAAGATAGCAACAGCCTATGCTCACAGATGTTCACCTACTGACAGTATCTCACTTATGATAGTTAATTCAGGAGGGGAATGGAAACATCCACTAGAACTGATTGTGCAGTTAGGAAATATGGCGGACAGTTTGAAAGTGTTGGAATGGGTTTTCCTCTTGTTTTATTACTTGTTATCTTAATAATAATGCTTATTGTACCGTGTTTATTACACTGTCTACAAGGAATGGTTCAAAAGGTAGTAAGGAATGCCTGGCTAGCTAATAATTCAAACGAGTGTCTTACACACCCAATGAATGAGCTTTGTTAGATAAACACGCTCAAAACAAAAAGGGGGAGAGGCTACCACATTACCCTAAGAACGTTTGAATAAAGCCTTATATGTGTTAAATTATTTGCGGAAGGAGAAAGGACCTTTTCAACTGCTAACCTGGGGATGAGGTTATGCTTGTGTCATTACAGATTCTGGAACTCAATAGGTACCCGCAAAATGGGTAAAACCATGGGTGAAACAGTCACCATTGTCGTCATCGGACACATCCTGACACTATCAGGTGTCATCGCAATCTGGATGCCACCTCAGCCAAAAGAAAATGTATGGGCAACATTATCAAATCAAACAGGACAGGACACCTTCTGTCTGTCTCTTTCCTCCCTGGGCAATCCCTTTTCAATCTACCAGAAGGGTTATGGTGGCTGTGTGGAGATCAATGGGCTGGGAAACAGCTGCCCGGGAACTGGTCAGGGGACTGTACCGTGGGCGTCCTAGTTCCTAATTTGCAAATAATTAATCAGACTGAAATTAGCGGTATCATTAGAGGAACATGGAAAGCTTTTAGGGCAAAGTGCTCTATAACTACAAATCCTTTGGTAAGATATAATATTGGTTTTCATAGCTTTATACAAGCACTTTTTCCATCACTAGGAGTAGTACAGCTCGAATTGTTTGCCTTGTAACATTCTGCTATTGGCTTAAGCATAGTTGATATGTGACTGCTGGATTATGGTAATATGCCACGTGAAACAAAGCCTACGAACCAATAGACGGGATGGCTGTGGCGCGTGAAGCACGTCTGGACAGCGGGCGCATACGCCATAGGCTTCCTGTGTTGAAAGGTGACAACCGAGGCATGTTCCGACACTCGCTGGCCATGTGTGTCGAAACTTGTTCCTCTGCAAATGTATAAATACCGGGATTTCCCGAAGGGCAGTGGGCCGGTGTACGGCCACCGTTGCCTCCGTGGGGACGCCCACGTAAAGCTGGCACCTACCGACTGCTGGGCTGAGTTCGCGGCACAGGACGATACAAGAATGTACAGATGGTCCATCTTCCTCACAGTCCTCAGGTTGCGAATGATCCATCAGGTTTTGTTTATACAAAAACAAAAAGGGGGAGATGTTGGGATCACCCTGCATGGCTCGACCTTAAGGAGAAGGAGCTGTGGCATTGAGAAGCTGGGAAACAGCTGGATATCTGCAGGGCTCGGCCTTGAGGAGAAGGAGCTGTGGTAAACAACTAAGAAGCAGCAAAGGAGTACAGGAACACCTGCAAGCAGCGAATCCTGACTGTGTGAGAGGCGCGTGGACAGCGCGTGATATTTTCTATATAGCCAATTACAATAATGTGTGTAACAAGCTGTAACCAATCATGAGTGTGTGCGCAGTGACTAAGCAAAAATTATGATATATATTGGAGTCAGACAAGACAATAAACGGCTTCGGAATATAACTCTCATAGAGTTGTGAAGTCCATCCTTCTCCCGCAAAGGAGCTGTGGCATTGAGAAGATGGTAAACAACTAAGAGGAAGTAAAGGAGAGTGTGGACACCTGGAGGCAACCAATCCTGACTGTGTGAGAAGCGCATGGACTGTGTGTAGGAACCAATCAGGACACATTTTGTGGCTCGTGAGGGAGCTGTAACAGTATAAAAAGCAAGTGCCTGTAGCAATAAACGTCTTTGGCTTGAATCCCCGCCAGAGTCCGTGCCTTAATACTCCACAAGAGAGGATTCACAAGCTGACTGTAACCATGAATATGCATCCTCCAGAAACCTCCAGTGCCTAAGAAAGCTTGGTTTTCTTTTTGTTAATTGGTGGGTACATAGCTGTTATTTTACTAATCACATCCATAGGGATGTGATTACAACCATCTTGTCATTTTATTTCCAAAACCTGGATCTCCTATGCAGGTCCTTTGACCTTGCTTCATTTTACGGTAAAGCCAACTTTCAGAAGAATCTAGATTATTCTTTTCCCGTTCTCAAGCACTTCCTCTACAGAGTTGCCCCACACAGTAATGTCATCAATATATTGCAGATGTTCTGGGGTTTCATGCTGTTCCAGTGCCCTCTGGATGTATATGAAAATGATAGGGCTGCGCTTCCACCCCTGGGGCAGTGGATTCCAGGTGCGTTGGACATCCCTCCACATGAAAGCAAACTGTGGCCTGCACTCTGCTGCCAAAGGGGTCGAGAAGAATGCATTGTCAATACCCCTGTAGCATACCACTTGGCAGCCTTTGGCTCCAGTTCATGTTTGAGTTCTAGAATGTCTGGTATGGCAGCACTCAATGGCAGCGTGACTTTGTTCAGGTCATGATAGTCTACTGTTAGTGTTCTTTGACAAACAGCAACCGCACAAGTAGTAGACAAATCAGCTCGTGGATGGGAACCAGGGAGTCTCAGTTGGTGCGATATTGCCGCCAGTGCACCATCACGGTAGCAGTCAGCACCTGCTGTTCTTTGACACACAGCAACTGCACAACAGAAGGATCCTCTGAGAGACTCTGTGTGTGTTGGGTTTGCATGGCAAAGTTTTGGTAGCGGTGGGGGTTGCAGGGTTGGCTCTTGCGAGAAGTTGCTAGAAGCTTCCCCTGTGTCCAATAGAGCCAGTGCCAGCCGGCTCCCAGACTGACCCACCATTTGGCCAAGGCCAAGCCAATCAGTGACAGTGGTTAATGCCTCTGTGATAACATATTTAAGAAGGGGAAAAAAACTGGCGCGTGGCATTTGCAGCCGGAGAGAGGAGTGAGAATATGTGAGAAACAACTCTGCAGACACCAAGGTCAGTGAAGAAGGAGGGGGAGAACGTGCTCCAGGCACCGGAGCAGAGATTCCCCTGCAGCCTGTGTTGAAGACCATGGTGAGGCCAGCTGTCCCTCTGCAGCCCATGGAGCTCCACGGTGGAGCAGATATCCATCTGCAGCCCGTGGAGGACCCCATGCCAGAACAGGTAGATGCCCGAAGGAGGCTGTGACCCTGTGGGAGGCCCATGCTGGAGCAAGCTCCTGGCAGGACCTGTGGAGAGAGGAGTCCACGTTGGAGCAGGTTTGCTGGCAGGACTTGTGACCCCATGCGGGACCCACACTGGAGCAGCCTGTTCCTGAAGGATTGCACCCTGTGGAAGGGACCCACACTGGTCCAGTTCTTGAAGAACTGTAGCCCCTGGGAAGGACTCACATTGGAGAAGTTCATGGAGGACTGTCTCCCATGGGAGGGACCCCACGCTGGAGCAGGGGAAGAGTGTGTGGAGTCCTCCCCCTAAGGAGGAAGGAGCAGCAGAAACAACGTGTGATGAACTGACCGCAATCCCCATTCCCTGTCCCCCTGCACCACTTGGGGGGAGGTGGTAGAGAAATCGGGAGTGAAGTTGAGCCTGGGAAGAAGGGAGAGCTGGGGGAAGGTGTTTTAAGATTTGGTTTCATTTCTCATTACCCTACTCTGATTTTGATTGTCAATAAATTAAACTAATTTCCCCAAGTTGAGTCTGTTTTGCCCATGATGGTACTTGGTGAATGATCTCTCCCTGTCCTTATCTTGACCCCCAAGCTTGTCGTTATACTTTCTCTCCCCTGTCCAGCTGAGGAGGGGGAGTGATAGAGCAGCTTGGTAGGCACCTGGCATCTAGCCAAGGTCAACCCACCACACTGGGTAAGGTTGACAGCTGTTCAGTCTTCTTTGTATCCATGACAGCTATACCAAAAGGCCACCACTACCATTCTGGGTCTTTGAAATAACCTCTCCTGAGGTAGTCTATGCCAAGGATGCATGGAGCCTCTGGGCCAGTCACAATAGGATGTTTCTGCCACTTGTCCCCTGTGAGGCTCACCTCAGCCTTCAACACAGACAGCTCTTGGGATCCCCCATCACTCCAGAAATCCAGATGGGTTCCACCCTCTTGTACTCTGATGGCATTAGGGCACACTGTGTACACCAGTGTCCACCAGAGCCTTTTACTCCCATGGGTCTAACATGCCAGGCCATTGAATGCACACAGTCCAGTAAACCTGGTTGTCCCTTTCCTCCACCTGGCCAGAGTCTGGGACCCTATATTCCGGGTCACAGCATTCATTATCTGACTCCTGTAACTGCAAACCAGAAAAGCATTCATCAGGGTCAGAAGGAGGATCGATCCTTCTGCTGTGTTTGGGGAATTGCTCAACAGCACCCAGAGCAGTAATCTTACTGAATAGACTCTTTTTGGACACTGTTTTTTCTCTCAGTACAGGTAGACAACCTTCTAGGTTTGAGGTAGGTGCATCATCATGCAGGTAGAACCACAGGGTGGCATTCATCATGTGCCCACAGTACCCTTTCCCTTGAGCAGAGAAAGGCTGACTCTTGATAGCCGAGATGCTCTCTACAGCTGAGATAGCTGAGACGCAAGCCCTGAGGCTCAGGGAGGAAGAGAGATTCTCTTCTGTGGGATCTCATCCCAGATCCAAAACATAGCCTCACACTAGCTTCTATGAAGAAAATTACCTCTATCCTGGCTGAAACCAGGACAAAGGGCAATGTAAAGCAAGAGCATGAGAGTGAGCAAGGAAGGGCTAGATTTCAAGGCAAGACAAGAGCATCAGATGGACCACAAGGAAGGGCAAGCGGTCTAAAGCAAGCACCAAGCAAGGGGAGAGAGAGGTGGGGGATTGAGTTCAGGGCAAGTCAAGTGCATGAGACAGAGCACAAGGCAAGACAAGAGCACAAGAGCATGCAAAGATAGCTAAAATATCAGGCAAGACAAGAGCATGAGAGGGAGCACAAGGAAAGAAGAGCACAAGACCAGGCAAGAAAGGACTTAATTGCAAGTCAAGATGAGAGCACAAGAGGCAAAGTGGGCTAGAGTGCAAGGCAAGGCGAGCGCACTAGAGTGAGAGAGGGCTAGAGTGCAAATCACAATGACAGCAGGAGAGCGAGTGACAGAGGGTTAGAGGACAAAGCAAGGTGAGAACACGGGAGCAAGCAAGATGACTAAATTACAAGGCAAGTCAAGAGCATGAGAGCAAGCACAAGGCAAGGCAAGAGTGTGAAAGTGAGTACAAAGTTTAGAGCATGAGAGTGAGTGAGAGAAAGTGTTAGAGCACAAGGCAAGATCACAAGAGTGAGCAAAATAGGGCTAGAGCACAAGGCAAGGAGACAACACAATAGGGAGGTGCAAGCCAAGGTAAAAGCACAAGAGCGAGTGAAAGGCAAGGCAAGAGTACTAGAGGGAGCAAATGACAGAGCAAGTGCAAGGCAAGGCATGAGTATGAGAGTGATCAGGAGAGGACAAAAGCAAGGCAAGAGCACAACAGGGAGGCAAAATGATAACATGAGAGCGAGCAAGAGAGGGCTAAAGACAGTGGATAGGAGAAAGTATGGTTCTTATGCCTTTCAAGTGTTCGGATACAACATGATTTAACCAATCACTACTTAACACACCCATACTGTTGTTTTGCAAAGCAACTATAATTCTATGGCATTATCATCCATCTGCTGCTTTCTTGATCTAGACATCCCTGGCATCGGTCTTGTTGAGGTTATTTATCTATGATGCCAGATAATGGGAGGGTTTCACAGAAGTGTTAGAGGGACTAGGATGCTGGCATTATGTCGGTAGTCCAAGGGTATCCTTTTCTTCAGGGTGGGGCTGTCCTCCTCTTCCTTGCAATGAGCTGGGGTCCTTTAGTCATGCTGGTTTAAGCATATGTATATATCTCTCTCTCTTAAGAAAGTTCATACAATTTCGTATCATAAAGACTAATTGGTACAATAGTTAGGGAACTATATTTTCCTAACAATCTATATAGTACAGTGTATTATTATTACTATTATTATTATTAGAGTTTGACTGGTGTCACTATCAGAATTTTGGGACTTTTGATCACAGGTCGGTCTACATGACACCAGGCCTGCTAGCAACAGATGGGGTACACCTGTTTCAAAGAGGAAAAGGATCTTTGCACAGAAGTTAGCAGGGCTCGTTGAAAGAGCTTTAAACTAGATTTGAAGGGGGAAAGGGATAAAACCAGGCTCACTAGAAATAAGCCTCGGAGTAGTACACCAATGTTTGAGGGATGGTGTGCTAGTGAGGTCCTTCAGTCTGCTCCACAATGTGCTGAGTACACTGGAGCACATTTGAAATGTCCCTGTACGAATGCACACAGCACCTTAGCCCGGAGATCCATGGAGATCCATGCAGTAGCAAAGACTCAAGGGTTGTAGATGTGTTAGAAACTATGGAAGCACCTGAGAACAATCACATAGGAAGTAATGCTTCTCCCCAAAAAAGGTGGCAGGATCAATAGCCCAACTGAAGTGCATCTACACCAATGCATACAGCATGGGCAACAAACAGGAGTTGGAAGCCACTGTGCAGCTGGAAAACTATGATATAGTTGCAATCATGGAAACATGATGGGATAACTCACACAACTGGAGTGCTGCAATGGATATCTATAAACTCTTCAGAAGAGATATGCAAAGGAGAGGTGGTGGGTAGCCCTGTATGTTAGGGAGTGTTTTGATTGTCTAGAGCTTAATGATGGTGATAAAAGGGACAACTGTCTATGGGTACGAATCAGGGGAAAGGCCAACAAGGCAGATATCATGGTGGGAGCCTGTTATAGACCACCCAACCAGGATGAAGAGGTAGATGAAATATTCTGTAAGTGGCTGGGAGAAGTCTCACAATCGCTAGCCCTTGTTCTCATGGGGGACTTCAACTTACCAGATGTCTGCTGGAAATACAATACAGGGGAGAGGAAGCAGTCTAGGAGGTTCCTGGAGTGTGTGGAAGATAACTTCCTGACACAGCTGGTGAGTGAGCCAACTAGGGAAGGCACCACGCTGGACCTGTTGTTTGTGAACAGAGAAGGACTTGTGGGTGATGTGATGACTGGAGGCTGTCTTGGGCACAGCAATCATGAAATGATAGAGTTTTCGATTCTTGGAGAAGTAAAGAATGTGCTGGGCAGAACTGCTACCTTGGACTTCTGGAGGGCAGACTTTGGCCTATTTAGGGGCCTGGTTGACAGAGTCCCTTGAGAGGCAGTCCTGAAGGGCAAAGGAGTCCAGGAAGGCTGGACAATCTTCAAGAAAGAAATTTAAAGGCGCAGGAGCAGACAGTCCCCATGTGCCGAAAGACGAGCCGGTGGGGAAGACGACCGGCCTGGCTGAACAGAGAGCTTTGGCTGGAATTCAGGCAAAAAAGGAGAGTTTATGACCTTTGGAAGAAGGGTCAGGCAACTCAGGAGGACTACAAGGATGTTGTGAGGTTATGCAGTGAGAAAATTAGAAGGGCCAAAGCCCAACTAGAACTTAATCTGGCTACTATCATAAAAGACAATTAAAAATGTTTCTATAAATACATTAGCAACAAAAGGAGGGCGAAGGAGAATCTCAGTCCTTTATTGGATGCGGGGGGGAAACATAGTGACAAAGGATGAGGAAAAGGCTGAGGTACTTAATGCCTTCTTTGTCTCTGTCTTTAATAGGAAGACCAGTTGTTCCTGGGGTAACCAGCCCCCTTAGTTGAATGACAGGGACAGGGAGCAGAATGAAGCCCCCATAATCCAAGGGGAAATGGTTAGCAACCTGCTACACCACTGAGACACACACAAGTCTATGGGGCCAGATGGGATCCACCCAAGAGTACTGAGGGAGCTGGCAGAAGTGGTCACCAAGTCACTTTCCATCATTTATCAGCAGTCCTGGCTAACCGGGGAGGTCCCAGTTGACTGGAGGTTAGCAAATGTGATGCCCATCTACAAGAAGGGCCGGAAGGAGGATTTGGGGTACTACAGGCCTGTCAGTCTGACCTTGGTGCCGGGGAAGATTATGGAGTAGATCATCTTGAGTGCCATCACACGGCACATACGGGACAACCAGGTGATCAGGCCCAGCCAGCATGGGTTGATGAAAGGCAGGTCCTGCTTGACCAACCTGATCTCCTTCTATGACCAGGTGACCCGCCTAGTGGATGAGGGAAAGGCAGTGGATGTTGTCTACCTGGACTTTAGTAAAGCCTTTGACACTTTCTCCCTGTCGTGGTTTAGCCTCAGCTGGCAACTAAGCACCACGCAGCCACTCGCTCACTCCCCCACAGTGGGACGGGGGAGAGAATCCAAAGAGTAAAAGTGAGGAAACTCATGGTTTGAGATAAAGACAGTTTAATACGTAAAGCAAAAGCTGTGCACGCAAGCAAAACAAGGAATTCATTCACCACTCCCCATGGGCAGGCAGGTGTTCAGCCATCTCCAGGGAAGCAAGGCTGCATCACGCGTAATGGTTTCTTGGGAAGACAGACGCCATAACTCCGAACGTCCCTCCACCCCTTCCTTCTTCTTCGTCCCAGCTTTATGTAACTGAGCATGACGTTAAATGGTATGTGACGTGCGGAAAACAGACTCCACAATCTGTAAGATTGTAAAATAGGTATGTTTATTCAGCGCTGGGCAGCACGGGGGGGTAGTCCCACCAAAAACTGTGCGCACCCCAACGCGGCACTTACTTCAAATATATACAGCAAAGTGTTGCATATACATAAAGTTTCGCAATATGCCTATACATATGCATGATCTGTCCTCGCTTTGTATTGAAATGAGTTTCAAGGCGTTATTTCCATGAACTCCTCCCATCTGCGCTTGCGCAGTGCCTTCTGGTGGTGGTCGCTGAGGGTCGTGAGGATGAAGGCCGGTGGCTCCTCTTCGTCACCACTAGTAACCCCTTGTTCTTGCGCAGACTCAGTTGCTCTTTGGTTTTCGTCCAAACCACAAGGTCAGTTTCAGCCGGTTCTTGAGGCACTCTCCTGGTTCTTATCAGGGACCGTCCTTGTGAGGAGCCACAAGTCTTCTCACTCCTGTCAGTTTATCAGGAACTGTCTTTGTAAGGAACTACAGATCTCCTGCTTTAGTTACTTTACGCAATAGCTAACAAGATTTCAAACCTTATCTATTAATTAACTGCTAAGATTCCCTTAACCCCTTCTCTCAGTATGGAATATATCTTTGGCCAGCCTGGGTCAGCTGTCCTGGCTGTGTCCCCTCCCAACTTCCTGTGCACCCCCAGCCTTCTTGCTGGCAGGCCAGCATGAGAAGCTGGACTGTCCTTGACTGCTTAGCAACAACTCAAAACCTCAGCACGTTATCAACATTTTCTCATCCCAAATCCAAAACACAGCCTCACACTAGCTTCTATGAAGAAAATCAACTCTACCCTGGCTGAAACCAAGACACTCCCAGAGCATTCTCCTGTAAAAACTGGCGGCTCATGGCTTAGACAGGTGTACTCTTCGCTGGGTAAAGAACTGGCTGGATTGCCAAACACAAAGAGTGGTGCTGAATGGAGTTAAAGCCAGTTGGCAGCCAGTCACAAGTGGTATTTCCCAGGACTCAGTATTGGGGAATACTGTTTAATATCTTTATCAATGATCTTGATGAGGGGATCGAGTGCTCCCTCAGTAAGTTTGCAGACGACACCAAGTTGGGAGGGAGTGTTGATGTGCTTGAGGGTAGGAAGGCTCTGCAGAGGGATCTGGACAGGCTGGATCGATGGGCTGAGGCCAATTGTATGAGATTCAGTAAGACGAAGTGCTGGGTCCTGCAACGCTACAGGCTTGGGGAGGAGCGATTGGAAAGCTTCCTGGCAGAAAAGGACCTGGGGGTGCTGGTTGACAGCCAGCTGAACATGAGCCAGCAGTGTGTCCAGGTGGCCAAGAAGGCCAACAGCGTCCTGGCCTGTATCAGAAATAGTGTGGCCAGCAGGAGTAGGGAAGTGATCATCTCTTTGTACTCAGCACTAGCGAGACTGCGCCTTGAATATTGTGTTTGGTTTTGGGCCCCTCACTACAGGAAAGATATTGAGTTGTTGGAGCATGTCCAAAGAAGGGCAACGAAGCTGCTGAGGGGTCTGGAGCACAAGTCTTATGAGGAGCGGCTGAGGGAACTGGGGTTGTTCAGTCTGGAGAAAAGGAGGCTGAGGGGAGACCTTATCGTTCTCTACAACTACCTGAAAGGGGGTTGTGGTGAGGTGGGTGTTGGTCTCTTCTCCCAAGTAACTAGTGATAGGATGAGAGGAAATGGCCTCAAGTTGCACCAGGGGAGGTTTAGATTGGATATTGGGAAAAATTTCTTCACTGAGAGAGTGGTCAAGCATTGGAACAGGCTGCCCAGGGAGGTGGTGGAGTCACCATCACTGGAAGTGTTCAAAAAATGTGTAGACATGGCACTTTGGGACATGGTTTAGTGGGCATGGTGGTGTTGGGTTGATGGTTGGACTTGATGATCTTAAAGGTCTTTTCCAACCTTAATGATTCTGTGATCCTGTGTGGCCTCACCAGTGCCGAGTACAGGGGCACAATTACTTCCCTACTCCTGCTGGCTACACTATTTCTGATACAGGCCCAGATGCTGTTGGCCTTCTTGGCCACCTGGGCACACTGCCGGCTCATATTCAGCCGGCTGTCAACCAGCACGACCGGTCTCTTTTCCCAAGTAACAAGTGATAGGACAAGAGGAAACGGCCTCAAGTTGCACCGGGGAGGTTTAGATTGGCTATTAGGAAAAATTTCTACACCGAAAGGGTTGTCAAGCTTTGTAACAGACTGCCCAGGGAAGTGCTTGAGTCAGTATCTCTGGAGGTGTTTAAGAAACATGTAGATGTGATGCAGTGCTTAGGGGTGTGGTTTAGTGGTGGACTTGGCAGTGTTAGGTTAATGGTTGGACTAGATGATCCTAAAGGTGTTTTCCAACCTAAAAGATGCTATGAATCTGTAGTCATATTGGAAAATAAACATTCTCACTTTCCACATATCCTTACCAATTAGTTCGACTGACCAGGTTTGTTCTTATCACTACCGGCCTTATCATTTGTCTGTCAGGTTTGTCTCTGTATGTTCTTGTTTATGGCTTCCTCCTCTACTTCTTATCCCTTTTTGCAATGAAACGGCCCTTTACAAGACACTCTTAAAGGAGCAGACACTCTCTTTCCACATGCCGTTACATCTTCCATAGGCCGCAGAGGAATCTCTGCTCTGGCACCTGGAGCACCTCCTCCCCCTCCTTCTCTGTCCTTGGTGTTCACACTGCTGTTTCTCACACTTTTTCCCCTCCCTCCTTTCCTATCCAGCATTCGTGCCCTTTCTTAAATGTCTTCACAGAGGTGCCACCAGCTTCACTGATTGGCTCCCCTTTGGCCTGAGGTGCATCTGTTTCCATCTAACACACAGCATCCCTGACCTCTTCTCACAGAGGCCACCCCTGCAGCCCCCCTCACTACCAAAACCATGACATATACACCTGTCCTGGTTTCGACTGGGATGGAGTTGGTTTTTCTCTTCCTGATAGCTGGTATCGTGCTGTGCTTTGGAGTTGGTATGAGAATAATGTTGATAACACACTGAAGTTTTAGTTGTGGCTAAGTAGTTGTAGTGCTTATACTAAGTCAAGGACTTTTCAGATTCTCATGCTCTGCCAACGAGGAGGTGCCCAAGAAGCTGGGAGAGGGCACGGCTGGGACAGCTGACCCAGACTGGCCAGAGATATTCCCTACCATACAATGTCATGCCCAGTACATAAACTGGAGTTAGCCAGGGGGCGGGAATCGCTGCTCGGGGACGGGCTATCAATCACTGGGTGGTGAGCAATTGCTGTATTGGGCATCACTTGTTCTTGTACATTCCTTTGTCGGTATTATTACTGTTGTTATCGTTGTTTCCTTCTCTCTTGCTGTTCTATTAAACTGTTTTTATCTCAACCCACAAGTTTTTCCCGATTCTCTCCCCCATCCCACTGGGGGAGGGGGAGTGAGCGAGCGGCTGTGTGGTGCTTATTTGCTGGTTGGGGCTAAACCATGACAACACCCATTACAAAATGTCAAGAAAAACTAGGGACAAAACACGTGCTATGATGGATAGGGAAGAAAATCTAATTATGGCTGTCTATACTTCATCTGAGATGGCAGTATTAACAAAGATGACAATTTTGAGTAGATAATAAAACCAAAGTATATATAATAAAGCTCATGATAGTTAACGATTTACAGGGTCCTGAGTGAGTAGGGGCACAGCTGCCAGCAGGAGTGTCTCAACCATCAGTAGCAGAGAAGACAGCTGACAGAATCTATCAAGTTGTAGCACAGTTGCAGAAGCAGATGTAACGTCCTCCTGCTATCAACGAGGCAGCACAACTTTTTAAAAACATGACAGTGAAAGCAGTAATTTTTGTCACATTTATTTTGAAACAAGGATCTAAAACAATTAGAAGGTTTTAGCATGTGTCACTAATCAACTGTAAGTTTTGCAAATTCCTTAATATATGGAAGGTTATTGATTACATGATTAGTTTGACTTTAGTATAGAATTCTTTAGCCTAATAACTATGTGATTATGTTTAACGGCCTACTCTCATAGTCCTTAGGCTGTATTTGCCTCAATGCTAACATTGTAACCAGGTGTAAATGGTTAATCAGGAGGAAAGCAGGCCTCATGAAAATTAAAACAAAGAAGAGTTAAGAGCAAGGACTGAGAGATTAAAGAGAACAGAGAAGATATCTTAACCTTGAGCATAGGGACAGACTGGCAGGAATGCTCTAACAAGGATGATAAGAAGGAACCGCTTGGCTAGACAACAGAAGGGGCAAACATCCAAGGAGAAGAAATTATCCTCAGGAGACCCGTGACCATAAAAGGGAAAAAGGAGTAGGGGCTAACTCCCCAAATGACCACCGATGACCGCCCAAGACCCCTGCGCATGCGTAGTGTAGTTTTGCAATGCCAGCATTATGTAAATGTAATAGGTAAGCAAGGAGGCGGAGATTTCTTGGAAGATGTGTGAATATTCATGTCTTTAAGGTATATAAAGGATTAACTTTTGTTTCAGCGCATGCATGTTAGGAGGAGATATCCCCCATGCATCCAGTGCTGCAATAAATATACCTGCTTTATAACTCTTTTGAGTTGTGAAGTTTGTTTCCGCACGTCAATTTCACTTTGAGACAAAATAAATCTCTGCCTATGGCCCAGAACAGTACCTATTGTCAAAAAGTCAGGGATATCCCAAACTAAACTGGTACACCAGCAACATGCAGTTAAAATCAAAGTAAATCAGCAACCCAAAATTCAATGAAACCGACCTCCAGGCTAACCAGAGAAGATCTGCACGGGAGTTTGAGTACAGTCAAGGCAGTCAAATGGGAAACAAATCTCATCAATATAGACAGGATATAGGCTATAAAGACAAATGTTTTTTAATTTCGATATGCCATAAGGGAGTCTAATAGCTAAATATACTAGCATCATCACCAGGGAATCATCCTTGCACTTAGAATGCTCCATGAATAGAAGTACAGCTAGAAGTAGAGGGAAAGAGACACATTGCAATTGAGAAGACGTGGTTAACCCCAACTTTAGATCATCTTTAAGGAAAGATACCCTTATTATTAAAAACACAAAAAAGGAGTACTATTTGAAAGATCAAGGTTCTAACCCTGTTTCCACCGTGGACTCCGTTACTTTTTAGAACCATTTTATCTATATGTTTTAATCTGTTTTCCCTTTCATAGTCAAACACTAATACTTAGCTATAGATCCTGATGAGCAGGATGAAAGGTTAAAGAATGTTATTAAAACACTTTAAGACCTTTCCAAACAAAAAGAAAGGGGGGGAGGGGTAAAGAAAGGGGCAAAACTCTTTCATTCCAGCTATTTAACAAGTGTACCACCTAGTTTGTTCATCTCCACAGGCATATTCACCTGTCATTTCAATTTCAAAATAAGTAGATACATAGGGAGGTTGACAAAAATCAAGTGAAAGGCTGCACAAGACTGTAGAGGGGTTTGAGGACCTGTTTTTTCTTTTCTTTTAAATTGAAATAGCATCTAGCATATCAGCTCAACCTTTAGAAAGCATCAGGACACTCAGTGAATAATCCAGTCGGGACCATGCACCTAAGTTAATCCATTTCTTCCAGGTACAGTTTAAAAATAATTTTGAATTATAATTTTAATGTTTTAGAATGCAGTTTCCAAACTGAATCACCTGGAAGGACCTTGCAACATCTTATTCATATATTTATTAATGTTTAAAAGCTTAGGAGCAAATGTTAGACTAAAGTTTTTAAAATATATGTATCTTAGCATACTACAACAGGCTATTAGAGTGAGTACACAATTTCTTTTTAAATACCAGTTTTACTCAACTGTGTAAAAAGGTTATTAAGCAAATGTGTATTAAAAGTTATGGTTTATACTTTTGTTTTATGTATTTTATAGTCCTAAGGAAGTTAAACCTAGAGTTATAGAATCGATGTGTATAAGTTATAATACCTGTCTCCAAACAGATTATTAGTGTTCTTCAGAAATATGAGCTACACCTGAAAGGGGTAAGTTGGTATGCCCTGCGAGCCTATTAGATTTACTTAATGAATTAATATGCAACATTAATAAAATTTTTATAACTAACAGGCTCACAGAGTGCAATAGAAATATATTTAAAAGTAGTTTCCCAAAGCTTTATGAGCTCTATACGTGAACTCAAATGCCACCTACTGATCAAACTGACAGGGAGTTATTTTTATTTTTTTAAATTAAGGGTATCATTGTTCTTTTGTATCACACACAGGAACTCAGAAAAACTTCACAAATTCTTCAGGCAATATTCCCCAAGGTGAAAAGTACTAGATTTCACTTTCAGTCATTTTGTTGTCCCGAAAGTAGGATCGTATACCCAGTGTGCAACATGCCAATATACACACAGAGTAGAAGCTTTTTATTGACAGCATATTTGCACAGATATGGGTGCTAGGTGGTATTACACAAAGCTAGCACACCACACAAAGGAATCACCACATATTTATCTTGTTACATGGTTAGCAAAAACGATAGAGAACCCACCCAAATTTACATTCATTGGCTAGTAATTACCACATTGCTTATCATTGGTCACACATATTTAAATTGTTGCACATGCCCCTAGAAAGAGTGGGGGGTAATTTGCATAGTCCCTCAATTGAGTCGGTGGTCACGATCTTCCGCTGCCACCTTTATCCTAGTTACTGTGGATTCTGCTGATCTCATGACAATTACATTTTTCAAGAGTGCAGGAACATCTCAGCCTTCATGGTTTACTGCTAAGTACAACTACTTCTCGCACAGGGCGAGAGAGGGTGCCCCAGCTTCCCCCCCCAGGCCGGCGGAGCGGGCTCCTGATGAGCGGCAGCTCTGAGCCAGCGTGAGCGGGGCCCAGAGCGGCGGCAGCCAAAGCCCCTCGCCTACAAGAGCAGCCCCGGGAGCGCGAATGACCCGGAACGCGGCGAACAGGGCGGGCAAACAGGACATGGCGCGTCAGAGAGGACGTGGCGCAGCAGTTTGCACAGGGAAGGCGTGTGGGCAGGGCACAGTCCCCCCCTCCCCGGCACTAGAGGTTCTCTGACAAGTGGCCATCGTCCTCCCAGAGGAGGCTCAGCCATGGTCGCCACTCGGCTGAAAACCGTGGCCAGAAGGAATGTGGCGACCCAGACCGAGCTCCGGCTCAAGCATGCAGCTGTCCAAGTGTCCGGCTGCAAAGAGTGCCTGAGCCTGTCGGTTGTTCCAGAGACCAACGGGTACACCACCTGCGTGCGGTGTGACCAGGTGAGCGACCTGCTCAGCCTGGTAGCAGAGCTGAAAGAGGAAGTGGAGAGGCCGAGGAGCATTAGGGAGTGTGAGAGAGAGAGAGAGATTGGTGGAGCCACACCCTGCTGTGATAAATGATTTAGTCCCAAACAGGATTCCAATTTAAGTTTACAATTTATTAAATGAATAGAGGCAAGCAAACAGCGCTGGGTGCGCCAGGAGTCTCCGCTCCACCAAGACGCACACCTTCACTTCTTACAATTCCTTCCTTTATACTTTTCTAGGCTTCGTTTCTCGCCTTTCTCCGCCTTTTTCTTGGAAGATGACTCTTTCTTTAAGTACGTCACCACTTCCCCGGTCTGCGCATGCTTCATCTTTTTCTAGGTGGTCGTCCGGTGGTCGTTGGGAGGAAGATGCTCCTCTTCGTCAGTAGAGGTAACAGGTAGTGTTTTCATCAATCCCTTCAGTGACAGGGAGGAACGCTGAAAGGAACAGGAAAGCACACCTGATCAACACATGGCTCAGGGGCTGGTGCCATCATCAGAATTTTGGGTTTTTTGACCATGGGGCGGTTTACATGGCACCGGGCCTCCTTGCAGCAGATGGAGTGCAACTGTCTCCAAGGGGCAAAAGGATTCTTGCTTATGAGCTGGCAGGCCTCACTGAGAGGGCTTTAAACTAGATTTGAAGGGGGAAGGGGATAAAACCAGGCTCACTAGAGTTGAGCCTGGGGGTGGCGTGCCAGAGTTGAAATCGATAGCCCAGCTCAGGTGCATCTACACCAATGCACGCAGCATGGGCACCAAACAGGAGGAGCTGGAAGCCATTGTGCAGCGGGACAGCTATGATGTAGTTGCCATCACAGAAACATGTGGGATGCTTCTCATGACTGGAGTGCTGCAACGGATGGCTATAAGCTCTTCCGAAGGGATAGGCAGGGAAGGAGAGGTGGTGGGGTGGCTCTGTATGTTAGGGAGTGTTTTGATTGCATAGAAATCAATGATTGTGAAGACCAAGTAGAGTGCTTATGGGTAAGGATGAGGGGAAAGGCCAATGAGGCAGATATCCTGCTGGGAGTCTGTTACAGACCACCCAACCAGGATGAAGAGACAGATGAGACATTCTATAAGCGACTGGCAGAAGTCTCGCATTCGCTGGCCCTTGTTCTTGTGGGGGACTTCAACCTACTGGACATCTGTTGGAAGTATAACATGGCAGAGAGGAAACAATCTGGGAGGTTCCTGGAGTGTGTGGAGGATAACTTCCTGACGCAGCTGGTGAGTGAGCCCACCAGGGGAGGTGCCTTGCTGGACCTGCTGTTTACAAACAGAGAAGGACTGGTGAGAGATGTGGTGGTTGGAGGCTGTCTTGGGCTTAGCGACCACGACATGATAGAATTCTCAGTTGTGAGCGGAGTAAGGAGAGGGGTCAGCAAAACTGCTACCATGGACTTCCGGAGGGCAGACTTTGGCCTGTTCAGGTCACTGGTTGAGAGAGTCCCTTGGGAGACAGCCCTGAAGGACAAAGGGGTCCAGGAAGGCTGGACAGTCTTCAAGAAGGAAATCTTAAAGGCACAGGAGCAAATGGTCCCCATGTGCTGTAAGAAGAGCTGGCGGGGAAGGTGACCGGCCTGGCTGAACAGGGAGATTTTGCTGGGACTCAGGGAAAAGAGGAGAATTTATAACCTCTGGAAGAAGGGGCAGGCAACTCGCGAAGAGTACAAGGATCTCATTAGGTCAAGCAGGGTCAAAATTAGAAAGGCAAAAGCCCAGCTAGAGCTCAGTCTGGCCACAGTCATAAAGGATAACAAAAAATGTTTTTACAAATACATTAACAACAAAAAGAGGCAAGGAGAATCTCCATCCCCTACTGGATATGGCGGGGAACATTGTCTCCAAGGACGAGGACAAGGCTGAGGTACTTAATGCCTTCTTTGCCTCAGTCTTTAATAGCCAGTCCAGGCATCCGCAGGGTATTCAGCCCCCTGAGCTGGAAGATGGGGATGGAGAGCACAATAACCAGCCCATAATCCAGGAAGAAGCAGTTAAGGACATGTTAAACCACCTGGACACCCACAAGTCTATGGGGCCTGATGGAATCCACCCGAGAGTACTGAGAGAGCTGGCAAAGGAGCTTGCCAAGCCCCTCTCCATCATTTATCAGCAG
This sequence comes from Phaethon aethereus, assembly GCF_964289735.1. Classification (NCBI taxonomy): domain Eukaryota; kingdom Metazoa; phylum Chordata; class Aves; order Phaethontiformes; family Phaethontidae; genus Phaethon; species Phaethon aethereus. The sequence goes on along the minus strand of NC_138581.1, from coordinate 36,391,270 downwards.
TCGTGGTTAACAGGGGAGGTCCCAGAAGACTGGAGGCTTGCTAATGTGACACCCATCTACAAGAAAGGCCAGAAGGAGGATCCTGGGAACTACAGGCCTGTCAGCCTGACCTCTGTACCGGGGAAGATTATGGAGCGGTTGGTCTTGAGAGTGCTCACAGGGCATGTGCAGGACAACCAAGGGATCAGGCCCAGCTAGCATGGGTTCATGAAAGGCAGGTCCTGCTTGACCAACCTGATCTCCTTCTATGACCAGGTGACCCGCCTAGTGGATGAGGGAAAGACTGTGGATGTTGTCTACCTGGACTTTAGTAAAGCCTTTGACAGCGTCTCCCACAGCATTCTCCTGGAGAAACTGGCGGCTCGTGGCTTTGACAGGTTTACTCTTCGCTGGGTGAGGAACTGACTGGATGGCCGAGCCTAGAGAGTTGTGGTGAATGGAGTTAAATCCGGCTGGTGGCCGGTCACAAGCAGTGTTCCCCAGGGCTCGGTTCTGGGGCCGGTCTTGTTCAATATCTTTATAGATGATCTGGATGAGGGGATCGAGTGCTCCCTCAGTAAGTTTGCAGATGACACCAAGTTGGGTGGGAGTGTTGGTCTGCTGGAGGGTAGGAGGGCTCTGCAGAGGGATCTGGACAGGCTGGATCGATGGGCAGAGGTCCACTGTATGAGGTTTAATAAGGCCAAGTGCCGGGTCCTGCACTTCGGCCACAACAACCCCATGCAACGCTACAGACTTGGGGAGGAGTGGCTGGAGAGCTGCCCGGCAGAAAGGGACCTGGGGGTGCTGGTTGTCAGGTGTCTGAACATGAGCCGGCAGTGTGCCCAGGTGGCCAAGAAGGCCAACAGCATCCTGGCCTGTATCAGGAATAGTGTGGCCAGCAGGAGTAGGGAAGCGATTGTGCCCCTGTACTCGGCACTGGTGAGGCCGCAGCTTGAATCCTGTGTTCAGTGTTGGGCCCCTCACTACAAGAAGGATGCTGAGGTGCTGGAGCGTGTCCAGAGAAGGGCAATGAAGCTGGTGAGGGGTCTGGAGCACAAGTCTTATGGGGAGCAGCTGAGGGAACTGGGATTGTTTAGTCTGGAGAAGAGGAGGCTGAGGGGAGACCTTATCGCTCTCTACAACTACCTGAAAGGGGGTTGTGGCGTCGAGGGCGCTGGTCTCTTCTCCCAAGTAACCAGCGATAGGACGAGAGGAAATGGCCTCAAGTTGCGCCAGGGGAGGTTTAGATTGGATATTAGAAAAAATTTCTTCACTGAGAGGGTGGTCAGGCATTGGAACAGGCTGCCCAGGGAGGTGGTGGAGTCACCATCTCTGGAAGTGTTCAAAAAACGTGTGGATGTGGCGCTTCAAGACATGGTTTAGGGAACATGGTGGTGCTGGATTAATGGTTGGACTTGATGATCTTGAAGGTCCTTTCCAACCTTTGTGATTCTGTGATTCTTCATCTTCTTGACCATTAAATCGAGGTTCATTAATCTTTTTTTAATTGTGTTGTCTCCTACTGACCTGCCACCTAGAATCTTTCATTTGTCTCAGACATCAATTTCACGATTAACCAAACTCCAAAGTTGGGGGGGTGTGGTATGAAGGAGAGCAGGAAACAAACCTATTTCACAGTCTTAATACCAGTTCTGAAGATATAATAAACTAATTGTACTGAACTCTAATGTTTAAGTATGATGAAATTAAACCACTATGGAAAGTCTCTAAATGAAAGCACTGAGGAAATGGTCTCACAAGCTTATCCACTCAAATTACTTATGTATTTTAGGTAATACCTACTGATCTGAAGGGTTTCTGTCTTTTTACAGGCTCTTAAGATGCTAATAGGAAGCTCTTGTGAATCTTGCTGCAGTGATTTAAAACAGTAGCTATTAATTCCTGAGATACTTAAACTATCTTTCTGCCAGGCCTTACACTTTTGTAACAGAGAAGATACAAATGTCTGTCTGCACTTCAACCATTCTAATTCACAGTTCAGGAATTTCACTAAAACATGTCAATGCTGTCCTCAAATGAATGTATGATACACACTGGGGAACATTAGCTATATATAGTCCAGAAGCTCAGCCCACTGTAGTCAGGTGTCATTTTTATGGAAATAATTGTGTTCATGCCATGTTGCATTCAGAATTGTGAAGGACCACAAAGAGTTAAATGAACACTTCTCACTGGATTTTAACATGTTTTGCCATCTAGCTCCCTTTAAATTCTCAGCCTTAACCTATTTTAGTCTCCTGGAAAAAGAAAACACACACATTACAGGCAATTTATCACAGTCTAGATGAAGGTGAAGGCATTAAATTTATTTGTGAGGGAAGGGAAATAACTTTCACTAACTGTACATGAAGACAAATCCTTACTCCCTCTGTTACTTGAGAAATTTAAGCTACACAAAATTTACTTAATGAACACATTTTACTCTTGCAACAGAGGAAAGAGAAACTTGAGTAACTGAAGAAGTCCATGATGTTATTGTTTTCTGTCCAGGATTTGAAGAAAAGAATGCAACCCAGCCTCCGAAGAGTTAGAAACAGGCTTGAAGAAGCCTATATTGGTTTTCTGGAATCATTTCAGACTTGATTTGCTGCTGGTGTTCATTTCAGATAAAAAGACTATGACTGCTCTGAGTAAGAGTGAACAAGAGATGGTTTGTGAAGACCCACAAATAAGAAGATATATTAATAACCAGGCATACTGGATCTGGCTGGGATGGAGTTAACTTTCTTCAGAGCAGCCCATATTGTGCTGTGTTTTGGATTTGTGGCTAAAACATTTTCTTGACTATATCTACACAATCAGAATATTCATACTGATGTGTGCTATGAGACTGATTTTAATTTTGACTATCACAGAATCATTAAGGTTGGAGAAGACCTTTAAGATCATCAAGTCCAACCATCAACCCAACACCACTGTGCCCACTAAACCATGTCCTGAAGTGCCACGTCTACATGTTTTTTGAATACTTCCAGTAATGGTGACTCCACCACCTCCCTGGGCAGCCTGTTCCAATGTTTGACCACTTTCTCAGTAAAGAAATTTTTCCTAATACCTAGTCGAAACCTCCCCTGGCACAACTTGAGGCCATTTCCTCTCATCCTATTGCTAGTTACTTGGGAGAAGAGACCAACACCCACCTCACCACAACCCCCTTTCAGGTAGTTGTAGAGAGCGATAAGGTCTCCCCTCAGCCTCCTCTTCTCCAGACTAAACAACCCCAGTTCCCTCAGCCACTCCTCATAAGACTTGTTCTCTAGACCCCTCACCAAACCTCATCAAATTGACCTTAGCCCATTGATCCAGCCTGTCCACATCCCTCTGCAGAGCCTTCCTGCCCTCGAGTAGATCAAAACTCCCGCCCAACTTCGTGTCAATTGCAAACTTACTGAGGGAGCACTCAATCCCCTCATCCAGATCATCAATAAAGATATTAAGCAAGACCGGCCCCAAAACTGAGACCTGGGGAACACCACTTGTGACCAGCCGCCAACTGGATTTAACTCCGTTAACCGCACCTCTCTGAGCTCGGCCGTCCAGCCAGTGTTTTACCCAGCGAAGAGTAGACCTGTCTAAGCCACGAGCTGCCAGTTTCTCCAGGAGAATGCTGTGGGAGATGCTGTCAAAGGCTTTACTAAAGTCCAGGGAGACAACATCCACAATCTTTCCCTCATCCACTAGGGGAATACTCCCGATTTTCTCTATCTCCTCCCCCTGAGTGGCACAGGGGATGGGGAATGGGGATTGTGGTCAGTTCATCACACGTTGTTTCTGCTGCTCCTTCCTCCTTAGGGGGAGGACTCCACACACTCTTCCCCTGCTCCAGCGTGGGGTCCCTCCCATGGGAGACAGTCCTCCATGAACTTCTCCAATGTGAGTCCTTCCCAGGGGCTACAGTTCTTCAAGAACTGGACCAGTGTGGGTCCCTTCCACAGGGTGCAATCCTTCAGGAACAGGCTGCTCCAGTGTGGGTCCCGCATGGGGTCACAAGTCCTGCCAGCAAACCTGCTGCAACGTGGGCTCCTCTCTCCACAGGTCCTGCCAGGAGCTTGCTCCAGCATGGGCCTCCCACAGGGTCACAGCCTCCTTCGGGCATCTACCTGTTCTGGCATGGGGTCCTCCACGGGCTGCAGATGGATATCTGCTCCACCGTGGAGCTCCATGGGCTGCAGAGGGACAGCTGGCCTCACCATGGTCTTCAACACAGGCTGCAGGGGAATCTCTGCTCCGGTGCCTGGAGCACGTTCTCCCCCTCCTTCTTCACTGACCTTGGTGTCTGCAGAGTTGTTTCTCACATATTCTCACTCCTCTCTCCCACTGCATGTTCCTGCACAGTGTTTTTTTCCCCTTCTTAAATATGTTATCACAGAGGCGTTAACCACTGTCACTGATTGGCTCAGCCTTGTCCAGCAGTAGGTCCATCTTGGAGCCATCTGGCACTGGCTCTATTGCACACAGGGGAAGCTTCTAGCAGCTTCTCACAGAAGCCACCCCTGTAGCTCCCTGCTATCAAAACCTTGCCATGCAAACCCAATACACCCTGGCAATGATGGACTGGCCAGACATTGAAGCATCAACTGTGGAGAAACTGTCCCACCAGCTCAGGCATTTCAAAGAGAATCTCCATTCCTCTATGCCCCTACAGGCCTGTGTCTCAGCTATCAAGGGTGCCGCACAGAGTCGCCACAGAGTCTGTTCAAGGGAAGGGGAACCAAGGACACATGATGCATGTGTAGTGGTGCGTTTCCACACACCCCCCCTTGCCTTGCTCCTGGGCCGCTCCACAACCTGAGGAATTCAGTTACCTGGCAAGCCTTGGACTTTGAACAAAGAGTTTGGCGGTTGAGAGCACCCCGACCGTACCAAGCACTCTTGCATAGCTGAGGTGGGGAATGGTACTGATTGTATCAGGAATGCAGTTGTCTGGCCAGGGTGAGGAATGAGAACAGGACTAACTAATTATCTCCTGACAACCCTGGAATGACCAGTACCAGTGCTACTGGAGACTTGAGAAATTACCTGTCTGGATTGTGGCCAGGATGGAAGTTCACTGATGCCTAAAGTCAATCATCTCCTGACCTTATAAACAGCGATCCCAAGTGAGGCCCTTTGAGCTCTCCTGGACCGCAGTGGGCTGCAATCAGCATCTCCCTCTGAGTGGGACGCCTCTCAGAGCTTGTGAAGTCCCAACTTCACAGTAAGTTTGGAGGACCAGCATGAACCTGAGCTGAAACCCCTGTTTGAAGCTCAACTCTTCGCCCATTGAGAAATGCAAAAGCATTAGACGTATTTCACGGAATTCTAGGGGAAACTTTTAACAGGTACCTTTGGGTGTGTATATATCTCTTTATGTATCTCCACTTACATATATATGTCTCTTACATGTTGTCCTGGTTTCAGCCAGGGTAGAGTTGATTTTCTTCATGGAAGCTAGCGTGAGGCTATGTTTTGGATTTGGGATGAGAAAATGTTGATAAGGTGCTGATGTTTTGAGTTGTTGCTAAGTACTCAAGGACAGTCCAGCTTCTCATGCTGGCCTGCAGCGAGCAGGCTGGGGGTGCACGGGAAGCTGGGAGGGGACACAGCTGGGACAGCTGACCCAGGCTGGCCAGAGAGATATTCCATACCATATGACGTCATGCTCAGTATATAAAGCTGGGACAAAGAAGAAGGAAGGGGTGGAGGGACGTTCGGAGTTATGGCGTCTGTCTTCCCAAGAAACCATTACGCGTGACGGAGCCCTGCTTCCCTGGAGATGGCTGAACACCTGCCTGCCCATGGGGAGTGGTGAACAAATTCCTTGTTTTGCTTTGCTTGCGTGTGCAGCTTTTGCTTTACTTATTAAACTGTCTTTATCTCAAACCATGAGTTTCCTCACTTTTACTCTTCCAATTCTCTCCCCCGTGCCACCATGGGGGAGTGAGCGAGCGGCTGCGTGGTGCGTAGTTGCTGGCTGGGGCTAAACCATGACACATGTATCTTTTTATATGTCTCTATCTCTATATCTACATCTGTGTGTGTGTGCAATTAGAAAATCTTATTAAGTTTTTAAGTTGTGGTGTTAAGATTTATTAGGAAATTATATAGTCTAACATTGTGATTTGCCTTAATAGTGTTAGTGAATTTTAAATTGCTGCTATTTTATATTAGTTTGTTGCCATCCCAAAGTTACACAAAGCACAAAATCATAGGCTACATCACCACACCAAGATCCCTTGCACTTAATTCCTTTAGTCATAAACCATTGACCAAGTCTGGGACTAGGAGTGGATTTAGCCGCACCTAGACTCCTCTCTGAGAAGGAGTTTAGAAAGCAAGGGTGTCCACTCTGAACCTCGTGACTCAACAGGAGAGCATCCCTCTCTTTCCCTAATCCACATATAAGTCACACCAACCCGATTTGATTTCCCTGACTCCATAAAAATAATTTTCCCCAATCCATGTGTAAATCATCCTAACACAATTCTAATTTGATTTCTCTTTGTATGCTTTTTCCATGTTTAATAAGTAATAGAGTGGACCTTGCCAATGAATTCTGTTAAGTCGTGCTTTTCACAAATTTATATTCAAATCATTTGCTTTCTAATATCTTTGGCGGTGATTCTTTAAGCAGCCTAAAACATTCATTCGCGACAGCATGACACCCTGTGGTTCCATCTGCACAAGCACCAGGACATGAAGAAGTGGGACAGTGCACCTTCCTCCAACCTGGAAGCCTGTGGGCTAACAGGGAACTTTTGGCGAAAGCATCCTGTTGTGAACAGCCTGGAGGCTCTGTGTATCCTTGGCATAAACTACCTCAGAAGGTACTTTAATGACCCAAGGGGGTACCAGTGGGGCTTTGGTGAAATCACCATGGATACAGAGAAAATTAAACAGCTGCCTACCTTGCCCAGCCTCTTAGACAATCCACCTGTTGTGGAGTGGCTAAGCATCAAACAGCAGGTGTCAATGGCTACTATGTCCTGGTTTAACCCAACCAGCAACTAAGCACCATGCAGCCGCTCACTCACTCCTGCTCTGGTGGGATGGGGGAGAGGATCAGAAGAGTAAAAGTGAGAAAACTCATGGGTTGAGATAAAGACAGTTTAATAGGTAAAGCAAAAGACATGCATGCAAGCAGAGCAAAACAAGGAATTCATTCACTATTTCCCATCAGCAGGCAGTTGTTCAGCCATCTCCAGGAAAGCAGGGCTCCATCACACCTAATGGTTATGACGTGCGGAAACAAACTTCACAACTCAAAATGAGTTATAAAGCAGACATCTTTATTACAGCGCTGGACGCATGGGGGATATCTCCTCCTAACATGCGTGCGCTGAAACAAAAGTTAATCCTTTATATACCTTAAAGACATGAATATTCACACATCTTCCAAGAAATCTCCGCCTCCTTGCTTACCTATTACATTTACATAATGCTGGCATTGCAAAACTACACTACGCATGCACGGGGGTCTCGGGCGGTCGTCGGTGGTCGTTTGGGGAGTTAGCCCCCTACTCCTTTTTCCCTTTTATGGTCATGGGTCTCCTGAGGATAGTTTCTTCTCCTTGGATGTTTGCCCCTTCTGTTGTCCAGCCAAGCGGTTCCTTCTTATCATCCTTGTTAGAGCATTCCTGCCAGTCTGTCTCTATGCTCAAGGTTAAGATATCTTCTCTGTTCTCTTTAATCTCTCAGTCCTTGCTCTTAACTCCTCTTTGTTTTAATTTTCATGAGGTCTGCTTTCCTCGTGATTAACCGTTTACACCTGGTTACAATGTTAGCATTGAGGCAAATACAGCCTAAGGACTATGAGAGTAGGCCGTTAAACATAATCACATAGTTATTAGGCTAAAGAATTCTATACTGAAGTCAAACTAATCATGTAATCAGTAACCTTCCATATATTAAGGAATTTGCAAAACTTACAGTTGATTAGTGACACATGCTAAAACCTTCTAATTGTTTTAGATCCTTGTTTCAGTTACTTTGGAAGACAGACGCCATAATTCTGAATGTGTCCCCTCCCCTTCCTTCTTCTTCCCCCATGTCCTGGTTTCAGCCAGGATAGAGTTAATTTTCTTCATAGAAGCTAGAGTGAGGCTATGTTTTGGATTTGGGATGAGAAAATGTCGATAATGTGCTGATGTTTTCAGTTGTTGCTAAGTAGTCAAAGACTGTCCAGCTTCTCATGCTGGCCTGCTAACAAGAAGGCTGGGGGTGCACGGAAAGCTGGGAGGGAGCACAGCTGGGACAGCTGACCCAGGCTGACCAAAGAGATATTCCATACCATATGACATTATGCTCAGTATATAAAGCTAGGACGAAGAAGAAGGAAGGGGTGGAGGGACATTCAGAGTTATGGCGTCTGTCTTCCCAAGAAACCGTTATGTGTGATGGAGCCCTGCTTTCCTGGAGATGGCTGAACACTTGCCTGCTGATGGGGAGTGGTGAATGAATTCCTTGTTTTGCTTTGCTTCCATGCGCAGCTTTTGCTTTACCTATTAAACTGTCTTTATCTCAAACCATGAATTTCCTCACTTTTACTGTTCTGATTCTCTCCCCCGTCCCACCGTGAGGGAGTGAGCAAGCGGCTGCGTGGTGCTTAGTTGCCGGCTGGGGCTAAACCACAACACCCCAGCTTTATGTACTGGGCATGACGTTGTATGGTAGGGAATATCTCTTTGGCCAGTCCGGGTCAGCTGTCCTGGCTGTGTCCCCTCCCAGCTTCCCGTGCACCCCTAGCCTTCTCGCTGGCAGGCCAGCATGAGAAGCTGGACAGTCCTTGACTGCTTAGCAACAACTGAAAACATCAGCACGTTATCAACATTTTCTCATCCCAAATCCAAAACATAGCCTCACACTAGCTTCTATGAAGAAAATTAACTCTATCCTGGCTGAAACCAGGACATATGACAGTGCACCGGCAGCAATATTACACCAACCAAAACTCCCTGGTTCCGATCCATAAGTTGTATTATCAATTTCAAGAGACAAAGAGTGATCAGCAAGACTCGCTCATCTTTTAATACTCCCATATGGCCAGTGTGAAAGTCTGATGCCTTTTTCTGCATTCCAGTAGATGAACGAAGCCAAACACTCTTCGCCTTTGAATGGGAGAATCCAACTACTGGAAAGAAAGGACAATTATATTGGACTGTTCTTCCCCAGGGATTTAAAAATAGTCCCACTTTGTTTGGTGAAATATTGGCTAGAGAATTAGAACAATGGCAAACTAATAATGATTATGTTACTCTTTTACAGTATGTGGACGATATCTTGGTTGGAGCTGACACTGAACAAGTTTGTACAGAAGCTACAGTAAGCCTGCTAAAGTTTCTAGGAATGGCTGGATATCGGGTCTTGAAGAAAAAGGCCCAAATTGTGAGGAAGGAAGTCCGATACCTTGGTTTTAATATATCAAAAGGATAACAAGCACTGGGGGAAGAAAGGAAGGAGGCTATATGCCGAATAGCAGTACCTAAAACAAAAAAGCAGTTACGGGGATTTCTGGGAATGGCCGGATTCTGCTGAATATGGATCCTCAATTTTGTACTCATAGCCAAACCCTTATATGCAGCCACAAAAGGCCCAGGGGAGTTGTTAGAATGGACTCCAGAGTGTCGGTGTAGTTTTGATGAAATTAAAAGGAAATTAATGGAAGTCTTAGCCTTGGGCCTCCCTGACCTGAAAAAAACTTTTCAGTTGTATGTACATGAGAGACAACAAGTGGCTTCGGGGGATGATGACTCAGATGCTTGGAAGCTGGAAAAGGCCGGTAGCCTATTTTTCAAAACAATTCAATGAAGTGAGTAAAGGATGGCCAGCTTGTCTTCGGGCTGTAGCCACCACTGCTCTGTTAATTCAAGAAGCCCGTGTCATGGTTTAGCTCCAGCCAGCAACTAAGCACCACGCAGCCACTCGCTCACTCCCCCTCCCCCAGTGGGATGGGGGAGAGAATTGGGAAAAAAACCTCGTGGGTTGAAGTAAAAACAGTTTAATAGGACAGCAAGAGAGAAAGAAACAACAATGATAACAACAATAATAATACCGACAAAGGAATGTACAAGAACAAGTGATGCCCAATACAGAAATTGCTCACCACCAGGTGATCGATAGCCCATCCCCGAGCAGCGATTTCCACTCCCCAGCTAACTCCGGTTTATGTACTGGGCATGACATTGTATGGTAGGGAATATCTCTTTGGCCAGCCTGGGTCAGCTGTCCTGGCTGTGTCCCCTCCCAGCTTCCCGTGCACCCCCAGCCTTCTTGCTTGCAGGCCAGCACGTGAAGCTGGACTGTCCTTGACTACTTAGCAACAACTCAAAACATCAGCACCTTATCAACATTTTCTCATCCCAAATCCAAAACACAGTCTCACACTAGCTTCTGTGAAGAAAACCAGCTCTATCCTGGCTGAAACCAGGATAGCCCGGAAGCTCACCTTGGGACAGCCAATAACAGTACTAGTCCTGTGGGAGAAGGATGGACTTCACAACTCTATGAGAGTTATATTCCAAAGCCGTTTATTGTCTTGTCTGACTCCAATATATATCATAATTTTTGCTTTGTCACTGCACACACACTCATGATTGGTTACAGCTTGTTACACACATTATTGCAGTTGGCTATATAGAAAATATCACACGCTGTCCATGCGCCTCTCACACAGTCAGGATTCGCTGCCTGCAGGTGTTCCTGCACTCCTTTGCTTCTTCTTAGTTGTTTACCACAGCTCCTTCTCCTCAAGGCTGAGCTGTGCAGATATCCAGCTGTTTACCAGCTTCTTAATGCCACAGCTCCTTCTCCTTAAGGTCGAGCCATGCAGGGTGATCCCAACATCATCCCACATGCGGTGGTGGCTATTTTAAAACAAAAAGGACACCACTGGATTTCTCCAAACTGACTGGACAAATTCCAAGCCGCATTAATAGATCAAGAAGATGTCACCCTAAGTGTAGTATCAACTCTAAACCCTGCCACTTTGTTGTCGATGGCAGAACAGGAACCTTTACAACATGAGCATTTAGCAACTATCGAACGTGTTTATGCCAGCAGGACAGATCTGAGAGATGAGTCATTGAAAATTGCAGATTTAGAACTATTTACAGATGGCAGCATCTTTATATGGAATGGAGAAAGAAAAGCTGGATATGCAGTGGTTACCTTATGGGAGGAAATAGAGGCTGAAGCCTTACCGCCGAATACCTTGGCACAAGAAGCTGAAATAGTTGCTCTTACAAGGGCACTAGAAATTGGAAAAAATCAAAGAATCTATATATATACAGACTGCAGGTACGCCTTTGGAGTTGTACATGCTCATGGAGCTATTTGGAAGGAATGCAGGCTATTAAATGCCCAAGGGAGTGGTATAAAATATGGACAAGAGATCTTAAATTTGGTTCAGGCCATACTAAAGACAAAAGAAGTGGCAATAGTTCACTGCAGAGCTCATCAAAAAGGACAAGGAGAAATAATTCAAGGAAACAAAAGAGCAGACTTAGCTGCAAAAAGGGCTGCCTTACATAAGCAAATAATTGGAGCTTTGATACCCAGCAGAAAGATTGATATAAAACCCCCTCAGTATTCCAAGAAAGAAGATCAACTGGCAGAAGAAAACTCCCCTGGGGAGTACTGGCAAAAAGATTTCTCTGAATTAACAAAGGAAAGGGAAAGCAACTTTTCACGCCCTTACTGTAACATTATCTTCTTCTTCAATGACACAGCTCTGGCAGTAGTATGCTTATGGGTAGATACAGGGAAAGATAATGGAAATGGACTACCCTTAAAGATCGTGCTAACACCTACTCCTAAACCTCATACTACTCCAACAGTTACCCTGACTGCCTATCAGTCTCTATCCCACCCGATTACTTATACAACCACCCAAACTATATACCCATTGAGCTCTGAAATTGGACCATATGCAATCAGATATGTAGGACAACAGCAAATGATGTTTAACCCATCATGGCCACTCAAACCAGTAGAACTATCAATGCAGATTAATATCTCTGCAGTTAAATCAACCTGTTCAGCATACGTAAGTACGTCTTATGCAGGGTGGCTAGCATGGTTACGTGAGCCTTACCCTTCAAAACAAGCAGAGAGAGATGTAACTGGTACCCTAGGGACAGGATTGGGAGTCTTAAATGCATAAATGCTGAAATACTTGCAAACAAACTTAGTACAGCCATACATGATCTAAACAAACTAGAACATCCATTACAGTCCTCCCTATCAGCTTTAGGAACTCATCAGTGGCTTTTATCTAAAGTATTACCTCAGTGGGAAAGAGTTACTGAAAAGGATTGCCAATTAACCCTGGATGCACTTGGTGTAGCTTAAAGTAATATTTCTCTAGCTCTTAGTGGCATCCAAGCTCAGCTGTGGGTGCAATCCACAATAGCAGCAATTGTAAGAAAAGGTGAAGACGGCACATTACCCACTGAAATTCAAAAATCAGTCTGGAAAAATGCAACTGAATTTGAGAAAAAATTCCAGTCGTGGTGGTATCTAGTTAATTTCACTCATGATCCTATTAATAATAAAGCCACGGCTTTTGTTTTAACCATACAGAATGCATCAGTAAAAACCATTCACCCAATCATTGTGTTAGGATTAAATCACAACAGTACTATACTCTATCCATTAGAGCATAGAGTATAGGCCCAAAGAGCTAATAACAAATGGCATAGTGTTGCCATTTGATGCATGTGTGGTATGGGAACAACAAGGATTTATTTGCAAAAATAACACCATTAAAGCTCAGGACATTTGCCTTGACATGGAGCAAAATGTTTGTCACTTTGAGATACATCCAGAAGAGATCCCTGGAACTGTACTTATATATATTCAGAAGGGGTGTGTATGTATAAGAACTCTGTAATTTTTTAGTTGTAGATAATATCACTGTTGGTATAAGTAATCACTCAAATACTTGTGTTTGTAACTTTATTAACATTATAGGATGTGATTTTAACTATTCCGCTCCTATTATGTCTTATCAACTGTTACAATACAATTATACTTTAGTTAAAAATCTATTGCCTACTCCCATTGGGATGAATCTCACACTGGTAAAAAAACTTTTACAACATAAGGATCTACACCAGTTGCTGGGATGTGCCTGAGATGATGGACAAAGGACTTGAATCACAGTTCACCATGATGCAGAAGAGATGCTTCATGTTTCGGACCAAATGAAGAAAGATGGAGAACATAGATGTTGGGAAGCCCTCCTCGGATGGGCACCCACAGCAACCCGCATTCTTAATCTCATGTTACATCCCGTTGTGACCTTGTTGTCACTAATGTGTTTATGTTTATTGCTTATAATCATATTGTACTTTAAGGTTTGGCTCATAATGAAGCAAATAGCTCTAATGCAATCACCCAGCGTATGCATGCTCACGACAGAGGAAAATAAACTCCTCAGACCTGAAAGCCTGCCTATAGAAATAGAAAATTTCCAACAAGACATATGGCAATGGGAAGAGAAGTTTTGGAAAATTCTGAAGCCTCCCAAGGATGGGGATTTTGGAATGAAAAGATCTAAGTGAGACTTATTTGAAATATTAATTATTTATCTAAGTCTCAAAGGGGGGATCTGTTGAAGGTATGCAAGGAATGAAGCTGGGGTTATTGTTTAGTCTCTGTGAGCAGTTAACAAGGTGCAACCTTGAGGGAAGGAACAAGATAATCACAAAAGAAACACAGCTACTGAACCTTGAGTGAATTATCCTAATTAACATCTAATTAACATATAATATGCATAGTAGAAACCAGCCCCTGGGCGGGGAAAGCCCCCTCCTCACAAAAGCCCCTTCCTCACTGAGCATGCCTAGGAAAAAAGAAGAAAGCTGTGACTTTAAGTGGAGACGAGGCTTGCGAGAATCAATAGGAACAAGGGTGACTGAGCCAATTTTTAAAAAATACTGATAACTGTTGCTCAAAATGTATAAATATTTTCTGTTACTAACCAAGGTGTGCTAGCTTTGTGGACCTAAAATCTAGCACCCAGCTCTGCGCAGATTTGGAATAAAAGCAAATATCTCAGCTCTGTGTGTTTTTCGGCTCTCTGTACACCGGGTGGAAGAACCCATATTTGGGACAACAATGGAGGAGGAAGGATGAGCACTCTCATCATCAGCTAGGTAACTAACTTCTTGGTTTTGCTCATAGGTGCACGATATTAAAAGTTACGGGTTATACATTATGAAACCTTATGACTTGAATGGTGAATAAATGAATTCACATGATAGACTAGTCTGGCAAAAGAGGATTGAGCTCCTGTTTGTCATGTTTGTTTATTGTGTTTCTTAATGAGCTCATGAAATAAAGTTTAAATCACAGAGTACGTTGTCCTGTAAATTGGAGAGATCAGAACAGACCGTGACAGTCTGGACAGGACAAGATGTGGGAAAGAAAAGAAAGACCCGAGTTCAACTTCTAGGGTTTTGGAGTCAGGGGTATTGAGGATCTGAGGCCCACTATACCCTGACTGAAAAGGCGATACTAGCAGTGTATGAAGGAGTTTGAGCCGCTTAAGAACTAGTCGGTACAGAAGCACAGCTTCTCTTGGCACCGTGATCTCCTGTGCTTCACTGGATGTCCAAAGGAAGGGTCCCCTCTACACATTATGCAACTGACACTATATGGAGTAAGTGGGTAGCACTAATCTTGTAATGGGCTCCCAACCACCCAGGAATCCTGGAAGAGATCATGGACTGGCCAGAAGGTGGAGATTTTGAAGCATCACTGAAGGTTTTGACTCATGCCCAAGAAGCACCACTGTATAATAAATTTCCAGAAAATGAGAAGCAATACAACCTGTTTACTGATGGGTCCTGTTGTATTGTGGGAAAACATTGGAGATGGAAAGCTGCTGTAGAGTCCCACATGGTAAGTTGCAGAAACTATCAAAGGAAAAGGAGAATCAAGTCTGTTTGCAGAAGTGAAAGCCATCTAGTTGGCCCTAGATATTGCTGAACAAGAAAAGAGGCCAGTACTCTATATTGACTCATAGATGGTGGCAAATGATCTGTGGGAGTGGCTACAACGATGGAAGCAGACCAACTGGCAGTGCAGAGGTAAACCCATCCAGGCTGCTGCACTGTGGCAAGACATCGCTGCCTGGGTAGAAAACATTGCTGTAAAGGTACGTCATGTAGATGCTCACATGCCCAAGAGCTGTGCCACCAAAGAACATTGAAACAACGAGCAGGTCAACCAGGCTGCTAGAATTGAAATGGCTCAGGTGGATCTGAACTCAGAATGTAAGTGTGAACTATTCATAGCTCGGTGGGCCCACGCAACATTGGGACATCTAGGGAGAGATACAACGTACATATGGGCTTGAGATTGAGAGGTGGATCTGACTACTGAATAGACCTGGCCTACCTACTGCATAGGTAATTCATGAATGCAAAACATGCACCATAATCAGGAGAGCCAAGTGAGTAAAGACTCTCTGGCATACAGGGTGGTAGCTGGGATATCAATATGGCAAGGCCTGGCAGATCGACAATATTTGGACCACAGCTATGAACCTGCCAAGGGAAGTGTCATGTGGTTACCATGGTGGAAGTGAATACTGGGTGTCTGGAAACATAACCTGTAAACCATGCCACCACCCAGAATACCATCCTGGGCCTTGAAAAAGTAGTTCTGTGGCAACACAGGACCCCGGAAAGAATTGAGTCAGATGACAGGACTCATTTCCAAAACAATCTCTTAGACACCGGGGGCAAGAAACATGGCACTGATTGGGTATACCACATTTCCCATCACCCACAAGCCTCTGGGAAGACTGAATGATACAATGGACTGTTAAAGACTACACCGAGAGCAATGGGTGCTGGCACATTCAAGCATTGGGATGCAAATTTAGTAGAAGCCACACGGCTGGTTAACACTAGAGGATCTGCTAACCTGGCCCTGCCCAAACGAAACCCCCACATACTCTGCAAGGAGATAAGGTCCCCATAGGAACTGGCTTGGAAAAACAGCATAGGCTACTCCTTCCTCAGGAAAAAGCAAACCTTTTTGCATGGGATTGCTTTCACTCAAGGACCTGGGTACACTTAGTGGGTAATGCAAGGGAATGGAGAAATCCCATGTGCACCTCAAGGAGTTTTAGCCTTGGGGGAAAATAACCCATGATTTGAGTTGTATGATGCCATAATTGTATATCAAAAGTACCACAGTGGAAGTCACCTGAACTGGTGGAGAATGAGCCTCATAAAGAACCAGGCAAGTGCAGCAGTGATCCAACCTGAGCTGGTTTCGGTGCCCAACAATCCAATACAACATGTTGTAACCAAGGTGATGGGGGAAATCAAACGATAATTCGAAAATAAGTTAGTAATAAGTTGTAAAAAACATAACTATAGGAACAGGTTACGCACCAGTGTTATGCACCAGCAATGCTGCTCGAGAACCCACTCAACCCTTCCCATTTTGATTTAATTATCAGGGAATTAAGTGCAACATTGTGATCATGGTACTATGTTTTGTTTTAATAGTGAGCAGTCAGAAAGAAGGAACACCTTGGTCAGTTCTACGGTTCAGTGGGTAATTATTCATTCCAAAGTCTTGTCTTAAAACAAAGGACTGTGGGGTGAATGATTGCATATTGGACCGATAGCCCGTGAAGATCTATTGAGTGTTGCCAAGCTTAAGTGAACTTTGTAGGAAAGGTAATTCCGGCAGGGGGAGATCGCGACCACCGACTCAGAGACCACCCACTCAAGAAACCCTCTGACTCAAAAGATTAAGGAAGTAAAATCCCAAGAAATTATAGTGAGCATGCGTGGTCATTTACATGGTAGGTGAGGAATACTTAACCAATCATTGTATGGATACATGATGAATATGTATTAGTCTTGTAAGCATATGCCTATAAATGTTTGATTTTTGAACTGATCGACGAACACGATTTGGGAAAACTATTCCCCGTGTTCCCGGCGTCATGAATAAAGAATGTCTGCCTTTTAACACTACATTGGTGTTACGAGGTTTATTCCCGATTTCAGTGACAATGTCATCTCTCCTGTCCTGAATGACTATCACAATAGATGAAGCCCATGTTATGAACTAAATTAACTGAATGGACCTTTGAATGAGGATGGCCCATAGACTAAGGGAATGATATCTGTATGTATGTCAAAGGATGGGGAAGAGGGTGGTAATGGTTGGTGACAATGTATTGAATACTGTAGGACCTGAGCATGACAAATGCTATTGAAAGAGGATGGAGACTGGGTGGGGGCTTAGCTGCCAGATGGGGTCAACACACCACAGTGGGTAATGCAGGAGGATGGGGAAACCCAGTGGGTACTTCAAGGAGATCACAGAATCACAGAATCACAGAATCACTAGGTTGGAAAGGACCTTCCAGATCATCAAGTCCAACCATTAATCCAGCACCACCATGTTCCCTAAACCATGTCTTGAAGCACCACATCCACACGTTTTTTGAACACTTCCAGAGATGGCGACTCCACCACCTCCCTGGGCAGCCTGTTCCAATGCCTGACCACCCTCTCAGTGAAGAAATTTTTCCTAATATCCAATCTAAACCTCCCCTGGTGCAACTTGAGGCCATTTCCTCTCGTCCTATCACTAGTTACTTGGGAGAAGAGACCAGCGCCCTCGTGGCCACAACCCCCTTTCAGGTAGTTGTAGAGAGCGATAAGGTCTCCCCTCAGCCTCCTCTTCTCCAGACTAAACAATCCCAGTTCCCTCAGCCGCTCCACATAAGACTTGTGCTCCAGCCCCCTCACCAGCTTCGTTGCCCTTCTCTGGACATTGTGCTCTCCATCCCCATCTTCCAGCTCAGGGGGGCTGAATACCCTGTGGATACCTTGGGGGAAAATAACCCATGATTTGAGTTGCATGAAAATCCTGATCTGGAGTTATTTACAGATGGAAGCAGCTTTGTGTATATACGAGGTTTATTCCCGATGTCGGTGACAGACCTGATCCCTTGGTTGTCCTGCACATGCCCTGTGAGCGCCGTCAAGATGAACCTCTCCATAATCTTCCCCGGTACCGAGGTCAGGCTGACAGGCCTGTAGTTCCCAGGATCCTCCTTCCGGCCCTTCTTGTAGATGGGCATCACATTGGCAAGCCTCCAGTCTTCTGGGACCTCCCCTGTTAACCAGGACTGCTGATAAATGATGGAGAGTGTCTTGGCAAGTTGCTCTGCCAGCTTCCTCAGTACTCTTGGGTGGATCCCATCTGGCCCCATAGACTTGTGTGCGTCTCAGTGGTGTAGCAGGTTGCTAACCATTTCCCCTTGGATTATGGGGGCTTCATTCTGCTCCCTGTCCCTGTCATTCAACTAAGGGGGCTGGGTACCCCGTGAACAATCGGTCTTACTATTAAAGACAGAGGCAAAGAAGGCATTAATTACCTCAGCCTTTTCCTCATCCTTTGTCACTATGTTTCCCCCCGCATCCAATAAAGTATTGAGAGTCTCCTTCGCCCTCCTTTTGTTGCTAATGTATTTATAGAAACATTTTTAATTGTCTTTTATGGCAGTAGCCAGATTAAGTTCTAGCTGGGCTTTGGCCCTTCTAATTTTCTCACTGCATAACCTCACGACATCCTTGTAGTCCTCCTGAGTTGCCTGACCCTTCTTCCAAAGGTCATAAACTCTCCTTTTTTGCCTGAATTCCAGCCAAAGCTCTCTGTTCAGCCAGGCCGGTCGTCTTCCCCACCGGCTCGTCTTTCGGCACATGGGGACTGTCTGCTCCTGCGCCTTTAAATTTCTTTCTTGAAGAATGTCCAGCCTTCCTGGACTCCTTTGCTCTAAATACTCACCAGAACAGCAGAAGCAAGAAAACTCTGGGTCAAGATAAATATAGTTTAAGAAGTAAAGTAAAGAAGAAAATGAAAGAAAAGAAAAAGATAAAACAAGTGATGCAAAGACAATCACTCACCACCCCTCACAAATAGATTGATGCCCAGCCAGTCTCTGAGCAATGGCTACCTCCCCCAAAACCCCCTCCCCTCAGCTGTTATTGCTGAGCATGACATCATATGGTATGGAATATCCCTTTGCTCAATTTGAGCCAGCTGTTCTGGCTGTGTCCCTTCCCAGCCTTCATGCCCACCGCCAGCCTACTTGCTGTTGGGGCCGAGTGGGAGAAAGAGAGAGACTTGATGCTGTGCAAGCATTGTTCAGCATACCCAAAATACTGGTGTGTTATCAACAGTGTTTTAGCCAGAAATCCAAAACACAGTGCCACGTGGGCTGCTACAAAGAAAATTAACTCTATCCCAGACACACCCAGTATACCTTGGTAAAGTGTTTCAGTGTTAATTACCTTAAAGTAAAATTTTCAATTTTAATTTAATTTAAAGCAGTTATTTTCATTCTGACATTCGTGAGTTTAAAGTCCATTGATCCTGTGGCATCTTTGTCTATCACAATGAAATAGCCTTCCTTAAGCTGACAGGCAAACTTAAGTGTTTCAGGAAGGAACATAGTCTAATACAGCTTTTTTGTAGGGTTTGAAGCTGTTTTCTTGTCTGAACACCTTCTTATGCATTTTTTTTTTATTCTAAGGGGGAAAAAGACATTTAGTCTTTCTGTCTTTAACTCCTGAGATTTTGAGGTGTTTTCCTATGGTGCTTGAAAGATGGGCTAGTGGAAGTGCCTCATCTAGCCTCTGCTGCTTCTGTCTGGTTCCAAAATGGAGATGGAGTTGCTGTGTGTAACACCTGATCCCAACACTTGGTGGGCTGAAGGAGCAGCCACAGGAAACCCCTGCAGCCCTGCTGAGGAGGTGGCAGGTGCCTTGGCTGCCCAGCTTTGCTCACCCTGGGGGGGCAACCATGAGATAAACCCTAGGCCAACATCTCTAGTTGACTGACTGTGGCTCAGATGATGGCTCCTGGCCATCAAGTATGAACTGATTTGACAGCTACTGTAGCCACCTTGCTCTGGTATACCCATGCAATGACTCTTCTTTCAAGCCTTTCCTTCCTTCATGAGTAAACTGTGTTTTCATGTCAATCTCAACCTTGGTTAACTCTTGCAGGGTGCTGAAGAAAATTCCAAGTGTGGTACCACATCCTGGTCAGTAATGACCCCACAATCCTCCCTAGCATGATGGAATGTAATTGCATATGTGGGAATCCAAAGGGGAGAAAGCAGGTAAATCACTTCCTCTTTTCAACACATTTGGCTGTGGGATTGTGTTATTCAGAGAGCAGTCTTTCACTCAGCAGCCACTACTTTCTTTTGCCACTCCGGGAACGTGTAGACTCCAGCAGTAGGACGATTAACATGATTATTTTTTTCTGAACATGAGCCACCTTAAACAAAGAGCTTTCTCATTATTCACTTTGAAACAACTCAAGAGTTAGATATCAAGAGGAAGAAAGGAGTGCTCTCCCTCCAGCTGGGGGATATGCCTTCATCATGGAGGCAAGTGTCCTCTGTGCAGCTGCATGCCAAGAATTCCTAAATATGCCCTAATGCCACTTGTAACAGCATAGTAATACTAAGAAATGCATATGTGTTTGTTAGGGGGCTCTGGTTTTAGACAGAAAAAAACCTGAAACAAAAAACCCCCATACTACACTTGTCACAATCGAAGTTGTTGATGTGTAAATATGTGCTTAGGATGGGGACATGCTAACTACATGCTAACTGCTGCAATCAAAGTTGCTGATACCTGAACAAGAGATAAAGAGAACAATTCCTTTGAGGCCCACAGCCACCAGAGAACACCCGAGGGACCCCCCCCAAGACAGCGTGGAGTATGTGGGAAAAGGAGGGAAATTATGTAAATGACTTCTGGGAACTAATCAACAACTAATCAAACATTCCTTTTTCCAGGAAATATAATGAATATGTGAATCATGACGTGTATAAAAATGCCTGCCTCTTATGAATTGGTGTGCATGTTAGGCGGAAGGATCCCCCATGCACCTGGCGCCAAATAAAGAATGTCTGCTCTTTAATACTATATTGGCGTTAAGGAGTTCTTTCTCTGACTTTTTGGTAACAGTTTCTGGCACCCCAGATGGGACACTGCTTCTAAATCTCAATGGATCTGTGGGATTGCAGGACCTCCAGCCGGCTCTGAGGGATTCTCGGGGAGAACCTCCGATCCCCAGAATGAAGAGCTCTGAGCAAGACCCCTGGGAAGGAAAAGGCATTCTTTTCTTTAAGGGATATTAAAGGTTAAAGGTTGCCTGCCTGTAAGGCGCGGTGGCAAAAGCCTCACAGGTTTGGGCCATAAAGGTACCTGAGAGAAGGATTTGATCCTATCGGACGAAAGTCTGTAGGATACCCGGGTTTGGAATTTGGTAGGGAGTGGGTTAGAGTCCCACTGAAAATGGTACAGGGATTCGAATCCCCAACGTCTTGTTGTCTTGTGTTTAGTCATTGCTTTTGTATTTTTGTGCTGCTTTTTGCGCTATTTTCTAATGGGTAATAAACCCTCGGTGGAAGGGAGTATTCTGAAAAAATCTCCTCTAGGATGTATATTGAAACATTAGAAAAAGGCATGGGGAAATTGATACATTTATGTACTTTCTGGAAGGTTATTGACCGCATGATTAGTTTAACTTTTAAAGATTTCTTTAGCCTAACTGTGTGATTATGTTTAATGGCCTACTCTCATAGTCCTTATGTAACCAAGGTGATGGGGAAATCAAACGATAATTAGAAAATAGGATAGTAATAAAAACGTAACTATAGGAATAGGTTACGCATTATTGTTATGCACCAGCAATGCTGCTCAAGAGTCCATTTAACCCTTTCCATCTTGATTTAATTATCAAGGAATTAAGTGTAACGTTGTGATCATGGTATTATGTTTTGTTTTAATAATGAGTAGATAGGAAGAAGGAACAACTTGGTCAGCTCTGCCTAGTTAATGGTTCGATGAAATGTAATTTTGCTGTGCTTATATCTATCCATATTTTAAAGAAAGATACAACACTGAAGAAGCATCCAGAGTGTAGTGCGGCTGGTATGCAAGGAATCCAGTCCACGGGAGTTCCCTAGGCCTCTAACTTTAGATGTTGCCACACCAGGAGAGCTTGGTGTGCTGATTCTAGGAGAAACTGTACGGAGGGGGGGGAGCGGAGTGGAGACACCGCGGCCAGGCTCTGTGAGATATAGAGAACTCGAAGGTACAATGAAACTGATAAGCTGCAGATTCACTGCTCTGAGCCAAAAGTCTGTCATGTTTTTGACAAAGCGCTGTACTTGGAGTGAACGTTGTAGGAAAGGTAATTCCGGCAGGGGGAGATCGTGACCACCGACTCAGAGACCACCCACTCAAGAAACCCTCCGACTCGAAAGATTAAGGAAGTAAAGTCCCAAGAAATTATAGTGAGCATGCGTGGTCATTTACATGGTAGGCGAGGAATACTTAACCAATCATTGTATGGATACTTGATGAATATGTATTAATTTTGTAATCATATGCCTATAAATGTTTAACTTTTGAACTGATCGGGGAACACGATTTAGGAGGAGCTATCCCCCATGTTCCCGGCGCCGTGAATAAAGAATGCCTGCCTTTTAACACTACATTGGTGTTACGAGGTTTATTCCCGATTTCAGTGACAGTTTTGGCGACCCAGATGGGACCCTGCTTGTGAATCTCGACGGATCCGTGGGATCACAGGACCTCCAGCCAGCACCGAGGGATTCTCGGGGAGAACCTCTGATCCCCGGACCGAAGAATTCTGAGCAAGTCCCCTGGAAAGGTAATAAGGCATTCTTTAAAGGATTGAAGTAACGTGGGTTCGAGTCCCACTAGCTCGCTCGTAAGGCGCGGCGAAAGCTACGCAGAGTAGGGCTGAAAGGTACCTCTGGAAAGGGTGAGGGTACGAGACCCTCACGAGGAATGCCTGCCTATAAGACGCGGTGAAAGCCTCGCAAGGTTGGGCTAGGGACCCAGGTAAGGAGGTTGGGGGATTTCTAGCAGGGGGCTAGAAGACCCAGAGGGACCCTCGAGGAGAGTAGGGGTCCCTCCGACTAGTGCCTGTGATAGTGCACAATCACACCCACTAGTCTTGGGAAAATGGGAACGTTTCCGAGTAAGAAAGCTATTCCGCAAAAGACACCTTTGGGATGTATTTTACGGCATTGGAAAGATTTGGGGGGTGATCCTATGACTCGGAAACAATTAATTGAGTACTGTAATCATTGGTGGCCAATGTATAAACTGGAAAGTGGAGAGAAATGGCCAGAAAATGGGACATTGCAATATAACACCATCTTGCAATTAATGTTGTTTTGTAAAAAGGAGGGTAAATGGGAAGAAATGGCTTATGTTGATTTGTTCTTTATGCTACGAAATCATCCAGAGTGGCAGAAACATTGTGGAATACATCCATATGATCCCATGGTAATTGTTGTACAAAAAGGGAAATGTGATGGGAATTCGGGGAAATGTTGTTCTTCTTGTAAGACCGAAAAGAATGATTGGAGGAAGGGAGGTGAGGAGGAAGATATTGAATTGATGATTGCCCCTCACCGAAAGAGGGAGAGAGAAGGAGGGGAATCTAGTCCAATTTCAAGAAGGACGAGAGGAAGGAAAGGAGAAATTGGAGCAGTTTCCCTCTAAGCCCCTCTCCGAGAAGCAGTGGGAAATGATGGTACAATATTAGTGAGAGTTCCCTTTTCAATTACTGATTTAAGATCCTGGAAAGAAACAGCAGGTGTTTATCAGGAGGATCCCGAAAAAGTAGCTAGGGTAGTTGAAACAATAATTAGAACACAGGATCCTGATTGGAATGATTTGCAAGTAATATTAGATACTTTACTTGATGAAACTGATAAAAGAATGGTATTAACTACTGCTAGGAAGCAAGCAGAAGGGGCACACGCTAATGGGGATTTACAAGGAACAGTAGATCAAAATTTCCCATCTGTAAATCCTGAATGGGACCCTAATCAGCCGGGACCCAGAGCAATGCTAAGTAGATATCAGAGATGGATTTTATATGGTGTTAGGAATGCGATGCCGAAAGCAATAAATTGGTCAAAAATTTATGAGGCGAAACAAGAATTGAATGAGTCTCCTTCAGCCTTTATGGAAAGACTGAAGACAACCGCCAGAAAATATACTAATTTAGACTTAGAAAGACCAGAAGAAGTAGTACAATTGGCCTCTATATTTATGGGACAATCGGCTCTGGATATTAGAAAAAAGCTTCAAATATTGGAAGGGCCCGAATCTAGGGATTTGGGTAAAATGCTCGAGATTGCCTGGGCTGTATATAATAATAGAGAAAAGGAAAAAGAGGTGAGACAAGCACAAAGGGACGGAAAGCTATTAGCAGTTTTGGCTGGGAATAACAGGATAAGCAGAGGGAGAGGACGAGGAATGAATATCGGAGAAAGAAAGAAGATAAGACTCCGATTGGCAGAGGATCAGTGCGCTGTTTGTAAGGAACACGGGCACTGGAAAAAAGAGTGTCCCAAGGCAGGAGAATTAGATCCGACCCTCCGAGCAATTAAATTAATGACTTTAGAAGAAGAATCATGAAGGGGACCGGGGGAATCAACCCTAGCTGAACCTCTGGTTACATTGAAGCTAGGGGATGAAGAAATAAAATTTTTGGTAGATACGGGAGCTACTTATTCGGTATTAAATTTGTGTAAAGGGAAATTTAGTCATAAATCAGTAGATGTTGTTGGTGCGACAGGGCAAAAGGAAAATTGGCCATTCTTAGAACCATTAAAGTTTAAATTGGGAAAACAATGGGTAACTCATCAATTTCTGTATATGCCTGAGTGTCTGCTGCCTTTGCTGGAACGAGATTTGCTGAGTAAATTGGAGGCACAAATAACCTTCAAAGATGGAGAAATTAAATTGTTAATACCAGAATCAAAAGCCATAGAGGCAAGGGTGTTTATATTACAGGATTCCTACAGGGAAGAACAAATCCCAGAAGAAGTGGAAAATGCAATAATTCCTTTGGTTTGGGCAAGTGGAATTCCGGGACGATCTAAATTGGCAGAGCCGGTAAAAGTGATTTTAAAACCTGGAGCCAAGCCGGTAAGACAAAAACAATATCCTATTAAGTGGGAGGCTCGAAAAGGATTAGAGGGGTTGATTATAAAATTTTTAGAATACAGACTATTGACAGAGTGTGAATCAGAATATAATACTCCCATTTTACCAGTGAAGAAATCTGGAGGCCAGGAGTATCGATTAGTCCAGGATTTAAGGGCTATAAATCAGATAGTCCAAGACATACAACCAGTAGTGGCTAACCCCTATACTTTACCGACTTCTTTGAAAGAGGAACATAAGTGGTTTACTGCACTAGATTTAAAGGATGCCTTCTTCTGCATACCTCTAGATATAGGCAGCCAAAACATATTTGCTTTTGAATGGGAAAGTCCGGCCACAGGGCGAAAGACCCAATTGACATGGACTGTACTTCCACAAGGATTTAAAAATAGCCCTACGATATTTGGGAATCAATTGGCCAAGGAATTAGAGATATGGAAGAGACAGGACCAAAGGGGAAGTGTTCTGCTACAATATGTGGATGATATCTTGATTGCAGCGGAAAGCAAAGAAAAATGTCTCGAAGTTACTATCAGTCTACTAAATTTCCTAGGCCAAGGAGGATATAGAGTCTCCAGAAATAAGGCCCAAATAGGAAAAGAAACAGCAATTAATTTGGGATTTGAAATATCCCAAGGACAGAGACAATTGGGAAATGAAAGAAAAGAAGCTATCTGTCAAATTCCTGAACCAAGTAGCCCAAAAGAATTAAGAACTTTCCTGGGGATGGTTGGGTGGTGTCGACTTTGGATTTTGAATTACGGACTTTATGTAAAACCATTATACGAAGCTTTAAAGGAATCCAAGGATCGATTTTTGACTTGGACACCTGAATGTCAGAAACGGTTTAGAGAACTGAAAAAGGCGTTAATGATGGCACCTGCTCTGGGACTACCTGAAGTGACCAAACCTTTCGAGCTGTTTGCACATGAGAGACAACATCTGACCCTTGGAGTGCTGACACAGCATTTGGGACCCTGGAAATGACCAGTGGGGTACTTCTCAAAACAACTTGACAACGTGAGTAAGGGATGGCCAGGATATTTACGTGCTGTGGCAGCAACAGTATTGCTGATCCAAGAAGCTCGAAAACTGACCATGGGTCAGAAGATGGTGGTGCATGTACCACATATGGTAATAACTGTTCTAGAGCAAAAGGGGGGTCACTGGCTATCCCCCAGCAGAATGCTGAAGTATCAGGTTGTCGTATTGGAACAAGATGATGTGGAATTGAAAACCACACCGATTGTTAATCCAGCAATATTTTTGTCAACAGAGAATCCAACAGGAAATTTAGAACATGATTGTTTGTTAACCATTGAACAAGTTTATTCCAGCAGACCAGACCTGAGAGATGAACCCCTGGAAAACCCTGATCTAGAGCTATATACAGATGGAAGCAGCTTTGTGTAAGAAGGATAACGAATGGCTGGATATGCTGTCATCACCACCTCTGAGGTATTGGAATCAAGGACACTACCTGTAAGTACCTCAGCACAGAAAGCAGAATTAGTGGCATTAAGGCGGGCTCTACAAATAGCAGAAGGAAAAAGGGTGAATATTTGGACTGATTCTAAATATGCGTTTGGTGTGATCCATGCTCATGGAGCCATCTGGAAAGAAAGAGGACTGCTGTCAGCCCAAGGAACATCAATAAAGTATAAAGAAGAAATTCTCCAACTCCTGGAAGATGTGCAGAAACCGAAAGAAGTGGCGGTAATGCATTGTAAAGCTCATCAATTTGGTCAGACGGCTGTAAATATAGGTAATCGATTGGCAGACAAAGCTGCAAGAGAGGCCGCAGAACGAGGTATCCTTGCACTAGTACCAGTAAAACAAACAAAATTATTAGATTTGAAACCGAAGTACAAAAAATTGGATGAGCAATTAACAAAACAATTAGAAGCATCAAAAAATGCAGAGGGATGGTGGGTGACATCAGAAAAACAGGTGATAGTAACCCCGCAAATTATGACAGAACTCGCAGAGGAAAAGCATGAACAAACACATTGGGGAGTAGATGCAATGGTTTCAAGTTTAAAAACATCTGTAGTATGTGTAGGAATGACAGGAATAGTTAAATCAATAATAGCTAAATGTCCAATCTGCCTTAAAAATAACCCCATGAACCAAAAGAGGCCACCTCTAGGAATGATAAAACAAGGAAATTCTCCAGGAGATTATTGGCAAATTGACTTTTCTGAGTTACCCAGACAAAATGGATACAGGTATTTATTAGTACTAATTGATACATTTTCTGGATAGCCAGAAGCTTTCCCTTGCCGCACCAACAAAGCTAGGGAGGTAGTTAAAGTGTTGCTGAAAGAAATAATACCAAGATTTGGAGTGCCAATAGGAATATCCCCTGATAGAGGACCACATTTTGTGGCAGAGGTAGTTCAACAAATTAATAAAATTTTGGGTATAACATGGGACTTACATACCCCTTGGAGGCCACAGTCGAGTGGAAAAATTGAGAGAATGAATCAAACATTAAAAAGACAAATAAGTAAGATTTGCCAGGAAACATCTTTAAAATGGCCACAGGCTTTACCACTAGCTCTCTTGAGAATCAGGATCCAACCAAGATCAAGAGATGGTATAAGTCCATATG
Source organism: Phaethon aethereus (assembly GCF_964289735.1). NCBI lineage: Eukaryota > Metazoa > Chordata > Aves > Phaethontiformes > Phaethontidae > Phaethon > Phaethon aethereus. The sequence continues at coordinate 36,363,616 of NC_138581.1, read as the reverse complement.
AAGTCCTGTATGGTAAACTGTACCAGACTCCTCTAATCCCAGAGGATATGAAGGTAGCTGGGGAAACTGATTTGAAAGTGTATCTAATTTCTTTAGGAAAAGTCCTTGGAGCACTTTGGAGATACATTGTGCTGACTAGGTCACTTGCCTTGGATACGCCTGTACATCAGTATCAGCCAGGCGATCTTGTATATATCAAGACTTGGAACTCTGAACCACTGCAAGAAAAGTGGAAGGGACCATTCCAGGTACTGTTGACAACTTATACTGCAATCAAGGTTGGAGGAGTGGAACCGTGGATACACTACACCCGAGTGAAGAAAGCCCCGTCATGGAAGATCATTAGCAGGGATTCAGAGACTGCAAAGCTGACTTTAAAACGTGTTTAAGAAATTATCATTGTAAATATGGAAAAACAGGTTTTGATTTGGAAATTGATGATGTTGGGAGCATTGTTTGTGATGATAATAGACCAATTGGAAGGGAAAGTTGGAGACGAAGTAGGACAATTTATACACGTCCCAAAAAGAACCCCAGAGGAGAACTTAATGATAGGACTGATAAAGGAATTTGCTAATCTGCAAAATGTGACCCAAATAACCGCATGTCTTCCAATTCCAAGAACAGTAGGTGAATCAATTCCATGGGGAATCTTAACAACAAATTTGAGCGCAGTAAGTACAAGGGATGAACAATTATGCAAAGAAATAAGTAGAGGCCTCCCTGTACATGATCCTGAGGAAGCTGGACGTGTAGTCCATAACTGTGAAAATCAAACTAAGCGAGAGGCAGAGGTTGCATGGGATTCAGTGTGGTCTATGGCTATTTTATCTCAATTTCAATATATGGCTAATACTTCATGGTGTTTTGCCTGGGACGGAACAGTCTTTACAGTTTTTCCATCAGTTAATGACAGGGGAACCACATCCAGGGAAAAGGAGGATATAGTACCCTGGTGGAATTATAAAAAGATATATAATTGCAACACAGTTGATAGAGCAGTTCAAGAAATCCCTCCCTTGGCAGCTGCATTGAAATATGGGTGTTGGTGTAGAGGACTCAAGAACGATTTAGATTTGACTGATACATATAAAATTAGAAGGGGATCAATATTTAGTTGTAGATGGTCTACAGTTCAGAGTCCAGGACATTTAGTTTGGGCAATGAGTGATTCAACTTGGACTACCCATTTACCGGCGGATGGAAAAGTGAAACAAATTACTTTAGGAATGCCGACATTATGTCCAATCTGGAAGAAAGCTCCCTTTAGGGGAGATTCTGAAAATTTAAAGTTAATACGGACAAAAAGATCACAAATTGATGATGATGATTGGAATGAACCTTTGGCAGGAGTGAAACTTGGATGGACCTTAGAATCCTTATTGACTCCTTTGTCAAGCTATAGGAATAGAGCTTGGCTGTATAAGTTGCCAGGACAGGTGGAGAAATTGACTAATGTGACAAAAAAGGGTTCAAACAGTTAAATTTACAACTACAAGCGACTTCAAAAATGGTTTTACAGAACAGGATGGCCTTGGATATGCTCCTATTAAAAGAACATGGAGTTTGCGGATACCTGAGAGATAGGATAGATCATTGTTGCATACATATCCCAAATGTTACCCAGGATGTTGAACATGACCTGGATCTACTGGAACAGATAGAAAAAGATACCCAGAGAATACAACAGAATATGCAGGTAGATTGGTTTGATAAAATTTTCAGTGGATTAGGATGGAATCTGAGTACTTGGGTGAAGTCCTTGATTAGCACTATGTTATTGTTACTATTAATATTCTTAGGAGTGTTATTCATCTATCATTGTTTAAAAAGAGAATTCTATAGAAGAACAGCAATTGACCGTAAAATTATGCTTGCCATGACTACAGGGGGACACCAAAATTGAAATGGACTAACTGATAATGCTCCTACCATCATACAATAAATTGATTGAATGTTAATAAGGAAATTAATTTGTAATGGAAGTATTGAAAAGAGATTATTTCAAAACTTCCAAAGGGGGGAAATGTAACCAAGGTGATGGGGAAATCAAACGATAATTAGAAAATAGGATAGTAATAAAAACGTAACTATAGGAATAGGTTACGCATTATTGTTATGCACCAGCAATGCTGCTCAAGAGTCCATTTAACCCTTTCCATCTTGATTTAATTATCAAGGAATTAAGTGTAACGTTGTGATCATGGTATTATGTTTTGTTTTAATAATGAGTAGATAGGAAGAAGGAACAACTTGGTCAGCTCTGCCTAGTTAATGGTTCGATGAAATGTAATTTTGCTGTGCTTATATCTATCCATATTTTAAAGAAAGATACAACACTGAAGAAGCATCCAGAGGTGTAGTGCGGCTGGTATGCAAGGAATCCAGTCCACGGGAGTTCCCTAGGCCTCTAACTTTAGATGTTGCCACACCAGGAGAGCTTGGTGTGCTGATTCTAGGAGAAACTGTACGGAGGGGGGGGAGCGGAGTGGAGACACCGCGGCCAGGCTCTGTGAGATATAGAGAACTCGAAGGTACAATGAAACTGATAAGCTGCAGATTCACTGCTCTGAGCCAAAAGTCTGTCATGTTTTTGACAAAGCGCTGTACTTGGAGTGAACTTTGTAGGAAAGGTAATTCCGGCAGGGGGAGATCGCGACCACCGACTCAGAGACCACCCACTCAAGAAACCCTCCGACTCAAAAGATTAAGGAAGAAAAATCCCAAGAAATTATAGTGAGCATGCGTGGTCATTTATATGGTAGGCGAGGAATACTTAACCAATCATTGTATGGATACTTGATGAATATGTATTAATTTTGTAATCATAGGCCTATAAATGTTTAACTTTTGAACTGATCGACGAACACGATTTAGGAGGAGCTATCCCCCGTGTTCCCGGCACCGTGAATAAAGAATGCTTGCCTTTTAACACTACGTTGGTGTTACGAGGTTTATTCCCGATTTCGGTGACACTTAGGCTATACTTGTCTCAAGGCTAACATTTCAGCTACGTGTAAATAGTTAATCACAAGGAAATGCGTGCGTGTAGAGCCAAGAGGCCTCATGAAATTAAAAAAAAGAGTTAAAGAGTTAAGGACTGAGAGATTAATGAGTACAGAGAAGATATCTTAACCTTGAAAATAGAAACATCCTAGCAGGAGTGCTCAAACAAGGATAAGAAAGAATCACTTGGCTGTACAACAGAAGGGGCAAACATCCAAGGAGAAGAAACTATCCTCAGGAGACCCATGGCCATAAAGAGGAAAAGGAGTAGGGGGCTAACTCCCCAAATGACCACCGATGACCACCCGAGACCCCCGCATGTGTAGTGTAGTTTTGCAACGCCAGCATTATGTAAATGCAGTAGATAGGCAGGGAGGCGGAGATTTCTCAGAAAATGAATGAATATGTATAGCTTGTTACAATAAAAGAAGTGCTTATGAAACTCAAGACAGACACACTGGGCGGAGTTATCCCCTGTGTCTCCAGTACTGCAATAAAGAATGCCTGCCTTCTAAAACTTCAAACTAAGTGTTAGAGGGTTTTCTTGCTGACTTTTTCAGTAACAATATAGAGGGAAAACCAGCTTTAAAGTTATATCTGATTTCTCTAGGGAAAATTATTGCAGCTCTCCGACACATCGTTTTGACAGGACCACTCACATTAGACACTCCTGTCCACCAGTATCAACCAGGAGACTTTGTATACATAAAAACATGGAACTCTGAACCTCTGCAAGAAAAGTGAAAAGGACTCTTTGAGGTACTCCTAACAACCTACTGAAACAAAGGTCTGAGACAAGGAAGAAGGTTTTAACATGTAAAATCAATCAAATGTGAGTTTTGTAAATTTCCTTTTGTATGCGAGGATTATGTAAGATAAAATACTGTGGACAACTTCTGGACAACAACTAACCAAGCAACTGGCAGGAACCGATAAAAAACAGTACAATGTTAAAATACAAGCTAAGCAAGTGGAAAGAGCCAATAAGAAAAGAGTTCCTCTGGAGGACAGGTAAGTTAAGGGGACCAAGTACTGCAAAAAACCACCAGAGACCACCAGAGGACCACCGACTCATTTAACAGCGCATGCGTCAGGGACATTTGAGTATGTTAAACATTTCTCGGAAATGTCATGAATATGCTAACAATTGCAATGAATATGAATGTATGTCCTCTATATAATTCAGATGCTGGTAACACGAGGCATGCATGTTAGGAGGAGATATCCCCCATGCGTCCGGCGCTGTAATAAAGATGTCTGCTTAATAACTCTTTGATGTTATTAAGTTTGAATTTCTTACGTTTGGATTTCTTTGAATCATTTGGCACCCCAGATGGGACCTCCTCTGTTCGGCTGCGGGACCGGATGAGTCTGGGACTGTCTTGGGTACCCCCGGAGATCTTTTCTGGAGAGACTCCCATTCTCAGTCGGATTGTCACCAAAATCGGGAATAAACCTCGTAACACCAATGTAGTGTTAAAAGGCAGGCATTCTTTATTCACGGCGCCGGGAACATGGGGGATAGCTCCTCCTAAATCGTGTTCATCGATCAGTTCAAAAATCAAACATTTATAGGCCTATGATTACAAGATTGATACATATTCATCAAGTGTCCATACAATGATTGGTTAAGTATTCCTCGCCTACCATGTAAATGACCACGCATGCTCACTATAATTTCTTGGGATTTTACTTCCTTAATCTTTTGAGTCGGAGGGTTTTTTGAGTGGGTGGTCTCTGAGTCGGTGGTCGCGATCTCCCCCTGCCGGAATTACCTTTCCTACAAAGTTCACTTAAGCTTGGCAACACTAAATAGATCTTCACGGGCTATCGGTCCAATATGCAATCATTCACCCCACAGTCCTTTGTTTTAAGACAAGACTATAGAATGAATAATTACCTACCCACCGGACCGTAGAACTGACCAAGGTGTTCCTTCTTTCTAGCTACTTGTTATTAGAACAAAACATGATACTATGATCACAATGTTACACTTAACTCCTTGATAATTAAATCAAGATGGGAAGGGTTAGGTGGGTTCTCGAGTAGCATTGCTGGTGCATAACGTTCTTATAGTTACAACTTGCTACAAATTCACAAACCTATTTTCTAACCCTATTTTATTTTAATTCCCTACCACCTTGGTTACATTTCCTCCCTTTGGAAGTTTTGAAATAATTTCTTTTCAATACTTCCATTACAAATTAATTTCCTTATTAACATTCAATCACTTTATTGTATGATGGTAGGAGCATTATTAGTTAGTCCATTTAAATTTTGGTGTTTTGTAGTCAATGCAAGTGTAATTCTGCAATTAATGGTAGCTCTTTCTGTAAATTCCTTTTTTATTTTCCTCAATAAGTCCAAATCATATTCAACATCCTGGGTAACATTTGGGATATGTATGCAACAATGATCTATCCTATCCCTCAGGTATCCACAAACTCCATGTTCTTTTAGTAAGAGCATATCTAGAGCCATCCTATTTTGTAGGGTCATCTTCAAAGTCGCTTGTAACTGTAAATTCAGTTGTTTAAATCCTTTCCTCGTTATTTTGGCTAATCTTTTCACTTGACCTGTCAACTTATATAACCAATCCCTATTCCTGTAAGTTGCCACGGGAGTCAATAAGGATTCTAAGGCTCATCCAAGTTTCACTCCTGTCGAGGGTTCATTCCAATCATCATTATCAATTTTTGACCATATTAACTTTAAATTTTCAGAATCTCCCCTAAAGGGAGCTTTCTTTCAGATTGGACATAATGTCGGCATTCCTAAAGTAATTTGTTTTACTTTCCCATCCACCGGTAAATGGGTGGTCCAAGTTCCATTACTCATTGCCCAAACTAAATGTCCTGGGCTCTGAACTGTAGACCTTCTACAACTAAATATTGATCCCTTTCTAATTTTATATACACTAGTCAAATTTAAATCGTTTTTAAGTCCTCTGTACCAATACCCATATTTCAATGCAGCTGCTAAGGGAGGAACTTCTTGGACTGCTCTATCAACTGCACTGCAATTACATATCTTTTTACAATTCCACCAGGGTACTATGTCTTCCTTTTCCCTGGATGTGGTTCCCCTGTCATTAACTGATGGAAAAACTGTAAAGACTGTTCCATCCCAGGCAAAACACCATGAAATATTAGCCATATATTGAAATTGAGATAAAATAGCCATAGACCACACTGAATCCCATGCAACCTCTGCCTCTCGCTTAGTCTGATTTTCACAATTATGGACTACACGTCCAGCTTCCTTGGGATCATGTACAGGGAGGCCTCTACTTATTTCTTTGCATAATTGTTCATCCCTTGTGCTTACTGCACTCAAATTTGTTGTTAAGATTCCCCATGGAACTGATTCACCTACTGCTCTTGGAATTGGAAGACATGCGGTTATTTGGGTTACATTTTGTAAATTTGCAAATTCTTTTATCAATCCTACCATTAAAGTTTCTTCTGGACTTCTCCTTGGAATGTATATTAGCTGCTCTGCTTCACTCTCCCTTCCAATTGATCTATTATCATCTCAAACAATGCTCCCAACATCATCAGTTTCCAAATCAAAACCCATTTTTCCATATTTTCCAATGATAACTTCTTAAACATGTTTTAAAGTCAACTTTACAGTCTCTGAATCCCTATTGATGACCTTCCATGACGGGGCTTTCTTCACTCGGGTGTAGTGTATCCACGGTTCCACTCCTCCTACCTTGATTGCAGTATAAGTTGTCAACAGTACCTAGAATGGTCCCCTCCACTTTTCCTGCAGTGGTTCAGAGTTCCAAGTTTAAAGATCACCTCGCTGATATTGATGTACAGGCGTATCCAAGGCAGGTGACCTAGTCAGCGCAATATATCTCCGAAGTTCTCTAAGAACTTTTCCTAAAGAAATTAGATAAACTTTCAAATCAGTTTCCCCAGATACCTTCATATCCCCTGGGATTAGAGGAGTCTGGTACGGTTTACCATACAGGACTTCATATGGACTTATACCGTCTCTTGATCTTGGTTGGATCCTGATTCTCAAGAGAGCTAGTGGTAAAGCCTGTGGCCACTTCAAAGATGTTTCCTGACAAATTTTACTTATTTGTCTTTTCAACATTTGATTCAATCTCTCAATTTTTCCACTCGATTGTGGCCTCCAAGGGGTATATAAGTCCCATTTTATACCCAAAATTTTACTGATCTGTTGAACTATATCTGCCACAAAGTGTGGTCCCCTATCAGAAGACATTCCCAATGGCACTCCAAATCTTGGTATTATTTCCTTCAACAACACTTTAACTACCTCTCTAGCTTTGTTGGTGCGGTAAGGGAAGGCCTCCGGCCATCCAGAAAATGTATTAATTAGTACTAATAAATACCTGTATCCATTCTGACTGGGTAACTCAGAGAAATCAATTTGCCAATAATCTCCTGAAGAATTTCCTTGTTTTATCATTCCTAGAGCTGGCCCCTTTTGGTTCATGGGGTTATTTTTAAGGCAGATTGGACATTTAGCTATTATTGATTTAACTATTCCTGTCATTCCTACACATACTACAGATGTTTTTAAACTTGAAACCATTGCATCTACTCCCCAATGTGTTTGTTCATGCTTTTCCTCTGCGAGTTCTGTCATAATTTGCGGGGTTACTATCACCTGTTTTTCTGATGTCACCCACCATCCCTCTGCATTTTTTGATGCTTCTAATTGTTTTGTTAATTGCTCATCCAATTTTTTGTACTTCGGTTTCAAATCTAATAATTTTGTTTGTTTTACTGGTACTAGTGCAAGGATACCTCGTTCTGCGGCCTCTCTTGCAGCTTTGTCTGCCAATCGATTACCTATATTTACAGCCGTCTGACCAAATTGATGAGCTTTACAATGCATTACCGCCACTTCTTTCGGTTTCTGCACATCTTCCAGGAGTTGGAGAATTTCTTCTTTATACTTTATTGATGTTCCTTGGGCTGACAGCAGTCCTCTTTCTTTCCAGATGGCTCCATGAGCATGGATCACACCAAACGCATATTTAGAATCAGTCCAAATATTCACCCTTTTTCCTTCTGCTATTTGTAGAGCCCGCCTCAATGCCACTAATTCTGCTTTCTGTGCTGAGGTACTTACAGGTAGTGTCCTTGATTCCAATACCTCAGAGGTGGTGATGACAGCATATCCAGCCATTCGTTATCCTTCTTACACAAAGCTGCTTCCATCTGTATATAGCTCTAGATCAGGGTTTTCCAGAGGTTCATCTCTCAGGTCTGGTCTGCTGGAATAAACTTGTTCAATGGTTAACAAACAATCATGTTCTAAATTTCCTGTTGGATTCTCTGTTGACAAAAATATTGCTGGATTAACAATCGGTGTGGTTTTCAATGCCACATCATCTTGTTCCAATAGGACAACCTGATACTTCAGCATTCTGCTGGGGGATAGCCAGTGACCCCCCCCTTTTGCTCTAGAACAGTTATTACCATATGCGGTACGTATACCACCATCTTTTGACCCATGGTCAATTTTCGAGCTTCTTGGATCAGCAATACTGTTGCTGCCACAGCACGTAAACATCCTGGCCATCCTTTACTCACGTTGTCAAGTTGTTTAGAGAAGTACCTCACTGGTCGTCTCCAGGGTCCCAGCCATTGTGTCAGCACTCCAAGAGCCAGATGTTGCCTTTCATGTGCAAACAACTCAAAAGGTTTGGTCACATCAGGTAATCCCAGAGCAGGTGCCATCATTAATGCCTTTTTCAGTTCTTTGAATGATTTCTGACATTGAGGTGTCCAAGTCAGATACTGATCCTTGGATTCCTTTAAAACTTCGCATAATGGTTTTACATAAAGTCCGTAATTCAAAATCCAAAGTCAACACCACCCAACCATCCCCAGGAAAGTTCTCAATTCTTTTGGGCTACTTGGTTCAGGAATTTGACAGATAGCTTCTTTTCTTTCATTTCCCAATTGTCTCTGTCCTTGGGATATTACAAATCCCAAATTAATTACTGTTTCTTTTCCTATTTGGGCCTTATTTCTGGAGACTCTATATCCTCCTTGGCCTAGGAAATTTAGTAAACTGATAGCAGAACACTTCCCTTTTGGTCCTGTCTCTTCCATATCTCTAATTCCTTGGCCAATTGATTCCCAAATATCATAGGACTATTTTTGAATCCTTGTGGAAGTACAGTCCATGTCAGTTGGGTCTTTCGTCCTGTGGCCGGACTTTCCCACTCAAAAGCAAATATGTTTTGGCTACCTATATCTAGAGGTATGCAGAAGAAGGCATCCTTTAAATCTAGTGCAGTAAACCACTTATGTTCCTCTTTCAAAGAAGTCAGTAAAATATATGAATTAGCCACTACTGGGTGTATGTCTTGGACTATCTGATTTATAACTCTTAAATCCTGAACCGATCGGTATTCCTTACCTCCGGATTTCCTTACTGGTAATATGGGAGTGTTATATTCTGATTCACACTCTACCAATAGTCCATATTCTAAAAATTTTGTAATCAACCCCTCTAATCCTTTTCGAGCCTCCCACTTAATAGGATATTGTTTTTGTCTTACCGGTTTGGCTCCAGGTTTTAAAATCACCTTTACCGGCTCTGCCAATTTAGATCGTCCCGGAATTCCACTTGCTCAGACCAAAGGAATAACTGCATTTTCCACTTCTTCTGGAATCTGTTCTTCCCTGTAGGAATCCTGTAACATAAACACTCTTGCCTCTATGGCTTTTGATTCTGGTATTAACAATTTAATCTCTCCATCTTTGAAAGTTATTTGTGCATCTAATTTACTCAACAGATCTCGTCCCAACAAAGACAGTGGACATCCAGACATATACAGAAACTGGTGAGTTACCCATTGTTTTCCCAATTTAAACTTTAATGGTTCTAAAAATGGCCAATTTTCCTTTTGCCCTGTCACACCAACAACATCTACTGATTTGTGACTAAATTTCCCTTTACATGTATTCAATACTGAGTAAGTAGCTCCAGAAACTCTATTTCTTCATTCCCTAGCTTCAATGTAACCAGACGTTCAGCTAGGGTTGATGCCCCTGGTCCCCTTCATAGTTCTTCATCCAGAGTCATTAATTTAATTGCCCGGAGAGCCGGATCTAATTCTCCTGCCTTAGGACATTCTCTTTTCCAGTGCCCACACTCCTTGCAAACAGCACATTGAAACTCTATTGTTATATACAGCCCAAGCAATTTCAAGCATTTTACCTTAGCCACCCTTTCGGGATCCTCCCGATAGGTACCTGCAGTCTCTTTCCATGATCTTAAATCAGTAATTGAAAAAGGAACTTTCACCACCACTGAACCATCATTCCGCACCGCTTCTCAGAGAGGGGCTTGGAGGGAAGTTAGTCTTACTTCCCCCCTCCTTCCCCGTGTTCTTCCTGAAATTGGGCTAAATCCCCCTGCTTCCCCTTCCTTGGGAGCAGTAGGAGGACTATCATCCTCCAAATTTTGGACCTCTCTTCCCTTTTCCCACCTTCGGTGAGGAGCAACCATTAATTCAATATCTTCCTCCTCAATTCCATTTTTCCAACAATTTTCTTTAGTATTATAAGTAGAACAACCCCTTTTCGAGTTCTCATCACATTTTCCCTTTTTCACAATCTTTACCATGGGATCATACGGATGTATTCCACACTGTCTCTGCCATTCTGGATGATTTTGTAGTGTAAAGAATAAATCAACATAAGCCATTTCTTCCCATTTACCCTCCTTTTTACAAAACAACATTAATTGCAAAATGGTGTTATATTGCAATGTCCCATGTTCTGTCCATTTCTCCCCACTGTCCAACCTATACATTGGCCACCAATGATTGCAATATTCAATTAATTGCTTCTGAGACAGAGGAACACCTCCCAGATCTTTCCAATGCCTCAAAATACATCCCAAAGGTGTTTTTTTGTGGGATAGATCTTTTACTCGGAAATGTTCCCATCTTCCCAAGACTAGTGGGTGTGATTGTGCACTATCACAGGCACTAGTCGGAGGGACCCCTACTCTCTTCGAGGGTCCCTCTGGGTCTTCTAGCCCCCTGCTAGAAATCCCCCAACCTCCTTACCTGGGCCCCTAGCCCAACCTTGGCGAGGCTTTCACCGCGTCTTATAGGCAGGCATTCCTCGTGAGGGTCTCGTACCCTCACCCTTTCCAGAGGTACCTTTCAGCCCTACTCTGCGTAGCTTTCGCCGCGCCTTACGAGCGAGCTAGTGGGACTCGAACCCACGTTACTTCAATCCTTTAAAGAATGCCTTATTACCTTTCCAGGGGACTTGCTCAGAATTCTTCGGTCCGGGGATCAGAGGTTCTCCCCGAGAATCCCTTGGTGCCGGCTGGAGGTCCTGTGATCCCACAGATCCGTTGAGATTCACAAGCAGTGTCCCACCTGGGTCGCCAAAACTGTCACCGAAATCAGGAATAAACCTCGTAACACCAATGTAGTGTTAAAAGGCAGGCATTCTTTATTCACGGCGCCGGGAACACGGGGGATAGCTCCTCCTAAATCGTGTTCGTCGATCAGTTCAAAAATCAAACATTTATAGGCCTATGATTACAAGATTAATACATATTCATCAAGTTTCCATACAATGATTGGTTAAGTATTCCTCGCCTACCATGTAAATGACCACGCATGCTCACTATAATTTCTTGGGATTTTACTTCCTTAATCTTTTGAGTCGGAGGGTTTCTTGAGTGGGTGGTCTCTGAGTCGGTGGTCGCGATCTCCCCCTGCCGGAATTACCTTTCCTACAAAGTTCACTTAAGCTTGGCAACACTCAATAGATCTTCACGGGCTGTCGGTCCAATATGCAATCATTCACCCCACAGTCCTTTGTTTTAAGACAAGACTATAGAATGAATAATTACCTACCCACCGGACCGTAGAACTGACCAAGGTGTTCCTTCTTTCTAGCTACTTGTTATTAGAACAAAACATAATACTATGATCACAATGTTCCACTTAATTCCTTGATAATTAAATCAAGATGGGAAGGGTTAGGTGGGTTCTCGAGCAGCATTGCTGGTGCATAATGTTCTTATAGTTACAACTTGCTACAAATTCACAAACCTATTTTCTAACCCTATTTTATTTTAATTCCATACCACCTTGGTTACAGGATCACTGCGGGAACAGACAAAGACCTTCTGGTAAGAAGACATCTCTAAATCTTGAACTTGGTAAGATGATCGATCGCATTGGGGACCATCCATAAGACGTGAAGCGAATCGCGCAGGTTGGCGTATACCGGGTGGCTAGCAACCTTACAGGTATACACTTGGGGGACTTCTGTCCCATTTGGTAGGGGATTAAATTCCCCATTTGGAGGGGCTGTGTCCCCGTTTGGAAGTCTGGTTAACTATTATCTGACTTTTGGCTAATGCATTTCGGGTATTGATTATTGGTTTGTCATTTATCGGATTTTGGTTATTAATGGTAAAATTTGCATCAGATATGGGAGGGTCACAGAGTGGCAGAATTCTAAAGAGAAATCCATTAGGATGTGTTTTACAGCATTGGAAAGATCGGGGGGGAGTGCCGGGAAGTGTCGATAGAAAAACCTTAATTAAGTATTGTAATCAGTGGTGGCCTCTCTATAAATTAGATGATTGAGAAAAATGGCCCTTTAACGGGACATTAAAATATAATACATTATAAACAGCTAATGTTGTTCCTTTGGTGAGAGGGAAAATGGGACGAAGTGGTTTATGCAGATATGTTTTTCACTCTGCAAAATCACCCTGAATGGCCGAAAGAATGTGGAATCAATTTAGCACCCCAGGACCCTATGGTCCTGGCGATAGAAAAAGAAAAATAAGTGAAATGGGAAGCAAAAAAGATGTTGCTTGGCTTGTAGCATTGGACAAAGATGTTTAAAGGTTGGTTCACAGAATGAGAGATTAGAGGATTGTTTGACCGTGATTGGGAGGATGTGGATGCAATGTTGGATGTGGTGTTGAGTGAATCAGAAAAGTAGATAAAAGATAAAGCGGTATCTTTTTGTGAGAGCGGCCAGAGCCCAGGTACAGACTCTGGTTTTGGCTGGAACTCTGCTGGGAACACTGGATAATCATGTTCCGATTACCAGTCCCAGTTGGGACCCTAACCAAACGGGGGTCCGGGATTTATTAGTGCTGTACAGGGAGTGGATTGCGCGTGGAATAAGAAATGCTGTCCCAAAATCAGTCAATTGGTATTCCTGTTTTTGGGACAGTCGGCGGATGATATCAGGAGAAAGTTACTAGAAAAAGTGCAAGGAACAGATGTGAGAGATTTAGAGAAATTGCTGGAGACTGCTTGGCAAGTGTATCGGAATAGAGATAGAAAGAGTGAGTAATGGGCAAAACAATTGCCAATGCTACAGTGGCTGCTTTGCGCACCACAGGGGGCCAGGTAACCTCTGGGAACCCACCAGGAAACAACACTAATGGGAGGAGAGGAGCCATGAGAAGTAGCCCAAGTGCCCCATCTAAGGGAAATCAACCCCTCCCGAAAGATCAGTGTGCTTATTGTAAGCAAATGGGGCATTAGAAAAAGGACTGCAGGAGACTGGGCAAGTCGGTGATGATTACTGACCTGGAAGATAATTGACGGGGACCAGGGGAATCTTCCCTAACGGAACCCTTGGTAAAAGTTCAGCTAGGGAAAAAAGAGAAACTTGTAGAATTTTTAATAGATACAGGTGCCACATTTTCAGTATTAAATCAGACCTTATTACCTGTGGGTACGCAAACTGTTAATATTGTGGGAGCAACTGGACAGGCTGAGAAGGTGTTCTTTTTGAAACCACTAAAATTCAAAATTGGGAAAAGTGTAGGCATTCATAAATTCCTCTGCCTGCCTGAGACTCCTAAGCCACTTTTGGGAAGGGATTTCTTAGAACAATTGAATGCTGAAATAGGATTTAGAGATGGAGAAATTGAATTTAAAATACCAGATGAGAACCACATTGAAAATTTAAGTTTGGCTCTTATTGAACCCCAAATTGGGGAAGAAGAAATTATACAAGAAATAAAAGGCCAGGTACACACAGGAGTATGGGCCTCAGGAATACCTGGGAAGGTTAGAAATGCAGAACTGGTTGTTGTTAAACTCAAAAGAGGGAGCACGACCTGTTAGGAAAAAGCAATATCCCCTAAAAGGGGAAGATAGAGAAGGAATAAAAGGGATAATAAATGACTTTTTACAGTTCAGGTTACTGATAGAATGTGAATCTGAATATAACACTCCTATCTTGCCAGTGAAAAAAGCCAGACTGAAAAAGTTACCGTTTAGTGCAAGGTTTAAGAGCCATAAATAATGTAGTTGAGGACTTACATCCTGTGGTGGCGAATCCATATACGCTACTGACTAGGTTAAAAGAAACTCAAAACTGGTTTACTGTTTTGGATCTAAAGGATGCCTTTTTCTGTTTACTGCTTGCCAAAGAGAGCCAGAAAATTTTTTGCATTTGAATGGGAGAATCCCAATACTGGGAGAAGAACCCAGTTAACTTGGACAGTGTTACCACAAGGGTTCAAAAATAGCCCAACAATTTTTGGTAACTGTGATAAATGATTTAGTCCCAAACAGGATTCCAATTTAAGTTTACAATTTATTAAATGAATAGAGGCAAGCGAACAGCGCTGGGTGCGCCGGGAGTCTCCGCTCCACCAAGACGCACACCTTCACTTCTTACCATTCCTTCCTTTATACTTCTCTAGGCTTCGTTTCTCGCCTTTCTCCGCCTTTTTCTTGGAAGATGACTCTTTCTTTAAGTACGTCACCACTTCCCCGGTCTGCGCATGCTTCATCTTTTTCTAGGTGGTTGTCTGGTGGTCGTTGGGAGGAAGATGCTCCTCTTCGTCAGTGCACTCTACATGACCTCTCTGTTTGTGCAGGCGCTCCGTTATTCTACTTATATTATGCTACCTTATTTGGCTATACATTTTCTCGACATTTCTGCGGTTATTTACAACACTGGTTTGCACTAGTATATCAGGAACTAACTTACATATCAGGAGGCTACATAAGCTACACATATCAAGGGAGTTACCCAAACTATACTTATCAGGAAGTTACATAAAGACTACCACTCCCCTGTTTATGGTCATGCCCTACATATATTCCTTTATTTCAATATAAATGACATTTGCTTCAAGCTTATATTCACTAGATTTTCTTTACACGAATCACTCATTCCTCACAATCCCCCGTTTTCTTTTTCACCACTGTGATTTGTGTAAAATTTATTTAAAGTTTGTTTGATGGGTATTAACTCGGGTTCCTCTATATGTTTTACCAACATTAAAACACGTTTTCTCTCACTCTGTGTTGGTTCTATTGGAGTGGCTGTAAATTTCATTCCATTAATCGCAGAAGCTACAGCTTGTGAAAGACAAGGAATTAGACATGGTATTATTAACATACCTCCAAACAATCCTAACAAAACGATAATGATTTTTGTTACCCTGTTTCCTGAGAATAAATTTTCCCACGTTGTCCATAGTCCTTGGACATTTATTCCATTCCACGTTTGGACTGGCACATGGGCTACTTTTTTCATTTCTCTTACTAATTCATTGATGGCTTTTCCTTCATCATTTATCTCTAAACGACAATTTGTGAGATTAAATTTTCCACAGACGACTCCTTCCTGTGCTAGTAAATAGTCTAGCGCGAGTCTATTTTGATATAGGGCTGTATGCATTTTAGTATTTTGTTTAGCCACCAATCCTAGAGCATTACCCGTTTTATTTACAATTATTTCTACTACAGCTTGCAACCTGATTATTCTATTCAACATATAAATGGGGGTCCTATATCCCCAGGACCCATCTTCTGCCCATGTCGCTGGGTCATAATATGCTATTATTCTTTCAGGTGGCCACTCATTATCTTTCCATTTTCCTATTTGTAGCTCTCTTTTTTCCCTTCGGTTGTGAGTTTCTAATGCGTCTGTATATACCAGTACCCCTAGGCGTTCTCCTCAGTTTATAGGTAATAAGAAAAAGCTTGGCCGTATAGTTCCTAACACGCACGCTCCGGTCCAATTTTTTGGTAATCGGGTATATGCAAATTTTCCACAGATCAAATATTGCCTTTCTGGACTTGAGCACCCTTTATCAATAGTGGTTCCGTTGGTCCAATTCGCATGATTTTTACTTATTTCTTGGACAGTGCCCCATTTATCCTACTTTTGGTAAGTACTATTCCAGTTATATCCCCCTTCACATACTAAATATCTGACTGGTTTACTTCCGCCGTCATTTTGCCAACAGCTTCTTCCTATTATGCTGGTTTGTAATATCCATTGTTGTTTCCTGACCTGAGTTGATATATTCTAAACATTAGGGTCTGATATGTTGCTCTCTTGGGCCTCCCAGGGCCAATTCTCTCCTGATTAGTTCCACCACATACATAACAATTAGTTACATTTAGTGACTTAGCAATGTTCTCAGCAAGATTTACAAATAGATTTTTAGCCACTGTGGGAATTTCATATTTCGTTCCTGTTTCCATTTCATGATAAAAGGACTTAAATAACAGTCTATGCTGTACTGATTCTCTTTTCTTTCATTTCAATATTAATAACTACACCTGGGTCTTCTCCAGGTCCATATATCTTAAGTCCAATTTTGTTTTTTTTTTTTTTTCCTGTTTCCAAATTTCTAAATTTATAAGGGTTAAATTTACTAAATTACAGGTACGGGTTGTACAATTATTGTCTGTTTGTACCCTTGTGATTGAAGCTTGTAAATCCCCACATTGGCTGTCATATCCCCAGCTTGCAGTATCCTAACATACACATGACCATCCCCTTCTTCCACATAGGTGTGCTGACTGATATCTCACCGTTTGACTAGGTACATAATCAGGATTTATCTGACATTGACGTCCACCTCCACCTGGGCAAATATATTTTGGTTGATTACTATAGTACCATCTCCACTCTACACTCCCACAATTAATATCCAGATCATCATCTATAATATCGCATGCATCAAAAATTACCGATACTGATGTGCTCAAATTGGCTATAACCTTACTTATTCCAATTAATCTTCCTACTTCCGAATTTGTTTTCATTTCTACCCACTATTGATAAGGAAGTTCCTTTGGATCGTAACAAACAGTATCATTTTCCACCAAGCATTTCTTATATTGTGTTCCATTGTATATACAACTCCCGTTCTGTTTCCCTTTGCACTCATAATAGGTGTGGTACATTAATGTTTTATTACTTACTTGTCCGTGCCGGGCAGTTCTTATGCACTCGGTGCAATTTTGATTACCTGTCACCAGGTTGGTGAGTCCGAGTAAAATCAGGAGAGGCCCGGTAAGGGATCTCATGGTCGGAGGCATCAGCTGCAAGGGGTGCTCGTCCTTGACTGGCCTTACTTGGTCGCGACTGAGAATCCCTACCTGGTCTTGCCCTCTCCCCCTTCTCAAGCGGACTTCTTTATTTTGATGACAGTAATAAATCTTACCCACCAGAAATCTCCTATAGGAGTAGTCTGTCCACACTGAATGCAGAGGAAACTTCAGCTTTGAATTTGAAAACGTCCCTGTTAGCCTCTGTGGGAAATGATATATTTGTTACACAGGTTACACCTAACCCTCAATAATCATACAACATGGTTTACATAGTGGACATAAACTTAGTCCTGCCCGATAATTGCTTAATGCTATAGTCTTTAATTCGTGATCATTTCTCATACGTTCATTCCCTTTTTAATGTTATTTTTGTGGTTCCAGGTTGTAAAATAACTTTCCAGTCTTTCATGGGTCCTTTTACTCGAGTCGCATGTGTCCACCCCTTTTCCGCGGTCCGGATGGCAGTATCTGTAGTTAACAATACAACAAAGGGTCCTTCCCATGAAGGAACTAAAGTTTCTTTCTTCCAAGTTTTGATCAGTACCTTATCCCCTGGTTTGAATTGATGGATTGCAAACCCCAAAGGTAGGGTTTGTGCCATTATTCCTATATCTCTTAGTTCTTTCAACCTTTCTCCTAAAACGATAACATATTTCCGAATATTATAATCTTCCACTACATTGTTTCCCTTGGAGATAGGGCATGCCGTATAAAACCTAATATGGCGATAATCCAGTCTCACTGTGCGGTTTGATCCTTATGTTAAGAAGGGCTAGCGGTAAACATTTAGTCCATGGCATCTGTGTTTCAACCATTAGCTTCGCTAGCTGTTGCTTTATTGTTTGGTTTATTCTTTCTACTACTCCCGAACTTTGAGGATGCCATGGGGTATGATATTCCCATTTAATACCTAATGATTGGCACAAGGATTTTATAATTTTAGAAGTAAAGCAAGTGCCTTGATCAGAATCAATATATTGTATTATCCCATACCTGGGGATTAGGTGTTCTAATAAAATTTTATCACCGTCTGAGCTGTCGCTCTTGCTACAGGATAGGCTTCGACCCATCGTGTTAAATGGTCTACTATAACTAACAAATATTTCAATCTTCCTATTCTTGGTAATTCGGTAAAGTCGACTTGAATCCTTTCAAACGGTCTATAAGCTAGTTTTCTTCCTCCCATGGCCACTTGTCGAAACACGGCCTTATTTACCCTTTGACAAGTTAAACACCCTTGTGTAATTTGCCTTGCTATTTCAAAAAATTCCAATACAGCCAAACTGTTTAAGGAAATGATCACTTAACACTTTTGTACCCCAATGTGTTTGCGCGTGTAAGCGTTCTAATACTTGCCTAGCGTAAGCTTTTGGCAACATCTCTCGCTCATCAGGTAATGTCCATTTCCCTTGTTCCACTCTAGCTCCTATTTTCTCTAATTTTGCTTGTTCCTCCAGGGTAAACTTTTTCTCCTTTTCCTCTTATCCTCTTCCACTAGTGTCCTCCCTTGTTTGTGTATGATTAATTTTAACAGTTTCAATCCTCAAGGCTGCTTCCTGAGCCTCCTTATCTGCTAAATTATTTCCTCTAATTCCATAATCTAATCCCTTTTGGTGTCCCCTCACATGCACTACGGCTATTTCCTTTGGTTCTCTTAACACTTTTAAAATTTTACTATCAACTCCTGATGTATTAAGTTCTTTCCTTGAGTGTTAATCAAGCCTCTTTCCTCCCAAATTTTTCCAAAAGTATGGACTACTCCATATGCATATTTGGAATCTGTAAATATGGTCCCTCTTCTTTCTTTTAATAATTCCAGGGCCCTACATAGGGCATAAAGCTCACAAGCCTGAGCTGACCATGATGGACTCAGAGGTCCTGATTCTACAAGTTCTAAGTCCTTGTCAATTTTTGCATATCCTGATTTTCTCTTCCCTTCTATTACTCGGGAGGATCCATCTACAAACAATTTTTCTCCTCCCTCTAATTCAATATCTCTAAGATTGAGCCTTACTTTTGTCTGGGATTCTATAACTTCTAAACAATTGTGTTATAGCACTACTGCTTCTGAGGGTTCCCCAAACTGGAACTGAGCGGGGCTCTGGGCAGAGGTGACTCCTAATTCCAAATTAGGTGAATCTATCAAGATGGTTTCATATTTCAAAAGTCGACTATCTGTCAACCATTTCTCTGTCCTCTGTTGGAGGACATTCCTAACATTATGTGGCGTATATACCTTTAGAGGTGCACTAAAGGTAATTTTCCTAGCTTCCTCTATCAATAATGCCATAGCAACTAGGGCTTGGAGACATGCTGGCCACCCCCTGCTCACCGGATCTAACAATTTGGATAAATATCCCACCAGGTTTTTTTGGGTGGGTTTTTTTTTTTTTCATTCCCTTTTTAGTCTGTGGAGGTCTTAGGATTAAAATACCAGAAACCCGGTCAGGATCTGATTTCTTTTTTTTTCCTTTGCTTAACCAATGTCCCAAATATTTTACTTCTTGCTCTATAAATTGTAATTTCGAGCAGGACACTTTTAATCCCTTTTTCTCTAAAAAATTTAACAATCTAATGGTGGCTTTTCGGGTCTCCTCTTCAGTTTCTCCTGCTACCAGTAAATCATTCACATATTGTAATAATTTTCCCTCCTCGTGTACTGTAAAACCTTGTAAGATTTTCTTTAAGGTCTGTCCAAACAAATTTGGTGACTCCGTAAACCCTTGTGGTAGCACAGTCCACCTTAATTGTTGTTTTTCGTCCTGTTTCGGGGTCTTCCCATTCAAAGGTAAAATAATCTCTGAACCCCTTATCCAAAGGACAGGCCCAAAAGGCATCTTTCAAATCTATTACACTATACCAAATATGTTTAGGAGACAGGTGACTCAATAAAGTATAAGGATTTGCCACGACAGGAAATTTGGTGGTTGTTCGCCGATTCACGGCTCTCAAATCCTGTACCATCCTATATGTACCATCTGATTTCTTTACAGGGAGTAAAGGGGTATTATGGGGTGACATACATGGTTCTAAAGTCCCATTTTTTTAGTAATTTATCCACAATAGGTTTTAGACCTCCCCGGCCTTCTATAGATATAGGATATTGTTTAATTCTAATTGGCTTATGAGGGTCTGTTATTTGTACCTTGATGGGTTCCATATCTAATCTCCCAACATCTCCTTCCTTATACCATACTTGGGGGTCAATTTTTTCCTCATCAAGTTGGGTTAAGGTACATAAGTTAATATATAACCGATCTCCTTGGCTCTGAATAGTTAGGTTTAGTTTTAAAATCAAGTCCCTCCCTAATAGGTTATATTCTGCTTCTGGTAATAAAAGTAAATCATTTAAACAAATTTTTGTCTCTGTCTCAATCTCTACTTCTTCTAAGATGGGGACTTTGAAGGGTTCTCCTTTTGCACCTATTACTGACATCTGGGCTTTTCCTTTTCCTACCCCTTTTGGGAGTTTCTGAATCGTTGACCTTTCAGCTCCAGTATCTACTAAAAATAAAACTTCTTCTTTTTGGGGACCTACTAATAGTTTTATCAAGGGCTCTGTTGATGTTGAGGTCCCCAGAAGATATAGCCCCTAACACCCCTAATCCTCTTTGAACATTTTCTCATCCCGTTCCCGTTTACGGCAGTTTTTCTGAACATGTCCCTTTTTGTTACAATAGTAACAGACGGGGATTGTGGGTCTGTCTTGATGAGATTGTCCCTGGGGTGACTGTTCTGGTCTCTTATCTTTTTTCTCTCCCAGCTGAGTCTTACTCCTCTGACTTTCCCTCACTGCTGCTACAAAAATTCTTGCCTCTGCTTTTTGTTTTTCTTCGTCCCTCCTGACATAAACCTTTTGAGCTTCTCTTAGTAATTCTTCCAACCCTCTGTCTTGCCAATCCTCTATCTCCACCCAGAGGTACTTCCCGTAAAGGATACAAAGACGCTCTGGGTGCTCAGTTTGGGATCCTTCCCTTAGAGTTGAATTCAACCCCGGGGCTGTAGGGGAAGTCGTCAAATTTGGTGATGGTATTTGACGGGTAGCTGGATTATACGGGGGAGGTAAGTGATCTAGGGGGTCCCAATCCTTCTTTTCCTTTTCCATGTGTTGCTCCCCTACGGTCTTATTTTTCCCTACTCCTGTTTTAAGATTAAAAATGCCCACACAGGCCTTTATCCATAAACTAGCATACTCGCTCTCCTCTTGGCAAAACGGTTCCTTAGAATTTACATACAGGTTTAGCGCCTGACAAACCCAATCCTCAAATGACCCAAATACAGGCCAAAAAACGTGGGGTCTCAAGGGGTTCTTTGGCCATTTTACCATACAATATTTAACTAATTTCTCTTTTGTCTTCCCTTTTCCAGGGCCCTTATTATTCCAATGTTTTAACATTATTCCTAATGGACTCTCCGGAGGTATTTTTAGTAATTCGGTCCCTTTCTTCTGGTCCTGGGTTCTCGATTTCGTCTGACCCATCTAGGAATTTTTACTGTGGCAATTCCTACAGCCCTTGGTTACCAATAAGAGTGTCTTGCAGGGGGTTTCAAACTTGTCACTCACCTACGGATCCTATAAAAATCGCTTCGGTCCTTCACCGGCCAAGTCCCTCGCGGGAGATTGGAACCGCGGTTAGAAGACCTCCACAATCGCTTCGGAACGAGGTTCCATCTCAGTCACACTCTTACACACACAGGCAACCGAATCCCACCCAACCGAACGGTATACACCTTAAATACTTACAACCCCGTCGTCTTCGTTCGGATCTTCGCGTGCAGAATTACGGGCAAAATAAACTACTGCAGCCGGCAAGGGAGCTCATAAAAATTAAATTCTTTGCTTGCCCCTATTCAGGTTCAGGATGGTGTTAGTCCCGACCCGACCCGATCAGGAGCCACCAAAAGGTGGGGCGCCCCTCCTAGATCAAGTCAGAATTCAGGAACCAAGACCCTCCCGGACGAGCCCCCAATTGTGATAAATGATTTAGTCCCAAACAGGATTCCAATTTAAGTTTACAATTTATTAAACGAATAGAGGCAAGCGAACAGCGCTGGGTGCGCCGGGAGTCTCCGCTCCACCAAGACGCACACCTTCACTTCTTACCATTCCTTCCTTTATACTTCTCTAGGCTTCGTTTCTCGCCTTTCTCCGCCTTTTTCTTGGAAGATGACTCTTTCTTTAAGTACGTCACCACTTCCCCGGTCTGCGCATGCTTCATCTTTTTCTAGGTGGTTGTCTGGTGGTCGTTGGGAGGAAGATGCTCCTCTTCGTCAGTGCACTCTACATGACCTCTCTGTTTGTGCAGGCGCTCCGTTATTCTACTTATATTATGCTACCTTATTTGGCTATACATTTTCTCGACATTTCTGTGGTTATTTACAACACTGGTTTGCACTAGTATATCAGGAACTAACTTACATATCAGGAGGCTACATAAGCTACACATATCAAGGGAGTTACCCAAACTATACTTATCAGGAAGTTACATAAAGACTACCACTCCCCTGTTTATGGTCATGCCCTACATATATTCCTTTATTTCAATATAAATGACATTTGCTTCAAGCTTATATTCACTAGATTTTCTTTACACGAATCACTCATTCCTCACAGTAACCAATTAGCTCGGGAGCTTGAAGGATGGAATCCACCATCTCCAAATAGGTTGTTATTACAATATGTAGATGATTTATTAGTTGCTACGACAACTAAAGAAAGAATGTATTCAATGGACTGTTAGTTTGCTGAATTTCCTGGGACTGAGTGGTTACAGAGTATCTCAGCAGAAAGCCCAGTTGATCCAGACACAGGTAACCTACCTTGGATATAGGATCTTGAAAGGACAAGGAGAGCTAGGAACAGAGCAAAAGGAAACCATCTGCCAAACACCAAAGCCAACTACGGTAAAAGAATTGTGGACCTTCCTCAAGATGACAGGTTGGTGCAGATTATGGATTTATAATTACGGGATATTGGTGAAACCCTTGTATGATTTGTTGAAAGGAAGCCCTTCACTGTTAGCTTGGACTGGAGAAGCAGAATAAGCCTTTAAATTATTAAAAACTGAATTAATGAGAGCACCAGCCCTCGGACTTCCCAATGCGTCCAAACCATTTTGGCTCTTTTCACATGAAAAACAAGGCATTGCTTTGGGCATATTGGCACAGCGATCGGGGCCATATAAGTGGGCAGTTGCATACCTCTCTAAACAGTTAGATGAAGTAAGCCAAGGTTGGCCCAGTTGTTTGAGAGCCGTAGCAGCGATAGTGCTTAACGTTGAAGAAGCTCGCAAATTTACCATGGGCCAGAAGATAACTGTGTTGGTGTCACACACAGTTTCAACAGTGCTGGAACAGAAGGGAGCACATTGGCTATCACCCTCTCGGTTCCTGGAATATCAGGCTGAACAGGACGATGTCAATATAGTAACAACTAATATTGTGAACCCAGCATCTTTTCTCAGTGGTGAAGTTACCCAACCAGTAGTCCATGACTGTCTGGAGACAATGGAATCGGTTTACTCCAGTCGACCTGACTTAAAGGAAGAACCGCTGGAGGACGCCGAAGATAATCTGTTCACCGATGGAAGCAGTTTTGTGAGACAAGGACTTCGTAAGGCCGGTTACGCGGTAACCACTACTTGTAAGGTAATTGAAGCTAACCCTCTACCTGCAGGAACATCGGCCCAAAAGGCAGAAATTATTGCCTTAATCCGAGCACTAGAAATTTCAAAAGGAAAAAGGGTCAACATATGGACAGACTCCAAATATGCCTTTGGAGTGGTACATGCTCATGGAGCTATTTGGAAAGAAAGAGGGCTGCTGACTGCTCAAGGAAAGCAAGTGAAGCATGCTAAAGAGATCTTACAATTGTTGAATGCCGTGCAACTACCGAAGAAGGTTGCAATTACACATTGTAGGGGACACCAAAAGGGCAACACTGATCCAGAGGTTGGAAACAAATTGGCGGATTATGAGGCTAAGCTGGCGGCGGAACGGACAGAAATTGTAAAAACTTTTTCTCTGATCCCAGATGGTAAATTCAGTATAATAGAGAATGAAAAATTAGAATACTCTAAAGAGGATAAAGTTATGATAGAGGATCTAGGAGGAAAGGAATATCAGCAAACAGGAATATATTCGATACCAAATGGTAGAATAATAGTGCCTTATAATATTTTATGGAAACTCCTACGGGAAGAACATAATAAAACTCATTGGGGAGCAGATGCATTGTATAAATATTTAAATCAAAAATAGTGAGTAAAAATTTTTATATACTACAGTGAAACAAGTTACCCAGAGGTGTGAAACATGTTTGAAAAACAATCCGAATACTGCGCATAAGATACAAATTGGCAGTATTGGAAAGGGAAATGTGCCCGGACAACAATTGCAAATAGACTTTTCTGAACTCCCAAGAAAAGGGGGGTTTCGGTATTTGTTAGTATTAACAGACACCTTTTCGGGCTGGCCAGAAGCTTTTCCTTGTAGGACCAATAAGGCTAGAGAAGTAACGTGAATACTTTTAAATGAAATCATCCCTAGGTTTGGAGTTCTGGCAATAATATCTTCAGACAGAGATACCCATTTTTGTGCACAAGTAGTACAACAGGTTAGTAAAATTTTAGGAATACACTGGACAATTAATAGGAAATATTACTATTGTTTGGAACTTTTCTGATTGTTGGGTTTGTACACATTTGCCTGAGGCACTGGGAGAAGGAATCTCCTTGGTAGGGGTCCCTCTACCTACAAAGGAAACTAATAATGACAACATAGTTGATAATTGGTGGATCAAAACTTCATATTTAAATCAGAGTTCTTCAGATTTAATCTTGAAAGTCCAAATTCCCAGTCAAGATAGTGAGCCCTTCTGGTTATGTTATAAAAGGAAACTAGAGGGTGAGAAGAAAGATGGAATTTTTGTTGGAAAGTTGCCTGAAGAGAAGTGCAATCTGATGATTACTATTGAAGGAAAAATAGAAGTAGTCACTAATTTATCTAGTGGAACTTTCAAGCATACCTCCTGGCCAGTACCCAAAGGCAAAGGATGGTTTTGGTTGTGTGGGACATATGCCAGGAAAAGCCTCCCTTCTAATTGGATGGGTCTACGTACATTAGGGGCAGTTGTACCCAAGGACACAATGTTAAATCTGGATTTGAAATACTTTAACACACCTTCCCAGAAGTCTTCAAAGCCCCTTGCACAAAGGCCGAGTGCTTTTCATAGCTTTGTAAGGTGGTTCTTACCATGGTTAGGAGTCAGTGAATTAGAAAAATCAAGAGTAAACATCTCTGCTGTATTGGAAAGTATTGAGAACCGAACTATTGACGCAATTCAAGCTTTGCAAGCTGAAGTTGATAGTTTATCACAGCTAACATTACAAAATAGAATGGCATTGGATTTATTATTGGCCTCACAGGGAGGTGTTTGTACCGTCATAAACACTAGCTGTTGCATGTATGTGGATCAAAGCCGTAGGATATCTACTGATTTGGAAGAAATTTGGAAACAGACTAAGGTGTTACATGGGGTGACTTTAGATGACACCTCCTGGGGATTTGCAGAAGTTTGGAACAAATTAACCTCTTGGTTACCAAATTTTAAATGGATTAAAGAACTGTTTGTGTTTGTATTAATTGGAAGCCTATTTGTTTTGTGTACTTGTTGTATAATTCGATGTTCAATGTGGTGTTGTCAAAAGAATATGGATGATTATGCTACCTGGAGGAAAATAAGATCAAGCATGAAGTCGCAACAGGGAAGTACTTTAATTGACGGACAGATGATAATGGTATGTTATGAGGGATTGTGAAAGAATTCGCAAGGATGGTAGAAAAGGGGGGATTGAAACAAAGGTCTGAGATAAGCAAGAAGGTTTTAACATGTCTAATCAATCAGATGTGAGTTTTGTAAATTTCCTTTTGTATGTGAGGATTGTGTAAGATAAACTGCTGTGGACAACTTCTTTTATCTTAACCAAGCAACTGGCAGGAACTGATAAGAACCAATACAGTGTTAAAATACAAGCTAAGCAAGTAGATAAGAAAAGAGTTCCTCTGGATGACAGACAAGTTAAGGGGACCAAGTACTGCAAAAAAACACCAGAGAACCACCGACTCATTTAACAGCGCATGCGTCAGGGACATTAGAGTATGTTAAACATTTCTCAGAAATGTCATGAATATGCTAACAATTGCAATGAATATGAATGTATGTACTCTATATAATTCAGATGCTGGTAACATGAAGCATGCATGTTAGGAGGAGATATCCCCCATGCGTCCGGCGCTGTAATAAAGATGTCTGCTTAATAACACTTTGATGTAATTGAGTTTAAATTTCTTTGAATCAAGATCCTTTCTGGATAAAGATCCAAAAATCAATATGAGGTTCTGTGCTTTATTGTGACTCTTATTCTGTATATCAAGTTCTGGATTATGATGAAACGCTTAATGTATTTTACGTTTTATATTTACCCTTAATTACGGCAATCTAGGTGAGACTCCCAAAGAGATCTTACTTTGGAAGTCTCAAAGGGGGGAACTGTCACAATCAAAGTTGTTGATATGTAAATGTGCTTAGGAGGGGGACATACTAGCTACATGCTAACTGCTGCAATCAAAGTTGCTGTTACCTGAACAAGAGATAAAATAAAGCAATTCCTTTGGGGCCCACAGCCACCAGAGAAGACCCGAGGGACCCCCCCCAAGACAGCGTGGAGTATGTGGGAAAAGGAGGGAAATTATGTAAATGACTTCTGGGAACTAATCAACATAAGACTACTTTTTCCAGGAAATATAATGAATATATGAATCATGACGTGTATAAAAATGCCTGCCTCTTACGAATTGGTGTGCATGTTAGGCGGAAGGATCCCCCATGCACCCGGCGCCGAATAAAGAATGCCTGCTCTTTAATACTATATTGGCGTTAAGGAGTTCTTTCCCCGACTTTTCGGTAACACTAAACAGTAACGTGTGGCCTAGGCCAGGTTCCCTGCCACGCTGCGCGGGTCATGGGCACCCCTCAGGCCGCGCCGCGCCGCGCCCTGAGTCCTCACTCAGGAGCTGCAGCGGGCACCAGGAGTGGCACCAGCCCCAGCGCCCGTTCGCTGCTGTTGCGGCGGGCGCCTGCTGCCCCCGGCCCCGGCAGTATCCGGTGCGGCAAGGAGGCCGCTTTGGCTCCACCATCCCCTCCAAGCGGCCCTTCCTGCCGCCATCGCCCGGCCGTGCTGTCCCCTCCCGATTATTGCTCCTCCTCCCCGCTCTGTCCCAGGGCGCAGGACTGACATCACGCCCAGGGTTTCCATCCGACTGGGGGGGGGGGAGGGGAGGGGGAGGAGGAGGAGGTTGAGCGGAGTGGCAGCGTGATGGCGGTGGTCGGGAGGCTTTAAGAAACGGCGGCGGAGCAACACAGCACCTACTCCTCAGGCTTTTCTCTGCCCGGTTTGGGGCCCTATTGTTCAAGCCGGTAGGGGCTGCAGGCGAGCTCGTTGCGTGGGGCTGTAAGGAGCCAGCGGCCCAGGCCCTGTAGCGGCCGCAGGAGCAGCCTCCGATCCTAGGTCGCAGCACAGACTTCTTCGTGGGGTGTAGGGACGCCTCGGACCAGGGCAGCCCTAGGGAGGCCGGGCTGGGCGCACGCACGCAGGTAGGCAATGGCCCGCTATGGCTCCTTTCCCTGGTCCGGAATTGTGTGGTGGCTGTCGCTTTCGAAGATGGATGGGGAGGCGGCTGGCGTTGAGAAGAAGGGGTTGGATGCCCAGCGCGGGGCTGGGCTCTTGGGCCCACTCACTGTTTTCCGAAGAGGGAGGGAGCTGTGAGAGCTAAGGCGGGCAGCCGGGGTTGA
This sequence comes from Phaethon aethereus, assembly GCF_964289735.1. Taxonomy (NCBI): domain Eukaryota; kingdom Metazoa; phylum Chordata; class Aves; order Phaethontiformes; family Phaethontidae; genus Phaethon; species Phaethon aethereus. The sequence continues at coordinate 36,335,390 of NC_138581.1, read as the reverse complement.
GCCTCTTTCGCTGGCTCCTGCGGGGGGAGCCTGTGACGAACCGGCTGGGAGGCAGGAGTGCGGCCTTCGCTCTTCTCTGTCCATGTGGGGGCGCTGGGAGAAGTGAGCACGGAGGACAGCGGCTGCCTTGGCAATACTACCAGGGAGCCTTGGCCAGGAGCGGCGCCTGTGCGGGTGGCGCCACCAGCAGAGGGCCGTCTCCGGGGGCGGGAGGTAGGGGAGGCAGCTCTGGCCTGGGCTCTCCCCGGGAGCGCCTTGGGAGTGGTCGGTCACGGGAGGCCGCAAGAGCGCGGTGCGGGTGGTCGGGGAGGATCGTCGTGGAGCAGAGAGTGGGCGACAAGGAGAGAGTTTCGTGGCCACTAAAGATGTTTCCTGGGGCCCAGGAAGTGCCGGTCGCGGAGGCGGCAGGATGTTCGCACCCTGGGCGCGGGAGGGCAGACAGTGGCCGATCCGCGAGGAACCACCAAGCTGCCCGGCTCACCGCCGCGGGGGCCCCAGCCTCGCTTCGCGGCCTCTCTGGGATTATAGGGCTCTTTCCTTTCTTCCGTCATCGCCTTTCTTTGCTGGCTGGAGTGGCCCTGGTGTCTGAGCACAGGGCTTTTTCCATCCCGGAACGAGGCGGCCCCCGCCTCCATCATGAGCTGTAGGTCGGCCTGTATTAGAGGAGAGCACCTCGAGGCAGGCAACCTGCAGACGAGCGAGCCCCTAATCCCTTTCACACCACTAAATCTGTGAGAGGCGTAGCTCTTTAGCTGATTATCAGTGAGTTCATACTTGCACTCCACTTAAAGTGAGCCTACACTTTTTCTCGGCGCATCTGATGCGGTAGAGATCTGATGTTAATGTATACGAAATAACAATCACTCCTTCTGTGGGATCTTGTTAGCTTGATGTAGTTGAGCCAGTTTTTTAAAATGGGACAGTCTTTATTTTCCTGCCCAACTAGATGTAAACATTATGTCCGTGTCTGGAAATGCTTCTGATATGTCTGTTTTGTGCATGAAATAATTTTGGTAATCAGATCTTAGAGCATTAATATCTATAATTTATATTTATATATTTGGGGAGGCTGTTTTCCTTTAAAAGTTAGATCTGGTTGTTCTTAAGACAGTACTGTGGCATACCAAAAGCTATTTTTCAGTTAAAAAGATGTCAAATGTGATAGATACTCCCTTTCAGTGCTGTTGTGATAGGAAAGGTTATTCTCAGTATCTTTCAGTTGCAGCCATCAAATATTTCAAATTATGTCAACATTTTCCTTTAGGTAATTTGGGAAAAATCTTCAATATCTGCAGAGAACAGTTGAGTAAACAAGTCACCTGGAAAACAGAGTACCAAGAAATAGATTCTTGACATCCGCCTTCTAACCTGAGTGGACTTCTATTTATCTTTTAAACTTCTTAATATTTACAATGAATGGGCACAGTGATGAAGACATTGTAAGAAACAGTAGTGGAGAGTCAAGGTAAGCACTTTCAGTCCTTGGCTACATGTTCTCCTGTGTTTTGTTTATTAGAACTGGTTTATCTGGTTTATGTTTTAACTTTGTGCCAAAGCTTCCTGGTGAGCAAGTAGACCATTGTTTAGGAGGACTGGCTATGCTTTTTTACAGATGCTTAATCTGCTTGTTAGAATCAGTTAGCTTCATTTAATAACTGTAACAATCGTGTATATAGCTTACATAATACAGTTTTAATACTACTTAAGCTCTATCGGCATCCATTACTCTTTTTCCTCAAAAGTTGTCTGAAGTGTCAAAAGCTGAAAGAGATTAGATTGAAATGTTAAAGTAAAACTCGTGTCTATGAAGTGCAGGGCATGCATGCATGCATAATATGTGCTGTATAAACCCCAAACTAGGCTATCTCTAAAGTTTGAACAGTGGACTGTTAATTTTAGTGAGGCTTCCTTTTTTGTTGGAGTTGTCTAAGCAGTATAAAGGAAAGCATTAATTTCGTGTTTGTTTTCCAAAGTGAAAGCACAGTTTTCCCAGCTGTTTTCCTAATTAAAAAAAAAATCCACCCCTCTAATGTAGACTGCTGGTGTTCTAGGATGTGTAGAGGGTTTACTTGGTTGGAAAAGCCTGGTTAGAACTTCCCTGCTGCAAGATAAGGATAACAGTGAACTTGTAGGGGTGGAATTAACTTCTCATTCTAGAACACTGTTAAGTTCAACAAATATCTACTGCACTAGGAAGTTAATATTTCTAAATCTGGGAATATGATGAATGCTGCAGATTTAAGAAGGCAAGGCAAACTTACAAATAGGAGCGGTTGTGATCATGCTGTCAGTCTACCCATCTGTCTCTGTGTTTCCTCTTTCTAATCACAGCCTGTTGATTAGTTGATTCCATCAGTCAGAGGTCCTAAAGAAAACTGAGTTCTCTGGGCTTTATGAAAACAGCCAGGTGGGTAGAGGGGAGAGATCTAAATTATTGCCCCAAGAGAAGAAATCCAAGAACAACATAATTGCCAGCTGATCATTCAGCACGTGCTGGCCATTAAATTTGCATGTAGCATAGTGAGTAATGGGGTGGGAAGAAGGGGGGAGAGAAGTGTTTAGGTGATATTAGATGCAAATCTCTAGGAAACCTATGAACAGTAAAACTAAAGAAACTTTAACAACTTCTGTGGTGTTTTTTTTTTTTATGTCAAGCTTCCATGTTATACCTAGAAATATTCTAGAAAGTCAGTAAACTTTGAATCCTGTGAACAGTTTATAAGCTTTTTTGTTAGATTTCTGCTTCCAGTAAAGATGGTACTTGTCTAGTTAGCAAACAAATTTTGGATTTCTTCTAGTAAGTGGTAAAATATTCCTGATTACTTGTATTAAAAAAAAAAAAAACAAACCAAAAAAAACCCCAAACCCAAAAACACCCAAACAAAAAAACCCCAACCAAACCCAAAACAAGACTTGTCAGTTGAGTAGAGGAACATGAACAAAATAAAACAGTGTGAACAAATATAGTCTTATGAACTTTGAGAGTTAAAATAAGACCTCCAATAAACATTAACTTATCAGGGACAACTCTGATGACTTTGTATTTATGAAGTTTTTTACTACTTGAAACAAGCCACCTAGCTAAAGATAATGTAGGAATAATACTGCATATCAAACTATGACCACTTGTAAATACCAGTATATCAAAGTTATTCAAAAGCTGTAGCAATTCTTATAAGACTAAACCAACTAAATATAATAAAGTTATCTGGATGCTTTTTTTATAATATTGGGAAGATGCGAATTACTTAAAACATGATAGTTGCCTTTGCAGTGAGACTTTGTTCTGCATCTTAAATGTGCTGCTTTAAAAAAGTTTTAAATTGTTAAACTTTTTTTTTCCCCTAGGCTTGTATCAGTCATTAACCCTGTAGCCTAATTTCCGAGATCTATCTGTGAAACCTATTTGTATGCTTGCCACTTGCTATCAAGAAACTCTAATTTTGTAAATGAAGGATGAAGGATTCCAATATTAAAGAATTGAGCCCTTTTTCTGTCCAGCCTATTTTCATTATTAAAATAATTATTATGAAAGGTGTTTGATGCTTATGGGGTACCTTAGTATGACTTGCCCCTGTTGTGGTTTGTTTTAGTTTGTTGTTGTGTGTTGTTCTACCCCCTTCTTCAGGTTTTCCAGAACTCTAAATGATTTTTCTCTAGGAGGAAAATTCCTTAAGGTAGCTGTGACTGCAGACAGATATCTAACTGTAAACAGGGAAGTGAAGCTGCATTTAGTCTTCAAATGGTCTGGAAATACGAATTCTACAGAATGGAAATAAAATCAGTAATAAAATAGCTACTATTGATGGCAAATGATCATTACTAGGCTTTTAGTGATCCTGTTCCATTCGGAATGCTAGGAAGAGAAGCAGAACAAGTTGAGAAAGTAATTGAGAATTGTTGCTGGGAAGAAACTGCAGAGAAAGTCAGACTTTCAAAAGTAGGTAGAAAAGGAGAGATGAAGGCAGATAGCGACAAATCTAGGCAGCAGCATTGTTGATACAGTTGGTAATAACAACAGTGAATTTTTGAAAAGTATGTCACATTAAAAATATGACACTTTACAAATGTAGCAAGGCCATTTTTCCCTCTCTGTCTGTGTAAACTTCCATGTTTGCTCTGGGGTGACAGTCCTGATGAGTTAAACATAGCCAAATCTAGGGGAGCCACAGTTACTACTTTGGAAAGTAAAGAGAAGCAGTGGATCAGGGCTGGCTTTACAGAAATACACAGCCTCATGGATACTGCTTTATATTGTTTTAAAGAAGCTCTTGCTGTGAATTGCATAAGTTGTTGAAAGCCTGTTGTATTCTCAGCAATAAGAGGGCTGGAGAAGGGGCCAACTGGAAACCTTAGATGGTATACGCTGGCTAGCACTGTGGTAAGGAATTGTAGCTGTTGTCTATTCCCTGTGACTGGCTGTGAAGAAGCATTTCTGAAGCATGTGGGAAAGAAATGGCCAATCTGCCATGGTCCTGTGTTCCTTTCCACTGTTGAGTCTCTTCATCTGGCTGGTAGATGACCAGAAATCTTTCTGTTGCTGCAGGTGCTAAGCCTGAAGTTCTGTTTGGCCACAAGTAGAAGTGAATCTCTTGAATTTTCAGTTTAATAACTTGCTGCACTTTTTGGGCTTTCCTTGGTGTTGTGGTTTAACCTCATCTGACAACTAAGCACCACGCAGCCGCTTGCTCACTCCCCCATGGTGGGACGGGGGAGAGAATTGGAAGAGTATTGTCCTGGTTTCAGCCAGGATAGAGCTGGTTTTCCTCACAGAAGCTAGTGTGAGACTGTGTTTTGGATTTGGGATGAGGAACTGTTGATAATGTGCTGATGTTTTGGGTTGTTGCTGAGCCGTCAAGGACAGTCCAGCTTCTTGTGCTGGCCTGCCAGCGAGCAGGCTGGGGGTGCACGGGGAGCTGGGAGGGGACACAGCCGGGACAGCTGACCCAGACTGGCCAAAGAGATATTCCCTACCATACGACGTCATGCCCAGTACATAAACTGGAGTTGGCCAGGGGGGCGGAAATCGCTGCTCGGGGACGGGCTGTCGATCACGGGGTGGTGAGCAATTTCTGTATTGGGCCTCACTTGTTCTTGTACATTCCTTTGTTGGTATTATCATTATTGTTCCCTTCTTTCTTTCTGTCCTATTAAACCGTGTTTATCTCAACCCACGAGGTTTTTCCTAATTCTCTCCCCCGTCCCACTGTGGGAGGGAGAGTGAGCGAGCGGCTGCGTGGTGCTTAGTTGCCGGCTGGGGCTAAACCACGACAGTCCTTTTTGGCGCCCAACGTGGGGCCCGAGGCTTGAGATAATAACGGTTGCAGGTCACAATATCAGTTTGATTTGCATCATGCTCTCGTCTTTGCTGTACATGTTAAGGATCAGTGTTGGTTTCTGCGGGCTGCTGCACTCTGCAATGATTAGTAATGTCTCGCCTGTGAATTTTGTTTTTAGAGCACTGACCTTGAGCTTAATGTGGTATCATCTGAGCTCTGTACTAAAGCTGTTACTGTATTTTGGCTACAGTCTTGTGGAGACGATTAGCAATTATACTTCTGCCTCTGAAAGGTTTTTTATGGAGGAAATGCAGAATGGTACCTTTGCTACCCTCTATCATAACATTTCCTCCTTCATCACAAAAATTTTTCAGTATTTTGAACACCCTTGGCTGGTTAAAATACCTCTATTGCTACTTCTGGGGAACATGGTTTCGGTTTTGTCTAAGGTTGGCAAGCAATTTAAGAATATCACCCGGAGATCTGCCCCAAGGCTGGATAGTTATGAATGGCAGGGTGTGTGGAACAGCATGGGCAAATGCCTGGGGCGGTGGGCACCTCCGGTGTTTTGGAACTTCACTCCCGAACAAGTGCAGAATCCTGATAAACTAGCAGAATATCTGGAAGAAGTATGCTGTCGGCCTGGCAGCTCCAAGGAGACACAAATCATTGCCATGTGCTGGGGCCTGGCCCATGCCTACCGAACTCTATTTAACACTATGCAAAGGGGAGAGGGGCGCTCTGGGTCTGATGGCAATGTGGCAGGCACTGCCACTACTCCAACCCCTGTGGCAGGCACTGCCACTACTCCAACCCCCACGGCGGGCACTGTAGCTACTCAGACTGTTGCAGCTGAACCAGAGAACCAGCCCATCCCGGTATCAGTTGCCCCTGTACAAAAGAAGAAATCTTGGAAGCGGAAGTCAGCTCGTTTAGTAAGGGAGGAGGAAGATTCTGCTAAGAAGGAGCCAGAGGAAGAGAGTGAGGAGGCAGAGTGCTCTGAAGCAGGGCCATCACGAGGACGGAAGAGGGAAGAGAGCGAGTCATCACTTGAAGAGGAAGAACTTATAAAAGAGACGGTAACTACCCGATCTCTATCCCTGAGTGAATTGCGAGATATGCGAAAGGATTTCAGCCGTCGTCCAGGTGAGCACATTGTCACCTGGCTGCTCCGATGCTGGGATAATGGGGCCAGTAGCCTGGAATTAGAGGGTAGGGAAGCCAAGCAGCTGGGATCCCTTTCTAGGGAAGGGGGCATTGACAAAGCAATTGGAAAAGGTGCACAAGTCCTCAGCCTCTGGAGACGACTCCTATCGCGTGTGAAGGAAAGGTATCCCTTCAAGGAAGATGTTCTATGTCACCCAGGCAAGTGGACCACCATGGAGAAAGGTATCCAGTACCTGAGGGAGCTAGCGGTGCTGGAAGTGATTTATGGTGACTTGGACAATGGACAATCATCCAAAGATCCAGATGAAGTCAATTGCACGCAACCTATGTGGCGGAAGTTTGTACGGAGTGCACCATCATCATATGCCAACTCATTAGCAGTAATGGCCTGGAAGGACGGAGAGAGACCAACGGTGGATGAATTGGCTGGCCAACTCCGGCAATACGAAGAAAGTCTCTCTTCCTCCCTACGGGCCTGCGTCTCTGCTATAGAGAAACTGTCCCGAGAGTTCCGGCAATTGAAAGAGGATATGCCCTACCCTCCACCCATACGGACCAGTGTCTCATCCATTAGGAGTAAGTGCTCTTCTGTTCAAGAGAGAAGATATAGAGGATACACACCACGAGCCACCCTGTGGTTTCATTTGCGTGACTACGGAGAGGACATGAGGAGGTGGGATGGAAAACCTACCTCGACCCTAGAGGCACGAGTACGCGAGCTGCAAGGAAAAACAATTACAAAAGGGGGTTCAGGTTCCTCGAGGAAAATCGTCGCTCCACTTTCCAGTGGGCAGCTTCCCAGAAAGAATAGAAGAGCTGATCTCACCTCTGATCCTCTTGAAGGGACTTCTGATTCCTATTTACAAGAAGTGGGTAACGAGTACTATGAGCAGGATTAGAGGGGCCCTGCCTCCAGCCAGGCGGAGGAGAGGGACAACCGAGTTTATTGGACTGTGTGGATTAGATGGCCTGGCACATCAGACCCACAGGAATATAAGGCTTTAGTGGACACCGGTGCACAATGTACCCTGATGCCATCAAGCCATATAGGGGCAGAGCCCATCTGTATTTCCGGAGTGACAGGGGGATCCCAACAGCTGACTGTGCTGGAGGCCGAAGTGAGCCTAACTGGGAATGAGTGGCAGAAGCACCCCATTGTGACTGGCCCGGAGGCTCCATGCATCCTGGGCATAGACTGCCTCAGGAGAGGGTATTTCAAGGACCCAAAAGGGTACCGGTGGGCTTTTGGTATAGCTGCCTTGGAGACGGAAGAAATTAAAAAGCTGTCCACCTTGCCTGGTCTCTCAGAGGACCCTTCTGTGGTGGGGTTGCTCAGGGTCAAAGAACAACAGGTGCCGATCGCTACCACAACAGTGCACTGGCGGCAATATCGCACCAACAGAGACTCCCTGATCCCCATCCATGAGCTGATTCGTCGGCTGGAGAGCCAAGGAGTGATCAGCAAGACTCACTCACCCTTTAACAGCCCCATATGGCCAGTGCGAAAGTCTAATGGAGAGTGGAGACTGACAGTAGACTATCGTGGCCTGAATGAAGTCACGCTGCCACTGAGCGCTGCCGTGCCGGACATGCTAGAACTTCAATATGAACTGGAGTCAAAGGCAGCCAAGTGGTACGCCACCATTGATATTGCTAATGTGTTTTTCTCGATCCCTTTGGCGGCAGAGTGCAGGCCACAGTTTGCTTTCACTTGGAGGGGTGTCCAATACACCTGGAATCGACTTCCCCAGGGGTGGAAACACAGCCCTACCATTTGCCATGGGCTGATACAAACTGCACTGGAACAGGGTGAAGCTCCAGAGCATCTGCAATACATTGATGACATCATCGTATGGGGCAACACAGCAGAAGAAGTTTTCGAGAAAGGGAAGAAAATAATTCAAGTCCTTCTGAAAGCTAGTTTTGCTATAAAACAAAGTAAGGTCAAGGGACCTGCACAAGAGATCCAGTTTTTAGGAATAAAATGGCAAGATGGACGTCGACAGATCCCAACGGATGTGATCAACAAAATAACAGCTATGTCTCCACCAACTAGCAAAAAAGAAACACAAGCATTTCTGGGCGTTGTGGGTTTCTGGAGAATGCATATTCCAAATTACAGTCTGATTTTAAGCCCTCTTTATCAAGTGACCTGGAAGAAGAATGATTTTAAATGGGGCCCTGAGCAACTGACAAGCCTTCGAACAAATCAAACAGGAGATAGTTCATGCCGTAGCCCTCGGGCCAGTCCAAGCAGGACAAGATGTTAAAAATGTGCTCTACACGGCAGCCGGGGAGAATGGCCCTACCTGGAGTCTCTGGCAGAAGGCACCAGGAGAGACTCGAGGTCGACCTCTAGGGTTTTGGAGTCGAGGATATAGGGGATCTGAGTCCCGCTATACTCCAACTGAAAAGGAGATATTGGCAGCATACGAAGGAGTTCGAGCTGCCTCAGAAGTGGTTGGTACTGAAGCACAGCTCCTCCTGGCACCCCGACTGCCAGTGCTGGGCTGGATGTTCAAAGGGAGGGTCCCCTCTACACATCATGCGACTGATGCTATGTGGAGTAAGTGGGTCGCGCTTATTACACAGCGGGCTCGAATAGGAAACCTTAATCGCCCGGGAATCTTGGAAGTGATCATGGACTGGCCAGAAGGCAAAGGTTTTGGAATATCACCAGAAGAGGAGGTGGCGCGTGCTGAAGAGGCTCCACCATATAATGAACTGCCAGAGAACGAAAGGCAATATGCCCTGTTCACTGATGGGTCCTGTCGTATTGTAGGCAAACATCGAAGGTGGAAAGCTGCTGTATGGAGCCCTATATGACGAGTCGCAGAAGCTGCTGAAGGACAAGGTGAATCAAGTCAGTTTGCGGAGGTGAAAGCCATCCAGCTGGCTTTAGATATTGCCGAACGAGAAAAATGGCCAGTACTCTATCTTTATACTGACTCATGGATGGTAGCAAATGCTCTATGGGGGTGGCTGCAGCAATGGAAGCAGAGCAACTGGCAACGCAGAGGCAAGCCCATCTGGGCTGCTGAATTGTGGCAAGATATTGCTGCCCGACTAGAGAATCTCGTCATAAAAGTACGTCACGTAGATGCTCACGTACCCAAGAGTCGGGCCACTGGAAGAACATCAAAACAACCATCAGGTAGATCAGGCTGCTAAGAATGAAGTGGCTCAGGTGGATCTGGACTGGCAACATAAGGGTGAATTATTTATAGCTCGGTGGGCCCATGACACCTCAGGCCATCAGGGAAGAGATGCAACATATAGATGGGCTCGGGATCGAGGGGTGGACCTGACCATGGATGCTATTGCACAGGTTATCCATGAATGTGAAACGTGTGCTGCAATCAAACAAGCCAAGTGGTTAAAGCCTCTCTGGTATGAAGGACGATGGTTGAAATATAAATATGGGGAGGCCTGGCAGATTGACTATATCACACTTCCACAAACTCGCCAAGGCAAGCGCTATGTGCTTACCATGGTGGAAGCAACCACCGGATGGCTGGAAACATACCCTGTGCCCCATGCCACCGCCCGGAACACTATCCTGGGCCTTGAAAAGCAAGACTTATGGCGACATGGCACCCCCGAAAGAATTGAGTCAGACAATGGGACTCATTTCCGAAACAACCTCATAGACACCTGGGCCAAAGAGCACGGCACAGAGTGGGTGTATCATATCCCCTATCATGCACCAGCTTCCGGAAAAATTGAACGATACAACGGACTGTTAAAGACTACACTGAGAGCAATGGGTGATGGGACATTCAAAAATTGGGATAAACATTTAGCCAAAGCCACCTGGTTAGTCAACACTAGGGGATCTACTAATAGAGCCGGCCCTGCCCAATCAAAACTTCTACGTACTGTAGAAGGGGATAAAGTCCCTGTGGTGCATGTGAGAAACATGCTGGGGAAGACAGTCTGGGTTACTCCTGCATTAGGAAAAGGCAAACCCGTTCGTGGGATTGCCTTTGCCCAGGGACCTGGGTGCACTTGGTGGGTAATGCGGAAGGATGGGGAAGTCCGATGTGTACCTCAAGGAGACTTGATTTTGGGTGAAAACAGTCAATGATTTGAATTGTATTATGTTCATTGTTCAGTATGACATTACTACTATGGTTGCTATCTACCATATCAATGGTATTATAGTAAGAATCACCCAGACTGATGAAGAATGAGCTTCACTGAAACCAAGCAACGTGCAGCAGTGATGAAACCAGAACTGGCTTCAGCATCTTGCGCCCAACAAATCCCTCGAGATCGACATCTTCGACCTGCACATCATGGACATGGACCGTGCCAGATGACAATCCAACACCACATACCATCTCCCCTGCCCTGAGAGACTGCTATGATGGATGAAGCCCAGAGTCATGGACTGACTGAACTCCATAGACATTTTAAAGTGATGGCCCATGGACTAAGAGAGTGATATCTGTGTGTATATATTAAAAGACAGGAAGAGTAATAATGAATAAATTGGAATGTATTGAAAAGTATAGGACCTGGGCATGACGTAAATGGTATGGAATAAGGGGTGGATACTGTCCTGGTTTCAGCCAGGATAGAGCTGGTTTTCCTCACAGAAGCTAGTGTGAGACTGTGTTTTGGATTTGGGATGAGGAACTGTTGATAATGTGCTGATGTTTTGGGTTGTTGCTGAGCCGTCAAGGACAGTCCAGCTTCTTGTGCTGGCCTGCCAGCAAGGAGGCTGGGGATGCATGAGGAGCTGGGAGGGGACACAGCCGGGACAGCTGACCCAGGCTGGCCAAAGAGATATTCCCTACCATACGACGTCATGCCCAGTACATAAACTGGAGTTGGCCGGGGGGGCGGAAATCGCTGCTCGGGGACGGGCTGTCGATCACGGGGTGGTGAGCAATTTCTGTATTGGGCATCACTTGTTCTTGTCCATTCCTTTGTTGGTATTATCATTATTGTTCCCTTCTTTCTTTCTGTCCTATTAAACCGTGTTTATCTCAACCCACGAGGTTTTTCCTAATTCTCTCCCCTGTCCCACTGTGGGAGGGAGAGTGAGCGAGCGGCTGCGTGGTGCTTAGTTGCCAGCTGGGGCTAAACCACAACAAGTATAAGTGAGGAAACTCATGGTTTGAGATAATGACAGTTTAATAGGTAAAGCAAAAGCTGTGCGTGTAGGCAAAGCAAAACAAGGAATTCCTTCACTACTCCCCATGGGCAGGCAGGTGTTCAGCCATCTCCAGGAAAGCAGGGCTCCATCACATGTAATGGTTACTTGGGAAGACAAACACCATAACTCTGTATGTCCCCCCACCCCTTCCTTCGCCCCAGCTTTATATACTGAGCATGGTGTCATATGGTATGGAATATCCCTTTGGCCAGCCTGGGTCAGCTGTCCTGGCTGTGTCCCCTCCCAGCTTCCTGTGCATTCCCAGCCTTCTTGCTAGCAGGCCAGCATGAGAAGCTGGACAGTCTTTGACTGCTTAGCAACAACTAAAAACATCAGTACGTTATCAACATTTTTTCATCCCAAATCCAAAACACAGCACTATACCAGCTACTAGGAAGAAAATTAACTCTATCCTGGCTGAAACCAGGACACTTGGCCATGTTAGCAACCTCTGAAGCTATAAATCTGTGCTAGTGCCAAGTGTGGTGAAGGTTGTAGACGGAGATAAACACTATAATTAATCTTGCTGCTTGATGTTAGAATTTCTGTGTAATAATTACAGTGGAGTCTACTCTCCAGTTTTTATTTACTTAAAATCACTGCTCTGGAATGTTTTCAGTAGTTCTAGGTGAACAACCACAGATAAATGTTGTCTGCATAGCAAGTAAGTATAAGCACAAAAACTTTATAGCAATGCTCTGAGAAACTGACTATCAAGAACACCACACAAAAATACTTTTCTTGAAAGCATTCTGTTGCAAACTTGAATAGGAGTAAATACATATTAGTTGGCTAGCATTAAGAAAGCTTAATGAGCAAGGAAGGGCAGTTATAGCTGAACTGCAACACAAGCTCCAGGTAGAACAGGGAATGCAGAAGTGAAACATTGGTTCCAATTGAATAGCAATCTGGTTTCCCATCTCTCTGCTCTTCCTATGTTTCCTGTAGAACAAGACATGGAGCACTTGAGCAGACCTTACTTCTCTGTAGGTAAAAAAGGGTGTGCTCAGTAAAGCTTATCTGGAAAGTAGCTGGCTGGGGTGCATTGTACTTCCTTTTTCCAGTAAGCAGAAAGTGGCTTCTTGCACCAAGGTCCCTTACCATTGTTTATGTTCTTGAAAGCTGATGTTAATATAAGACTAATTTCTGTGGATGTAATTTGCTTTCTGGATTTAATAGTCTGTGGACCACGAAAGATAGTTAAGTAACACCAGCTCTTTGTCAGCAGGCTTGAATTTGCTGTATAAACTCATTACCTTCCACAGAAGATTAAAAAGATAAATTGAAAGCCACTATTCTAAGTTCCTGCTTTCAAGAAACCTAAGTGGGAGTTAAAGATTCCCCAAGCATAATTACAGAAGTATTCTCATCTATTGGTTTCTTTTTGGTAGAAGTAGGTAATACAAATCAGAAAAAAAAAAAGGAAAAACTGTGTGTGTATAGAAAGAGTTGTATTTGGTTTATGTGGCAAGGTTTTGGTAGTGAGGAGACTGCAGGGGTGGCCTCTGTCAGAAGAGATTAGGGGCTGCCCCTGTGTTGGACAAAGCCAGTTCCAGCTGACTCCAAAATGGACCTGCCACTGGCCAAACATGAGCCAATCAGTGAAGCTGGTGGCACCTCTGTGATAACATTTAAGAAAGGGTAAAATGCTGTGCAGCAGAGTGTGTGTGAGAGAGGGAGGAATGGGGGGGAATGCAAAACAGCTCTGCAGACATCAAGGTCAGTGAAGGAGGGAGAGGAGGTGCTGCAGGTGTAGGAGCAGAGATTCCCCTACAGCCTGAAGACCACTCCAGAGCAGATAACCACCCTGCAGCCCATGGAGGGGCCCAGCCAGAGCAGGTGGATGTGCCCTGAAGGAAGCTGCAGCCTGTACGCATGCTGGAACAGACTCCTGGCAGGAACTGTGGCCTTTGGAGAGGAGCCCACACAGGAGTAGGTTTTCTGTCAGGAACTGCAGCCCCAGGGGGACCCATGTTGGAGCAGTCCATTCTTGAAGGACTGTACCCCGTGGAGAGGACCCATGCTGGAGCAGTTCTTGAAGGACTATCCTGTGGGAGGGACCCTGTGCTGGAGCAGGCAAAAAGTATGAGGAGGAAGGAGCGGCAGATAAGCTGTTATGAACTGACTGCAACCCCCCATTCCACATTCTTCTCCCCCCCCCCCCCGGGGTGGGGGGAGGAGGTAGAAAGTTGGGAAGGAAGGAGTGAAAGTGAGCCTGGGAAGAAGGGGGTTGGGGGAAGGAAGGTGTTTTGGTTTTGTCTTTGTGTCTCACTATCCTACTTTATTTTTAATTGGCAAGAAATGAATTTGAGTTGTCACTGAAGTCAGGAAAAGGGAATCAAGGCTGTGCTTCAGAATAGATGAGGATGGGAAATAACACTTCTTGGTAGCCTGAACTTGATACTCTTTGTTCCCTTTGCTTTATATTAGTGGTGATGAATAAGATGAATCTCTTTTACACATCTAAATCAGATTGAGTAGTTCATTTTTCTTTAATAAAAAAAAAGAAAAGAAAAAAAGCCCACTTGCATTGTATTTGCCTAAATAAACTTACCTATGAACTTTCAGTTTTAAGAGTTTGGTATTTAGTGTCTGTTACTTCTATTCATTCTGGAAGGGGCTCTTCATATTCACATCCATGATCTTCCTTGGACTTATGGTTTATTTAAAATAACGGTGAACTGTCATCTCAGATGCTTCTCAAAGACCTTGCTGTCATGGTTTAGCCCCAGCCAGCAATTAAGCACCACACAGCCACTTGCTCACTCCCCTTTCCCCCAGTGGGATGAGGGGGAAGAATCGGGGGGAAAAACTCGTGGGTTGAGATAAAAACAGTTTAATAGGACAGCAAGAGAGAAGGGAACAACAATGTTAACAACAATAATAATACCGACAAAGGAATGTACAAGAATGAGTGATGCCCAGTACAGCAATTGCTCACCACCCATTGATCGATAGCCCATCCCTGAGCAGTGATTCCCACGCCCCCGGCTAACTCCAGTTTATATACTGGGCATGATGTTATGTGGTAGGGAATATCTCTTTGGCCAGCCTGGGTCAGCTGTCCTGTCTGTGTCCCCTCCCAGCTTCTTGTGCACCTCCTAACTGGCAGAGCATGAGAATCTGAAAAGTCCTTGACTGACCATAAGCACTACAACTACTTAGCCACAACTAAAACTTCAGTGTGTTATCAACATTATTCTCATACCAACTCCAAAGCACAGCACTATACCAGCTATCAGGAAGAAAAAACAACTCCATCCCAGCAGAAACCAGGACACTTGCAGAAATTAATCTTTTCTGGTTTTAATGGGTTAAACTTTTATTTTGTTCAAATTGATATTCTATTTCCTGTTGTTTTTAAATTGGTGGGTTGTTAAGGCAGTTTAATGTAATTAATGCCCTCTAAATCAGCAGTGATAAATTGTCCTCTCTTGGGTCCTTTATCAACCTAGACCTTATACAGGAGTCTAAATGCTCTAACAGTGCTTTTGCAGCATGATTTGTGTAGCTTTCTGTCTTGAAGTTTCTCTTCCTAATGCCTTGTATAAATTAGCTGACTGTTCCTAGTTGTGTGTTCTGATCAGGGGAACCTTGTTTTAAGAGGTAAGCTAGTGAAGCTAAACTTAAGACTACTGAAAAGAATAGTGACTGTGACAGAACACTTGCTTTTAATGTTTGTCAGTGATGTTTAAAAAATTAATAGGTGCAAACATGCAACAATTATCTCTGGTACTCTCAGTAAGCTATCTTGCATTTCTTGCAAAATAGTTTGAAAATAAATATTGCTTTTGTGGATCTCTTAAATTGCTCTTGAATATATTGAGAATATACAGAGACAGTGTCTATAAAATGTAATACAGACTAACTTCTTAGTCATGTCAAACTTTCATACAAATCAGATTTGACATATGTTGCTGTACAAATGCAACTATTTGACTCAAGGTGAGAAGCTTCTTTACTACATATCCTGGAAGATGCTCTTTGTAAACTTTACATTGGTTTGCCAACATACATGAAACTATACTCTTTCATGTAGAAATCCCATCCTGAGAGCATGCTATTCATTCTTAGCATATATTCCTGCATGCCTACTACTGTAGGTTAGCATTGTCAGTTAACTGTCATCATTGCAGTGATTTGTTTGCATGGTAGAGAAGTAGTCTCACTTCAGCAGGACTGAAGAGGTCATCATTATTGCTTTATCCATCGCTTTCGCTTCTTTTTTTTTCCATGGTCCTGTGATGCTCCTATAACTGTTCTGTGCAGTCTCATGCATACCTGTCTTTGTTTAGTGTTGTTGGTTTTGGGTTTGGTTGTTGTTTTGTTTGTGGGGTTTTTTCCTCCAATTGAACAAAGTACAGTGTATGTAACATATGGTTTCTTATTCAAGAATACCTTTTATCAAATAATACTGTTTTAATTTTACTGGGTTTTATATATATAACATATAAACAATAGAAAAAATTGCTTGAAGCAGGGGGAGGAAGGCTTATATGACACATTTTTGAGAGAGGGACTTACAAAAGCAGGAATATCTAGAAGAGCACAAATGCTCTTCAACAGCAACTACTGAATATTCCCTTTCTGTATCCATTATATTAACAGTATCTTTATTCTGTAGCTTAATTTGCCTTGCCCTATTGTTTTAGATCTAGAGTTCTTCCAATTATTGTCTTGATAGTGTTTATAATTTCTGTTGATGTTTGGTCTCTTCTTGGAAGCACATTCATCAGTGAAGAAGGGGGGGGGGCAAATTACACCACAGGATAGAGTTGGTTGGAAGAGGACAGCAGTGCAAGAGCAGAGCAAAGGGAGGACATAATGTGACAAGGTTGGATAGGGTAAATTGACAAATGTAGGTGAATAGTTAACTGAAAATTTAAGTTTTGTACACTGTCTCTTTCTCTCATTATATGTAAAGTATGTATGTTTTTTCTACCAGTCTCTTGAGTATATTCAGAATGGGTGAAGGAAAGACAGGAAGGTTCTAATTTAGGCTAAGGTACCTGAAGATTGCCTCCTACCTTCCAGCTTCAAGCAGACTTTTTTTGAAAGAGGGGAAAAAAGGCTGGTTGTGTTGTACACAGACCTTTTCTTTGAGGCTACTTCAGGTGTCCACAACAGGATGAGTATGGTGTCCTCTTTCACCTTTTGCTGAACTGTTTCAAATAAAAGCATATAAAGAAAAGGCACTGACCCTGGACTGTACAGGAAGAGAAGGGGGCAAGAAATAAAGCAGTTTGCCTGTCCTCTTAGGTAAGAAGAGCTCTGGAGAGCAGAGGATCAGAATTGCTGTTCCTGAGATGATATTTATGTAGCAGGTAATTATGACAGTATTCTGAGTCTTTGAAGAAATATTTGAGTTTTAATGTTCCTTGCATCCTAACACTAGAGATACAATACCAGAATCTCAGTAATTAGTAGTGCCAGTTCAAGTGATTAATCTTGTAGAGGTCAGTGGTGCTATTTTGTGTTAATAGGCATTACTCATTGTGAGAAAAGTTAGACAAATTATGGACCCTAGCTGGACAGCATCAGATAATATTTAAAGCTCTTTAGCTAGAGGAGGAATTGCTTGTATACTACGCCACAGATAATGCAGGGAAAATCAAAGCAGCCCATAGGCAAAGGAGGAAAAGAAAATGTGACAAGGATGTTAAAATATGACTACCTCACATCTATTTCCATGAATTTACATTTTAAATGCATTTATTATAGAACTTAGGTTCTGCTTCTTTTATTAAAAGGATGAAAGGAAACAGTCTTGCTATCATGAAAGTGTGTTGTATTTTGGTGGGGGTGGGTGTTTTCTCTTTCCCCTAATGGAACAACTATTTTAAAAGTCAAATTTTGGTATAGTCTGAAATGTATGCAATGATTATTTCTAGAAAATGTACCTGTTGTCTTAAAATCTTGTATCTCCTTTCCTTTTCAACCTCAAGAAAGATTAAACCACTTCTGGCATGCTGCTGATAGAAGTAAGAATGTGAACTTTTCTCAAGCTGATTATGATTGGTTTTGCCATATAATAGCTGTTACAGTATTCATTTTAGCGGATCAAGAAAATGTCATCTGAGCTGCTAGAAATGTGTATGAAACTTCTATATCTTGTATGTCTTTTCCTACAAGCTTCAAAAACTCAAACAATTAGATTTTTAAAAGTAAACACTGGAACAGGTTGCCCAGAGAGGTGGTAGATGCCCCATCCCTGGAAACATTCAAGGTCAGGTTGGATGAAGCTCTGAGCAACCTGATCTAGTTGAAGATGTCCCTGCTCATTGCAGGGGGGTTGTACTAAATGACCTTTAAAGGTCCCTTCCAACCCAAAGATTCTAAACCAAAAAAATTTATTTCCTACTTCCCATCAGCAGGCCATGTTCAGCCACTTCCCAGGAAGCAGGGCTTCAGTACACATAGCGATTGCTCTGGAAGACAAACATCGAAAAAACTAATGCCCCCCCACTCCTCCTCCTTTCTCTTAGCTTTTATTGCTGAGCATGATGTCATATGGTATGGAATATCCCTTTGGTCAGTTTGGGTCAGCTGTCCTGGCTATGTCCCCTCTTAGCCTCTTGCCCACCCTCAGCCTACTGGTGGGGGGTCGGGGAATGTTGCAGAGACAGCCTTGATGCTGTGCAAGCACTGCTCAGCAGTAGCCAAAACACTGGTGTGTTATCAATACCTTTCTAGCTATCAATACACAGCACAGCACTATGAGGCTGCTATGGGGAAAATTCACTCCATCTCAGCCAGACCCAATACAGTAGCTTACTGCAGTAGTTTTTCAGTAAGATGTAATTTTCAAAATACTGAATTTTCAATACTTCAATTTTTATTATGGGCACTGCTTGAGAGACGTGGCTAGAACACTGCAGACATTTCGGTGTGAGGGGAAAAAGTAGTTTTTTAGTCTCCTCTTTAGATAACACTTCTTCCTTTGTTCCGAGCAAGTCTTGGCATATTTTGGAGACTTTCTTGATTTTTTTGTTTGTTTGTTTGTTTATTTTTAGAAAGTTAAATAGGACTGTCATCTATATTGTTGCTGCTTCCTTACAAATATTACTTGAAAAACAAGTAAGGCGTTGCTTTATCTTGAACGTTGATTATGCAAGTTGTTAGTCTGGCCGATGCTGATCTGTTTCTTATACTACCTACATATTCTAATATGTAGGTAGTTACCTTTTAAAGATAATTGAGAAATAAATCTTAGGGTGAAAACTTCCATTCAACTTCTTTTTGAATAGGTAAGTAGTCCTGTTAGGCAAGAGACTTGTTTTGTGGTATTGATACAAAGATCTTTTCTCTCAACTGCTGCAATCTACAAATACCTTGGTTAGGGAATGGGTTCATAGAATCATAGAATACCAGGTTGCAAGGGACCTCAAGGATTATCTGGTCCAACCTTTCTTGGCAGAAGCACAGTCTAGACAAGATGGCCCAGCACCCTGTCCAACTGACTCTTAAAAGTGTCCAGTGTTGGGGAATCCACTGCTTCCCTGGGGAGATTATTCCAATGGCTGATTGTTCTCATTGTGAAAAATTTTCCTCTTGTGTCCAATCGGAATCTCCCCAGGAGTAACTTGTACCCATTACCCCTCGTCTTTTCCATGTAACTTCTTGTAAAAAGGGAGTCTCCATCTTCTTTGTAGCCACCCTTTAAATAATGGAACATGGTGATAATGTCTCCCCTAAGCCTTCTTTTCTCAAGGCTGAACGAACCCAGTTTTCTCAGCCTTTCCTCACATGGCAGGCTTCCCAGTCCTTTGATCATCTTTGTGGCCTGTCTCTGGACCCTCTCCAGACTGTCCATATCTTTTTTTTGTATAGTGGGGACCAAAACTGAACACAGTATTCCAGGTGTGGCCTGACAAGCACTCAGTAGAGTGGGATAATGATGACTTTATCTCTGCTGGTGATGCCCTTGTTGATGCAACCCAGCATCCTGTTGGCTTTCTTTGCCGCAGCAGCACACTGTTCACTCATACTGAGCTTGTTGTCCACCAGGACCCCCAGGTCCCTTTCCACAGATCTGCTCCCCAGCTGGGTAGATCCCAGCCTGTGCTGCACTCCTGGATTATGTTTTCCCAGGTGCAAGACTTTACATTTGTCCTTGTTGAACTTCATAAGGTTCTTGTTAACCTACTCTTCCAGCTTATCCAGGTCTTCCTGCAGGGTGGCTCTCCCTTCCGAAGTGTCTACTTCCCATCTTAGTTTGGTATCATTGTCAAGCTTCATCAGGGTACACTTGATCCCATCATCCAGATCACTTATGGAGATATTAAACAGTGTTGGGCCCAATATCAATCCCTGGGGGACCCCACTTGTGACAAGTTGCCAGTTTGAAAAGGAGCTATATACTACCACCCTCTGGGTGTGGCCTGTCAGCCAGTTCCCCACCCACTGCACAAACCGCTTGTCTAGACTGTAATGTATCAGTTTCTCTAGGAGGAGGCTGTGGGAAACCATATCGAAAGCCTTGGAGAAATCCAGGTAGACCATGTCCACTGCTCACCCCACATCAACCAAGCAGGTTACTTTGTCGTAGAAGGCAATCAGGTTTGTCAAGCACGATTTGCCCTTGGTGAATCTGTGCTGGCTTTTCCCAATCACATGCTTCATTTGACTTGTTATATCCCCCAGGAGGATTTGTTCCATAACTTTCCCAAGGACTGAAGTAAGACTGATGGGCCTATAATTTCCTGGATCCACCTTTAAGCCCTTCTTGTCGATGGGGATGACATTAGCCTTTTTCCAGTTTTCTGGGACATCCCCCAATCTCCATGACTCCTCAGAGATTATAGAGAGCAGCCTCACAACGATGTCAGACAGCTCTCTCAACACCCTCGGGTGGATACTGTCAGGGCCCATCAATTTGAAGGAGTCAAGCTCTTGTAATAGTTCACACACCAACTCTTCCTTCTCTGACAGTGGGTCTGTGTTTGTATCAGCCTGCATTTTTGTTCTCAAGGCCTGGGGCCCAACAGTGCTGGCAGAGACAGAAGTGAAGAAAGTGTTGAGGACCTCTGCCTTTTCAGTGTTGTTGGTGACTAATTCACCTCTCCTGTTTAACAGTGGGCCAATATTTTCCTTCTGTTTCTGCTTGTTGTTTATGTACCTGAAGAACCCTTTCTTGTAGTTTTTGACATCTCTGGCCAATTTCAATTTGAGTTGAGCTTTTGCTTTTCTAACTGCATCTCTGCACACCCTGGCAATACCCTTGTAGTTCTTGATGTATATTCATCCACTTTTCCATCTCTGGTATGCTTCTCTCTTGGTTTTGAGCTGACTCAGAAGCTCACAGTTAAGCCAAGGGGGTTTCTTGCTCCACCTACTTCCCTTACCTTTTGTGCTTCCAGGAGAGCATTCTTGAAAAACTCCCAGCACTTGCTAGCTCCTTTATCCTCCATGGAAGCTTCCCACGGAATCCCTCCCAACTGAGCTCTGAGCAAGCTGAAGTTTGCTCTTCTAAAATCTAAAACCTTTGTCTTGGTACTAACCTTCAGCAGGATCCCAAACTCTAAAATATTGTGATCACTGCAGCCAAGGTTATCACTAACTGAGATATCACAAAACAGGTTTTCTTGGTTTGTGAGTAGCAAGTCCAGCAGTGCCTCATTCCTGGTTGACACATCTAACATTTGTCTGAGGAAGCAGTCCTCTATGCATTCCAGGAACTTGATGGATGACATGTGAGCTGCTGTATTGTTCTTCCAACAAATGTCTGTGTAGTTGAAGTCACCCATAAGAACCAGGTTCTGTTGACCTGAAGCCTGCTTAAGTGTCCCAAATATTGCTTCATTGGCCTTATCGTCTTGGTTTGGAGGTCAGTAGCAGATGCCTAATTTAAGATTCCCCTTGGAGACAACCCCTCTGATCCTGACCCAGAGGCTTCCACAATTGCCGTAGTTGACTCTCATATATTCAAGGTTCTCCTTAACATAGAGTGTGACTCTTTCTCCTCTTCTTCCCTGCTTGTCTTTACGAAACAGCCTATAGCCATCCATCATGATCCTCCAGTCATGTGAGTTGTCCCACAATGTTTCCGTTACTCTTATGATATCATAACTTTCTGACTGGGCGCAGAGCTCCAGTTCCTCCTGTTTGTTTCCCAGGCTATGTGCATTGGTATACATACACTTGAGGTGGTTGGTATTCTGGTTCTCATCTTGGGAAGCAGCTAAGGAACATTTGTTGCTGCTACGGTTGGCCTGGCTTCTTCCCCAGTTGGTTGCAATGGTGTGAGCGTTGCCAATTTGGACCCCGCCCCCCAAGTCCTTCAGTTTAAAGCCTGCCTCACCAAGTTGGCCAGCTTGCTGCCAAAGATTCCTTTGCCCCTTCTAGACAGGTGGATCTCATTCCTCCCTAACAGACTATAGTCATCAAAGAATGTCCTATTGTCATAAAAGCCAAAACCCTCACGACAGCACCATCCATGAAGCCAGAAGTTGATTTGCATTATACGTCTATTTCTGGCTGCACCCTTTCCTCTAACTGGTAAAATGGAAGAAAAGATAACGGGCACCAATACTTCAATACTTTTTGCTTGCACCCCCAGAGCTTTGTAGTCTTCCCTGATTCTGCCCAGGTTCCAGCTTGCGGTGTCATTTGTGCCCACATGAAAGAGTAGCAATGGATAGTAGTTTGTGCTCTTGACAAGTTGTGGCATCCTCTCAGCAACATATCGGACCTTAGCTCCTGGAAGGCAGCATACGGTGGGAGATTTAAATGTGGTGTAACAGAAACTAGCAGTCAGTCACTGAAGGGAGCTGCTCTGGAGCCGGCCCGATCTGCAGCGGAAAGGCACATCTTGGTGCACAGGGGGTTTTCCTGAGGCAGGGAAACACCAGGGCAGCTGGCAGCTCTCACAGGAGACGCTGAGGAGGTCTGGGCGTTGCCAGAGTAATGGCAGCCTACCCCAAGCATATAAAAAGCAGCCTAGGGAGTGCTAGTGACCAGGAGCACTGCAAACAGAATGTGGCATGTCAGCCAGGGCGTGGTGCAGCAGTTTGCATAGAAGGGCGTGCAGGAAGGACATTGTTGCCCTGCCAACTTAAGAGGTGAGTTTAATTGGTGGTCATCACCCTCTCAGAAGGAGTTTAGCTATGGTAGCCACCCAGCAGAAAGCCATGTCTGCCAGAATGGATGTGGCAACCCAGACAGAGCTCCCATGAAAACATGCAGCCATCCAGGTCTCAGGCTGCAGGGAGTGACAGAGCCTCTCACTGGTAACTGATGGCAGTAGTGATAACAGCTATGTGAGGTGTGACTAGGTGGATGATCTGCTCAGCCTGGTGGCAGAGCTACAAGAGAAGGTAGAAAGGTTAAGGAGCATCAGGGAGTCTGAGAAAGAGGTGGACTCAAGGAACCATGCCCTGCCCTCCCTGAGACAGAAGCAGGAACAGCCACCAGAAAACAACCAAGATCAAGGGGGTCCTGTATCCTCCCCCTGCCAGGCTGAAGGCAGTAGCTTAAAGGGAAGGAGCGAATGGAGGCAAGTCCATGCTCAGGGTGGCAGGCGAACCCCCTCCTTGCCCACCTCGCCTCCCCAGGTGCCTCTGTACAACAGGTATGAGGCTCTGGATGTGGAAGGCCAGTCCTGGGATGATGTGGACGACAGTCCAGATGCACAGGAGGTGTTGCCAGGGTCAGAAAGGCCTACCCCCTGCATCACAACCACACCCACGAGGAAGAAAAGACAGGTTCTAGTTGTAGGCAACTCCCTTCTGAGGGGAACAGAGGGTCCAATGTGCCGGGCAGACCCTTCTCTTAGGGAAGTCTGCTGCCTCCCTGGGGCCCAGGTTAAGGACATCACTAGGAAACTTCGTAGCCTGGTATGGCCCTCGCACTATTACCCACTACTGCTCTTCCATGTGGGTGGAGATGAAGCTGTAATGCATAGTCTAAGGGCAATAAAAAGAGACTTCAGGGCCTTTGGACAGTTGGTTAGGGAATCTGGTGCACAGGTTATTTTTTCCTCTCGCATTCCAGTTGCAAGTAGTGACATAGGAAAAAACAGATGGGCCCAGTCTATTATTACATGGCTCTGTGCCTGGCATCACTGCCACAATTTTGGTTTTTTTTTTGATAATGGGATGGCCTACACAGCACCTGGCTTGCTGGCATCAGATGGGTTTAACATTTCTCAAAGGGGGAAGAGGGTCTTTGCTTGCAAGCTAGGGGGGCTTATTGACAGGGCTTTAAACTAGACAAGAAGGGGGAGGGGGATAATATCAGGCTTACCTATGACAAGCTGTGGGATGACACACCAAGGTTAGAGGGAGAGGGTGCTAGTGAGGCCCCTCAGCCTGTTGCACCAGCGAAAGACCTCAAAGGAAATAAGGGGTGTTCCTCTAAGAGAGTGACATGGCCAACAGCCCAGCTGAAGTGTCTCTACACCAATGCATGCAGCATGGGCAACAAACAGGAGGAGCTGGAAGCCACCATGCTGCTAGAAAGCTATGACCGGGTTGCCATTACTCAACCTTAGGGGGATGAATCACATGAGTGTGGCAATGGATGAACAGCCTGTAGCCGGAAGGGATAGATGAGGAAGGAAGGGCAGAGGTGTTGCCCTCTACATCAAGAAATGGATAGTGTGAGCTGTCTCTGAAGAACAGCCACAAGCAGGTTGAAAGCTTATGCGTAAGAATCAGACTGAGGCCACAAAGGGAACTTTGTGGCTGGTGTCTACTACAGGCCGCATGATCAAGGGGAGTCAACTGAATCACAGAATCATTAAGGTTGGAAAAGACCTTTAAGATCATCAAGTCCAACCGTTAACCCAATACCACCATGCCCACTAAACCATGTCCTGAAGCGCCACATCCACATGTTTTTTTGAGTACTTGCAGAGATGGTGACACCACCACCTCCCTGGGCAGCCTGTTCCAATGCTTGACCACTCTCTTGGTGAAAAAATTTTTCCTAATATCCAATCTAAACCTCCCCTGGCACAACTTGAGGCCATTTCCTCTCGTCCTATCGCTAGTCACTTGGGAGAAGAGACCAACACCCACGTCGCCACAACCCCCTTTCAGGTAGTTGTAGAGAGCAATGAGGTCTCCCCTCAGCCTCCTCTTCTCCAGACTAGACAACCCCAGTTCCCTCAGCCGCTCCTCATAAGACTTGTGCTCCAGACCCCTCACCAGCTTCGTTGTCCTTCTCTGGACACGCTCCAGCACCTCAGCATCCTTCTTGTAGTGAGGGGCCCAAAACTGAACACAGGATTCAAGCTGCGGCCTGTCGTGGTTTAGCCCCAGCCAGCAACTAAGCACCACGCAGCCGCTCGCTCACTCCCCCATGGTGGCATGGGGGAGAGAATCGGAAGAGTAAAAGTGAGGAAACTCATGGTTTGAGATAAAGACAGTTTAATAAGTAAAGCAAAAGCCGCACACGCAAGCAAAGCAAAACAAGGAATTTGTTCACCACTCCCCATGGGCAGGCAGGTGTTCATCCATCTCCAGGGAAGCAGGGCTCCGTCACGCGTAATGGTTTCTTGGGAAGACAGACGCCATAACTCCGAACGTCCCTCCACCCCTTCCTTCTTCTTTGTCCCAGCTTTATATACTGAGCATGACGTTATATGGTATGGAATATCTCTCTGGCCAGCCTGGGTCAGCTGTCCCAGCTGTGTCCCCTCCCAGCTTCCCGTGCACCCCCAGCCTGCTCGCTGCAGGCCAGCATGAGAAGCTGGACTGTCCTTGAGTACTTAGCAACAACTCAAAACATCAGCACCTTATCAACATTTTCTCATCCCAAATCCAAAACATAGCCTCACGCTAGCTTCTGTGAAGAAAATTAACTCTACCCTGGCTGAAACCAGGACAGGCCTCACCAATGCTGAGTACAGGGACACAATCACTTCCCTCCTCCTGCTGGCCACACTATTTCTGATACAGGCCAGGATGCTGTTGGCCTTTTTGGCCACCTGGGCACACTGCCGGCTCATGTTCAGCTGGCTGTCAACCAGCACCCCCAGGTCCTTTTCTGCCGGGCAGTTCTCCAGCCACTCCTCCCGAAGCCTGTAGCATTGCATGGGCTTGTTGTGACCGAAGTGCAGGACCTGGCACTTGGCCTTATTAAACCTCATACAGTGGACCTCTGCCCATCGATCCAGCCTGTCCAGATCCCTCTGCAGAGCCCTCCTACCCTCCAGCAGATCAACACTCCCACCCAACTTGGTGTCATCTGCAAACTTACTGAGGGAGCACTCAATCCCCTCATCCAGATCATCAATGAAGATATTGAACAAGACCGGTCCCAAAACTGAGCCTTGGGGAACACCGCTTGTGACCGGCCATCAACTGGATTTAATGCCATTCAGCACAACTCTCTGAGCTCGGCTGTCCAGCCAGTTCTTTACTCAGCGAAGAATATACCTGTCTAAGCCACGAGTTGCCAATTTCTCCAGGAGAATGCTGTGGGAGACTGTGTCAGAGGCCTTACTAAAGTCCAGGTAGACAACGTCCACAGCCTTTCCCTCATCCACTAGGCGAGTCACCTGGTCATAGAAGGAGATCAGGTTGGTCAAGCAGGCCTTGCCTTTCATGAACCCATGCTGGCTGGGCCTGATCCCTTGGTTGTCCTGCATGTGCCCTGTGAGTGCCCTCAAGATGAACCGTTCCATAATCTTTCCCGGAACAGAGGTCAGGCTGACAGGCCTGTAATTCCCAGGATCCTCCTTCTGGCCCTTCTTGTAGATGGGTGTCACATTGGCAAGCCTCCAGTTTTCTGGGACTTCCCCTGTTAACCAGGTCTGCTGATAAATGATGGAGAGTGGCTTGGCAAGCTCCTCCGCCATCTCCCTCAATACTCTCGGGTGGATCCCAATCAGGCCCCATAGACTTGTGGGTATCCAGGTGGCTTAGCAGGTCCTTAACTGCTTCCTCCTGGATTATGAGGAGTTTATTGTGCTCTCCATCCCCATTTTCCAGCTCAGGGGGTTGAATACCCTGAGGATACCTGGTCTGGCTATTAAAGACTGAGGCAAAGGCGGCATTAATTACCTCACAGAATCACTAGGTTGGAAAGGACCTTTAAGATCATCAAGTCCAACCATTAATCCAGCACCACCATGTCCCCTAAACCATGTCCTGAAGCGCCACATCCACACGTTTTTTGAACACTTCCAGAGATGGCGACTCCACCACCTCCCTGGGCAGCCTGTTCCAATGCCTGACCACCCTCTCGGTGAAGAAATTTTTCCTAATATCCAATCTAAACCTCCCCTGGCGCAACTTGAGGCCATTTCCTCTCGTCCTATCACTAGTTACTTGGGAGAAGAGACCAACACCCTCGTGGCCACAACCCCCTTTCAGGTAGTTGTAGAGAGCGATAAGGTCTCCCCTCAGCCTCCTCTTCTCCAGACTAAACAACCCCAGTTCCCTCAGCCGCTCCTCATAAGACTTGTGCTCCAGACCCCTCACCAGCTTCGTTGCCCTTCTCTGGACACGCTCCAGCACCTCAACATCCTTCTTGTAGTGAGGGGCCCAAAACTGAACACAGGATTCAAGGTGCAGCCTCACCAGTGCCGAGTACAGGGGCACGATCACTTCCCTACTCCTGCTGGCCACACTATTCCTGATACAGGCCAGGACGCTGTTGGCCTTCTTGGCCACCTGGGCACACTGCCGGCTCATGTTCAGCCGGCTGTCAACCAGCACCCCCAGGTCCCTTTCCGCCGGGCTGCTCTCCAGCCACTCCTCCCCAAGCCTGTAGCGTTGCATGGGGTTGTTGTGGCCGAAGTGCAGGACCCTGCACTTGGCCTTATTAAACCTCATACAGTTGGCCTCTGCCCATCGATCCAGCCTGTCCAGATCCCTCTGCAGAGCCCTCCTACCGTCCAGCAGATCAACACTCCCACCCAACTTGGTGTCATCTGCAAACTTACTGAGGGAGCACTCAATCCCTTCATCCAGATCATCAATAAAGCCTTGTCCTCGTCCTTGGAGGCAATGTTCCCCGCCATATCCAGTAAGGGATTGAGATTCTCCTTGGCTCTCTTTTTGTTGCTAATATATTTGTAAAAACAGTTTTTGTTATATTTTATGACTGCGGCCAGATTGAGCTCTAGTGGGGCTTTTGCCTTTCTAATTTTGTCTCTGCTTGACCGTCTCCCTTCCATTCTCCCTCATCTCTTAGATAGACCCCTTCTTCTGCCCGACAGCAAGATGGCAGGGGATCCCCTGCTGCTTGTGGAGCCTCCACCTGCTGCCTCTGCCTCAGGGATGGCAGGGTGTGGCTCCACCAATCTATCCCTCTCACACTCCCTGATGCTCCTCAGCCTCTCCACTTCCTCTTTCAGCTCTGCCACCAGGCTGAGCAGATGGCTCACCTGGTCGCATTGCACACAGGTGTTGTCTCCGCTGGTCTCTGGCACAAGCGACAGGCTCCAGCGCTCTTTGCAGACGGACACTTGGACAGCCACGTGCTTGAGCGGGAGCTTGGTCTGGGTCGCCACATTCTTTCTGGCCATGGTTTTCAGCTGAGTGGAGACCATGGCTGAGCCTCTTCTGGGAGGCCGATGACTTCTCGTCAGAGAGCCTCTAGTGCTGGGGGTGACTGCGCCCTGCCCGCACGCCTTCCCTGAATGTCTTCCCTGCGCAAACTGACGCGCCATGTCCTTCTGACGCGCCACAAATGAATTGATGAGCTGATGAACACAAATGAACTGATGAACACTTCTTACTCCAGCTAGAGCTGGTATCGTGCTCACAGGCTCTTGACCTGCTGCGGGATTTCAACCACCCCGACATCTGCTGGAACAGTAGCACAGCGAGCTCTAGGCAATCCAGGAGGCTCCTGGAATGCATTGAGCATAAGCCAGGTAATAGACAGCCCTACCAGAGGGGATGCCATACTGGACCTGTTGCTCACCAATGCAAGTGAGCTAATTGGTGATGTCAGGATTAGAGGCAGCCTGGGCTACAGTGATCATGCACTGGTGGAGTTCGCAGTCCTGAGGGATATGGGACAGGTGAAGAGTAAAGTTAGGACCCTGAATTTCAGGAAAGCTAACTTCTAGCGCTTCAGGGAGTTAGTCAATAGGACCCTCTGGGAAACCGCCCTCAAGGACATGGGAGCGGAACAGAGCTGGCAGACCTTTAAGGATGCTTTCCATAGAGTGCAAGATCTCTCGATCCCCAGGTGTAGGAAATCAGGAAAGTAAGGCAAGAGACCAGCATTGCTAAGTGGAGACCTGCTGGTCAAACTAAATGGCAAGAAGGACATGCACAGGTGTCGTGGCCCGAAAAGGAGTCATTTAGGACGACCTCCTTCCCCGTGAGACCAACAACCAAGTTCGTGATCCCCCTGGACTGAATTAAGGTGAAATGACACCAGCCAACCAATTTAACAATTTAATAATACAAAATGCAAGGCATGAGGTTACATAAATGACTCAATGGCAACTACTCTAACTAAATAATTCAACTAAACAAACAAGTCCCCTCCAGCACATCTTTTACACTTTGACAAAGAGAGGAGAGAGAAAGAAATAGAGAGAGAGAGAGAGAGAGAGAGAAAGGCAGCAAAGAAGATATCACCACCCGTGGATCCAGTGGCGTCCCGTTGGTCCTCTTGATGCTCCTTGGTGGTGAGGGTCCCCCTTTTTGCTTCTGATGGTGTCCTTTTTATACAGTCCGAGTCCCACAATCTCCGTCTGCATGCATATACAACAGGCTGCATGCATATGCAACAGACTGGTTCAATCAGGGAACGGCACCTCTGCAGGCCTTGGTGTCTCCTCCTGGTCATTGTGCAGGCCGATTCAATCAGGCAATGGCACCTCTTGGTGTCTCCTCCCGGTATTCAATCAGGCAATGGCACCTCTTGGTGTCTCCTCCCAGTATTCAATCAGGCAAAGGCACCCTGTCTCAGTCTTTTCTGGGGTCCACCCCGTATTGAGGCATGTTCAAGCTTTTGTACCAAGAAAAAGGTGTGAGTTCCTCGGAACCATGAAATGTTTAAGACAGAAACCGCATATTGGTCCGCCACAACAGGCAGTGGAAGCAGGGACAGGTATCCTGGGAAGAGTACAGGGACGCTGCCCGGTTGTGTAGGGATGGGGTCAAGAAGGCCAAGGTGTGGCTGGAGCTGAACTTGACAAGGGATGAAAAGAATAATAAGAAGGGCTTCTACAGGTATGTCAGCCAGAAAAGGAAGGTCAAAGAAAGTGTACCCCCCTTGATGAGCAAGACTGGCAAAGTGGCAACAACAGATGAGGAGAAGGCTGAGGTACTCAACGACTTCTTTGCCTCGGTCTTCACTGGCAGTGTCTCTTCCCACACCTCTCTAGATGATGGCCTGCAAGATGGGGACTGGAGGAGCAATGTCCCTCCCACTGTAAGAGAAGATCAGGTTCTAGACCACCTGAGGAACCTGAACATGCACAAGTCTATGAGGGCAGACAAGATGCATCCCAGAGTCCTGAGGGAATTGGCTGATGTAGTTGCCAAGCCGCTCTCCACGATATTTGAAAAGTCATGGCAGTGAGGTGGCTGGAAAAAGGGAAGTATTGGACCCATTTTAAAGAAGGATCAAAAGGAGGACCCTGGGAACTACCGACCTGTCAGCCTCACCTCTGTGCCTGGGAAGATCATGGAGCAGATCCTCCTAGAAGCTATGCTAAGGCACATGGAGGGCAGGGAAGGGATTCAAGACAGCCAGCATGTCTTCACCAAGGCCAAGTCCTGCCTGACCAACCTAGTGGCCTTCTGTGATGGAGTGACCACATCAGTGGATGAGGGAAGAGCTATGGATGTCAACTCTCTGGACTTCTGTAAGGCCTTTGACACGGTCTCCCACACCATCCTTCTCTCTAAATTGGAGAGAGATGGATTTGATGGGTGGACTGTTGGGTGGATGAGGAATTGGTTGGATGGTCACAGTCCAGATGGTAGTCAATGGCTCAATGTCCATATGGAGATCGGTGATGAGAGGTCTCCTTCAGGGGTCTGTATTGGGACCAGTACTGTTTAATATCTTCATCAATGACATGGTGGGATTGAGTGCACCCTCAGCAAGTTTGCAGATGACACCAAGCTGAGTGGTGCGGTTGACACGCCTGAGGGATGGGATGCCATCCAGAGGTACCTGGACAAGCTCAAGAAGTGGGCCCATGTGAACCTCATTGTTGTGTTGAAAGTGGGATCATATACCCGGTGTGCAAGACTCCATTATGCACACAGAGTAGACGTATTTTATTTATAGCATGAGTATGCAGATATGGTTGCTAGGTGGTATTACACAAAGCTAGCATACCACACAAAGGAATCACCACATATTTATCCTGTTACACAATTAGCAAAAACAAGAGACCCTCACAAATTTACATTCATTGTATTACCACATTGTGGTTAATTACCACATTGTTTATTATTGGTTACACATATTTAAATTATCACGCATGCTCCTAAAAAGAGTGGGGGGGTAATTTGCATAGTCCCTCAATTGTGTCTGTGGTTGCGACCTCCCCCTGCCACCTTTACCCTAGTTATTGTGGATTCTGCTGATCTCATGACAATTACATTTTTCAAGAGTGCAGGAACAAGTCAGTCTTCATGGTTTACCGCTTAAGTATGACTACTTCTTCATCTTCTTGACCATTAAATCCAGGTTCATTAATCTTTTTTTAATTGTGTTGTCTCCTACTGACCTGCTCCCTAGAATCTTTCATTTGTCTCCGACATCATTTCCCCACTTTGAGTCTATGAGATCTTCTTTTATAGATCTCATATGTCTCCTTTTTTTTTTTTTCATTAACATCGTATAGTTTCCCGTGGCAGTTTCTATAGTTAACTGTTTAACACAAATTAAGGCAATACAAACTATAATTATGACAATTATGATCACAATTCCAGTTTGAAGTAAACTTGTCCGCCATCATGTTAAGGGAGAATCCTAGTATGGATTCTCTCAAATGACTGGATGAGTTGCAAGGCTAGGTTTCCCTTACACACGGTGAACATTAAACAGATCAAAACCACTCCCAAAACTTTCATTTTTTTCAACATTAAAACAATTGTCCTTGTACACATTTAATCCCTATGTAAGCAAATCTTATTTAGAGTTTCTGGTCAGTTGAACCTTAACTTCTCCGGACAGTGTGGAGGCTCACTTTTCTTGGTCCGATTCTGGTGCCCTTGTCACCTGCGTGTAGTGTATTGTCGTGGTTTAGCCCCAGCTGGCAGCTAAGCCCCACGCAGCCGCTCGCTCACTCCCCCATGGTGGGATGGGGGAGAGAATCGGAAGAGTAAAAGTGAGGAAACTCATGGTTTGAGATAAAGACAGTTTAATGGGTAAAGCAAAAGCCGCGCACGCAAGCAAAGCAAAACAAGGAATTCATTCACCACTCCCCATGGGCAGGCAGGTGTTCAGCCATCTCCAGGTAAGTAGGGCTCCGTCACGCGTAATGGTTTCTTGGGAAGACAGATGCCATAACTCCGAACGTCCCTCCACCCCTTCCTTCTTCTTCGTCCCACCTTTATATACTGAGCATGACGTTATATGGTATGGAATCTCTCTTTGGCCAGGCTGGGTCAGCTGTCCTGGCTGTGCCCCCTCCCAGCTTCCCGTGCACCCCCAGCCTGCTCGCTGCAGGCCAGCATGAGAAGCTGGACTGTCCTTGACTACTTAGCAACAACTCAAAACATCAGCACCTTATCAACATTTTCTCATCCCAAGTCCAAAACACAGCCTCACGCTAGCTTCTATGAAGAAAATTAACTCTACCCTGGCTGAAACCAGGACATGTATCCAGGAGTCAATTCCCTCTACTTTGACTGCAGTATAAGTCTTTAACAATACAGTATAAGGTCCTTTCCACTTCTCCTTTAGTGGTTTGTCTTTCCAGGTCCGTACATAAACAATGTGTCCTGGTTGGAATGGGTGAAGTGGCGTGTCTAGCGGAAGAGAAACCCTTTGATTTAGGTACCTATGCAGTGTAGATAATGTCTGCGAAAGGGAAATCATATATTCCTTAATGCCAGCCTGTCCTTTTATATGCATTTGGTCTCCCTTGATGCTCAGAAGACTCACAGGGCATGCTTTCCCTTATAGAATCTCAAAGGGACTTACTTTTTCCTTGACCCTAGGGGTTATTTGCAAAAGAGCCAAGGGGAAGGCCTCTGTCCACTTAAGATGTGCTTCCTGACAAAGTTTAGCAACTTGTCTTTTGAGAGTCTGATTCATCCTTTCTACTTTCCCACTGGATTGTGGCCTCCAAGGTGTGTGTAACTCCCATTTGATTTGTAAAAACTTAGAAACTCCTTGCACTACTGCAATAAAATGAGGCCCATTATCAGAAGAGAGACCTTCTGGAATACCAAATCTAGGTATAATTTCTTTTAACAAAATCCTAATTACTTCTCTAGCTTTGTTGGTACAGCAAGGGAAAGCCTCTGGCCAGCCAGAGAAGGTATCTACCAATACCAATAGATACTTATATCGGTTACATCTAGGTAATTCTGAAAAGTCTATTTGCCAGTATTCCCCAGGAGTTATGCCTTGTTTCAAACTTCCTCCTATAATCTTTTTCCTAATTTTTGGATTATTGGCACAACACATTGTACATTTCTTCACTACAATGTCTGCTATACTCTGCATTTTTGGTCTAAAGAAGTTTCTCTTAGCAGTTAATATCAGCGCATCTGCTCCTGTATGCATTTCTTGGTGTAGTCTTTTAAGCAGATTTTCCGTCATTTTCTCAGGGACTAATAACTGTTCTAGTGGCATTACCCATCATCCTTGATCATTTTTGGAACAGTCTAATTGTTCTGCCATTTGGTCTTCCTTTTCAGTATATTTTGGTGGCAACAATTCCAAGCGTGACCCTGGAATTAAAGCTCCTTCTAGGTTTGACTCTTTCAGGGCTGCCTCTTTAGCTAGTTGATCTGCCTTTTTATTTGCTTTTATAATTTCACTATTTCCCTTTTGATGAGCTTTACAATGCATTATTGCAACCTCTTTTGGTTGGAGAACTGCTTGTAATAGTCTCATAATTTCTATTACATATTTTATTGGAATCCCTTGTGAATTTAATAGCCCTCTCTCTTTCCAAATCGCCCCATGTGCATGCACCACTCCAAATGCATATTTGGAATCAGCGTATATATTGACTCTCTTTCCATGACTCAGTTCCAGTGCTCGAGTCAAGGCTATTAATTCTGCCTTTTGAGTGGATGTATTATTAGGCAGTGCCTTGGTTTCTAGCGTCTGGGTGTTTGTTGGGATCACCCTACAAGAGCTCAACCTTAAGGAGAAGGAGTTGTGGCATTGAGAAGCTGGCAAACAGCTGGATATCTGCACGGCTCGGCCTTGAGGAGAAGGAGCTGTGGTAAACAACTAAGAGGAAGCAAAGGAGTGCAGGAACACCTGCAGGCAGTGAATCCTGACTGTGTGAGAGGAGCGTGGACAGCACGTGATATTTTGTATATAGCCAATTGCAATAATGTGTGTAACAAGCTGTAACCAATCATGAGTGTGTGCGCGGTGGCTAAGCAAAAATTATGATATATATTGGAGTCAGACAAGACAATAAACGGCTTCGGAATATAACTCTCATAGAGTTGTGAAGTCCATCCTTCTCCCGCAACTGGTGACCCCGACGTGATACGATCTATGGGATCTCATCGTTGAACACCGGTCGAGCCGTGCAGATCAATGCCACAGCTCCTTCTCCTTAAGGTCGAGCCCTTGCAGGGTAATCCCAACATGTCCAATGCTGACTGACCAATGAACAACATATTAAACAGTTTCATATTACTAGCATCTTATGGGTTCAAATCGGTCCACTTCAAAGCTACTTCACACAGTCATTCATAGAAAGCAGATGGGGTTTCCTTCTCTAGCTTTCTCTGAAACTGCTCTCCCTTCTTCATAAGTAAACATATCCTAAAAGGGCTTGTATATCTCCCCAATTTGGGTTGTGGGTCATCATTACAGTTTTAACAGTACTATAGACATTCCCTCCAGATTATTCTGATAAGACCCAACTGCCTGTTTCCAATTTAATAGATCAGATGTGGTAAAAGGCACATGCACATATACTGGTGTCCCTTCAGGTCCGACAGCCTGTCTAAGAGGAGCCTGAATCACTGGTCTCTGTCCTCTAGTTCTTCCAGACACAAGGCTGGTAACCTCATTTTCATCCTCACTCAAAGTTTCAGAGTCTGGTTGTTTCAGGGGGGGTTACTAGTAACTGAACATCTTTCTCCGTTTCCTCAAATTTTCCCATCCTACAGCTACCATAACATAAATTTTCTTTCTCTTTCCTTTCTTTCTCTGTCAAAGAATATATTCCATTCTGGTGTTTTGAATCCACTAAACCATACCTTTTCCTAACTTCCCAATTGTTTCTTAAATCAAAAAACAAATCTACATATGGTACTTCATCCCATTTTTCATTTATTCTGCAGAATAACATTAATTGTAAAATAGTATTATATTTCAAGGATCCATTTTCAGGCCACCTTTCACCATCGTCCAATTTATATTGTGGCCACTACTGATTACAATACCATTTCAAGTTTTCTTTTGTCAAGGGGTCCCCTCCAAACTTATTCTAATTCTTTAGGATACATACAAAGAGGAGCCTCTGTGGAAGCAGTAGAACCCGTTTAAACCAACGTTTCATACACAAATATTCCACAACGTATAGAAACAAAACCATGCTACTGCTGCATATCTTTTCTGGTGCGTCTTATGCAGAGCAATTTTCCCCAACGTTTCATACACAAAAATTCCACAATGTGTAGAAACAAACTATGCTGCTGCGTACCCCTTCTGATGCATCTTATGCAGAGCTTACACAAATAGCAACTCCAACTGCTTCCTTAAAGAGTGTTGCCCTTTTTCCCTTAAAATACCTCTTTCAGGTAGTGTTGCACCATTGTGTCGTTCACCACCCAACTGCAGGAGAGGAGCCGATGGAGTCCCTAATCAACAGGTCGGTGCACGCTGAAGTCCAGTCGGACCGCTTCTCCCCGTCGGGTACAGCGAGACGATCCAGGCAAGGCTGTCAGTGCAGTCCCATCTGGGTTGCCAGAAAGCTCTTGTCCCGAAAGTGGGATCGTATACCCGATGTGCAAGACTCCAATATACACGCAGAGTAGAGGTATTTTATTCATAGCATATTTGCACAGATATGGGTGCTAGATGGTATTCCACAAAGCTAGCACACCACACAACGGAATCACCGCATATTTATCCTGTTACACAATTAGCAATAACAGTAGAGATCCTCCCAAATTTACATTCATTGGCTAGTAATTACCACATTGTTTATTATTGGTTACACATATTTAAATTATCACGCATGCTCCTAGAAAGAGTGGGGGGGTAATTTGCATAGTCCCTCAATTGAGTTGGTGGTTGCAATCTCCCCCTGCCACCTTTATCTTTACCCTAGTTACTGTGGATTCTGTTGATCTCATGACAGTTATATTTTTCAAAAGTAAAAGAACAACTCAGTCTTCATGGTTTATTGCTTAAGTACAACTACTTCTTCATCTTCTTGTCCACTAAATCCGGGTTCATTAATCTTTTTTTAATTGTGTTCTCTCCTACTGACCTGCCCCCCTAGAATCTTTCATGTGTCTCTGTCCTGGTTTCAGCCAGGATAGAGCTGGTTTTCTTCACAGAAGCTAGTGTGAGACTGTGTTTTGGATTTGGGATGAGGAACTGTTGATAATGTGCTGATGTTTTGGGTTGTTGCTGAGCAGTCAAGGACAGTCCAGCTTCTTGTGCTGGCCTGCCAGCAAGCAGGCTGGGAGTGCACGGGGAGCTGGGAGGGGACACAGCCGGGACAGCTGACCCAGACTGGCCAAAGAGATATTCCCTACCATCCGACGTCATGCCCAGTACATAAACTGGAGTTGGCCGGGGGGTGGAAATCGCTGCTTGGGGACGGGCTGTCGATCACGGGGTGGTGAGCAATTTCTGTATTGGGCCTCACTTGTTCTTGTACATTCCTTTGTTGGTATTATCATTATTGTTCCCTTCTTTCTTTCTGTCCTATTAAACCGTGTTTATCTCAACCCACGAGGTTTTTCCTAATTCTCTCCCCCGTCCCACTGTGGGAGGGAGAGTGAGCGAGCGGCTGCGTGGTGCTTAGTTGCTGGCTGGGGCTAAACCACGACAGTCCTTTTTGGCGCCCAACGTGGGGCTACATCATCATGAGGTTCAACAAGGCCAAGTGCCGGGTCCTGCACCTGGGTCGGGGCAACCCCTGGTATCAATACAGACTGTGGGATGAAGGGATTGAGAGCAGCCCTTGCAGGAAGGACTTGGGGGTACTGATGGATGAAAAGCTGGACATGAGCCGGCAATGTGCACTCACAGCCCAGAAGGCCAACTGTATCCTGGTCCACATCAAAAGAAGCGTGGCCAGGAGGTTGAAGGAGGTGATTCTGCCCCTCTACTCCCCTCTGATGAGACCCCACCTGGAGTCCTGCATCCAGCTCTGGAGCCCTCAGCACAGGAAAGACATGGACCTGTTGGAGAGGGTCCAGAGGAGGGACACAAAAACGATGAGAGGGATGGAACACCTCTCCTATGAGGAAAGGCTGAGAGAGGTGGGGTTGTTCAGCCTGGAGAAGTGAAGGCTCCAGGCAGACCTTATAGCAGCCTTTCAGTACTTAAAGGCAGTACTTAAAGGGGGCTTCTAAGAAAGATGGGGACAGACTTTTTAGAAGGGCCTCTTGCAATAGGAGTTGTAATGGTTGTAAACTAAAAGAGGGCAGATTTAGACTTGGTACAAGGAAGAAATTTTTCATAATGAGAGTGGTGAAACACTGGCACAGGTTGCCCAGAGAGGTCGTAGATGCTCCATCCCTGGAAACATTCCAAGTCAGGTTGGACGGGGCTCTGAGCAACCTGTTCTAGTTGAAGATGTCCCTGCTCATTGCTGGGGGGTTGGACTAGATGACCTTTAAAGGTCCCTTCCAACCCAAACTATTCCATAATTTTATACTTCTCATGAC
This sequence comes from Phaethon aethereus, assembly GCF_964289735.1. Lineage (NCBI taxonomy): Eukaryota > Metazoa > Chordata > Aves > Phaethontiformes > Phaethontidae > Phaethon > Phaethon aethereus. The sequence goes on along the minus strand of NC_138581.1, from coordinate 36,297,798 downwards.
TCCCTGTCAAGCCAGCAAATGGGCACCTCAGTCCCCCTTAACAGAGGGTTACCCACTATGAGCACTCATAGTTTCTTTTTGCGGTATCCACTGTGTGCTGCTGGTACAGTTTGTCTTTGCAGACCTTGCTCGTGGGTGTCTACTGCTGTCAATGCATCATATCTGGTTTTGGTTGTAATGCTAGAGGTTGGGGACTGAAGCAGAGTCCTGCTTTTGCTTATCACCAGGGTCCAAGGTGCCTCATTCTCTATGGTGTCTGCCACAGGAACATGGTTGTGAAACCACTTATCTATGTCCATCTCAGCCCCTCTTATACTGCGCAGCCTTTTAACTGTTTCCTGCAACTTGGCCACCTGATGCAACAGATCATCAACCTGTGTACGTTTTCTGCAGGTACTTATATTTTCTCCATGAGAAGGGTCTGGGCAATCATTGCAACCTACCATCTGTATTTAAGTTTCCTTCCATACCAGTTCCATCTGGTTGGAAGCGTCAGACATCTCAGGAGCCTTCTCCGTAGAAACTCTGGTTTTAACTCTGAGGCGAGTACCCACCATCCTGGCAGAGACCTAGAGCACTTCCCTGGGCTGTGGGCTTACAAGCAGGGTGCGTGGCCTTTCTCACACACCCTTCTGTGTGAACTGCTGCGCAAAATGCGATGCCCTCTTGATTCCTGTTTGCACACCCTGTTTGCAGCTTTTCATTTTATTTTTGTGTGTGTGTATGTATATGTATGTATATAAATATATATTTTTCCCCCTAGGTTTAAGGAAAAAGTTATTTCTATGAGAGAGCAGAGGTAGTGAGTTTGATGGAGGGAGTGGCTAAACTGAGTTCCTTGTTCTTAAGCCTTTTCATGACACCTATGTTAGTGTAAGATTGAATTTGGAAGATGCTAGTATTAAATTCTTATTTAAAAAAAAGTCAGTTGAACATCATAATTTGAAATATTGACATATCAGTTTTATACTTTGTGAAAAAAGGAATGTTTTAAAAAAAAATAAATTTTTTTTAAGGTTTGGCCAAAGTACAGGAAAAACAAGGACACAGTCTGCACCTAGAAATATGTGACAGCTAGTGATTTGCCATGGCATAAATTTGTTCTCTTCTGGCTCTTAGACTACCGTGATCTCAGTGTTAGAAATAAAAATATAAATTTTCTCACTGATGTTTGGAAAAGGTGGGTTGGAGGGGGTGGTCGTGTGTTTTGGGTTTTTTTTAATGCTGAAAATTAAGCATTTATCCTGTATCATTTACTGTATAGTGTGTGTTTTGCCTAGGGTTTCTCGTTACTGTTGGTTTAAATCCATGATATTTCTCAGAGGAAAGTCCTTTGATATACAGACTTGCAGCTATTTGAGCTTTAAAAGTATCGTGTCATGTAGTGCTGCTTGTATGGTCTCAGCAATCTATAGTGTATCTTTATTGCAGAATGTACTCATATATTGCCCTGCTTCCTACCTCCTTTGCAGATACAAACTTTTGTTTTTTGAGTTATAATACTGCCCTTGTAGGGGTTGTGTCTCCAAGTCAAAGTTCTACTGAAGTTTAGGGTAGAAATGGACCTACCCCCAGTGAGAACACATGATAAATTAAATATGTGCTGGTAGTCCTCAGAGTCTTCCACAGCTGGTCATCCTGTGGCCAGTGAATAGGCAAATTCTCCACACCAGTAAAAATGAAGTCACAGCTATTCATCTTGTCTGGTTTTTGTGTGTGCTGTAGCTACATCAAGATCTCTGCGAATATGTGGTACATGGTTGGACTTGATCTTAAAGGTCTTTTCCAACCTTAATGATTCTGTGATTCTGTGATTCTTTGTACAGACAGAAACTCTAGTGTAGTTTCACACACCTGCATTAATTTGGATTACTAGAGTTGAACTAAACTCTACCCAGTATGCACTAGTCTTCTGTGCTTGAACTCCCATAGGTACTTTTTACCAGTGAATTTGAAACTTTTTAAAGCATATATGAGCACTGCTATAGCATCTCAAGATTTGATAAATGTTTTAGCAAGACCTTGTTTTCAAAAAAACTTGCTGATGCTCAGTTTGCTTTTTCCCATTTTCTTGTGCTGATTTAACACTGTGGGAAAAGAGAGCTTAGTAAGACCTTGTAGATGGTAGGGCCTTTAATATTTATCTTTCTGTTTTTTTCTTTATTTTAAGTACAAATTAGCTGTTAGTCTATGGTAGTGATCCTGCATTCTTCCTCATAGAGGATTTCATTAGGGTAGCCCTGAAACAATTGCGGTGAACCTTTTTTTTTTTTCTTGTTTTGTTTATTTTCCTTTCTTCACCTCCCCATCCCTCTTGCTTCTAGCTACAAATCTGTATTATAATCTTGCATTTAATAAGAAGTCAGTTGAATACTGACTTTGAAACTTTTACTCTTTTTCAGGTGTTGCTATTAGTTGATATGCAGTCTGGTCATATTACCCTCCTCATGTCCAAATTGGGTCAATTTATTGTGAGAAGCAGGGATGATAAGATAGGTCTTATTTTGCTGATCCTGCTAAGCCCAGTGGGGAATCCATTCCCAGGCAGCCATTGTTAAGAGGCAGTGTTGCCAAGATGAGGAGTCCTATGTGTTTTGTCTGGACACTGAATATTGTATGATCCACATCTGTTGATGGATTGGTATTACTTAATAGAGAGCATAGATGATAGCTAGTTGATCTCTTCATAAAGAAAATAATTTGGAATTAGTCAAGTTCTTTACGTCTAGCTCCTGAGCAAATACCTGCAATATCTATTATACTTTTTCTTTCTATCTCACAATCCTTTTGTTTTTGAACTTGCCACTTCCTATGTTGAAAAAAATTAAACTGTTAAAATTTCCCATCAACTGTGAATCTTACTGACATGATTTTTGCTTATTTATCTAAATGTAGGATTTAGGCATTTTTGGTGGCATTTTGTCACAGGGACTTGTCTGGCAGATATTTACTTGTGTCTCAAGGTTTCTCCTTGCTGAATTTTCTTCTTTTCATGTACTATCTTCCACAGTCCCTGTGACATTTACCTATGGCACTGTGCTATGCTGAGAAATGCTATTGTTTTATAATGCTCTAATTTACCCAACACTAAAGGTAAGGTAACAGTTGTGTACAATACTATTGTATTTAAAATATTTTTGGTGAATCATGGTGGATGTTGCCCTTAATTTCTGGTAAATAGTTTGAACTCCAGTCATATTCTACAGTGGGAGCCTTGATTTTATTTTTCAAGTCAGGTCAATATGTTAGTGTTATAGCATCATGCCTCAAGTAGGCCCTTGATGACAGGAATGGGAAGTTTGGAAGCAGCCTTGTTGCTCCCCAGTTTTCTCCTCAGCAAGTGTAAGTAAACCCAGCATTCATATTTCTTCATATCCCCCACTTCAAAATAAGGAAGCTTTTTCACGGTTTGTTTCTTTGTTTCAAATCCAACAGATGCAGATGGTTAGTTGAGGTGCTGTCTACAGGAATCAGTTTGTAAATAGCTTCATTCATTTCTCTTTTTTTCCCTCACTAGTACAATTTAATTGGTATTAGCAACAGGGAGAGTAGTGGTTCTGTTTTGTGGCTTTAAATGTTGTCAAGTGTGTTCTAGTGCAGAAGATGATCAACCTACAGCTCCCCTTGCTGCCTGACAGACAGATGAATTGTGCTGGCAGTGATAGGCTTAGACTTTGATATCAGCTTTTGGATTTTTATTGTTTTGGATTTGGGTATTATCTTTACTGCAGGTTTGTTTCTTTTTAAATACTTGCAACCCAAGTGTACATAATTTTAAATTATTTTGCTTGTGTGGTGTTGTAATTCCGATGTTTTCCCTCATGATATCTCTAAAGTATGGTAGTATTTAACCTAATGAGGAATTTGATTAAAGTTTTAACTCAGTTCCTTTGTAAAATTGTTTTAGAAAATCAAATGTTTCTATGTTTTTGAATAGTCATGAAATAAATGTTTAACTTTAAATATTATTCTATTTAAATATGTTAAATCTAGTGTGAAATGAACATACAGGTGGAATAATCCAGTGGCCCAAGAATATGCTAAGGTCAAACTGACAAATTCAGAGTTTGTCTGTGTGGGGAATTTTACTGTTATTTTAACAGTATAAGACGGTCTGCATGGATTTATATTACATGTGATAACACACTTCTGGTTTTCCAGTTACTTTTATAAACACTTTATTTAATCAAGTGTTTGGTAGTATTTTGTATATAGTTGGTCCAAATCACAACGTGAAATGCAGTTTGCAAGTACTTCCTTAAAGATACTTTTTGCCCCTATTGTTTTTATGAAAAAAAAATAAAACTAAGGAAACAAAAGAGAGTTTATATTTGCTTTGAAGAAATGCATGTTCAAAAAAAAATTGTGGGGGACAACACTGCTGATCTAAAAACACTTAAAACAATTGTGTGTGTGTATACACAAAAATATGTGGTGTTTGATAGAGCTGAGTAAGGGTTTGGGTAGGTGAGAAATACCCTTGTTTGACTCCTCTGCATTAATGATTAATGTTCTGTCTCCCTCTGTCTTCTTTTAGGGTTTAGTGAAAAGTATCTGATTAAACTCTGAATTTTTTGTTCCTGATTTATTTAATCCAGTGCATTCATTTGTATGCTATCCATGTGTCTGGGCTAACCTAACAACTGATTTATAGGTGAAGCTAAAGTCTTTTTAATGTGACTTTTAAAATCCTATTTATTTAGCCATTGTGTAATATCCTGTTAACTTCTAATTGCAGCCAATCAGATGATGATTCGGGGTCAACATCAGCTTCTGGATCTGGTTCAAGCTCTGGAAGCAGTAGTGATGGAAGTAGCAGTCAATCAGGTAGCAGTGACTCTGAGTCTGGTTCAGAGTCAGGCAGTCAATCAGAATCAGAATCTGACACATCTAGAGAGAAGAAACAAGTTCAAGCTAAACCACCACCAAAAGTTGATGGATCTAAGGTAAAACAAAACATATAAAATAACCCTTTGTGGGGAAAAAAACACTGTGCAGAGTAGTTACAAGAACAGTTTTAATTTAAACAAACAATTACTTATAATTTTAACTTGATTGGGTTAGTGAATGCACAGGCTTAGCTCTCATAACAAACACTGGGCTCTTAAATTCTTATCTCTGTAAATACCTACAGTTAGATAATTACCTAAATTTTATCATGCAGAAGCACCTATTAAATTATTGCATATTTTTGAAGACAAAGCCACACATAATGTTGTTATTTCTAAAATTTTTTCAAGTTGTCTCTCTAATGCTTAGTTTCTTCGTATCAATAAAAGACTGTATGAAAATTTCAAGCTTAGATACAGCTTGTCTTCTGTATGGGAAAAAAGCCTGCCAAATTTAGAAAAACAACCCCACTCTTAAATGCAATGGATGAAAGTTACCTGAACTCTCCTCTGTTTCTCTGTGTAATACGGCCTTAATTTGGATGATCTATGATATATATGAAAGGTAATAAAATATTTCCTACTGCAAGATTCAAAAGCTGTTAAAGGATTCTTTTTTTGTTGTTGTTGTTGATGTTTTTGATACCACCTCTCACAGTATCCTTCTGGACAAAATGTCCAGCACACAGCTAGAAAAGTCCATAATATGTTGGGTGAGCAATTGGCTGACAGGATGGACTCAAAGAGTTGTAGTAAATGGGGTTACATCAGGCTGGTGGCCAGTCACCAGTGGGGTTCCCCAGGGCTCAATTTTAGGGCCAGTTCTCTTCAATGTTTTCATAAATGATCTGGATGCAGGAATGGAACGTACATTAAGTAAATTGCCGATGATACTAAATTAGGAGGATCTGTGGACTCCCTCAAGGGTAGAGAGGCCTTACAGAGAGATCTGGAGAGACTAGAGAGCTGGGCAATCACCAACCATATGAAATTTAACAAGAGCAAGTGCCGGATTCTCCACCTGGGACAGGGCAATCCTGGTTATACATACAAATTGGGGGAGAGGAGGCTGGAGAGGAGCCCCGCAGAAAGAGATCTGGGAGTTTGGGTTGATGGCAAGTGGAATATGAGTCAACAGTGTGCCCTGGCAGCCAAAAGGGCCAACCATATCCTGGGGTGTATGAAGCACAGCATAGCTAGCCGGTTGAGGGAGGTGGTTGTCCCACTCTGCACTGCGCTGGTGAAGCCCCACCTCGAGCACTGTGTGCAGTTTTGGGCACCTCACTATAAGAAGGACATCAAACTATTAGTGTGTGTCCAGAGGAGGGCGACCAAGATGGTGAAAAGTCTCAAAGGCAAGACTTCTGAGGAGCAACTGAGGTCACTTTGCTTGTTCAGCATAGAGAAGAGAAGGCTGAGGGGAAACCTCACTGCAGTCTACAACTTTCTCAAGAGGGGCAGCGGAGGTGGAGGTGCTGGTCTCCACGCTCTGGTGACCAGCGATAGGACACGAGGAAATGGGATGAAGCTGCATCAGGGGGAGTTCAGATTGGACATTAGGAAAAGGCTCTTCACTGAGAGGATGGTCAGTTACTGGAACACAGGGTCCCCAGGGAAGTGTTCATGGCACCAAGCCTGTCAGAGTTCAAGGAGCATCTGGATGATGCTCTTGGTGATATGGTTTAGTTTTAAGTATTCCTGTGAGGAGCAGGGGGTTGGACTCGATGATCCTTATGGGTCCCTTGCAACTTGAGATATTCTATGATTCTATGTACTTCAGTATTCTTATATGAAACAAAAATATATCAGCTAAGTGGCCTGAAAGGACTTATCTAGATCAGTTTAAAAATTTACTTAAAAAAAAAGTTATCTTAATAATAGAGGCCTGCACAACTATTGTTATACTTACTGTAAAAATTGTGCTGGGAATTCTCATGTAACATTTCTTTCTCCAGAAGTCTCACTACTTTAAAATGCTATCCAATATTATTAATGTATGCGTTTTTTTATAGTGAGTTTTTGAGATCCTTCTTAATAGTAATGCTGCTCATCTTAAGAAAAGTAAGTATGTGGTAAATTTTAAAGTTTCAGTAGGTTTAAATGACTCTTGTATCTGAATTCCAATTCAGTTTTGGAAGTCCAGTCCAAGTATACTTGCTGTGCAGAGATCAGCAGTGCTCAAGAAGCAACAACAGCAGAAGGCAGCCTCATCAGACAGTGGTTCAGAAGAGGTGAATAACATAGACGTTAGTAAATAAAATGTAAACATGCATGTCTCATCACCCCATATGTTGGAATAAAATTATGGAGAGCCAAGTTCTGTTCTCTTAAGTGTGTGTGCATGTTTAAAAAGTCTAGTTTTAGTCTATAAAAGTAATGTTCAAATAACTGGCATGTTTATAAGAAAACATGGGGGGGGAAATATTTAGTTGCATGTTTTCAGGTGAGTTGTGCCAAAATGATAGCAGTTTAGATTAGATTGATATTTTTAGCTAGATATTCTGTGATGTATGGACAAAATTTTCAAGTCATGTAGTATTAACTCTCATTGTATTTCTGCCTTCTGAGTTCCATAAAGACAGTTAAAAATACTAAAAGACTTTTCTACTGTTGTTTCTATATAACAGTAGCTGCTGCAGTTTTTACAAAAAACACTACATGGAGTAGAAAGCTAGATTTTTGCAACTTTTGTAACAGTTATAAAAGAATTCTTGTATTTTAAGAACCATACTTTAAAGAACCGTACTTAAAATACTTTGTTTAGAGATTTTTAAAAACTAAACCATAGGCTAAACAAAAGCTGACTTTGTGCAATAGGAATATCTTTTAAGGAAAGTAGTGATTGTGAATTAGAATTTATTTGAAAGCAGACTTTCATATTTCCTTCATTACAAAAAAAAGAGAAAGTAAGCATCGTGATCACAAGTCTTTAATCATTACTCTGGGTGTCAATTTTTTTTAATCAGATTTAGCTGTTCATCATTAAAACTAAACAAAGGAGTTAATCATATATAGTTAAAATACTATACTAATTTATAGTTGTTGCTAAGTACTCTTTTCCTGAAGACTCTTTTTCAGGATAAAAGTGATCTAAATTTAATCTCTATGAGATTGGTTTTGGGAAAATAATTTTAAAAGGGTTCATCAATTTATTTATTATTTTTTGTTTAGGAATGGAGAGAGAAGAAACATGCTATTCTCAAAATTTTCTTAGTGGTGTTTAAATGTGAGAGGATATGAAAGGTGAGAAAGCTCTCAAAGGGCAGGAGATTTTATTAGGCTTTTGATAGAACCTTCATCTTGATTTATTAACTTGCAGCAGTCTATGACTATATGTAGGCACAATGTTTATATTTTAAGACGGGTTTTTTGTAGTGTTTTATAGGGTTCTGCTGACATGGTATATTCATAGATGGAGAAATATGAAATCAATAGCAATCCTGATCTTATTCATCATCAAGTGGGTACACTGAGGGGGATGAAGAGGATAAGACATGAAGAATATGATTTGAGTTTGAAAGTGGGAGCTGAATTATCTTTTTAATACTAAAAGTCATTCATTCTTTTTGTGGTAATGAATCTTATATATTCTTTTTTTCATCTGCAGGATTCATCAAGCAGTGAAGATTCTGCAGATGACTCTTCCAGTGAAACCAAGAAGAAAAAGCATAGAGAGTAAGATGTTTTTCATAAATAATATGATTTTTTGTTATGGCAACATAATACTTATAATTACCTAGGCTTCACTTCTCTGCACTTGAAATACATAATCTTGTGCTTCTCAATTTTGATTAACATTTTGGAATATTCTAAAATAAATACTCTCACAGGAACATATATAAAACTATTCATTTTTGAGCAAAAGAGACTGTATTACCTACAGTGTTATTGAAAAACATTCATCAGCACTTTTATTTTTAAATTAGTCTTATTTGTGGCATATTTTTGAGCTGAAGGTCCTCCCTGAAAATTATTGAAGAAATAGGAAACTACTTAAAAGTAGGTTGTCTCAGATAAAATTTAAATTGGAATTCCATAGTTCATGCTAAATTTTTAAACACTTTAGAGGTAAAAACCCCCAAAATTATTACAGGTTTGACAGTAATAAACTGTCTTGACTTGTCAGTAAAGCTACATTGAAATTGAGCTGGTTTTAAGCTGTAGATCAAAAACTTGTGAAAAAGATCATACCTTCTCATTGGTAGTGACTTGTGTGTGTGTGGGGGGGTGGTTTTGTGGTTTTGGGTTTTGTGGGTTTTTTTTTTTTTTTTTTTGGGGGGGGGATGTGGGGTTTTTTGTGGAGTTGTTTTTTTTGGAACAGTGTATAGAAATTGAATCGTTCTCTCATTCCTCTTCTAGAGTTAATTGAATCATCTCAATATTCAGGGTTGCCAATATAATATCTTCAAGGAATGGTAGTGAGGGGTTGTGGATTTGCATAGGGTGGGGTTTTTGTTTTTATTTGGGGGGGCTTGTTGTTTGGGTGTTTTTTTAATTTACTGCTTGCAGAAAAAAAAAATCTTTTAAGGAGAAAGGTGATTCTATAGTTTTTCCAAGACACACAGATGTATTGACCACAATGAAAACATAACTTCTAGGACCGATGCATATTTAAGTGAAAGTAGTGTCAAAGCACTGATTCTTAGGTTTCCTGATCTGAAATTTAATGAAAAGGTCTTTGAGTAATATTCTGCCTTTGAAGGCCATTAGTACTGTTTGAGCATCTTGGTCAAAGACCCCTAAATCTGATAAAAGATGGTAGAATAAAAATTCAGCAACCTTGCAACAATGCATGCCAGACTTCTCTCCCCCCACCCCAAGCTATTAAGATTAAATTTCTCTGTTCAGAGTCTGAGGTAAGATCAGTGGGTATATCTTTCCTGTTGCAAAGTAGATCATCTCAGCTAAGTAGGAGCACAGAGATACTGCCACTGGGAGTCACAAGTGGCTTACAGTATCTTGCATAGGTGTGAAGCACTGATTTGGAAGCTCAGTGGGGGCTTCTGAGAGCCAATGCCTCTGATTGCCATGGTTCAAGTCTTCCTGTGTGTTTCTCAAATCTGATTCTGCATTATTTTTGGTTCCTGTGCTAAAGTTGCAAATTATTGATGTGAGGCACAGGGAACATAGCTATTAGAGAATTTTGGATTCTGCAAAATATGTTATGGGGTTTTATGACTTGAGCATAGGTAAGTTCCAGTAAATGTATATCTTTCCAGCTAAAGTCTTGTTAAGGACCTTAGGTTTATTGATGTCAAATTAACTAAATTATTAAAGCAGTAATTTATACAGAAATCCAGATTTTGGTTTGTTTTTTACATCTACCTCTTGATAACAGAAAACTTAATTCAGCTCCCTTTGAAGCCATTGGGTGCTAGCGAGGGCCCTCAGTCTGTTGCTCTGAGACGTGCTGGCTACACTGCAGCATGGCTGAAGTCTTACGGAGATGAGCCAGGGGCTCCCAAAGTAATAGGAGCCAACAGGGAAACACCAGTGAAAGACCTCAAAGGAATTAAGGGATGTTCGTCTAAGAAGGTGACATGGCAGACAGCCCAGCTGAAGAGCCTCTACACCAATGCATGCAGCATGGGCAACAAACAGGAGGAGTTGGAAGCCACCGTGCTGCTAGAAAGCTATGACCTAGTTGCCATTACTGAAACTTGGTGGGATGAATCCCATGACTGGGTTGTGGCTATCGATGGCTACAGGCTGTTTAGAAGGGATAGGCGAGGAACGAAGGGCAATGGTGTTGCCCTCTACATCAAGAAATGGATAGAGTTTGAAAAGCTGTCTATGAAGAATAGCCACAAGCAGGTCAAAAGCTTATGTGTAAGAATCAGGGACCAAGGCAAAAAAGGGAACCTTGTGGTTGGTGTCTACTACAGGCCGCCCGATCAAGGGGAGTCTATTGACAAAGCCTTCTTACTCCAGCTACAGGAGGCATCGCGCTTGCAGGCTCTCGTCCTGCTGAAGGACTTAAACCATCCTGACATCTGCTGGAAATAGCACAGCGAGCTCTAGGCAATCCAGGAGACTCCTGGAGTGCATGGAGTATAACTTCTCAAGCCAGGTAATAGACAGCCCTACCAGAGGGGATGCGATACTGGACCTATTGGTCACGAATGCAAGTGAGCTAATTGGTGACGTCAGGATTGGAGGCAGCCTGGGCTGCAGTGATCATGCACTAGTGGAGTTAGCAGTTGTGAGGGATATGGGACAGGTGAAGAGTAAAGTCAGGACCCTGAATTTCAGGAAAGCAAACTTCCAGCTCTTCAGTGAGTTACTCAATAGGACCCGCTGGGAAACTGCCCTCAGGGACAAGGAGCAGAACAGAGCTGGCAGATCTTTAAGGACGCTTTCCATAGAGTGCAAGAGCTCTTAATCCCAAGGTGTAAGAAATCAGGAAAGGAAGGCGAGAGACTGGCATACATAAGTGGAGATCTGCTGGTCAAACTAAATGGCAAGAAGGAAATGCACAGGCAGTGGAAGCAGGGACAGGTATCCTGGGAAGAGTACAGGTATGCTGCCCGGTTGTGTAGGGATGGGGTCAGGAAGGCCAAGGTGTGGCTGGAGCTGAACTTGGCAAGGGACGCAAAGAATAATAAGAAGGGCTTCCAGAGGTATGTCAGCCAGAAAAGGAAGGTCAAAGAAAGCGTACCCCCCTTGATGAGCAAGACTGGCAAAGTGGCAACAACAGATGAGGAGAAGGCTGAGGTACTCGACTTCTTTGCCTCGGTCTTCACTGGCAATCTCTCTTCCCACACCACTTGAGTGGATGGCCTGCAAGACGGGGACTGGAGGAGCAAAGTCTCTCCCACTGTAAGAGAAGATCAGGTTCTAGACCACCTGAAGAACCTGAACATGCACAAGTCTATGGGACCTGACGAGATGCATCCCAGAGTCCTGAGGGAATTGGCTGTTGTAGTTGCCAAGCCACTCTCCATGATATTTGAAAAGTCATGGCAGTCAGGTGAAGGGGAGAAAGGAGGACCCTGGGAACTACCGACCTGTCAGCCTCACCTCTGTGCCTGGGAAGAACATGGAGCAGATCCTCCTAGAAGCTATGCTAAGGCACATGGAGGGCAGGGAGGGGATTCGAAACAGCCAGCATGGCTTCACCAAGGGCAAGTCCTGCCTGACCAACCTTGTGGCCTTCTGTGATGGAGTGGACAAGGAAGAGCTACCAATGTCATCTCTCTGGACTTCTGTAAGGCCTTTGACACGGTCCCCCACAACATCCTTCTCTCTAAATGGGAGAGATACGGATTTGATGGGTGGACTGTTGGGTGGATGAGGAATTGGCTGGATGGTAGCATCCAGAGGGTAGTGGTCAACGCCTCAGTGTCCAGATGGAGATCAGTGACGAGTGGTGTCCCTCAGGGGTCCATATTGGGACCAGTACTGTTTAATATCTTCATCAGTGACATCGACTGTGGGATCGAGTGCACCCTCAGCAAGTTTGCAGATGACACCAAGCTGAGTGGTGCAGTTGACGCACCTGAGGGACGGGATGCCCTCCAGAGGTACCTGGACAAGCTTGAGGAATGGGCCCGTGTGAACCTCATGAGGTTCAACAAGGCCAAGTGCCGGGTCCTGCACCTGGGTCGGGGCAACCCCCAGTATCAATACAGGCTGGGGGATGGAGGGATTGAGAGCAGCCTTTGCAGGAAGGACTTGGAGGTACTGGTGGATGAAAAGTTGGACATGAGCTGGCAGTGTGTGCTCGCAGCCCAGAAGGCCAACCGTATCCTGGTCTGCATCAGAAGAAGCGTGGCCAGCAGGTCAAGGGAGGTGATTCTGCCCCTCTACTCCACTCTGGTGAGACCCCACCTGGAGTCCTGCGTCCAGCTCTGGAGCCCTCAGCACAGGAAAGACATGGACCTGTTGGAGCAGGTCCAGAGGAGGAACACAAAAACGATCAGAAGGATGGATCATCTCTCCTGTGAGGACAGACTGAGAGAGTTGGGGTTGTTCAGCCTGGAGAAGAGAAGGCTGCACGAAGACCTTGTTGCTGCCTTCCAGTACTTAAAGGGGGCTTATAAGAAAGATGGGGAGAGACTTTTTAGTAAGGCATCTTGCAATAGGACACGGGTTAATGGTTTTAAACTACAAGAGAGTAGATTTAGACTAGATATAAGGAAGAAATTTTTCACAGTGAGGGTGGTGAAACAGTGGCACAGGTTGCCCAGAGAGGTGGTAGATGCCCCATCCCTGGGAACATTCAAGGTCAGGTTGGACGCGGCTCTGAGCAACCCGATCTCATTGAAGATGTCCCTGCTCATTGCAGGGGGGTTGGACTACATGACCTTTAAAGGTCCCTTCCAACCTATTCTATGATTCTGATTTTTGCCTGTTATCCATTCATGATAATTTTCTGTCCTTCCAGCTGAAATGACTATTATAACATTTTTATTTCTCTGAAGAATGTTGAAATTAAAGTAGCAAACCTGTGGTGAATACCTAATTTAAAACAAAAGAAACAAAAAACCCAAAAATCTAATGTGAGTTACTGTTTTGTCTCTCAATATGTACAGTGAAGACTGGCAAATGTCTGGGTCAGGATCAGTATCAGGAACTGGTTCTGATTCTGAATCGGAGGAAGATACAGAGAAAAGCATTTGTGAAGATAGTGAATCTGACTATGAGCCAAAAAACACCATCAAAAGCCGGAAACCTCCAAGCAGGTAAGAAGTCTTGCATTTTAGATACTCTGTTACTATTTCTAATTCCTAATCGAGTTTTGTACTATTATACAGGCAAATTAAAACATTAATATTTTTTACAGAACTTGAAGACTTTTTTTAAGCTACAAAAGATGTTATCATACCAGTGGTTTGTGTTGAATACCTCTTTCCTGTCTGCTCCAACTCTAAGTGGTGTAACTGAGCAGTCATCAAATATATGTATTCAGAAACAAATACAGATGGCTTGTAGATGTCTGTGTTGAAACCTCACTGTTGTGTTGTATCTTATTGTCTTTAAGAACTGAGCCAAAAAGTGGCAATAAGATTGCAGAACAGAAAAAGCAGCAGCTTGTTTCATTGGATGATGATGACTATGACAAGAGAGGATCTCGTCGCCAGGCAACAGTCAATGTTAGTTACAAAGAAGCTGAAGAAACCAAGACAGATTCTGACGACTTGTTGGAAGTTTGTGGAGAAGATGTCCCGCAGCCTGAAGAAGATGAATTTGAAACTATAGAGAAGTTTATGGATAGTCGAATTGGCCGAAAAGGAGGTATTGTTTTTTATCAATGTTCTTAAGATTCTGTAGTGCATTGTGGTGCAATGTAAACAGTAATTTTTCTCAGCTATAGGTAACCTGTGATGTTTGTAAATAATAAGTTTAAAAATACCAGAAAGTAATCTTATTTTGTTTTTCATACTCATAAGGATGTTTCTTTTGTAAACCTTATAAAGTAAAACATAGAAGAACATAAGTAACTAATTAATGCAAAAAGAAAAAATGAAGTGGAATATAGCTCCATATTGCATAAATGCATACCATACTGTTGTATCACTATTTGTATAGTTTATTGATACCTGATAGGTATAAACTGTTGTCGTGGTTTAGCCCCAGCCGGCAACTAAGCACCACGCAGCCGCTCGCTCACTCCCCCTCCCACAGTGGGACGGGGGAGAGAATTAGGAAAAACCTCGTGGGTTGAGATAAACACGGTTTAATAGGACAGAAAGAAAGAAGGGAACAACAATGATAATACCAACAAAGGAATGTACAAGAACAAGTGAGGCCCAATACAGAAATTGCTCACCACCCCGTGATCGACAGCCCGTCCCCGAGCAGCGATTTCCGCCCCCCGGCCAACTCCAGTTTATGTACTGGGCATGACGTCGGATGGTAGGGAATATCTCTTTGGCCAGCCTGGGTCAGCTGTCCCGGCTGTGTCCCCTCCCACCTTCCCGTGCACCCCCAGCCTGCTTGCTGGCCGGCCAGCACAAGAAGCTGGACTGTCCTTGACGGCTCAGCAACAACCCAAAACATCAGCACATTATCAACAGTTCCTCATCCCAAATCCAAAACACAGTCTCACGCTAGCTTCTGTGAAGAAAACCAGCTCTATCCTGGCTGAAACCAGGACAGTATCCACCCCTTATTCCATACCATTTACGTCATGCCCAGGTCCTATACTTTTCCATACATTCCAATTATTCATTATTACTCTTCCTGTCTTTTAATATATACACACAGATATCACTTTCTTAGTCCATGGGCCATCACTTTAAAATGTCTATGGAGTTCAGTCAGTCCATGACTCTGGGCTTCATCCATCATAGCAGTCTCTCAGGGCAGGGGAGATGGTATGTGGTGTTGGATCGTTATCTGACACGGTCCATGTCCATGATGTGCAGGTCGAAGATGTCGATCTCGAGGAAATTGTTGGGCGCAAGCTGCTGAAGCCAGTTCTGGTTCCATCACTGCTGCATGTTGCTTAGTTTCAGTGAAGCTCATTCTTCATCAGTCTGGGTGATTCTTACTATAATACCATTGATATGGTAGATAGCAACCATAGTAGTAATGTCATACTGAACAATGAACATAATACAATTCAAATCATTGACTGTTTTCACCCAAAATCAAGTCTCCTTGAGGTACACATCGGACTTCCCCATCCTTCCGCATTACCCACCAAGTGCACCCAGGTCCCTGGGCAAAGGCAATCCCACGAACGGGTTTGCCTTTTCCTAATGCAGGAGTAACCCAGACTGTCTTCCCCAGCATGTTTCTCACATGCACCACAGGGACTTTATCCCCTTCTACAGTACGTAGAAGTTTTGATTGGGCAGGGCCGGCTCTATTAGTAGATCCCCTAGTGTTGACTAACCAGGTGGCTTTGGCTAAATGTTTATCCCAATGTTTGAATGTCCCGTCACCCATTGCTCTCAGTGTAGTCTTTTAACAGTCCGTTGTATCGTTCAATTTTTCCGGAAGCTGGTGCATGATAGGGGATATGATACACCCACTCAATGCCGTGCTCTTTGGCCCAGGCGTCTATGAGGTTGTTTCGGAAATGAGTCCCATTGTCTGACTCAATTCTTTCGGGGGTGCCATGTCGCCATAAGACTTGCTTTTCAAGGCCCAGGATAGTGTTCCGGGCGGTGGCATGGGGCACAGGGTATGTTTCCAGCCATCCGGTGGTTGCTTCCACCATGGTAAGCACATAGCGCTTGCCTTGGCGAGTTTGTGGAAGTGTGATATAGTCAATCTGCCAGGCCTCCCCATATTTATATTTCAACCATCGTCCTTCATACCAGAGGGGCTTTAACCGCTTGGCTTGTTTGATCGCAGCACACGTCTCACATTCATGGATAACCTGTGCAACAGCATCCATGGTCAGGTCCACCCCTCGATCCCGAGCCCATCTATATGTTGCATCTCTTCCCTGATGGCCTGAGGTGTCATGGGCCCACCGAGCTATAAATAATTCACCCTTATGTTGCCAGTCCAGATCCACCTGAGCCACTTCAATCTTAGCAGCCTGATCCACCTGATGGTTGTTTTGATGTTCTTCGGTGGCCCGACTCTTGGGTACGTGAGCATCTACGTGACGTACTTTTATGACGAGATTCTCTAGTCGGGCAGCAATATCTTGCCACAATTCAGCAGCCCAGATGGGCTTGCCTCTGCGTTGCCAGTTGCTCTGCTTCCATTGCTGCAGCCACCCCCATAGAGCATTTGCCACCATCCATGAGTCAGTATAAAGATAGAGTACTGGCCATTTTTCTCGTTCGGCAATATCTAAAGCCAGCTGGATGGCTTTCACCTCCGCAAACTGACTTGATTCACCTTGTCCTTCAGCCACTTCTGCAACTCGTCGTATAGGGCTCCATACAGGAGCTTTCCACCTTCGATGTTTGCCTACAATACGACAGGACCCATCAGTAAACAGGGCATATTGCCTTTCGTTCTCTGGCAGTTCATTATATGGTGGAGCCTCTTCAGCACGCGCCACCTCCTCTTCCGGTGATATTCCAAAATCTTTGCCTTCTGGCCAGTCCATGATCACTTCCAAGATTCCCGGGCGATTAAGATTTCCTATTCGAGCCCGCTGTGTAATAAGCGCGACCCACTTACTCCACGTAGCATCAGTCGCATGATGCGTAGAGGGGACCCTCCCTTTGAACATCCAGCCCAGCACCGGCAGTCGGGGTGCCAGGAGGAGCTGTGCTTCAGTACCAACCACTTCTGAGGCAGCTCGAACTCCTTCATATGCCGCCAATATCTCCTTTTCAGTTGGAGTATAGCGGGACTCAGATCCCCTATATCCTCGACTCCAAAACCCTAGAGGTCGACCTCGAGTCTCTCCTGGTGCCTTCTGCCAGAGACTCCAGGTAGGGCCATTCTCCCCGGCTGCCGTGTAGAGCACATTTTTAACATCTTGTCCTGCCCGTACTGGCCCGAGGGCTACGGCATGAACTATCTCCTGTTTGATTTGTTCGAAGGCTTGTCAGTTGCTCAGGGCCCCATTTAAAATCGTTCTTCTTCCGGGTCACTTGATAAAGAGGGCTTACAATCAGACTGTAATTTGGAATATGCATTCTCCAGAAACCCACAACACCCAGAAATGCTTGTGTTTCTTTTTTGCTAGTTGATGGAGACATAGCTGTTATTTTGTTGATCACATCCGTTGGGATCTGTCGACGTCCATCTTGCCATTTTATTCCTAAAAACTGGATCTCTTGTGCAGGTCCCTTGACTTTACTTTGTTTTATAGCAAAACCAGCTTTCAGAAGGACTTGAATTATTTTCTTCCCTTTCTCGAAAACTTCTTCTGCTGTGTTGCCCCATACGATGATGTCATCAATGTATTGCAGATGCT
Organism: Phaethon aethereus; assembly: GCF_964289735.1. Lineage (NCBI taxonomy): Eukaryota > Metazoa > Chordata > Aves > Phaethontiformes > Phaethontidae > Phaethon > Phaethon aethereus. The sequence continues at coordinate 36,280,071 of NC_138581.1, read as the reverse complement.
CTGGAGCTTCACCCTGTTCCAGTGCAGTTTGTATCAGCCCATGGCAAATGGTAGGGCTGTGTTTCCACCCCTGGGGAAGTCGATTCCAGGTGTATTGGACACCCCTCCAAGTGAAAGCAAACTGTGGCCTGCACTCTGCCGCCAAAGGGATCGAGAAAAATGCGTTAGCAATATCAATGGTGGCGTACCACTTGGCTGCCTTTGACTCCAGTTCATATTGAAGTTCTAGCATGTCCGGCACGGCAGCGCTCAATGGCGGCGTGACTTCATTCAGGCCACGATAGTCTACTGTCAGTCTCCACTCTCCATTAGACTTTCGCACTGGCCATATGGGGCTGTTAAAGGGTGAGCGAGTCTTGCTGATCACTCCTTGGCTCTCCAGCCGACGAATCAGCTCATGGATGGGGATCAGGGAGTCTCTGTTGGTGCGATATTGCCGCCGGTGCACTGTTGTGGTAGCGATCGGCACCTGTTGTTCTTTGACCCTGAGCAACCCCACCACAGAAGGGTCCTCTGAGAGACCAGGCAAGGTGGACAGCTGTTTAATTTCTTCCGTCTCCAAGGCAGCTATACCAAAAGCCCACCGGTACCCTTTTGGGTCCTTGAAATACCCTCTGCTGAGGTAGTCTATGCCCAGGATGCATGGAGCCTCCGGGCCAGTCACAATGGGGTGCTTCTGCCACTCATTCCCAGTTAGGCTCACTTCGGCCTCCAGCACAGTCAGCTGTTGGGATCCCCCTGTCACTCCGGAAATACAGATGGGTTCTGCCCCTATATGGCTTGATGGCATCAGGGTACATTGTGCACCGGTGTCCACTAAAGCCTTATATTCCTGTGGGTCTGATGTGCCAGGCCATCTAATCCACACAGTCTAATAAACTCGGTTGTCCCTCTCCTCCGCCTGGCTGGAGGCAGGGCCCCTCTAATCCTGCTCATAGTACTCGTTACCCACTTCTTGTAAATAGGAATCAGAAGTCCCTTCAAGAGGATCAGAGGTGAGATCAGCTCTTCTATTCTTTCTGGGAAGCTGCCCACTGGAAAGTGGAGCGACGATTTTCCTCGAGGAACCTGAACCCCCTTTTGTAATTGTTTTTCCTTGCAGCTCGTGTACTCGTGCCTCTAGGGTCGAGGTAGGTTTTCCATCCCACCTCCTCATGTCCTCTCCGTAGTCACGCAATTGAAACCACAGGGTGGCTCGTGGTGTGTATCCTCTGTATCTTCTCTCTTGAACAGAAGAGCACTTACTCCTAATGGCTGAGACACTGGTCCGTATGGGTGGAGGGTAGGGCATATCCTCTTTCAATTGCCGGAACTCCCGGGACAGTTTCTCTATAGCAGAGATGCAGGCCAGTAGGGAGGAAGAGAGACTTTCTTCGTATTGCCGGAGTTGGCCAGCCAATTCATCCACCGTTGGTCTCTCTCCGTCCTTCCAGGCCATTACTGCTAATGAGTTGGCATATGATGATGGTGCACTCCGTACAAACTTCCGCCACATAGGTTGCGTGCAATTGACTTCATCTGGATCTTTGGATGATTGTCCATTGTCCAAGTCACCATAAATCACTTCCAGCACCGCTAGCTCCCTCAGGTACTGGATACCTTTCTCCATGGTGGTCCACTTGCCTGGGTGACATAGAACATCTTCCTTGAAGGGATACCTTTCCTTCACACCCGACAGGAGTCGTCTCCAGAGGCTGAGGACTTGTGCACCTTTTCCAATTGCTTTGTCAATGCCCCCTTCCCTAGAAAGGGATCCCAGCTGCTTGGCTTCCCTACCCTCTAATTCCAGGCTACTGGCCCCATTATCCCAGCATCGGAGCAGCCAGGTGACAATGTGCTCACCTGGACGACGGCTGAAATCCTTTCGCATATCTCGCAATTCACTCAGGGATAGAGATCGGGTAGTTACCGTCTCTTTTATAAGTTCTTCCTCTTCAAGTGATGACTCGCTCTCTTCCCTCTTCCGTGCTTGTGATGGCCCTGCTTCAGAGCACTCTGCCTCCTCACTCTCTTCCTCTGGCTCCTTCTTAGCAGAATTTTCCTCCTCCCTTACTAAACGAACTGACTTCCGCTTCCAAGATTTCTTCTTTTGCACAGGGGCAACTGATACCGGGATGGGCTGGTTCTCTGGTTCAGCTGCAACAGTCTGAGTAGCTACAGTGCCTGCCGTGGGGGTTGGAGTAGTGGCAGTGCCCGCCGTGGGGGTTGGAGTAGTGACAGTGCCTGCCACAGGGGTTGGAGTAGTCACAGTGCCTGCCACATTGCCATCAGACCCAGAGAGCCTCTCTCCCCTTTGCATATTGTTAAATAGGGTTCTGTAGGCATGGGCCAGGCCCCAGCACATGGCAATGATTTGTGTCTCCTTGGAGCTGCCAGGCTGACAGCATACTTCTTCCAGATATTCTGCTAGTTTATCAGGATTCTGCACTTGTTCGGGAGTGAAGCTCCAAAACACCGGAGGTGCCCACCGCCCCAGGCATTTGCCCATGCTGTTCCACACACCCTGCCATTCATAACTATCCAGCCTTGGGGCAGATCTCCGGGTGATATTCTTAAATTGCTTGCCAACCTTAGACAAAACCGAAACAGTGTTCCCCAGAAGTAGCAATAGAGGTATTTTAACTACCCAAGGGTGTTCAAAATACTGAAAAATTATTGTGATGAAGGAGGAAATGTTATGATAGAGGGTAGCAAAGGTACCACTCTGCATTTCCTCCATAGAAAGCCTTTCAGAGGCATAATTGCTAATCGTCTCCACAAGACTGTAGCCAAAATACAGTAACGGCTTTAGTACAGAGCTCAGATGATACCACATTAAGCTCAAGGTCAGTGCTCTAAAAACAAAATTCACAGGCGAGACATTACTAATCATTGCAGAGTACAGCAGCCCGCAGAAACCAACACCGATCCTTAACATGTACAGCAAAGACGAGAGCATGATGCAAATCAAATAAACTGATATTGTGACCTGCAACCGTTATTATCTCAAGCCTCGGGCCCCACGTTGGGCGCCAAAAAGGACTGTCGTGGTTTAGCCCCAGCCGGCAACTAAGCACCACGCAGCCGCTCGCTCACTCCCCCTCCCACAGTGGGACGGGGGAGAGAATTAGGAAAAACCTCGTGGGTTGAGATAAACACGGTTTAATAGGACAGAAAGAAAGAAGGGAACAACAATGATAATACCAACAAAGGAATGTACAAGAACAAGTGAGGCCCAATACAGAAATTGCTCACCACCCCGTGATCGACAGCCCGTCCCCGAGCAGCGATTTCCGCCCCCCGGCCAACTCCAGTTTATGTACTGGGCATGACGTCGGATGGTAGGGAATATCTCTTTGGCCAGCCTGGGTCAGCTGTCCCGGCTGTGTCCCCTCCCACCTTCCCGTGCACCCCCAGCCTGCTTGCTGGCCGGCCAGCACAAGAAGCTGGACTGTCCTTGACGGCTCAGCAACAACCCAAAACATCAGCACATTATCAACAGTTCCTCATCCCAAATCCAAAACACAGTCTCACGCTAGCTTCTGTGAAGAAAACCAGCTCTATCCTGGCTGAAACCAGGACAACTGTATAGAGGAGGGTGGAGAAAAAGTGGACTGGATAGGACAGCTAACCAGTAGCTTGCATGCTGAAGGATGATGTTGGGAAGGCTGAACCGTTGAGATTGTGATTTTGGTTATTCCTGTATAGATAGTCCCAATACCGTGCAATGGATGGTGGAATCTAAAATTTCAGTGGTGTGCATGTGCACTTCTAAAAGTAATTTAGCAGTGTCCTGCTTATGTTGTTTGGGTTTTTTTAACCTGCAAATTATAGAAAACGGGCCTACTCATACTTCAGAACTGCCTTTCTCCATTAGTTAGAATCACAGAATCACAGAATCACTAGGTTGGAAAGGACCTTCCAGATCATCAAGTCCAACCATTAATCCAGAGCCACCATGTTCCCTAAACCATGTCTTGAAGCGCCACATCCACACATTTTTTGAACACTTCCAGAGATGGTGATTCCACCACCTCCCTGGGCAGCCTGTTCCAATGCTTGACCACCCTCTCAGTGAAGAAATTTTTCCTAATATCCAATCTAAACCTCCCCTGGTGCAACTTGAGGCCATTTCCTCTCGTCCTATCGCTAGTTACTTGGGAGAAGAGACCAACACCCACGTCGCCACAACCCCCTTTCAGGTAGTTGTAGAGAGCGATAAGGTCTCCCCTCAGCCTCCTCTTCTCCAGACTAAACAACCCCAGTTCCCTCAGCTGCTCCTCATAATACTTGTGCTCCAGACCCCTCACCAGCTTTGTTGTCCTTCTCTGGACACGCTCCAGCACCTCAGCATCCTTCTTGTAGTGAGGGGCCCAAAAGTGAACACAGGATTCAAGGTGTGGCCTCACCAGTGCCGAGTACAGGGGCACGATCACTTCCCTACTCCTGCTGGCCACACTATTTCTGATACAGGCCAGGATGCTGTTGGCCTTCTTGGCCACCTGGGCACACTGCTGGCTCATATTCAGCCGGCTGTCAACCAGCACCCCCAGGTCCCTTTCCGCCGGGCAGCTCTCCAGCCACTCCTCCCGAAGCCTGTAGCGTTGCATGGGGTTGTTGTGGCCGAAGTGCAGGACCCGGCACTTGGCCTTATTAAACCTCATACAGTTGGCCTCTGCCCATCGATCCAGCCTGTCCAGATCCCTCTGCAGAGTCCTCCTACCCTCCAGCAGATCAACACTCCCACTCAACTTGGTGTCATCTGCAAACTTACTGAGGGAGCACTCAATTCCCTCATCTAGATCATCTATAAAGATATTGAACAAGACCAACCCCAAAACTGAGCCCTGGGGAACACCGCTTGTGACCGGCCGCCAGCTGGATTTAACGCCATTCACCACAACTCTCTGGGCTCGGCCATCCAGCCAGTTCCTCACTCAGCGAAGAGTAAACCTGTCTAAGCCACGAGCCGCCAGTTTCTCCAGGAGAATGCTGTGGGAGACGCTGTCAAAGGCTTTACTAAAGTCCAGGTAGACAACATCCACAGCCTTTCCCTCATCCACTAGGCGGGTCACCTGGTCATAGAAGGAGATCAAGTTGGTCAAGCAGGACCTGCCTTTCATGAACCCATGCTGGCTGGGCCTGATCCCTTGGTTGTCCTGATCTCTAGAGTTTCTGAGCCATCTCAGAGCTTGCACTCTCTTTCCTCTCAACTTTCTTTTCCCATACTGTCCTAAATTCCAGTCTTAAAAGACTATTGAACTAGGCTTCTTATATTCTGCATGCCCAGATGTTGTTGCTGCTTGTGCTGTCCTTTGTTATTGCAACACTCTGTTGTTATATGTCCCTTGCATCTGGTTGGGTCCGCTTCTTTATTTGGCTCTCCTCACAGAAATGAGCCTGTTTTCCTGCTGCTAGTGTGCTTCAGCTGTAATACTGACTGTATTTAATTAAATAGTTTAGGAAGAAATAGTTCAAGAGCAGCCCGTCCCAATGAGCAGAAAGTCAGGCAAAAATGCCAGGAGGCCTGCGTGGATGAGCAAGGAGCTCCTGGCCAAACTCAAGCACAAAAAGGAAGCATACAGAGGGTGGAAGCAAGGAGGGGTAACCTGGGAGGAATACAGAGACATTGTCCGAGGATGCAGGGATGATGTTAGGAAAGCTAAAGCCCACATGGAATTGAACCTGTCCAGGGATGTCAAAAACATAAAGAAGGGCTTCTACAAGTACACAGAAGACAAAAGGAAGACTAGGGAAAATGTGGACATGCTGCTGAATGAGGCAGGGGACCTGGTGACACAGGACATGGAAAAGGCTGAGGTGCTGAATGCTGCCTTAGCCTCAGTTTTTACTAGCAAGACAAGCCTTTGGGAATCCCAGGAACCAGAGACCAGGGGGAAAGTCTGGAGCAAGGAAGATGTACCCTTGGTGGAAGAGAATCAGGTCAGGTAATACTTAAGCAAACTGGACATACACAAGTCCATGGGCCCAGATGGGATGCACTCATGAGTGCTGAGGGAGCTGGCAGATGTCATTGCAAGACCATTCTCAACAACCTTTGAAAGATCATGGCAACTGGGAGACGTGCCCGAGGACTGGAGGAAAGCAAATGTCATAGAATCAAAGAATGGTTTGGGTTGGAAGGGACCTTTAAAGGTCATCTAGTCCAACCCCCCTGCAATAAGCAGGGACATCTTCAACGAGATCAGGTTGCTCAGAGCCCTGTCCAAACTGACCTTGAATGTTTCCAGGGATGGGGCATCTACTACCTCTCTGGGCAACCTGTGCCAGTGTTTAACCACGCTCATTGTGAAAGGTTTCACCACCAGTTCCAATGTTTCACCACCCTCATTGTGAAAAATTTCTTCCTTGTATCAAGTCTAAATCTGTCCTCTTTTAGTTTACAACCATTACAACTCCTATTGCAAGAGGCCCTACTAAAAAGTCTGTCCCCATCTTTCTTAGAAGCCCCCTTTAAGTACTGGAAGGCTGCAATAACGTCTGCCTGGAGCCTTCTCCAGGCTGAACAACCCCAACTCACTCAGCCTTTCCTCATAGGAAAGGTGTTCCATTCCTCTGATCATTTTGGTGTCCCTCCTCTGGACCCTGTCCAACAGGTCCATGTCTTTCCTGTGCTGAGGACTCCAGAGCTGGATGCAGGACTCCAGGTGGGGTCCCACCAGAGCAGAGTAGAGGGGCAGAATCACCTCCCTTGACCTGCTGGCCACGCTGCTTTTGATGCAGCCCAGGATACGGTTGGCCTTCTGGGCTGCAAGTGCACATTGCTGGCTCATGTCCAGCTTTTCATCCACCAGTACCCCCAAGACCTTCCTGCAAAGGCTGCTCTCAATCCCTTCATCCCCCAGCCTGTATTGATACCAGGGGTTGCCTTGACCCAGGTGCAGGACCTGGCACTTGGTCTTGTTGAACCTCATGAGGTTCACACAGGCCCACTTCTTGAGCTTGTCCAGGTACCTCTGGAGGGCATCCCGTCCCTCAGGTGCGTCAACTGCACCACTCAGCTTGGTGTCATCTGCAAACTTGCTGAGGGTGCACTCGATCCCACAGTCGATGTCACTGATGAAGATATTAAACAGTACTGGTCCCAATATGGACCCCTGAGGGACACCACTCGTCACTGATCTCCATCTGGACACTGAGGTGTTGACCAACCAATTCCTCATCTACCCAACAGTCCACCCATCAAATCCATATCTCTCCCATTTAGAGAGAAGGATGTTGTGGGGGACCGTGTCAAAGGCCTTACAGAAGTCCAGAGAGATGACATTGGTAGCTCTTCCTTGTCCACTCCATCACAGAAGGCCACAAGGTTGGTCAGGCAGGACTTGCCCTTGGTGAAGCCATGCTGGCTGTTTCGAATCCCCTCCCTGCCCTCCATGTGCCTTAGCATAGCTTCTAGGAGGATCTGCTCCATGTTCTTCCCAGGCACAGAGGTGAGGCTGACAGGTCGGTAGTTCCCAGGGTCCTCCTTTCTCCCCTTCACCTGACTGCCATGACTTTTCAAATATCATGGAGAGTGGCTTGGCAACTACAACAGCCAATTCCCTCAGGACTCTGGGATGCATCTCGTCAGGTCCCATAGACTTGTGCATGTTCAGGTTCTTCAGGTGGTCTAGAACCTGATCTTCTCTTACAGTGGGAGAGACTTTGCTCCTCCAGTCCCCGTCTTGCAGTCCATCCCCTCAAGAAGTGTGGGAAGAGAGAATACCAGTGATGACTGAAGCAAAATGTTGTTGAGTACCTCAGCCTTCTCCTTGTCTATTGTTACCGGTTTGCATGTCACTCCTACCTGTAAGAGGAGGACCCAGGGAACTACTGGCTGGTTAGCCTCACCTCAGTCCCTGGGAAGGTGATGGAGCAGCTAATCCTGGAAACAATTTCCAGGCACATGAAAGACAAGGAGATCATCAGGAGTAGTCAGCATGGCTTCACTAAGGGGAAGTTATGCTTGTCCAACTTGATAACATTCTGTGATGAATTGATTGGCTTGATAGGCAAGGGGAGAGCAGTGAGTATAGTCTAACTGGATTTAAGGAAGGCCTTTGATACTCTCTCATAAGATCCTCATGGGCAAGCTGTTTATGTATGGGCTGGATGAACAGACAGTGAGGTGGATTGAAAACTGGCTGAATGGTCGGGCTCAGAGGGTTGTGATCAGTGTCACAAAGTTTAGCTGGCGGCCAGTGACTAGCGGTGTACCCCAGGTGTCCAGTCCTGTTCAACATCTTCGTTAATGGTGAGGATGATGGGGCAGAGTATACCCTCAGCATGTTTGCAGTTGACACCAAATTGGGATGAGTGGCTGGTATGCTAGAAGTTGGTGCCGCCATCTAGAGGGACCTTGACAGGCTGGAGAAATGGGCTGACAGTAGCCTTTTGATATTTAACAAGGGGAAGTGCCAAGTCCTGCACCTGGGGAGAACGGCCCCATATCAATATGTGCCAGGGGGCTGCCCAGCTGGAAAGCAGGTTTACAGAAAAGGCCCTGGGGCTCCTGATGCACACCAAGTTAAATATGAGCCAGCAAGGTTGAGGGAGGTGGTCCTTCCCCTGTGCTCAGCACTCGTGAGACTTCATCTGGAGTATTGTTTCCAGTATTTGGCTCCCTAGTACAAGAGACTGATGGCACTACTGGAGAGAGTTCAATGAAGGGCCACTTAAGATGAAGGGACTGGAGCATCTCTCCTATGGGGAAGAGCTGGGACACAGAAGAGAAGGTTCAGGGGGGATCTCATTAATGCATATAAATACCTGAAGGGAGGGTGCAAAGAAGCCAGAGCCAGACTCTTTCCATTGGTCCAGTGACAGGACAAGAGGCTATAGGCACTGAAACTGAAACACAGGAGGTTCCATCTGAATATCAGGAAAGACTTTTTTTTTTTTTTTTTTACTATGAGGATGACTGAGCACTGGAACAGGCTGTCCAGAGAGGTGGCAGAGTCTCCCTCTTTGGAGATATTCAAAAGCCATCTGGACATGATCTTGGGCAACTGGCTCTAGGTGACCTTGTTTGAGCATGGGGGTTGGACCAGATGACCTCCAGAGGTCCCGTCCAACCTCAACCATTCTTCGATTCTGTGAATTGGATTTATAGCATCCACAGTAATAATTGAATAGTAGGTTATTCAAGTCTCAAGGATGATTAAGCACAATGTCAAATATCTGTTATATTCTCAGAGCTGAGCAGGATATAGCAAAGATGACAGCAAGCAGTGTTAGTGGAGCATTCTCTGGGGATCACTAGAAAATGTAGGAATGCTAAGAAAGTTCTCATGAGATCAGATACTATAGGTTAGATGCAGAATTTTTGGTTGCTTTTCTGAATCTTGGTATACTTGTGCGTGTGTTAATATAGCTACATCATAATTCTTCAAATAAGAAGAGTGACATAAGAGTTGTAGATATAATTAGTCAAGTTACATGCTCATATAAGAGCATCAAAAATTGCTTTCTGCAGTATGTTTTTTACTGGTTAATTTATGGCAGTGCACGCTTAATCAAGCCTTATGGTGTTGTTTCTTTGTCAGCCACTGGTGCTGCAACTACCATCTATGCAGTTGAGGCAGATGGTGACCCAAATATTGGGTTTGAAAAGTCAAAGGAGCTAGGAGAAGTACAGTATCTTATTAAATGGAAAGGCTGGTCACACATCCATAATACTTGGGAAACTGAGGAAACGCTGAAGCAACAAAATGTTAAAGGAATGAAGAAACTGGACAACTATAAGAAAAAGGATCAGGAAACAAAACGCTGGTGAGTATTTTTATAACTACTTCCACGTTGCATATTTTCTGTAACAGTATAGATATTTTATTGTGTTTCTGTGAGTTCTATTGCCCCTTTGTGAAGGCATCGTTTCAAGTGCCTACAGAACAGGAAGACAAAAGGTTTAGAGTTGAGGCTTCCCTAACTAACACCTTATGATCCTGTAAGATTCTGAGCATATCAACTTTGCTTGAGCAAGTGAGAATACTCACACATCTTGTAAAATCAGGTCTTTAAGGAAGCAGCTTCTGCACCTAGATTTTAATGTGTCTGTTATAAATGAAGTTTTAACAAGATGGGTGGTGGGTTTTCTGTTTTTTGTTTTAAATCTTACCTTTTACTAATTTTGTCATTGATTGTATTTTGATCAGAGTTCTTCAGGAATTGCTGCAGAGATTAAAAAAAATCAGAAAAGCACTGAAAACACTACAGCATTTAGTTTTCTTGGCTCAAACTTCTGTTAAAGCCTCAGAACCAAGAAGTGAAAAAAATCCTTATGTTTTAGTGCTATATTTTGGTATACCATTTTATTAGTATGTTTAATATAATTTATGAATAGTGGTGGGATTTTTAGTGACTCCTACTCATAAGACAGATTCTTATAGCGAGCCATCATTGCTGTTTCATGAAAATACCATGTGAAGTACACTACTCAGTGTTGAGAACAGATATTGTAAATGATCTGCATGACTAGTACAAGCTGTAGCTGATAGTAACGACTTGATAAGCTTTCTCAGTCATCAGTGATAAGGTATCTAGGCCAGATGCAACACTTTTATAGCAGGAATTTCAGAGTTGTAGCTTCTTCAAAGAAGCTCTCTAAGTAGCGTTCCTATGGTGCTTATGTTTAGAGCTTTAAAATTGCCAGATTTTCTTAGTTTTGGAACTACACCATGTAATAAGTGCTGCAAATAAATTCCCATTTTAGGCTGAAAAATGCTTCTCCGGAAGACGTGGAATATTATAACTGCCAGCAGGAACTTACAGATGATCTACATAAACAGTATCAAATAGTGGAAAGGATAATTGGTATGTGACCAACTTCCAGATGGGAAACAGTGTTGAGAATATTACAAGTTTATTGCTTGCATGTTGAATTTATAGTTAAGAAATTTATGTTACTAATATCCCTAACAACTTACTGTCTTTGCTGTGAAACTAGTTCATGTTGTCTTATCACCTAAAATGAGTGCTTTCTTAAAATATAGAAGGAAAATATTGATCTGGTATCTCTGATGCATTTCTGCAGCTCATTCAAATCAGAAATCAGCAGCTGGTTATCCAGATTACTATTGCAAATGGCAGGGTCTGCCTTACTCAGAATGTAGCTGGGAAGACGGTGCTCTCATTGCCAAAAAATTTCAGATGTGTATTGATGAGTATTTTAGCAGAAATCAATCCAAGACCACTCCATCTAAGGATGGCAAGGTGAGCGTGTCATTTCAATGGATTTATACAGTTGCGATAATAAAAAGTTGACGTATTTTACGCATCCAAAAATAAGATGCATATTATAAAATATTTTTTGAATGTTGTCCAGAACAGTAATAATGATAGCTATATTTATATATGTAAGCAAGTATCACTACTAAGAATAGCCTTTTGTAGATATTTGTTCCCTACTTATTTTATTGCCATTCAAAGATGGAATTGTTTAGTACTTCAATTTGTTTTAAAAGTAACCTTTGTGAATGAGTTCATGTCACTTCTGTTGTGGAATTTAGATCAGCAGTCAAACTAATTTTAGCTTGCAAATGGGTTGATATTGTTATATGGCCTAGTTGTCTGTGATGAATACAGACTAGACTTGGTGACCAAACAGTTTCCTACTGCTACTTTGTTTCTATAAGACAACATTTTGGTAACTTCACTTAGTAGTAGGACTGATGCTCAATTTGCTTTTGACAGATTCTAAAACAGAGGCCGAGGTTTGTTGCGCTAAAGAAGCAACCATCTTATATTGGAGGACATGAGAGTTTAGAGTTAAGAGATTATCAGTTAAATGGACTGAACTGGCTTGCTCACTCATGGTGCAAGTAAGTATAGCCTTAAATTATTCTTGCTGTTTTTAATTTGAAAGCATTTATAAATTGTTTTGTTTTGTTTTGTTTTGTTTTCTAGAGGGAATAGTTGTATTCTTGCAGATGAAATGGGTCTGGGTAAAACAATACAAACAATTTCTTTTCTGAACTACCTGTTTCACGAACATCAACTGTATGGGCCTTTCTTGCTAGTCGTGCCACTTTCTACCTTGACATCTTGGCAAAGAGAGATTCAGACTTGGGCTCCTCAGATGAATGCTGTGGTTTACTTAGGAGATATAACTAGCAGAAATATGGTGAGTATTTCTTTGTATCATTGAAAAAGATTAGTGGTAAACAAGACTCACTTCATGTTCTTGTCTTATGCTAATCTCCAATATTTTGATTAGGAATGAGCAAATACTTATTTGAAACATTTTATGTATTTAAAATGAAAATTAAAAGCATAAATTTTGATCCAATGTAAATGTATGTGAAAGATTTCATTCCTGCTTAATAATAAAAAGGGTTAAAAATGCAACCTTGCATTTGAAAATAAATTGTCTTTTGTCATGTGTTTATTTAGGTGCATAAAATAAATATTTAAGACAGACAGACATAATCTTAATTTGTTTTCTGAAAAGAGGAATGTAAGTAACCTTATCCATTAAAGTTTAAAAAAAATCAGCCACCAAAAAACCAACCCCCCCCAAAAAATCACCAAACAAAAAACAACAAACATGCCCCCCCCACTGTTTAATAACTTAAAAAAAAAAAAAGCTTCACATGTTATGTTCCTTTTTCATGATCAGATTCTTGTATGTCATTTAACATCTATATTGCTGTAGTATCTGAAGTCATCCCGATCAATAAGACCATTTTTCTCTAGCTTATAGTTCACTTGATTCTTCTTGTAGATAAGAACTCATGAATGGATGCATCCACAGACCAAGCGATTAAAATTTAATATACTTCTAACAACTTATGAAATTTTGCTGAAGGACAAGGTAATCGCACTTATTTCTTCAGGGAGATAAAATCATTTGTAGAATGTAAAACCACTTTAGAATTGGCACATATTTGGGTTCTGGGCCATTAAATGGATGGGGAGCATGACAGCTTTACTCTTGGAAGTATGACAGTGAAGTTTTCTTTAAGCACTTTCAGATTTTATCTATGTGTGGTGAGACTTTCTGCCCCCCCCATCGAGCGAGTAAAACTTCTTTTTCTTCAGTTTGCTTGAGCTTCACATTACTGTAGTAATTTCTTCGCGTCTCAAAATCTCTACTTTCCTGTTAGACTATCATCCAGGAACTGAAAAAACAAACCAACCCCTAGCCCCAAACATCTAAAATTCACAACTCTGAAATCCCATGTTTTATCTTTGTATTTGTGTGTGCAGTATTATGTATATGTATATTACTACTCTCTTCATGATGGTAGCACATAGAGTTATTGTTAATCCTAACAGCATATGAAAATTTTAATTTAAAAAATTCTGCTTGTTGTCTTTCTCTTTCATTTGTTTGTACTTGCTGGAAAGAAGAGAGTCAACAGTGGATTTTTTAAATTTTTGTTTTGTCAATTGAAATTTTATAGATCAGCTTTTTACCCCCCCCCCCAAGTATAAACTTGGTTTATACTTTCCTTTTAAACTTGGGATGCCTGCACAGCCTTTTGTTGAATCTAGCAAACATAAAAACCATAATTGATACTAAAAACATATAGGTGCCCATTTGATATTAAACTAAAAGGAGTGATGGTGTATATATAACCTCATGTAAAATGCATAATATATTAACTTGTATAATGTCTTTCTCTCCCGCTCCCCGTCCCAATTTCTTTAAGTCATTCCTTGGTGGTCTGAATTGGGTATTTATAGGAGTTGACGAAGCTCATCGGTTAAAAAATGATGATTCCCTTCTGTACAAGACTTTAATAGACTTTAAGTCTAATCATCGTCTTCTTATTACTGGAACCCCTCTGCAAAACTCCCTCAAAGAGCTTTGGTCTTTGCTGCACTTTATCATGCCAGAAAAGTAAGGAACGTGATTTTTTTGATTGTTTGTTTTTGTGCTCAGGTTTCTTACGGTGGAATATTGTAGTGATTGGAGAATCAATAAAGTATTGCATTGTGAAATATTTTAAATGTTTTATATAAAATAGCTGCACATATTTTTCATGCTGCTCTTGATAAATTGTTTTGGTAGCAGTTGTCACTTTTTCTGTTTTAGCAGTCCACACAAAAGATGGATTGATGTATGGCTCAGAACCCTGAAAAGATGCTTCATCTTAATCTAAAAGGAAAATCACATGGATTTACTCTAGGGAAATAGAATGGGGCTAAGGATGTCTTCTTTTCTGTGTTAGTACCACGAATGAAAACGAAGATTGTACCACAATGCCCGATATCCAGTAGTTTAGTCAGGCAACCAATTTGCCCTTATGGTTTGCATAGAATAGGTTTACTGCACTGCTGTTATTCTATACTGACCTCTGTTTATATCTGGGATAAATAAGAGCACATGTTCCTTTCGGATGTCTTGTAAATACAAAGCACTGTAGCTCCAATTAGTTTCGGAGCTATGCATTGCATTGACTTCTTCAGAACCTTACAAGCAAAGCCACTAAAGTTGTTGTCTGGCACCTATTTTTCATTTGATCACAAAGTCCATTCTCTTAGTCTGTTAGCACATACCAGAGGATAATCACATTTCGGCTAGTCCATACAAGCTGCAAAAGGTATGTGAAGTGGTCTGTTTTATTGCACTTCTTCCAGCTATACAACTATTTTTTCATGCTGCTCTTGAGAATGATAATGGAATTTCTGCAACCTTCTACCTGGGTTTTCATGCAGAGAAGTAAAATGTTGGGTTTTCACTGGAGAAATTAAAATACAGTAGTTTGTTTTGAATTTTCATTCTGCAAAAGTTTGGAAAATTCCATTCTCCTATTTGCAGACAAAATATTTGGAATTTCTTGAGATGCAAATTCAGAAACTTATAAAATAAAACAGAGGGGAGTGGGGAAGAAGTCCATATGTGTTTGTGTGCATGTGGCATATTTATGGTCTTTGTTCATAGTATGTCACTATTTTACCTTTATTCTTTCTTATGTTGAAGGTTTTCTTCCTGGGAAGATTTTGAAGAGGAGCATGGCAAAGGGAGAGAGTTTGGTTATGCAAGTCTTCACAGAGAACTTGAACCATTTCTACTCAGAAGAGTTAAAAAAGATGTAGAAAAGTCTTTACCTGCTAAGGTTGAACAAATATTGAGGATGGAAATGAGTGCATTGCAGAAGCAATATTACAAGTAAGTAATGACACTTTTTAATTCCTGCTATTTTAATGATATAACTATATGAAAATTACTGAAGTGTAATAGTTCTCGTAATGCAATTTGAACTGATATTTTGAGAGCTTACGTCCTTCATATTTCCACAAATGGTTAGAAATTACTTCCATTGCACATTCTATATCATAGGTGGATTTTAACCAGGAATTATAAAGCCCTGAGTAAAGGTTCAAAAGGCAGTACCTCAGGCTTTTTGAACATCATGATGGAACTCAAGAAGTGTTGTAACCATTGCTACCTCATTAAACCACCAGATGATAATGAATTCTATAATAAACAGGAGGCCTTACAGGTAATACTTTTTCTTTTAAATTTTTTTAAATGTTTTTACATCTCTAATATGCAGACAGTAATTTTATAGTGATCTGGCAATTTATTAATTCTTATTAAAGTATATCAAGAAAGAACAAGTTCTCTGATAAATGTGCATCCTGGGTTTTACAGGTAAGTGTATTGATTATTTTTGTTTGTTTGTTTCTTAACTAGAATTGAATAATAGACAAATCAATACTAAATAAAATATCCTTGGCTTGACTTATGATCAAAATAAAAAGGAAATAGTTTGAAACAGTCTGTGTATTTTCAGACTAAATAAACTTAAGGCCTATTTTAAACCCAGATTAAAATAAAGCAGTTAAATAAACAGGTAAATTGCATATAAATGCAAATGCATGTGACTGGCAGTGGTACACCAACAATCCATGTGATAGCAGAAAGTAATCTGCAAAATCTCTTTTAGCTTTTTTGTAATCAAGCACTGTTCTCTGCATGCCTTCGAACAACCAAAGCAAAAGGAAATAAAAGTAATAAACATCCAAAGCTTAGTCTGGTTGTTTTGTTGTTATAAATGAAAGCAATTATAGCATCACTACCAAAGATGGTTTGTGACTGTTGTGGGTTTATAGGGGGTTTTTTTTTTTGTAAAGGTTAACTAATCTTTGTACTAAAACTGTTGAGAACCACAGCAACAAATAAAAGGACTGTTATAACTGATGCAGTTTATAACAGCATAAATGTTTCTGAAGATCAGGGTTTTTTTTTCTGTAAGCTTTGAAGTTCATAATTTAAATACTTTCCCAAAACGACTAGATTGAAATCACAAGCTGTCACTGCACAAGCTATTTTATTTTATAAAGTGCTTATGAAAGCTAAAGGATGTTTCATTTGCAACTTGGCACACTAACTGCTTAAATTTATAATTAAACTCATTAGAACTGTTCAGCCATTATTACTAATAATTACATACTTGTAACAATGATTTCCTTGGCTCATCTGAATAAGCTTTTTTAGTTCTAATGATGAATGATACATCCTTCTCATTTCTGGCATAAAGAATAAAAGCACCTAACTCTAAATTTTTTATTCCCCTAAATTCTATCCTGAGCCTCTTCAGCTAAAGAGGCCTAATGTTTTATGTTAAATTCAGTATGCACCTGAGTTTCTATTCTAGTTGTTCCCACTGGAGCTGAGAAGGCTTAACATTGTAACCTAGCTAAAGCCTGTTGACCTCTACAAACGAGATTCCTCTCACTTATCTTGCCTGAGAAACTTGACTGATTAGGCATCATTTTAAAAATACTTAGAGGATCGAGTAGCAATGCTTATTTCTGTTCAAAAGACAGAAAGTGAGGAGCAAGTAGTACTGAGGTAGTCAGGTAGTCTGTTGTTGTTTATTTGGTAGAAAAGAACTTGAGTCTATGCTGTAACTGCTCTAACTCATAGCATGGTATATTGACTTAATATTTTAATGAAATGTTAAGATGCATGTTTATGAGCCAGAGCTGAGAAATGCATTTATTTGAAAAGCATGCTAGTCAGTACTCCTGTTGATTTCCGTTAAAGTGCTTAATGCTTTTATAATGAATTTTTACAAGATCAGGACTGACTAAATGCTTATTAAACTTGTTATAAACATGTTCAGTTAATGAATGTCTAACTATCTGCAGTGTATATTAGTGCTGAGGTGAACTTATTTTGCAATACACATTTTCTTGTTTTGTAGCATTTAATACGTAACAGTGGGAAACTAATCCTTCTTGACAAGCTACTGATTCGTCTACGAGAGCGTGGTAACAGAGTACTGATTTTCTCTCAGATGGTGAGGATGCTAGACATCCTAGCAGAGTATTTGAAGTATCGTCAGTTTCCCTTTCAGGTAAGAATTTTGCTGGTAGTAGCCAAGAAGCCTTGATCTCTACCACTTGATCTTAAGAAGTGTCCTTTTTATAGAAAGATTTATGAAAGTTTAATCTTATGTACAGGAAAAAATTAGCAATTACTGTATGCTAAATAGTATTTTGAAATGAAACTCATGAATTAGAAAGATGAAGTGTTACATTACTCTTACCCCCTTCCCCCCCTAGTTGTTTTGGCAATTGAGAATTCAAGTTGCTCCAATTAGAATATAGTACAAGTTTCTTTTTAACTGTATTATTCAATCTCTTTAGAGACTTGATGGATCAATAAAAGGGGAATTGAGGAAACAAGCACTGGATCATTTTAATGCAGAAGGATCAGAGGTATGGTATCAGTGGGTGGTAGTTTTTTTTAATCTACTTCGCTTTATTTCCTCCATGCTACCCCCCCCCCCCCAAATATAATAAATTTTACATAAAAACTGAAGATAGAATAAAGTGACGGATGTATTATGTTGAAATTCCCTTGCTATTGCCTAGACTATAAGGTTTACAAGTATTTTTTTAACAAACAAAGAAAAAAACCCCACACAACAAGAAAAAAAATTCCCCAAAACCACACACATACAAAAACCCCCCAAAAACCCTAAGAGGAGGTTAAGTAGGAAACACAGCATTTATTAAAATGGTGTTTAAGTAATATAACTGTATAGTTCTATTTGTAGTTTTTTGTCAGTGCTCTTTATCAAAGTAATTTTAAGTACTGTATAAAAACTGAAGAACTGATTTTGCTGTGTAGGACTTAAACCTTCAATTTTACAGGAGTACTGAACTTTTACACAAGCTTTTGACATTGAAAACCTACTTAGGCAATGGGCAGAACTGAGTTGTGTGTATCCTTGCATGAAGAAAAACTATATTTAATAGCTTTAAATCTGGCTTCCATTATCTTCATTTTTTTGCCTCTTATTTCCTCGCCTTGGAAGAAACTGAAGAACTGATTTCTAGCCATTGTTTGTGTACCACTTAAGATTCCTGGTTTATTTAGGTTTCCTACTATGGAAGCCATTCCATACCTTTGATAATCTTAGGTCTTTTGTCCTACGCTTACAGGGCTTTTAGTAATAGAAGCATTGCATTTGTCAGTTGCTGCTGAGCTTGTTTCTGCTATGGTTGAGGAGGAAGGACTTAATTTCATAACACTGTTGTGGTTTAACCCCAGACGGCAACTAAGCACCACACAACCTCTCACTCATTCCTCCCTGGTGGGAAGGGGGAGAGAATCGGAAGGGTAAAAGTGAGAAAACTCGTGGGTTGAGATAAAGACAGTTTAATAGGTAAAGCAAAAGCCGTGCACGCAAGCAAAGCAAAGCAAGGAATTCATTCACTACTTCCCATCGTCAGGCAGGTGTTTAGCCATCTCCAGGAAAGCAGGGCTCCATCATGTGTAATGCTTTCTTGGGAAGACAGACACCATAACTCGGAACATCCCGCCCTTCCTTCTTCCCCCATCTTTATATACTGAGCATGACATCATATGGTATGGAATATCCCTTTGGTCAGTTGGGGTCAGCTGTCCCGGCTGTGTCCCCTCCCAACTTCTTGTGCACCCTCAGCCTACTTGCTGGTGGGGTGGTGTCATGACGTCATATGGTATGGAATATCCCTTTGGTCAGTTGGGGTCAGCTGTCCCGGCTTGTGTCCCCTCCCAACTTCTTGTGCACCCTCAGCCTACTTGCTGGTGGGGTGGTGTCATGACGTCATATGGTATGGAATATCCCTTTGGTCAGTTGGGGTCAGCTGTCCCGGCTGTGTCCCCTCCCAACTTCTTGTGCACCCTCAGCCTACTTGCTGGTGGGGTGGTGTGAGAAGCAGAGAAAAGGCCTTAACTCTGTGTAAGCACTGCTCGGCAATAACTAAAACATCCCTGTATTATCAACACTGTTTCCAGCACAAATCCAAAACATAGCCCCATACTAGCTACTGTGAAGAAAAATAACTCTACCCCAGCCAAAACCAGCACACTTGGCAACAGTGATCATGAAATGGTTGAGTTGAAAATTTTCAGTGTAATGAGAAAAAAGGACAGCAGAGTTGCTACCCTGGACTTCAGGAGAGCAGACTTTAAGCCTCTCAGGGAGCTACTTAGCAGAGTCCCCTGGGAATCTTCTTTTGAGGGCTTAGGAGTCCATGAGTGCTGCTCAATCTTTAATCACAGAATCACAGAATCATTAAGGTTGGAAAGGACCTTTGAGATCATCAAGTCCAACCGTTAACCCAACACCACCATGCCCCCTAAACCATGTCCTGAAGTGCCACATCCACATGTTTTTTGAATACTTCCAGTGATGGTGACTCCACCACCTCCCTGGACAGCCTGGTCCTGTTAAGAACCACCTTTTAGAAGCACAGGAGCAGGCAATTCCAGTGTGTTGAAACTCAAGCAGGTGGGGCAGAAGACCAGCTTGGCTGAACAGGGAACTCCTTGTGGAGCTTAAGAGGAAAAGGAAATTGTGTGATCTCTGGAAGCAAGGTCAGGCTTCGTAGGAAGATTACAGAGCCATGGTTTGTATATGCAGGGAGAAGACACAAAAGGTGAAAGCTCAATTAGAGTTGAAACTGGCCAGTGTTGTTTCAGATAACAAGGAGGGCTTTTTTAAAGTACCTTAATAGCAAGAGGAGGTCTAAAGAAAACGTTGGATTGATACTTGTTGAAGATGGTCATCTGACTAATAGGGAAGAAGAAAAAGCAAAGGCATTCAATGCTTTTTTTGCCTCAGTCTTTAATAATACTGATAGACCTTGGGCTGCCCAGTCCCCTGAGTCGGAGGACCATGAGTGTGGGAACAGTGACTTTCCATTTGCGGACGCTGAAATTGCAAGGGACCAGCTGTATCAGCTGAATGTTCACGAGTCCATGGGGCCAGATGGGATTCATCCCAGTGTACTGAAGGAGCTAGCGAATGTTATGGCAGGACCCCTCTGGATCATCTACCAAAGGTCTTGGGAGTCTGGGGAGGTCCCTGTTGACTGGAAGCTATCTATTGTTATTCCAATTTACAAGAAGGGTGTGAGGGAAGACCCAGGTATGACAGTGAGAGAGCCTTCACTGCGAGGTTAAAATTAGACTTCACTGTAAGGTTCAAATTAACAATTTATTTGAACTTCACTCACAGGCCCAATACGCCACTATTGCAGGTTTTTATGAATACAACAGAGGAATGTACTATTGCAATTCTAAACCACAGGCACGCTAGATATTAATACCTTAAAAAGAGTGTACTAATCACAATCTTAAAGCATGCCAAATACCATATGTATGTTTCTTAATCACTTACCCTCTCTCAGGTAAAGGCTTCTTAATCCCTGGGAAGTTACCTTGTACAGCGTCCTGGACAAGGGGGGAGAGAATCTCCTACAGTCCAGCTGTATCTTTGGAAAGACTGCCCCATTTCTGCCCAAACCTTATGGTTTTTATCTCCTGATTTGATGGGTGGGGGCAGGACTCGTCTGAGTGGATAATTTTGTTTAGTCTGGTGGTGTGATGGCCCATTAGTCTACATATTGACACAAAGTTACTGAATAGTGGTGGAATGGTGCTCAGGGCATTTGTTAAGGGATTACTGAAGGCGCATTCAGGCCTTGGTTCTTACCATGGTGCAGTGTTCAGGCAACCCCGGGCTGAGCCGTTTTTACAGCTCCCCCCAAGTCATCTGCATAGATAAGGATCTGTTAAGGTGAGACGAAGCTGAGTCGATTCACAACTCCCTGCATCTCGCCTTTGTGCTCTGAAACAGGTCTAGCCGGGTGATCCCTTACAGTTGGACATCCCTTACATTCCACCCCATGACCTGAGTCACAATTCCACCACTGAGGACATCATCAGCCAATGTATAATTTTCATCCAAGTCTTTAAGTAGAGCCAGATATTTCCCAGTTTCTAGGTGGACCTTTACCTGAGAAATAGATTTTACAATTCTTTTAACACAACTAATGGTAATGCATGCTACAATAATACAAATGATGATAACAATCAATGTTTGCAACAGATTAGCAATCCCTCCAGTACATACCCGTCCTATTTTACCAAAGTTATTTCTCAACCAGGTGGACTTTATTTGGTCCTGCAGCTATGTGTAACTTCAGCTATCTTCTTCATAACACAGCATTCTTCTTGTTCATGGCTTGCCTTTAAGTATCCACACACCCCTTGTTCTTTGAGTAATATCATATATAGCATGAATCGGTTTTGAATTGAGACTGTTTGCTCTTGCGTATTGAGCAATTCAAAATTGTCCTTAGTAAGGCCTGCTAACGTTTCCACCTGTGCAGTTACCTATTCCCTTACTGCTAATTTCTGAGATCCAGTCCAATCGGTAACATCCATACTTCGTTTGGTATGGGGATGCCACAGTCCTTGCAGAGTAATAAGAAGGACATAATGATGGTATTCCCAAAGTACATTGCAGGCCAGGATGAATAGGGTTTAGCATATCTGTAATAGTCCCGTCTGAGCATATCCAATTGACGTGGAGTATATATAGGTGAGTCATCGCAATTGTCCATGGTTCGAGGGATCTGACAGGAAGATTTCTTAGGATATTTTAAGTCCTTATAGCTTCGACTGTCAGGGATAGCAATCCTTCCTGTCATCTCTTCTCTCCTCATGGATATGAGACCATAAACAATCATCAGGTGATCCCTGCTTTACACTGAACCACGTACATGTGGGAGGAATCTCAGAGCACCACTGAGTGTTTACCGGTTCCACATATCTCAGGACTAAACGTTTTCCCCAATACAGCTTATCCCCATACCGTGTATTTGCCCAAGGGTGTTTGGAACACGGCTGTTGGAAAATTGTGGTTGTTTGCCTCTACATCCCACAGTCTTATTGTCCCTACAAAGGGGAGCATAGGAACAATTTAGACCCCAAATGGAAGTTCAATTTAATGTATTGTTAAATGGATTTTGATTCCAGAGCCAATATAAATTCTTATCTATATCCACAGCAAGAGCTGTTATGGGGATCCCCTGAGCAGGGTATGTAGTAGAGGCAAACAGGTCATCACATGAGAAGAATTAAGCATGCGAGCAAAACCTTGTGTCATCTTATAGATCACATTGTCTGGTTCAGTGTGATTTATAATCGGGGAACCATCAACATGTTGTTCAAAGGCCCGAGGCTGTCTATTCCATAAAACTTAGTTAACAAACAATTATCCTTATCAAACAAACATCGAATTTCAATATTAAAACAAACAAATGAAAAACTTCTGGTCCACATTCAAATTCTGCAGCTTATCCATTCCATTTAGGTACAGTTCGTACTTCAGGTTGACGCTTCTTAGGTCTCCACCCCGTCATACTCCTCGTCTCTCCTTTTGTTGGGGCATACCTGCAAGTAAATGGAAAAGTGCTGCTCGACTGTATATACGATCGACAATCACAGAATCACAGAATTACTAGGTTGGAAAGGACCTTCAAGATCATCAAGGCCAATCATTAATCCAGCGCCACCATGTCCCCTAAACCATGTCCTGAAGTGCCACATCCACATGTTTTTTGAACACTTCCAGAGATGGTGACTCCACCACCTCCCTGGGCAGCCTGTTCCAATGCCTGACCACTCTCTCGGTGAAGAAATTTTTCCTAATATCCAATCTAAACCTCCCCTGGCGCAACTTGAGGCCATTTCCTCTCGTCCTATCACTGGTTACTTGGGAGAAGAGACCAGCGCCCTCGTCGCCACAACCCCCTTTCAGGTAGTTGTAGAGAGCGATAAGGTCTCCCCTCAGCCTCCTCTTCTCCAGACTAAACAACCCCAGTTCCCTCAGCCGCTCCTCATAAGACTTGTGCTCCAGACCCCTCACCAGCTTCGTTGCCCTTCTCTGGACACGCTCCAGCACCTCAACATCCTTCTTGTAGTGAGGGGCCCAAAACGGAACACAGTATTCAAGGTGCGGCCTCACCAGTGCCGAGTACAAGGGCACGATCACTTCCCTTCTCCTGCTGGCCACACTATTTCTGATACAGGCCAGGACGCTGTTGGCCTTCTTGGCCACCTGGGCACACTGCCGGCTCATGTTCAGCTGGCTGTCAACCAGCACCCCCAGGTCCCTTTCTGCCGGGCTACTCTCTAGCCACTCCTCCCCAAGCCTGTAGCGTTGCATGGGGTTGTTGTGGCCAAAGTGCAGGACCCTGCACTTGGCCTTATTAAACCTCATACAGTTAATAAGTTAATAATAAGTTACATACTTATTCAATGTGTGCGGTCAGAGTTATCTTTGGCTTCCCATGCATATGTTCCTCTTGGACTGGTCAATATTGGGGTACGATTCCAATTTGAGGTAATTTGACCATTGCTGGTTGACCAGAATGCAATTGTATGGGGAATTTGCCAATTTTATGTGGTTCCTTGGAGATTAAATCTCCAGTAGGACAAAACACTTTTATCTTTGCATCTCCATTTTCACCCCATCTATTATTAACAATATATACTGCTTCAGATAGTCTCAGGTTCCAATTGGATGCATGGACCTTTGCAAATCTTTTAATTAATCCATTGATTCATTCTACTATTCCATTTGCTTGAGGATACTAAAGGGGTATGGAAGGTCCAATCAATACCTTCTCCCCTTGCCCATTCCTGGATGATAGCTGCTGTAAAGTGTGAGCCATTATCACTTTGGATGACAGAAGGCATAGGGAAAGTACAAAACCATTCCTTTAGCACTCGAACGGTCCATTCTCCAGATGCTGTCGTCGTTGCGGTGGCTTGGGTCAATCCGGACACCACCTCTACACCTACTAGGATATATCTATAGCGATTAGATGATTTAAATGGCCCAATGTAATCAATTTGCCAAGTTTGCCAGAGTGTTTTCTCTGCCCTAATATGTAAAGACAGGGCTTGGTTCGGATGATTCATTTTTAATCATAGGTGACACTGTGGACAGCGTGTTACTGTCTTTTCACAGTCAGCCAGTGTAGCAGGCCACCCTCTAGCTTGGCATTCCTTATACAGATCAGCTTTCCCAGTGTGGCCATGCCTCTCATATAGCCATTCCCTTAATCTCACCCACTCCTGTGCATCTGTACTCTTGTATGCCTCTAATGTACATATGCGGGTGAGGTAGTCAACTTTATTGTTCCAGTGAGCAACCTCAGTTATGGCTTTATCATGTGCCTTTACCCATCCTATTTGTAATGTCTTTTCCTTTCCCACTTCCAATAGCTGCTTCCAGTCCTCTGTTCTCCACACTGGGACCTGATTGACTTGCCAATCATTAGTTTCCCAATGTCCTATCCTTTCCGTTGCCCCTTTGAACACTGCATAAGAGTCAGTATATATAGTTTGAGCTCCATGTTTCACAGCCAGTAACACAGACTGTAGCTCCCCTGTTTGGGCACTACCTTCTTCTTTCTCAA
Source organism: Phaethon aethereus (assembly GCF_964289735.1). Taxonomy (NCBI): domain Eukaryota; kingdom Metazoa; phylum Chordata; class Aves; order Phaethontiformes; family Phaethontidae; genus Phaethon; species Phaethon aethereus. The sequence goes on along the minus strand of NC_138581.1, from coordinate 36,255,366 downwards.
TCTCGGTTCTTCCTTTTTTTATCTCTAGAGCTACCGCTGTATATTGCCAAATCCGTTCTTTCCGAACTGCAGAAGCATCTGTAAACCATATTCCTGACTGGTCTGATTCAGCTGTAAAAGGGGGTACTTCTAAAATAGGTGATGGTTTGTTAGGTTTGACTAACATAGAAAGGTCTGCATTAATATCCTTTTGTAATTTAGATATTTTTACTGGCCCTTCAGTAATAGTAACTAACTGGCTAATACCTTCCAAGTAAGAATACCATTTCTGGACAGTGGGTTTTTGGGCAATTCCCTCAGGGGGAGGAGTCCCTTTTCTGACTAATTCCAGGAGAAGGAAAGGACCCTGGACAATCATATCTTGGTTTGTGTGAATCCGCTCAGCCTTTTTTATTGCCCAAACTAGTGATAACATACCTTTTTCCCAATCAGTATATCTCTGCTCAGTATCATTGAATGAATGCGAAGAGAATTCCAAGGGTCTATCAGGGCCTTCTGGTCCCCATTGATATGAATTACAATGGGAACCATGTTCACTGAATCCCCACTCAATCTGTATGGGATCTGTCTGGTGTATAGGGCCTAAAGTCTGGTATATGCGAAGCTCATGAATCAGTAAATTCAAGGATTCCTCATGCTGAAGGGTCCACTGCCACCGGGCATTTTTCTTAACCAAATTATACAGGGGCTTAGCAATTATAGAAAATCCAGGGACATGTTTCCGCCAATAACCTAAAGTCCCAAGTTGTTGTAGCTCAGATGTTGTAGCTCCCTTTTGTTCTCTGGAGTTTTACCATCTTCTATTTTATCCAGGATATCGGCTGGTATAGCCAAGGCTCCTCCTGACCACCAAACTCCTAAAAATTTAACCTCTTGACTCGGTCCTTGACATTTAGTGGGAGGGATTTCTAATTCTAATGAAGTCAGTGTGTCCCAAACCTGACTAGATACTTCCATCTACAAGAAAGGCCGGAAGGAGGATCCTGGGAACTACAGGCCTGTCAGCCTGACCTCCGTACCGGGGAAGATCATGGAGCAGTTCGTCTTGAGAGTGCTCACAGGGCATGTGCAGGACAACCAAGGGATCAGGCCCAGCCAGCATGGGTTCATGAAAGGCAGGTCCTGCTTGACCAACCTAATTTCCTTCTATGACCAGGTGACCCGCCTAGTGGATGAGGGAAAGACTGTGGACGTTGTCTACCTGGACTTTAGTAAAGCCTTTGACAGCGTCTCCCACAGCATTCTCCTGGAGAAACTGGCGGCTCGTGGCTTAGACAGGTGTAGTCTTTGCTGGGTAAAGAACTGGCTGGACGGCCGAGCCCAGAGAGTTGTGGTGAATGGCGTTAAATCCGGCTGGCGGCTGGTCACAAGCGGTGTTCCCCAGGGCTCAGTTCTGGGGCCGGTCTTGTTCAATATCTTTATTGATGATCTGGATGAGGGGATTGAGTGCTCCCTCAGTAAGTTTGCAGACGACACCAAGTTGGGTGGGAGTGTTGATCTGCTGGAGGGTAGGAGGGCTCTGCAGAGGGATCTGGACAGGCTGGATCGATGGGCAGAGGTCAACTGTATGAGGTTTAACAAGGCCAAGTGCCGGGTCCTGCACTTCAGTCACAACAACCCCATGCAAGGCTACAGGCTTGGGGAAGAGTGGCTGGAGAGCTGCCCGGCGGAAAGGGACCTGGGGGTGCTGGTTGACAGCCGGCTGAATGTGAGCCAGCAGTGTGCCCAGGTGGCCAAGAAGGCCAACAGCGTCCTGTCCTGTATCAGAAATAGTGTGGCCAGCAGGTGTAGGGAAGTGATCGTGCCCTTGTACTCGGCACTGGTGAGGCCGCACCTTGAATACTGTGTTCCGTTTTGGGCCCCTCACTACAAGAAGGATGCTGAGGTGCTCGAGCGTGTCCAGAGAAGGGTAACGAAGCTGGTGAGGGGTCTGGAGCACAAGTCTTCTGAGGAGCAGCTGAGGGAACTGGGGTTGTTTAGTCTGGAGAAAAGGAGGCTGAGGGGAGGCCTCATCGCTCTCTACAACTACCTGAAAGGGGGTTGTGGTGACGAGGGTGTTGGTCTCTTCTCCCAAGTAACCAGCGATAGGATGAGAGGAAATGGCCTCAAGATGCACCATGGGAGGTTTAGATTGGGTATTAGGAAAAATTTCTTCACCGAGAAAGTGGACAAGCATTGGAACCGGCTGCCCAGGGAGGTGGTGGAGTCGCCATCTCTGGAAGTGTTCAAAAAACATGTGGATGTGGTGCTTCAGGACATGGTTTAGGGGACATGGTGGCGCTGGATTAATGGTTGGATTTGATGATCTTGAAGGTCCTTTCCAACCTTAGTGTTTCTGTGATTCTGTGATTCTCTCACTGCCTCTTCATTATCTCCACCTATCAGGATGTCATCAATGTATTGGTACATGCTTACCCCATCTGGTACTTTTATCTCCTTCGATATTTTTGCTAGTGCATTATGGGCAATAGTGGGAGAATGTCTGTATCCTTGTGGGAGACGATTAAGGGTATATTGCAGTCCCTCCCACGTGAATGCAAGTTGGGGTTTATCTTCCTCCTGAAGAGGAATCATAAAAAACATATTCTTAACATCTAATGTGGACATCCATGTATAATGTTTAGCTTGAATCCTGGTGACCAGGTCAGCAATGTTAGGTACAGTGGCTGTGAGTGGCATGGTGTTGTTATTAAGCCTCCTGTGGTCAACTGTGAGTCGCCATCTACCATCCGTTTTACGTACTGGCCATACTGGAGAATTATAGGGTGAGTGTGTCTGGGTTATAATACCACGGGCTTCCAGGTCTTTAATTACTTCCCTGATCCCCGTTTTGGCTGCGGCTGGTAGAGGATATCGACTAACATTCGTTTCCCGGGAAGGAGGCAGTCTGACAGTTGTCTCCAGTACCCGGACCTCATGTGGCGGAGCTCCAAAGCTCCACACCATCCCATCTGGCAATCTCCAGACTTTGTTTGCTAATACATCAAATCCCAAAATGTTATTTTGATAAGGACCAATGACTACTCTTATCTTAGTCATTCGGTTTTCTCCTGGAAGCCAAACACACACTGTACCAATTGGTCTGATTTCAGGGACTCTGGTCATTCCTATTACATTAATTTTCTTCTGGGTGGGGACTAATCCTAACCTTTTTGCTGTTTTTTCTGTGATAACGCTTCTTTGAGCTCCAGTGTCGATTAGAAAATTTACAGGTATTCGTCTGGGGCCCGTAGCTAAAATAATATGTGGGTCACTGACATGGTGTCGTGGTTTAGCACCAGCCAGCAACTAAGCCCCACGCAGCCACTCGCTCACTCCCCCACAGTGGGATGGGGGAGAGAATCAGAAGAGTAAAAGTGAGGAAATTCATGGTTTGAGATAAAGACAGTTTAATAAGTAAAGCAAAAGCCGCGCACGCAAGCAAAGCAAAACAAGGAATTCATTCACTACTCCCCATGGTCAGGCAGGTGTTCAGCCATCTCCAGGGAAGCAAGACTGCATCACGTGTAATGGTTTCTTGGGAAGACAGATGCCATAACTCCGAACGTCCCTCCACTCCTTCCTTCTTCTTCGTCCCAGCTTTATATACTGAGCATGACGTCATTTGGTATGGAATATCTCTTTGGCCAGCCTGGGTCAGCTGTCCTGGCTGTGTCCCCTCCCAGCTTCCCGTGCACCCCCAGCCTTCTTGCTGGCAGGCCAGCATGAGAAGCTGGACTGTCCTTGAGTACTTAGCAACAACTCAAAACATCAGCATGTTATCAATGTTTTCTCATCCCAAATCCAAAACATAGCCTCACACCAGCTTCTGTGAAGAAAACTAACTCTACCCTGACTGAAACCAGGACATATGGTTAGGCCATTCTAGGTTAGATATTACGTGGGTGGGTCGGCCTGAAATACCCCCTGTGCTTTCTAGTTTTTTAGATCTATCAACCCCTTCCTCAAGTCCCAGAAAGGATTCACAGGAGCAGAGGGTTTATCTTTCTGTGTTTTAACAGCATCAGTGCGTTCTGTAGCTTTGCTAATAGGCTACTCTACCAGGTTTACCATTACACGAATATTCTCTGTGGACTGCCCATGGAACATTGATCGGGGTATTCCTAAGGCTAATGCCTTTCTCCACAATTCGTTACGCTGAGTGTCACAACGAGAATTGGTTTGTCGAGGAGGGCGGGGATTATTCTGCCCGACAAACCATGCCTGCCGGACCCGGCGCTGTAAATTTGAACCTTCCTCTAACCAACCCATCTCTCTGCCATAAATCATTATTTCTTGTAATAGTTCCCCCCATGTTAAAAAGGGCTGCCGTCACTGATGGGGGTTGCAAGTGTTATGATCAATTGCCTGTGCAATCTTTTCCTTTAGGTTTTGCACGTGCTTTTTCACAAATTCAGGGAGACCTGTAATCAGTGGTTTAAGGTGGACCGGGTCCACCGGAGCGGCAAGGGGAATGTCCTGCTCACCACGCTCATACATGGCTTGTACACAGGCAGCCTTCTGCACTGATTCAGCCAGCCCAGATAACCCAGCAGTTTTAATAGTCAGTGGTTCGCCTCGCTCTCTAGAATCCATCCCGCCTGCCCAGTGGGCGACTCTAAGTGTTAAAGGTTGGTCCCCCCACAGGACCCTTATCAAGGAACACACCAGGACCCCAATAACCCCTAGCTTCCTCCTCACTCAGCAAGATCCGATCTCCTCCTTTTAACGAAACATTCCATAAATATTCAGTTGCACTTTCCCCTGGCTTGCATGAGAATTTTTCTTGCATTTGCGCAAGTTCGGGTCCGGACCACGGGGTGATATGTGTTGTGGTATATCTTCAGTTATTTCTATCATTTGACTGCACCTCCATTTTAATGAGGGGTCAAATTTCAATATTACTTTCCCGCTCGTGCTCGTCATCTGGGTCACCCCAGATATCCCTGTCCCAAGTATCAGGATCGGCACACATAACTAAATTCCTGACTTGGGCGGGAGAGAGAGTCGGAGCATTTGACAATAACAGATCTAATTTTTCCTGTAACCTCCGATTCCTTTCTCTTTCAGCAATTAATTCATCTTTCAAAAACATATTTTCAACTTCCAGTTGTCCTTCATGAGCCCTTAAGACCTCTTTTGCCTCTAAAGCAACTTTGGTAGCTTCTGCTTCAGTTTGCAGTTCACAGAGTTTTTTCCTACAGTCAACTAATGCAGCTTCCTCCGAGGCAGCTATACCCATTTTCTTAGCCGACTTGGATTTGCACACTTTAACCTGTGCACAGGTTAAACATACTCCAAAAACAGCACACAAGAGACAAACCACAAGTGCACTAGTACAACCATTTTTCTGCAATAGTTCTTCCATTGTATCCTGCCAACTACACCAATAAATGTGACGGTGAGAGAGACTTCACTGTAAGGTTAAAATTAAAATTAATAAGACAGGTGCTGATCTCTTCTCCTTGTGTGACAGGACGTGTGGGAATGGTTCAAGGCTGCATTAGGGGATGTTCAGACTGGACATTAGGAAGCATTTCTTTACTGAGAGGGTGGTCAAACACTGGAATGGGCTTACTAGAGAGGTGGTTGATTCCCCATGCCTTTCAGTGTTTAAGAGGCCTTTGGACAATGCCCTTAATAATATGCTTTAACTTTTGGTCAGCCCTGAAGAGGTCAGGCAGTTGGACTAGATGATCGTTGTAGGTCCCTTCCAACTGAAATAGTCTAGTCTAGTCTATTCTAATAGCGATCTACTGGCTCTAGCCATGACAAGCACCTTATTGTATTAGAAGTCTAACATATATTTAAGATATACTTAAAGAAGTGTATGAGTTCATAGTCTGCTCCACAAAGCATATAAAGAAATGTCATATTGGTTCCTTGAAGAATATAGCTGATACATATAAAGCTTGCTCTTCTATAATTTCAGGACTTCTGCTTTTTGCTGTCTACCAGAGCTGGAGGATTAGGTATAAACTTGGCATCTGCTGACACTGTAGTTATATTTGATTCTGACTGGAATCCACAGAATGATCTGCAAGCGCAGGCTAGAGCTCATAGGATTGGACAGAAGAAACAGGTAAGCACACTTGTCTTTTAAGGTCCAAACCTGAAGGAGGGTTTCATATGGTAGCCATAAGCTGTCTGTTTGGGCCATCGCAGTCCTCATGTATTTTGAGAATAACTAATACTTGCCAAGAATGTCTAAAAATGTTGATAATGCTAATTTGCCTTTTAAAAAAAAAATTAAAATCTCCCTATGCAGAGAGATTGCACGGTGGCTGTAGTATATGCATGGGTAAGGAGAAGAGTTGTGGACTTGTCCCACGTTCATTGGCATCATGTCATTCTAGAAAGTAACTGCTGTACCTCAGGTGCATCCATTTTAAGTTAAATACTTTGTAGTTCTCTTTGGGTTTCTTTCTTGCAGAAGACTTCAAGTAGCAATCAGATATAACACTTTTCCTTGTGGCCATGCTTGTGCCTAATCACAGAATTTTAAAGAGGAGAGGTCTAAGAATTTCTTTCTTAGAAAGAAATTTCTTTTAATTTATGTAGAAACTATGTTAACATGATTGACTAGTTTCATAGATATAATACTAGTTCAATAAGATTTAGAAGATTTGTAATTGCGACTAACATTTCTCCCTGTTGTTGCTCAAGGGTTTTTTGTTAACTTCATCTGAATATTGTTTTCATGTGTAATTTATGAGAATGTAAATAAAGCCTTTTTTATAATATGCATAGGTTAATATTTATCGGTTAGTCACAAAAGGATCAGTAGAAGAAGATATTCTTGAAAGAGCCAAGAAAAAGATGGTGTTAGATCACTTAGTAATTCAGAGAATGGACACTACAGGGAAAACTGTACTACATACAGGCTCTACTCCTTCCAGGTATATTTGGTTTTTTTTTCATATCAACTTATGCTTAAGTATACTTGACTATTTGAGTAAAAATGTAAGTCATTTCACTTGGTTAATAAAAGGCAAACAATATGTGGTAAGGTGTTATGTAAGTAAAGACTGCAAAGTATATTGGTTTTGCACTTTTTTTCCCCACATATTAAATATTGCTTTTATTTAAGTCAAAAGGAAGTTTGACTCACGGTTATAGTAATTTGAAAAAATTCACTAAGATAAAGTATTTGTCTGAAACTCTGTATTTCAGCTCAACACCTTTTAATAAGGAAGAGTTATCAGCAATTTTGAAGTTCGGTGCTGAGGAACTTTTTAAAGAACCTGAAGGGGAAGAAGAGGAGCCTCAGGTAAATGGAACAGTGCATCTACACTTGATGGACAGAGAAACTAAAAATGCATATGAATTGTTTTGTTGTAAAGAGAAACTTCTGTTTCAGGAAATGGATATAGATGAAATCCTGAAGAGGGCTGAAACTCGAGAAAATGAGCCAGGCCCACTAACTGTAGGAGAGGAGTTGCTTTCACAGTTTAAGGTATTGCTCTGTTCCCTCCCTCCTCCCTTAATTATACTTTCTTTTATAAATGCTACTTTTTCTTTTGTGCACCTATTCATCTTTTCTTCATTCTTATGAAACAGGTGCAACAGTAAGTCAACTCTTTGGCACAGAATGTCTTTTCACCTATACAGGGTAATTACTGCCAGTGCGAACATTAAAAAATACATAATGTATTTTGCTGACAAAATAAGGAAGAGATTTACAAATACATTAGTCTTTGATTTAATTATTAGAATACTGGGGAGGGCTGTTTTTCATTTAATGCTTTATACTGTTAAGCACATGTGGTACTTCTAAAAACAGAGAATGAAGTTTGGATTTCGTAGTTGATGACTTCTACAAATTCCTTTCAGCCCCCCTGTAAACGTGAATGCCAGATATGCTTAACTGGATAACACTTAAAATATTAAGTGGGTCCAAATTGTGTATGATGGTTTGGGGTTTTTTTCTGTGTGGATCTTTTTGTTGTTGTTTAGGTTTGGTGTGTGTGGTGTGGTTTTGCTTGTTTTTTTCTTTGAAGCAGGACAGGACGTTTTTAGATCAGTAGAGTACTAAATCACTTTCCTGCTAATCATTCATTTGCAGCATATTGTGATTTCTACAGTTTATTAATGTTTGGTTAGTTCTACATTATTATTGTTTCATATTAAATCAGGCATTCAGTTAGACTTTTCTGCTTTGAAGGAAATTAAACAACAATCACAGCTATTAGGGAGGTATTTCATAGTGTTTCTATATTACTCAACTTGTAAAAGAAATAACAAGATTCTCATCTTTATATTCAGCCATGTTGCATGGAGTGTGTACGTTTCATATATGAAAATACTTTCATTAGAGACAGTGCTTCACAAAGCATTCTATATGTGTACATTTTGTGTCTATATAAATAAATAAAATATGCCATTCTGAACTTAGTTTTCCTAAAATATTAATTACTGACTCTTTGTTTGAATAAAATAATGTATTGATTTTGTGAAAATACTTATGTTCCAATACATAAGGTGGCTAACTTTTCCAATATGGATGAAGATGACATTGAGTTGGAACCAGAAAAAAATTTAAGAAACTGGGAAGAAATCATTCCAGAAGTCCAGCGGCGACGAATAGAAGAAGAGGAAAGACAAAAAGAGCTTGAAGAAATATATATGCTCCCAAGGATGAGAAACTGTGCAAAACAGGTAGCTCTGGGATTTGACTTTGATTTTTTGTCGTTTGTTTATTTTTTCACTACTGTTGTTTTGGCCTGTATTTTTTGGTTGGGTGGTTTTCACACATGGCGTGCCTCCCCCCTCCCCATTTTTGACAGGCTAGATAACACATTAATAAAATGTTTTAGTCCTATAGCTTTTGACTACTTAATCTGAAATTCCAGATCAGCTTTAATGGAAGTGAAGGGAAACGTAGTAGGAGCAGAAGATATTCTGAATCTGATAGTGACTCCATCTCAGAAAGAAAACGACCAAAAAAACGTGGACGACCACGAACTATTCCTCGAGAAAATATTAAAGGATTTAGCGATGCAGAGATTAGACGGTAAGATGTGGGGGGACATGCATGTTTAAAGGGACAAAACATATTTTTTTTATCATTTTAGAGTTTGAAAATATGGAAAACAGTTTGTTTTTCCTGATCTGAGTGGAAAATTTTTATTCTAGGCATTTAAGGCTTGACTCTGTGTACTTTGGGGTGATGACATAAGGAACTGCCCTCGGGGACAAGGGAGCAAAACAGAGCTGACAGAGCTGGCAGATCTTTAAGGACGCTTTCCACAGAGCGCAAGAGCTCTCGATCCCCAAATGTAAGAAATCAGGAAAGGAAGGCAAGAGACTGGCATAGCTAAGTGGAGACCTGCTGGGCAAAATAAAGGTCAAGAAGGAAATGCACAGGCAGTCGAATCAGGGACAGGTATCCTGGGAAGAGTACAGGTACGCTGCCCGGTTGTGTAGGGATGGGGTCCAAGGCATGGCTGGAGCTGAACTTGGCAAGGCATGCAAAGAATAATAAGAAGGGCTTCTACAGGTATGTCAGCCAGAAAAGGAAGGTCAAAGAAAGTGTACCCCCCTTGATGAGCAAGACTGGCAGACTGGTAACAATGGATGAGGAGAAGGCTGAGGTACTCAACAAGGTCTTTTGCCTTAGTCTTCATTGGCAATCCCTCTTCGCACACCTCTCGAGGGGATGGCCTGCAAGACAGGGACTGGAGGATCAAAGTCTCTCCCACTGTAAGAGAAGATCAGGTTCGAGACCACCTGAGGAACCTGAACATGCACACGTCTGTGAGACCTGATGAGATGCATCCCAGAGTCCTGAGGGAATTGGCTGTTGTAGTTGCCAATCCACTCTGCATGATATTTGAAAAGTCATGGCAGTCAGGTGAAGTCCCCGGTAACTGGAAAAAGGGAACCATTGCGCCCATTTTTAAAAAAAGGAGATAGGAGGACCCTGGGAACTACCGACTTGTCAGCCTCACCTCTGTGCCTGGGAAGATCATGGAGCAGATCCTCCTAGAAGCTATGCTAAGGCACATGGAGGACAGGGAGGTGATTAGAGACAGCCAGCATGGCTTCACCAAGGGCAAGTCCTGCCTGACCAACCTAGTGGCCTTCTGTGATGCAGTGACCACATCAGTGGACAAGGGAAAAGCTACCGACGTCATCTCTCTGGACTTCTGTAAGGGCTTTGACATGGTCCCCCACAACATCCTTATCTCTAAATTGGAGAGAGATGGATTTGATGGGTGGACTGTTGGGTGGATGAGGAATTGGTTGGATGGTCGCACCCAGAGGGTAGTTGTCAATGGCTCCATGTCCAGATGGAGATCGGTGACGAGTGGTGTCCCTCAGGGGTCCTTATTGGGACAAATACTCTTTAATATCTTCATCAATGACATAGTGGGATCAAGTGCACCCTCAGCAAGTTTGCAGATGACACCAAGCTGAGTGGTGCGATTGACACGCCTGAGGGACCGGATGCCCTCCAGAGGGAACTGGACAAGCTCGAGAAGTGGGCCTGTGTGAACCTCATGCGGTTCAACAAAGCCAAGTGCAGGGTCCTGCACCTGGGTCGGGGCAACCCCCAGTATCAATACAGGCTGGGGGATGAAGGGATTGAGAGCAGCCCTGCCGAGAAGGACTTGGGGGTACTGGTGGATGAAAAGCTGGACGTGAGCTGACAATGTGCTCTCGCAGCCCAGAAGGACAACCACATCCTGGGCTGCATCCAAAGCAGCGTGGCCAGCACGTCGAGGGAGGTGATTCTGCCCCTCTACTCCGTCCTGGTGAGACCCCACCTGGAGTCCTGCGTCCAGCTCTGGAGCCCTCAGCACAGGAAAGACATGGACCTGTTGGAGAGGGTCCAGAGGAGGGCCACAAAAATGATCAGAGGGATGGAACACCTCTCCCATGAAGAAAGGCTGAGAGAGTTGGGGTTGTTCAGCCTGGAGAAGAGAAGACTCCAGGGAGACCTTATTGCAGCCTTCCAGTACCTAAAGTTGGTTTATAAGAAAAACGGGGACAGACTTTTTATCAGGGCCTGTAGCGATAGGACAAGGGGTAATGGTTTTAACCTAAAAGAGGGTAGATTTAGACCTAGATACAAGGAAGAAGTTATTCACAATGAGGGTGGTGAAACACTGGCACAGGTTGCCCAGAGAGGTGGTAGATGCCCCATCCCTGGAAACGTTCAAGGTCAGGTTGGACGGGGCTCTGAGCAACCTGGTCTAATTGAAGATGTCCCTGCTCATTGCAAAGGAGTTGGGCTAGATGACCTTTAAAGGTTCCTTCCAACCCAAACTGTTCGATGATTCTGTGTCCAGAATTTGAACCTCTTTTGATGAGAAATAACATTGGGTTTGAAAAATGTTCTTAATTGTTTTACAATCTTTAATATGTATTATTCTTCCGGCATCGCCTGAAGATAGTGAGATAGTGATTTCAAAAAACATTTTCTAAAACGAGTGAGCTGCTTTTTTTTTTAACCCCACAAACAAAATATTCTACTTCCCATCATTTAACCTAAAAACTGTAGTTGAAGAAACAATATGCACATTTTTGTGGAAGTACCTACAAAAGGTTCGGTGAGTTTCATTTTTTTTAAATTTCTTGCCTTTGTAATTGAATTAATGTTATATGGTGCTTTTTAAAACTAAAAAAAAACCCAAAACACACACACACAGTCCGTTTTTATAAGTTGGTGTGGTTTAACCTTGGTAAGCAGCTAAGCACCACACAGATGCTTGCTCAGTCTCCCCCAGAGGGATTGGTGAGAGAATCAGAAGGGTAAAAATGAGAAAACTCTTTGGTTAAGATAAAGACAGTTTAATAGGCAAAGCAAAAGGTTGCATGTGCAAGCAAAGCAAAACAAGGAATTCATACACTACTTCCCATTAGCAGGCAGGTATTTACCTATTTCCTGGAAAGTGGGGCTTCATCATGCAAAACAGTTTCTTAGGAAGACCGATGCCATAACACTGAATGTCCCGTCTCCCTTCTTCTTCCTTGCAGTTTTTATTGTGGAGCATGATGTCATATGGTACTGAATATCCCTTTGGTCAGTTAGGGTCAGCTGTCCTAGCTGTGTCCCCTCCCAACTTTTTGTGCACCCCCAGCCTACTCGCTGGTGGGGTGGGGTGACAAGCAGAAAAGGCCTTGACACTGTGTAAGCACAGCTCAGCAATAACTAAAGCATCCCTGAATTATCAACATCGTTTTGGTCACAAATCCAAAACATATTAGCAGGTATGGTGCTCTGAAGAAAATTAAATTTATTTCAGCAAAAACCAATACATAAGTGAATCTGTACAGCTGGTCCCATCAATATTTGGTGCTAAAAATACTTCTTCGGTAGAAGGAGGAGAAATTGTTTTGCTTTACTTTGATTGGTTTGTGAAATGCTACTTTGCTTCTGTAATTTAAGTATTCATGTTTCTGTAAAATACTGTAAAGCTTATAAAATATTTTTGATTATATAAATAACATGAAGATCCTTGTTTCCTTTCCATTTCATCTAACATATAATGGTTTGCTGCTTTTGTCAAGAGTATTCTTGTGCTTGCATTCCTTTATCTTTCATGTTATGTTTTCCTAAGTCTTAAAATCACCTTAAAATTGCAGCTAGCCCCTCTTTATTATGAGACCTAACATAATGTCTGAATTATCTATGTACTATAAATACACATTTGATTTTTATGAGTAGACACATCACATTGCCGAACCCGTTGTCTTGTGAAACTAATTAGTTAAGTAATTTTTCCAATAAATTGTATCTTCTATTGTTTTCTTTACATCAGTTATTAAACCAAATAGATGTCTGGTTTTATATGTGGGTTATCTTGAGATACTAAGCTATCCTAGTCTCTCTAGTTTGTATTTTCTTTGCATTGTCCACATAGCCTTGTAGTAAGGCTTTACAAATATGTTTTTAAAGCCAGTGTAGTTAAGCATACATTTTTTTAACTCCAGAATTATTTTCTATTACTAGGTTTATCAAGAGTTACAAGAAATTTGGTGGCCCACTTGAAAGGTAAACTTATTTGATTATATTTGTATAGCAACTTGGAACCTTGTTTTCATTAAAATTGGAACAATACACCAAGAAACCTTAGGTTGAAGAGAAAAAAGTGTGCCTAATCTTTTGCTTTGACTATAACATGAATTTAATTTTTTTTCCTTTCTTCATATATGGTATGTATACAGACAGCCAGTTCGACAAATCTTTAAATTTTGCAAAACTGCTTGTTTTTCTTTATACTTTACCTACTGTCTTGTTTAATCTGCATTAGTGACAATCAGTCAGTTTTCTTGTTTGATAGAGTGGATAAAGCCATAGGCTTTCAACAGACTAACTGCCAGTTTTGCATTTTTCTCATTTTCAGTTCTTATTTTAAGCTTTCTGTATTACTCTGTATTTTGAGAATAATTTGCCACCTGCATTTTCTTTAATAGCATTTATAGTCTATATGGACTTATTATATATAATAGTTCCTTTTCTATTTAAAAGAATGTGTAAGAATGTAACTCAAAACTGTATAGTTAGGGTCCTTTATAGTTCCTGTTGTATCGTCCTCTATGTGAAACACCCCTTTTTATAGTTTCTGTATTCTTTTCTTATAGCTGCTTTTAACTGCATGGATCAAAATTGTACACAGCATAGCAAGCGTGGGTGAATGATAACTTACGTGATCACTTCTCTAGTTTCAAAATTTGAAGGAGTCATTCATAATACTAAAGTTTTAGAGCTGTAAAAACATATTTGTTTTCTTACAGGTTAGATGCTATAGCTAGAGATGCTGAGCTAGTTGATAAATCTGAGACAGACCTTAGACGTCTGGGAGAACTTGTACATAATGGATGCATTAAGGCTTTAAAGGACAATTCCTTTGGACAAGAAAGAGCAGGTAAAATCCGTTTGGGGGTGGGGGAAAGGAATAAAAAGTGTCAAGATCTGAATAATTCTTGCACTCTGATTATAGCAAAACAATTGTGTTAGGGGAAAACATTAACAAAATGTTAGCATGGTATGTGATTTACAAAAAAGGTTTATAGTAAGACGACTTTTTGGGTTTGAGTTTTTTCCCCCTTTCCCTGAGTGAGTTGTCGCAGTAGAATGCAGCATGTTTTTGCTTTACCGTAAAATTTAGAATTAATTTAATAAAATATTATTATCTGGAAGACCTTGAGATTCTGGAGTTTAATTAAAGCGTTTGGTTAAGAAAAAGTCATTTGCTATAATTGAATGTCTGCTGCTATAGCATCAAACTTTCTTTTTTCTTTATGTTTGTCTATAATATACACATAAAGGCTAAATATTTTAATAATTTGGTCCTTTATTTTAAGGTGGTAGACTTGGGAAAGTTAAAGGCCCAACATTCCGAATATCAGGAGTGCAGGTGAATGCAAAACTAGTCATCTCTCATGAAGAAGAGTTGGCACCATTGCACAAATCCATTCCTTCAGATCCAGAAGAAAGGAAAAGGTATTTTTTTCTTTTCCTAAAGGAAGCCATAATACAGAAAGTTATTCAAGGCTTTTAGGCATATATTTAAGCAATCCAGACTCTAAGCACACTGGGACACCAATGTCGCTCCATTCCCTCTAAGAACTGGCAGCAGCAATCTGTTCCACATCCTTTCTTTTTTCTTTCTTCTCTCTCCTTAGAAGCTGGTATTTGCTTTGGCTTCTGAACTGATTTGGGACTGGGTTCAGTTACTCTTAATTATTCCAGACTAGAAATTAGGCTTGTTGAGGAGCTGCTTAGTGTCACCTCTGCCTGAGAGAAAGCAATATTTGTCAAAGTGGAGCAGATGGTAATTGTTGGTAGTTGTTTAGCCCTCTGAACTTTTTAGCTTGCTACCTTGTGTATCATAGTCCCTAGACTATCTGCTTATTCAGTTAGCAGTTACACTTGAGTAATATTTTAAGCTTATCTTCATGGTTAGCCAGTTGTGACTCAATCCATGGCCACAGATAGATATCTGTTGTTCTTTATATCTTAATATTGATCTGCTTTAAAACATGTTTCAGTACTGATTTCAATAAATAATTTATAGAAATTGTAAGAAAACCTGATAGATATCTGGATTACTTACCTAAATATACCAGGATCTTAGTGATGTGTGGCATGTTCCCCTCTCCCTTGCTAAGTTTGAGAAGATCGCTTATTTATGTTTCTAATTTATTTCTACTAGATATGTCATCCCATGCCACACCAAGGCAGCTCATTTTGATATAGATTGGGGTAAGGAAGATGATTCCAATCTGTTAATAGGTATCTATGAATATGGCTATGGCAGCTGGGAAATGATAAAAATGGATCCTGATCTCAGTTTGACACAGAAGGTATGTCATCTACAGAATTTCATCAAGGACTTTTTTTGTTTAGGTAATAATGCTAATAAGAACAGTTACTGAAAGAGCTTATTTTATTATAACTGAAATTGCACAGAAGTTAGGTCAGTTGTACTCCTTTGTATCCTTCTGGTAAATTATTAGATTTCAAGATTTTGTGTATTCAGTTGAAGTAGACCTTCTAAGAGTTTGTTATGTTTCTGTATTTCTATGTATTTGGAACTCTGTCGCTTAAATTCTTTCTCTTCACCTTTTGCTTCCCTAGTCTAAATGCTCTAGTTGTGTTAATTTTATTCTTGATCTTTTGGAGGGAAGGTTGTTTTGGGGTTTTGGTTTGGTTTTCCTATCCCTGGTTTCTTTGCTTGAAACTGTCTTTCATTCGCAACATGAGAATAGCTATACTCATCAGATTAGAAGTAGTGCAATGGCTGCTTACAAGTAATGAGAAACATTTAGGGAAAGACCAGAGTGAAGCAAACTCAATGACATCACCAACAACCTGTAGCTTTGGGATTTGATGAGCCAGGGTTGTATACAAATCCTGCCCCTGTCTTCCATTAATTTGCTTGTTTTATGAAACCACTCATTTATATTTTTGGCTTCTGAAATATCCTGTGGTAATAAGTTAATGCATTTAGAAGCACAAGGAAGAACTAAGAGATATGTGGATGACAGTGGAACAGGAGCTCTGAATTTTTTAGATAAACTATGAGAGTGGAAACAGAAATCTGAGGCTGTTTGCTGTAAACTTTGTGAGACCATTTCCAAGACTACATTAGTTGTGTGTTTGGGGAAAAATAAAGAAATTCTCCATTCCTTGAAGCATGCTGGCATATTGGTCAGGTATAGTTGGAGCAGATTGTTTTTTACCTTTTTCTTAATTCAGCTTTTCTGTTCCCAGTGCTCCAGACTAGCAGCTTCCTAATTTGATAATGTGTACTTGTAGTTGATACTACCATTGCTCTCCTCAGATTTTACCTGATGATCCAGATAAGAAACCCCAGGCCAAGCAGTTACAGACACGTGCAGATTACCTCATTAAATTACTGAATAAAGACCTTGCAAGAAAAGAAGCGCACAGACTTACTGGTGCAGTAAGTAAACTTGATATTCAGTAGCGAGATAACATAATATGCTTACGGGCATGTCAGCAGATACTTGTTTTATTCTTAGTTCCACTTTGCTTTGTGTAATTTTTCTCTGTATTGCTAATCATATTATATGAAACTAACTCAAGGAATGAATTGCAAGTTTAATATTGTTTTATTCTCTCTTATTTGTATATATTCTCTGCTGTTGCATTAGGCTTGGTCTCCAGTCCTGAGAAAAGTGGTGGTCATTAGTGGCAATAAATAAAATGAATGCTTTCTTTAACATAAAAAACAAACCTTTTTCTGCAACTGTCGTGCAAAGACACTTGTCGGTTGACATAATAAAAGTACTAATTTGCATTCAGGGCAATTCAAAGAGGAGGAAAACAAGAACTAAGAAGTATAGAGCAACAAAAGCTGCAAAAATTAAAGAAGAAATAAAAAGTGACTCCTCATCACCACCCTCAGAAAAATCTGATGAAGATGATGAGGATAATGAGGTAAACATCATTCGTATGGTAAAGACGGCTATTCAATTGTTTCTATTAGAAATGCTTTCTATTTGATCTTCTGTTTGACTTCATAAAATTGAAGCACTTGAATGGCATCCTCCTCCTGTGGCAGTTAATATCGCATCAATATAATCACATGGAAGACTATATCTATTTTATTTAACGATAAGCTTGTAGCTCAGACATTATGATTAGTTTTCCAAATTATAATATTATAAAATACTGTTGTTGCCCAATAACAAGTGACATTGTGCGATTTCAATGTTCTTTAAAGACTTGAGCATTGTATCTGCTAGAAATGCAATTTTAATATAATATCTGAATATAAAATTAATTGTGGTGGGTTGACCCTGGCTAGATGCCAGGTGCCCACCAAAGCCGCTCTATCACTTCCCTTCTCAGCTGGACAGGGGAGAGAAAATGTAACAAGAAGCTTGTGGGTCAAGATAAGAACAGGGAGAGATCATTCAGCAATTACCATCAAGGGCAAAACAGACTCGACTTGGGGAAAGTAATTTAATTTATTACTAATCAAATCACAGTAGGGTAATGAGAACTAAAACAAAATCTTAAAACACCTTCCCCCTACCCCTCCCTTCTTCCTGGGCTCACCTTCACTCCTGATTTTCTCTACCTCCTCCCCCGAGCAGCACAGACGGATGGGGAATGAGGGTTGTGGTCAGTTCATCACATGTTGTCTCTGCCACTCCTTCCTCCTCAGGGGGAGGACTCCTCACACTCTCCCATGGGGTCCCTCCCATGGGAGACAGTCCTCCACAAACTTCTCTCACGTTGGAAGGACTCACGTTGGTTCTCCACAAACTGCTCCAGCCTGGATCCCTTCAATGGGGTGCAGTCCTTCAGGAACAGACTGCTCTAGCGTGAGTCCCCCATGGGGTCACAAGTCCTGCCAACATGTGGAGTATTAGGGCACGGACTCTGGCGGGGATTCAGGCCAAAGACCTTTATTGTTAGCAAAGCTTGCTTTTTATACAAATACAGCCCGTTCACGTGCCTAAAAGTGCTACCCGGTTGGCTATTGCTTTAAGTCCACGTGACTGTCACAGAGGCAGGACTGGTCGCCTCTGTATGTCCATGCGCTCCTTTGCTTCCTCTTAGTTGTTTACCACAGCTCCTTCTCCTCAAGGTTGAGCCCTTGCAGGGTGATCCCAACATCTCCCCCTTTTTGTTTATCTATAAACAAAACCTGATGGATCATTCGCAACCCAAGGACTGTGAGAAAGATGGACCATCTGTACATTCTTGTATCGTCCTGTGCCGCGAACTCAGCCCAGCAGTCGGTAGGTGCCAGCTTTACGTGGGCGTCCCCACGGAGGCAACGGTGGCCGTACACCGGCCCACTGCCCTTCGGGAAATCCCGGTATTTATACATTTGCAGAGGAACGAGTTTCGACACACGTGGCCAGCGAGTGTCGGAACATGCCTTGGTTGTCACCTTTCAACACAGGGAGCCTATGGCGTATGCGCCTGCTGGCCAGACGTGCTGCACACGCCACAGCCATCCCGTCTATTGGTTCGTAGGCTTTGTTCACGCGGCATGTTACCATAATCCAGCAGTCACATATCAACTATGCTTAAGCCAATAGCAGAATGTTACAAGGCAAACAAAATTGTGAATTGTGCTTTATATTCCTCCGTTACTGCACGTCTTCCACATCCTCCCCTAACCTTGATCAACTTTCTTATCTCTGTGGGCTGTTTTCTCTCACCCAGCATAGTATCTATTTCTCACCCAGCCATCCGTTTCCTCCTAATTGCTAATTGCAGTTTTCTCACAGGCCAAAATTCCATCTGTTAACCCCTCCATATACAGCTGCAAGCCTAAAATCGCGTCTACAGTGCGATTAGCAATAATTTCCATTTCTGCCAACAAGTTAACTATTGCTTTTTCTAGCTGTACTACTCCTAGCGATGGAAAAAGCGCCCGTACAAAGCTATGATAACCTTTATTATATCTCACCAAAGGATTTGTAGTTATAGAGCGCTTTGCCCTAAAAGCTTTCCATGTTCCTCTAATGATACTGCTAATTTCAGTCTGATTAATTATCTGCAAATTAGGAACTAGGACGCCCATGGTACAGTCCCCTGACCAGTTCCTGGGCAGCTGTTTCCTAGCCAATTGATCGCCACACAGCCACCATAACCCTTCTGGCAGATTGCAAGTGGTATTTATCCTTTTGCTGTTGTTGGTGGTGCTTCGTCCCCAGAAATAGTCCGCCCATGGCTGCACCCTTACCATGAACTTACTGCCTCCCTCCATCATCATTGCCTGATATATCATTCTATATTACAACAGAAATATCGAATATACCCAAAATTCGCTATCCCCCCAACTCTGTTACACCATATACACTGTGGGGAGAGTGTCTTATTCAAATATACTCTTTGATTCCCTGCAAAAGAAATGATACATTTGTGACAATAATTACAACGACATAGAACAAACCCACAACACCGTTTTATAAATATGGCATATTGAAGTTCCTGCTCTTGAATGTCCAGGGAGTGCCACTGAGATGGTCAACGAGCCGTCATTTCCCATACAGAAGAGCGAAAGCGTCAGCTGGCGATACGTCGGAGTCGGACTCCGTGTCTGTGGGATGTGTGACAGGATCTTCTGGTCTTACCGCAGGCCGTACCAACCTGGCCGGTACCCACTTCGCTCCGTCCTCTCCCCCTCTGCCAAGGCCTCTTGTCTCATGCCTTGCCAATGTTGGGCAGGGTCATATCTTGACTTGGGGGAAGGATCGCCTCAGGCAGCCCCCTCCTGTTGGGGTACGGGCAACCAGTGCTCATGTTCCAGGTCAGGAGGCAGGGGCCATCCAGGCGGCCATCTCGCTGGAGCTGAGCAGCGACGTGGTCACCAGCTTCGACGTGGCGGTGGAGGGGCTGAACGGGCAGCTGCCCAACCTCGACCTCCTCAACCTCTTCCACGCCTTCTGCCAGAAGAACGGGCTGCTCTGCACCATCCAGGGCAAGCTGCAGCACTCGGACTGGGTCTCGCTGCCCGCCTATGCCCACAGCCTGCAGACACTGCTGCTGATGGTGCTGGCTCAGGCATCGGGGCAGCCCCGGGGCGACCACGGCCTCTTCCTCCGCTACCACATCGAGGCCATCACCCTCCGTGGCATCAACAGCTTCCAACAGTTCAAGATGCTGGAGGCGATGTTTCGGAAGCTCAACAACCTTCTGGAGCGGCTGCACCAATCCTACTTCTTCTACCTGCTGCCCTCCCTGTCCCGCTTCGTCTCCATCGACGTCTACATGCCAGCCTTCGGCTTCCTCATCCTCGTCCTTGTCCTCAAGGCTCTGGGCCTCTGGATGAAGCTGAGCAAGTGCGAGGCGGGCAGCACTGAGCGGCTCTGGGACAGCGACCACGTGGCTGGGGAGGAGTCCCGGCCCGGGCTGCTGGCGCTGGTACCGCCGCTGCTCATCTGCCACGCCGCCGGCCTCGCCCTCTACTTCTTGCCGGTGCTGGGGCAGCGTGTGGCCACCCAGCACTTCCCCATCTCCGAGTCGGAGGCCGTGGTGCTCACCGTCATCGCCATCTACGTGGCCGGCATGGCTCTGCCCCACAACACCCACAGGGTGCTGGCGGGCGGCAGCAGCGACCGGGGCTGTGGCAGCGGCAGCTGCTGCCGCTGCTGTCCGCCCTGATTTTATCGCCTTTATAGAGTCGTTAACTAATCGCCAGGTTGTTAATACTTTCGCAGCTGTATGATCCCCTTTAGAGGCTGCCTCAAACACCAATTTCCCTGCTTTGTCCCAAGTATCTAGCTCAAAAGCTGTTGCAGAGTCTGCTGCTAGCCCCTGGCTCTTCAAAAATGCTAACAATAATTGCAAAGTTTGTTCATCATAAGTAATCCCCCTTTTCTTCAAAATTTTTACTATAATACAAAGGATTGCTTTTTCTTCTGAAGATATTTGCGACCCCATTACTTAACGTCCCCAGCTGCTCACCTCTTTGGTGATTATTCGTCCGGACTGCAGCTCTCTGTCCCTCTAAAAGTGCTGCCCAGTTGGCTATTGCTTTAAGTCCACGCGACTCTCACAGAGGCAGGATTGGTCGCCTCTGTATGTCCACGTGCTCCTTTGCTTCCTCTTAGTTGTTTACCACAGCTCCTTCTCCTCAAGGTTGAGCCCTGCAGGTGTCCAACTGTTTACCAGCTTCTCAATGCCACAACTCCTTCTCCTTAAGGTCAAGCCCTTGCAGGGTGATCCCAACACCAACAAACCTGCTCCAACCTGGGCTTCTCTCTCCACGGGTCCACAGGTCCTGCCAGGAGCCTGCTCCTGCACAGGCTTCCCACAGGGTCACAGCCTCCTTTGGGCATTCACCTGCTCTGGCATGGGGTCCTCCACGGGCTGCAGATGGATATCTGCTCCACCGTGGAGCTCCATGTGCTGCAGGGGGACAGCCAGCCTCACCATGGTCTTCACCACGGGCTGCAGGGGAATCTCTGCTCTGGTGCCTGGAGCACCTCCTCCCTCTCCTTCTTCATTGACCTTGGTGTCTGCAGAGTTGTTTCTCTTACATGTTCTCACTTCTCTCTCCAGCTGCAGTTCCTGTGCCCTTTTTTTTTCCCCTTCTTAAATATGGTATCACAGAGGCACTACCACCGTTGCTGATATATGCTCGGCCTTGGCCAGCAGCAGGTCCGTCTTGGAGCCGGCTGGCATTGACTATGTCGGACATGGGGGAAGCTTCTAGCAGCTTCTCACAGAAGCCACCCCTGCAGCCCCCTGCTACCAAAACCTTGCCACGCAAACCCAATACACTAATGTTTCTGACTAATCCTTTATTACTACTGATAATGATTCTTCAGGTAGCAAATTTTGTTCTGGCTCAGGAAAAAAAAAATCAAGCTTGAATAGGAAGAACAGCATGAATAAATGTTTTGAGACATGCAAGTGAATGCTTCTGTGTATGTCAGAGCTTTCATTATTCTAATAGACTACTCAGCTTTGTTATGTTTTTATTACTTCTGATGTATTACTTTAGGCCTCTATTTTTGTTATGTCATTTATTTAAATTTATCACACAGCAGAAAACACTAGAGAGAGAAAAAAAAAAAGCAACAGATGAAGTTTAGGGGCCATGTTGCACCTAATTTTGTGACTTTGGAGGTAGCTGAAAGAACACCAGATTCTTGAGAATAGCTCTGGAAAAGAAAAAGTTGGAACTCCATTCCCTTCTCCTGTGACTGTGAATGTTTAAGTTGTGGTCATTAAAAAGTTACTGGAACAAATCTAACCAGAACAGAGGTCTTTTATCATCACCATGCCCTGAAAAATCAGCTCAGTCTTGTGATGCCTACTTCCTTATTGTTTTTAGCTCTTTGCAGCTTTACTACCTTTTACAGGGGCAGATTTCTTTGGGGATATGAAAGTTAAATGGACTTAATCTCTCACCCCTCCCATTACCCCTGCCCAATCAGTACTTGTTTTGCGTCACATCAAGGAAATGAGTGAGTAGTCCTCATTTTGTTTTGCAACTGCATCCAGCTCCATTTGATAGGTGTTAAACCTAAGTCTAAAGAAATCACACATAGATAAAAAGTACATTTTAATCTGATGGTTACAAAACTTGTGTAGTTAGGAACTCAATTTGATGTGACATATATGCTTGTGTATTGCAGGATGAGATTGTTTCAGTGAAACATCCACATAAAAAAATAAAAGCAGAAGAAGAAAATGAAGAAAAGCCTGAGCCGGATATTGGTATAAAGAAGGAAGCTGAAGAAAACAGAGAGACAAAAGAAAAAGAAAATAAGAGGGATTTGAAAAGGGAGAAAAAAGATAAAGAGGATAAGAAAGAATTAAAAAATATTAAAGAAAAGAGAGAAAACAAAGTAAAAGAATCCACACAGAAAGAAAAAGAAGTAAAGGAAGAAAAGGTAACTAGGTTTATTTTTCTTATATAGCACTAGAAAAGGCCACCAGGTTTTTGTGAATGATTTTGAGTTGAAAAGGTATTTTGGATCATTTACTTTACAGTTGTCATTTCATTGAAATCTTTTGCAT
The DNA here is from genome assembly GCF_964289735.1 of Phaethon aethereus. Taxonomy (NCBI): domain Eukaryota; kingdom Metazoa; phylum Chordata; class Aves; order Phaethontiformes; family Phaethontidae; genus Phaethon; species Phaethon aethereus. Next base: position 36,232,415 of record NC_138581.1, on the reverse strand, counting down.
CATTTGAAGTTTTATTTTTACCACTTGTAACTACAAGGACAGGCATATGAAATGGGAAATTACCTCTTTAAAGATGCATAGCTTAGTGGGACTGAGAGTGCGAGTGGTGCAAGAAATTTGTCCATTCTCCTTCTCCATCCCTTGGAGAGAAAAAAAAAGGTACTGTCATTGAATGTCAGAATTATTTTTTTTTCTTGTTATTATTTAAGAGAATGCAGTAATTACAGTGATTGCCTAAATACAGTATAATTCCAAAAACCAAAAATAAGGTTTGCTTATAAGATACATTTTCATATTTTGTTCTTAGGTGAACGAAATCCAATCTGAAAATAAAGAAAAAAATAAAAAAGTTTCGTTGTTGGGTATTCCAATTCATATTACTGCAACTAGTGAACCAGTTCCTATATCTGAAGAATCTGAAGAACTGGATCAGAAGACATTCAGTGTGGTAAGTCCCTTGTTGATAACTTAGTGTTTACACATGATATTCTAAATGAACACAGTTTCTGATGTTCTTGATTCTGCTATTAGGCATTATAACACATATATCTATTGCCAGTAAAATCTTAGATCAGTGAAGGGTTATCGACACTATACTAAAGTCAGTTTTGTTTTCAGGCCAGCAGTTTTATTTTATTGCATTTATGCAGTATAGTGAAGAGTATTTGTCTAGTCCTCTGTGTGCTGAATAGTTTTAAAATACAGACTCTGAAAATCCATCCTCAAGAATAATTCACGGATATTGCTTCTTAAAGGACAGAAACAAATTAATTTTAATGCAACTGCTGTAAGTCTCTGGCTTGGCCTTATCAAATACCCCTTTGTTCTTTGTAAGCTAACAAGAGAAATTAAGTTTCAAAGTTGCTCTTGAAGTATTACAGACTTACTGCATTAGACAGAGGAAGGAACAAATCCTAAAGTCCTTAGAAATATCTTGCCAGAGTAATATCTCTGATACCGAAAGAATTTCAGTTATGTCACTCCTTTTGACCACAACAGAATCAATACTGGAAGAAAAAAAGGTAGGCAAACTCAAGCTATGTAAAATTTTATAGGTCGATAGGGGCCTTTGGAAAGATGCTAAGGAGTTACTTTGAGCAGCTACTTTTCTGCTGTGGAAGTTCTGTCATTCAGGTCTCAACAGTTGTCTGTTATTGCCAGACAGGTTTACTGGATCTACTGTGGTGCTGGCTGTGAGAAGCAAATTATCTTGTTTTCTCATCAGTATGGTATTGACCAGTTTATGTATGTGGGGTTTTTTGTTTTGTGTTTTCTTTTTATCTAAATGTTATAAGTGCCTCATCCATAATTTCCAGGATATCTTGCGTGTGGCTAGGTGACTGAAAATCACTTGATTCCCATGTACAATTACATATCTCTGTTCACCTCTACACTTAACTTCAGCAGTGTACTTTGTAAACTGTCTTTTTAAAGGTTGCTTTAAGCTGTGGTTAGTGCAATATGTGATGTAGCTGCTTAATTACTTAATGGCATGAACTGGTAATGGAACAGCTTCACTGATTTTTGAGTTGTCCCTAGATGTTGACACAGTGATGGTGATGTTCTCCAAAACCCCTCATATTTTTGATTCTGGATATACAGACTTGCCTCTTGTCCTGATTTCGGCTGGGATAGAGTTATTTTTCTTTCTGATAGCTGGTATAGTGCTATGTTTTGGATTTGGGTTGAAAATAATGTTGATAACATACTGATGTTTTTAGTTGTTGGTAAGCAGTCAAGGACTGTCCAGCTTCTCATGCTGGCCTGCCAGGGAGAAGGCAGGAGGTGCATGGGAAGCTGGGAGGGGACACAGCCAGGACACTTGACCCAAACTGACCAAAGGGATATTCCATACCATATGACGTCATGCTCAGTATATCAACTGGGGGAGTTGGCCGGGGAGGCGCCATGGCTCAGGAACTAACTGGGCATTGGTCAGCGGGTGGTGAGCAATTGTGCTGTGTATCACTCGTTTTGTATATTCTTATACCATTATTATTATCATTATTATTCTTTTTTGGGGTTTTTTTTTTGTCCTATTAAACTGTCTTTATCTCAACCCATGAGTTCTACCTTTTTTTCTGATTTTCTCCCCTATCCCGCTGGGGTGGGGAGTGGGTATGAATGGCTGTATGGTTGTTTTGGCTACCTGCTGGGTTAAACCACAACAGTAATTTCTAACGCCCAACGTGGGGCTTGACAAGTTGATATAATGACAAATCTGACTAGAGCGTGTTAGAACAAATTTGTTATAAGCATTCATTATATTAGTTTGATAATCACTGCTCACAATCTTGATTTACTTGCTCTCAAAGTTGTTGTGCTTGTTCTCAGGGTTGCGTTTTGTGATACCTTACTTGCTGTATATGTTTCCCGTTGTGCTGTTTATCATCTCTGGGAACTGGGTCAAGGTTATCATTATTCTGTACTTTGTAACACTGGCTTATGATATGATAAAATGGCTGGTCATGACACTAATCTGGTATTTGTATACAGCATTGCCATCATCTCTGTACTTTGGGAGCCATCTCTTGGAAACTATTAATAATTATACTGTTTACCTTTTCTCCTTGGAGAGCCAATTTACAGGGGAGACACCTTCCTTCACCTTCCCTATTCCTCCAGGCTGGTTACAATAGCTCTTGAGACTTTTGAATATCCTTGGGATGTTCAAACCAACACATTCCTGTTGCTCCTACTCCTGAATGTTTTTCAGGTCTTGTTTAAAGTTAAACAATTATTTTAAAATACCATCCCCACGACAGGCACTGTGGCTACTCCAATGCCTGCGATGGGTACTGTGGCCACTCAAACCTTGGCAACAGGCACTGTGGCTACTCAAACCCTGGTGAGAGACACTGCAGATGAACCAGAGAACCAACTCATGCCAGTATCAGTTGCCCCTATACACAAGAAGAAATGGACACGAAAGTCAGCTCGTTTAGTAAAGGATGATGAAGAAAGGCCATCTTCATCAGGAACAGGAGGAGGAAGAGGCAGAACCAGAGAAAACCACCTGATCCCTGTCCCTGAGTGAGCTGCAAGATATGCGAAAAGACTTCAGCCGTCGTCCAGGCGAGCACATTGTCACCTGGCTGCTCCAATACTGGGATAACAGGACCAGTAGCCAGGAATTAGAGGGTAGGGAGGCCAAGCAGCTGGAGTCCCTGTCTAGGGAAGGGGGCATCGACAAAGTGATTAGAAAAGGGGCACAAGCCCTCAGCCTCTGGAGGCAACTCCTGTCAGGTGTGAAGGAAAGGTATCCCTTTAAGGAAGATGTTCTATGACGCCCAGGAAAGTGGACCACCATGGAGAGAGGTATCCAGTACTTGAGGGAATTAGCCGTGGTGGAGGTGATTTATAACAACCCAGACAACACAGATCCAGATGAAGTCCAGTGCACACGACCCATGTGGCAGAAGCTTGTACAGAGCGCACCATCATCGTATGCCAATTCATCGGCAATAATGACCTGGAAAGACGAAGAGGGACCAATGGTGATTGAATTGGTTGACCAACTCCAGCAATACGAAGAAAATCTCTCCTCCTCCCTAGGGGCCTGCATCTTGGCTGTGGAGAAACTGTCCCGGGAGTTCCAGTGATTCAAAGAGAATATGGTCTACTCCCCACCTCTATGGACCAGTACCTCAGCTGTTAGGAGTAACTGTTCCTCTGCTCAAGGGAGAGGATATAGGGGGTACACACCTCAGGTCACCCTGTGGTTTTATCTGTGTGACCACAGAGAGGACATGAGCAAGAGGGATGGAAAATCTACCTCGACCCTAGAGGCACAGGTACATGAGTTGCAAGGAGAAACAATCACAAAAGGGAGTTCTTCCAAGAAAATTGCTGCTCCAGTCTCCAGTGAGTAGTTACCCAGACAGAGTAGAAGGGCTGGTCTGACTTAAGATCTTAATAGAGGGACTTCTGATTTGTATCTACAAGAAGTGAGTAACGGATACTTTGACCAGAATTAGAGGGGCCCTGCCTCCAGCCAGGTGGAGGAGAGGGATAACAGAGTTTATTGGACTGTGTGGATTCGATGGCCTGGCACGTCAGGCCCACAGGAGTATAAGGCTCTAGTGGACACCGGTGCACAGTGTACCCTAACGCCATCAAGCCATATAGGGGCAGAACCCATCTGTATTTCTGGAGTGACAGGGGGATCCCAACAGCTGACTGTATTGAAGGCCGAAGTGAGCCTAACTGGGAATGAGTGGCAGAAGCACCCCCTTGTGACTGGCCCAGAGGCTCCGTGCATCCTGGGCATAGACTGCCTCAGGAGAGGGTATTTCAAGGACCCAAAAGGGTACCGGTGGGCTTTTGGTATAGCTGCCTTGGAGACGGAGGAAATTAAACAGCTGTCCACCTTGCCTGGTCTCTCAGAGTACCCTTCTGTTGTGGGGCTGCTGAGGGTCAAAGAACAACAGGTGCTGATCACTGCCACAGTGGTGCACCAGCGGCACTATCACGCCAACCGAGACTCCCTGATTCCCATCCATAAGCTGATTCGATGACTGGAGAGTCAAGCCCTTTAACAGTCCTATATGGCCATTGTGAAAGTCTAATGGAGAGTGGAGACTGACAGTAGACTATCGTGGCCTGAATGAAGTCACGCCGCCACTGAGCGCTGCCATGCCGGACATGCTGGAACTTCAATATGAACTGGAGTCAAAGGCAGCCAAGTGGTACGCCACCATTGATATTGCTAACGCGTTTTTCTCGATCCCTTTGGCGGCAGAATGCAGGCCACAGTTTGCTTTCACTTGGAGGGGTGTCCAATACACCTGGAATCGACTGCCCCAGGGGTGGAAACACAGCCCTACCATTTGCCATGGGCTGATACAAACTGCACTGGAACAGGGTGAAGCTCCGGGACACCTGCAGGGCATCACAGCAGAAAATGTCTTTGAGAAAGGGAAGAAAATAATTCAAATCCTTCTGAAAGCTGGTTTTGCCATAAAACAAAGTAAGGTCAAGGGACCTGCACAGGAGATCCAGTTTTTAGGAATAAAATGGCAAGATGGATGCCGTCAGATCCCAATGGATGTGATCAACAAAGTAAAAGATATGTCTCCACCAACTAGCAAAAAGGAAAAACAAGCTTTCATAGACATTGTGGGTTTTTTGAGAATGCATTTTCCAGGTTACAGTCTGATCATAAGCCCTCTCTCTCAAGTAACCCAGAAGAAGGATTTTAAATGGGGCCCTGAGCAACGACAAGCCTTCGAACAAATTAAACAGGAGATAGTTCATGCAGTAGCCCTTGGGCCAGTCCGGGCAGGACAAGATGTTAAACATGTGCTCTACACGGCAGCCGGGGAGAATGGCCCTCCCTGGAGCCTCTGGCAGAAAGCACCAGGAGAGACCCGAGGTCAGCCCCTAGGGTTTTGGAGTCAGGGATACAGAAGATCCAAGGCCTGCTATACTCCAACTGAAAAAGAAACATTGGTAGCATATGAAGGGGTTCAAGCTGCTTTGGAAATGGTTGGCACTGAAGCACAGCTCCTCCTGGCACCCCGACTGCCGGTGCTGGGCTGGATGTTCAAAGGGAGGGTCCCCTCTACACATCATGCAACTGATACTACGTGGAGTAAGTGGGTCGCACTGATCGCACGGCAGGCTCGAATAGGAAACCCCAATCACCCAGGAATCTTGGAAGTGATCATGGACTGGCCAGAAGGCAAAGATTTCAGAATATTGACAGAGGAGGTGGCACGTGCTCAAGATGCCCCACCATATAATAAACTACCAGAAAATGAAAAGCAATATGCCCTGTTTACTGATGGGTCCTGTCGTATTGTAGGCAAACATCAAAGGTGGAAAGCTGCTGTATGGAGTCCTATACGACGAGTCGCAGAAGCTGCTGAAGGACAAGGTGAGTCAAGTCAGTTTGCAGAGGTGAAAGCCATCCAGCTGGCTTTAGATATTGCTGAACGAGAAAAATGGCCAATACTCTATACTGACTCATGGATGGTGGCAAATGCTCTGTGGGGGTGGTTACAGCAATGGAAGCAGAGCAACTGGCAGTGCAGAGGCAAACCCATCTGGGCTGCCACACTGTGGCAAGATATTGCTGCCCGACTAGAGAACCCGGTTGTAAAAATACGTCACGCTCACGTACCCAAGAGTCGGGCCACTGAAGAACATCAAAACAACCATCAGGTGGATCAGGCTGCTAAGACTGAATTGGCTCAGGTGGATCTGGACTGGCAACAAAAGTATGAGTTATTTTTAGCTCGGTGGGCCCGTGACACCTCAGGCCATCAGGGAAGAGATGCAACGTATAGATGGGCTTGTGATCAAGGGGTAGACTTGACCATGGACGCTATTGCACAGGTTATCCATGAATGTGAAATGTGCGCTGCGATCAAGCGAGCCAAGGGTTTAAAGCCTCTCTGGTATGGAGGACGATGGCTGAAATATTAACATGGGGTGGCCTGGCAGAGAGATTATATCACACTCCCATAAACCTGCCAAGGCAAGTGCCACATGCTCACAGTGGTGGAAGCAACCACTGTATAGCTGGAAACTTATCCTATTCCCCATGCCACTGCCTGGAACACTATCCTGGGCCTTGAAAAGCAAGTCTTATGGTGACGTGGCACCCCAGAAAGAATTGAGTCAGACAATGGGACTCATTTCCTAAACAACCTCATAGACACCTGGGCCAAAGAGCACGGCATTGAGTGGGTGTATCACATCCCCTATCATGCACCAGCTTCCGGAAAAATTGAACGATACAACGGACTGTTAAAGACTACCCTGAGAGCAATGGGTGATGGGACCTTCAAACACTGGGATAAACATTTAGTAAAGGCCACCTGGTTAGTCAACACTAGGGGCTCTGCCAATCCGTCTGGCCCTGCCCGATCAAAACTCTTACATACTGTAGAAGGTGATAAAGTCCCTGTAGTGCACATAAAATTATGCTGGGGCAGACAGTCTGGGTTATTCCTGCCTCAGGCAAAGGCAAATCCATTCGTGGGATTGCCTTTGCCAAGGGACCTGGGTGCACTTGGTGGATAATCACAGAATCACAGAATCACTAGGTTGGAAAGGACCTTTAAGATCATCAAGTCCAACCATTAATCCAGCGCCACCATGTCCCCTAAACCATGTCCTGAAGCGCCACATCCACATGGTTTTTGAACACTTCCAGAGATGGCGACTCCACCACCTCCCTGGGCAGCCTGTTCCAATGCCTGACCACCCTCTCAGTGAAGAAATTTTTCCTAATATCCAATCTAAACCTCCCCTGGCGCAACTTGAGGCCATTTCCTCTCGTCCTATCACTAGTTACTTGGGAGAAGAGACCAACACCCTCATCGCCACAACCCCCTTTCAGGTAGTTGTAGAGAGCGATAAGGTCTCCCCTCAGCCTCCTCTTCTCCAGACTAAACAACCCCAGTTCCCTCAGCCGCTCCTCATAAGACTTGTGCTCCAGACCCCTCACCAGCTTTGTTGCCCTTCTCTGGACAGGCTCCAGCACCTCAACATCCTTCTTGTAGTGAGGGGCCCAAAACTGAACACAGGATTCAAGGTGCGGCCTCACCAGTGCCGAGTACAGGGGCACAATCACTTCCCTACTCCTGCTGGCCACACTATTCCTGATACAGGCCAGGACGCTGTTGGCCTTCTTGGCCACCTGGGCACACTGCCGGCTCATGTTCAGCCGGCTGTCAACCAGCACCCCCAGGTCCTTTTCCGCCGGGCAGCTCTCTAGCCACTCCTCCCCAAGCCTGTAGCGTTGCATGGGGTTGTTGTGGCCGAAGTGCAGGACCCTGCACTTGGCCTTATTAAACCTCATACAGTTGACTTCTGCCCATTGATCCAGCCTGTCCAGATCCCTCTGCAGAGCCCTCCTACCCTCCAGCAGATCAACACTCCCACCCAGCTTGGTGTCATCTGCAAACTTACTGAGGGAGCACTCAATTCCCTCATCCAGATAGATCATCAATAAAGATATGTGGAAGGATGGGGAAGTCCGATGTGTACCTCAAGGGGATTTGATTTTGGGTGAGAATAGCCAATAAATTAAATTGCATGATGTTGACTGCTATATAACATTGTATGTCATCATTTCTATGGTGGCTATATGTCATATCAATGGTATTACAGTAAAAAACCCAGATTAATTAAGAACGAACTTTGATGAAAACCAAGCAAAGCACAGAGATAATGGAACCAGAACTGGCTTCAGCATGCAACAATCCAACCACCACACACCATCTCTCCTGCCTTGAAGGACTGTTATGACAGATGGAGCCCAAAGTCATGGACTAAATGAATTCAATGGACATGTTATAGGGATGTCCCATAGACTAAGGGAATGATATCTGTGTGCGTGTATATATATCAAAAGACTGGAGAAGTGGTGGTGATTAATTGAATGTATTGGATAGGGTAGGACCTGGGCATGACGTAGATGGTATAGAATAAGGGGTGGATATTGTCCTGGTTTCGGCTGGGATAGAGTTAATTTTCTTACTAGTAGCTGGTACAGTGCTGTGTTTTAGATTTATTATGAGGATAACAATGTGGATGTCAATAACACACTGATGTTTTAGTTGTTGCTAAGTAGTGTTTACACTAGTCAAGGATTTTTCAGCTTCTCATGGCCTGCCGGCAAGAAGCTGGGAGCGGGCACAGCCAGGGCAGCTAACCCAAACTAACCAAAGGGATATTCCATACTATATGACGTCATGCTCAATGTATAAACTCTGGGGAGTTGGCCAGGGGCACTGCGGCTCAGGAACTAGCTGTGCATCAGTCAGCAGATGGTGAGCAATCATCACTTGTTTTGTGTATTCTTTAATTATTATTGTTTTTGTTATTGTTATTATTTTATTCCCTTCCTTTTCTGTCCTATTAAACTGTCTTTAACTCAACCCACAAGTTTTACTTTTTTTTTTTTCCAATTTGTGTTCCCCATCCCGCTAGGGAGGGGGAGGAGTGAGCGAGCGGCTGTGTGGTGCTTAGTTGCCATCTGGGGTTAAACCACAACACATGCTCTGCCAGCGGGGAGGTGCACAAGAAGCTGGGAGGGTGCATAGCCAGGACAGCTGACCCAGACTGGCCAAAAGGATACCCCCCACCATATAACATCATGCTCAGTATATAAAACTGGAGTTGGCCAGGGGGTGGGTATCGCTGCTCAGGGACGGGCTATCGATCACCATGTGGTGAGCAATTGTTGCATTGTGCATCACTTGTTTTTGTATATTCCTTTATTATTGTTGTTGTTGTTGTTGTTATTGTTATTATTTCCTCTTCTTTTGCTGTTCTATTAAACTGTGTTTATCTCAACCCATGAGGTTTTTTTTCCGAGTCTCTCCCCCATCCCACCTTGGGGGGTGAGGTGAGTGAGTGGCTGCATGGTGCTTAATTGCTGGCTGGGGCTAAACCATGAAACCTCATTTCCTTAGTGGGAGCAATTCTAGGTTGGGTTTGAGTATAGAACATTTTTTTGGCCAGGCCCTCTGTTCTGGAAGGCATACTCATCATTATGCCATGGTCAGATGCAATGTAATTAGCATTTTTGCCTTTTCAAATGGAAATTACTGCTGTGGGTTTTTGAGGCTAACTCATTTGACTTCTTGTCTACCTTGTGACAGGTAAAAATATGCATTTCATCTGTCTACCTTGCCATTGTAATTGAATAGTATTTCCAAGCAAGTGTCTATAATTTAAAACATGCTAACTGGTTTATCTGCATTTACTATTAACACATTTGAATTAGTGTGAAAATTCAAGAATGCACATATGAAATGTATCTATGGGTACATCTGTGTTGTCATCACTGTTACTAATTTAGGCACACCTAAACTAGCTTTATCCTAGATAGTTCAGTTTCTGTCAATATCTGCATAGAACTCAGGCTTAAAAACTGCTCGGAGAAGGAATGCTAATCCTCTGTTGAATGCCAAGTTTAATTTTTGCAGAAAGTATCTACTTAAAATATATTAAACATTCTCATACTTAATCTTGACACTGAGTTTGTATAGCTTTCAAGGTCCTAAAAAGTAAAATAGATCTTGTCCTATATACTTGTGCTGAAAGTTAAACCCATGATTGTAAAACCTAGTTATAATTATTCCTTTCCCTCAGAAAATCTTTTATATTAAATTAGTGCTTATTTATATCTTTAATATTTGTTACATACAATCTAATGCTTTCATATAGGAGTAAATTTTCAACTGGATTTAAAATACTACTTTTTCCAAATGAAACCTTATATTAAAACTAAAAGAGCTGTGAGCAAAACTTGTTTTTCATTTGGCTTACAACAGTACTGTCTTTGCCTATATAAATAGCACATTAAGGGTGGGTCATGTTTTACAATTTTTATTATCTTTTTATTTTCCTTTCAATTGATGTCTTCCTTTTTTACATTTTATAGTGCAAAGAAAGAATGAGGCCTGTCAAAGCAGCATTGAAACAACTGGATAGACCAGAGAAAGGCCTTTCTGAAAGGGAACAGCTGGAGCATACTAGACAGTGCCTGATCAAAATTGGGGACCACATTACTGAATGTCTAAAGGAGTACACAAATCCTGAACAAATTAAACAGTGGAGAAAGTAAGTTATTCTGCATGATTTTTCTTGAAAAAGGAAAATCCATAATAGCTTCTATTAAGCAGATTAGTTTTTAATTATTTCTCTTGTTTCTTATTCTCCCTTTCTTGTATTTTTCTGCTGTATTAAATAAGGACTTGATTTTGATTATAAATAGCTCCAGCTTTTAATGGATTCACTTTTTCATATTTGCATAGCAATGCATTTTGTCCAGTAGGTGGAGTCACCTTACTTCTTAAAAACAAAAGCAAACAGAAAGTAACTGTATTTAGAGTATATTTAATGTTTAGTGGAAAAGAGTTCTTACCATTAAAGAATTTGGCTTTTTCAACTTTGAAGGTTTGGTTTTTTTTATTCATGCTAAAAATAGGCTGTTATAAATTTGTGTGTTGAAGTTTGAATGATTTTGAGTTGCAAAATCCTTTATTGTTTTTAAAAATATACTCTAAAATGAAATCAGATATTAACTATGACTTTATAAAAAACATTTATCATAACATACTCAGGGGTGTATTTCAAAATGAAAGAAGAGTTTTAAGTGTTCTTATGCATCTGTGAGGTGATAACTTCGGAAAAAATAAGAAAAATGTTGGTTTATAAACTTGTTATATTTTGTTGCTAAGTTCTTAATACAATTTGAGTTAGTTTTATCATAATGTGCACTTTAATCCTTTATGGTTGCAAATCTATCCTGCACTTCCATATACGACACTCAGTCAAGTGTTTCATTTCCTTGCAGACTGTTGTTAACGTAGAATATTTCTGCTGTTTGTACTTGCTTTACTTCAAAATATTAGGGTGAACTGAAATACAAAAACAATATCCATGTCTTAAAGACACCTTGGTAAATGTTATATTTCTTTCAGTGGAAATTCATAGTAGAGCTACTATAATATTAATTCATAATAATGCTACAGTACCATACATAGATTATTAAAATATGTATTTCATCTGTCTTTAAAAAGACATAGAATTCAGTAAAGGTATTCATTCTATATTTCTTATACAGATGTCATTGGACACACCATTGGCTGGCTGCATCTACTTTCGCAAACCTCTAGGCCAAAACTATAATGTTTAAAACATCACAGTGAAAGAGCGGATAGATGCTTCTTGAGCCTACATACTTGAGATGTTTCTGAACTAAACACTAATTAGAACAGTAGTATTCTGTAGTCTTTTAAGCACTCCACCTGTAAACTTCGCTAAAAGAATTCTAGACTTCAGTTCTGATGTCTGTGATTGTAGAAGCAAATGTTGTCTTTAAGGTTTTGGCTTCTTGACACCAGAAGAGTTGATTTGTTTTCCTTTCTTCTTTCATAGCATAGATTAGGATCAAAGTTTTTGCCATGCTACTTCCATCCTCTTTCAGATTTCTCATTTGGTTTCAAAAGCTTTGACCAGGCTTTGGAATTATGTGGAAAAATCTTGTCCCTGATACCTGTAGGAAATGAGGCGTGTAGGTCAAATTTCTTACACTGCAAGAAATTTCAAGTTTGGAAGAATCTTTACCGAGTAGTAAATACTTAAGTTTTCTGACATATTTCAAACAATCTTTCAGAAGACTTGCACAGCAAATGGAAAACTACTTTTTTATGCAATTGCACAAATCAATTCTATTAACAGAATTACCATTAATACTACTTTTCATGCACTTCGCATTCTGCAGTCATTATGATAAATATTACAAAATGACATCTTATTAAAGGAATTTGTCATGGTTTAGCCTCAGCTGGCGACTAAGCCCCACGCAGCCACTCGCTCACTCCCCCATGGTGGGATGGGGGAGAGAATCGGAAGAGTAAAAGTGAGGAAATTCATGGTTTGAGATAAGGACAGTTTAATAAGTAAAACAAAAGCCGCACACGCAAGCAAAGCAAAACAAGGAATTCATTCACCACTCCCCATGGGCAGGGAGTTCAGCCGTCTCCAGGGAAGCAGGGCTCCATCACGCGTAATAGTTTCATGGGAAGGCAGACGCCATAACTCTGAACGTCCCTCCACCCCCTTCCTTCTTCTTCGTCCCAGCTTTATATACTGAGCATGACGTTATATGGTATGGAATATCTCTCTGGCCAGCCTGGGTCAGCTGTCCTGGCTGTGTCCCCTCCCAGCTTCCTGTGCACCCCCAGCCTTCTTGCTAGCAGGCCAGCACGAGAAGCTGGACTGTCCTTGAGTACTTAGCAACAACTCAAAACCTCAGCACTTTATCAACATTTTCTCATCCCAAATCCAAAACACAGCCTCACACTAGCTTCTGTCAAGAAAAATAACTCTACCTTGGCTGAAACCAGGACATTATCCACTCCTTATTCCATACCATTTACGTTATGCTCAGGTACCACACTATCCAACACAACCTCATTAACCACCACCCCCTTTCCCATCCTTTAATATAATACACAGATTATTGTCCCCTTAGTCCATAGACCTCCCTCCAAAATGTCCCTGAAATGTCCATTGAGTTCATTTAGTCCATGACTTTCGGCTCCATCCCTTATGGTGGTCACTCAGGACAGGCAAGGTGGGGTGTTGCATGGAGTTACTGGGCACCAAAGCCAGCTCAGGTCAGGTCACTGCCGCACTGGCACTGCTTCTTGTAAGGCTTGTCCTCCATTGGTTCAGGTGGTTCCTGCTATAGTAATTCCTATAACATGCAACTCAAATCATGGGTTACAACAATTTAAAGGTATTTCCATTACAGTCTCCACCCCTGGGCCCTTTAGACTGGACCATAGGGTTTAACATTGCAATGAACTCCTCCCCTTGCCCCTGCTCCGGCTTGGACTTATCCACAGACTGCAGTCCCTTCCATGAGCCACAGTCTCTCCAGAGGTATATCTGCTGCAGTATAGACTTATCTACAGTTGCAGTCACTTCGAGGTGCACCTGCTCCAAAACGACCGCCTCCATGGACCACAATACCTCCAGAGATAAATCTGCTCCAGCGTGGCCTTACCCATAGTTCCAGTCCCTCCAGGAATGTACCTGCACTGTCGAGGGCTTCTCCATGGCCACACACTTTGAGGTGCTCCAGCATGACCTCATGCACAACCACTAATGCTTCAAGGTGTACCTGCTGCAACGTGGATTTATCCACAGCCACAGACGCTTCGAGATGTACCTTCTCCAGCGTGGACTTATCCTTGTACCACAATCCCATCAGAGGTATACCTGCTGTGGCACAGACATAAACATGGCCACAGATGCTTCGAGATATACCTGCTCTGGCATGGGCTTATGCACGGCCACAGACGCTTCGGGATGTCCTGCTCCCACATGGACTCATCCACAGGTCACAGTCCCTCCGACTCGAGTTCACAGTGGAGTTCCAGCCTGTCCAGTACAGCAGGACAGAAAAAACAGCGATGTCCCGGCCATCTGCCAGCCCAGGCGCATCGCTATTGCTGTTATCAAAATCTTCCCAGGCACAGCAGGGTCAGACGATAAGCAGTACAGCAGCACGGCAGCAGTGAAAGCAAAAAGCAGCCACTAACGAGCACTAGACTCTAATATACACAAGGAAAGCAAACCCATGGCAAGCACAGGGGCCTGGCAATTAATAGCTAAACAGCAATAACAGCTATAAATTCTATCATCTAGCACATTCCAATCAAACTTGTCATTATCTCAAACCCTTTGTGCCCCACGTTGGGCGCCAAAAAGGACTGTCGTGGTTTAGCCCCAGCCGGCGACTAAGCCCCACGCAGCCGCTCGCTCACTCCCCCACGGTGGGACGGGGGAGAGAATCGGAAGAGTAAAAGTGAGGAAATTCATGGTTTGAGATAAGTACAGTTTAATAAGTAAAGCAAAAGCCGCGCACGCAAGCAAAGCAAAACAAGGAATTCATTCACCACTCCCCATGGGCAGGGAGTTCAGCCATCTCCAGGGAAGCAGGGCTCCGTCACGCGTAATGGTTTCATGGGAAGGCAGACGCCATAACTCTGAACGTCCCTCCACCCCTTCCTTCTTCTTTGTCCCAGCTTTATATACTGAGCATGACGTTATATGGTATGGAATATCTCTCTGGCCAGCCTGGGTCAGCTGTCCTGGCTGTGTCCCCTCCCAGCTTCCCGTGCACCCCCAGCCTTCTTGCTAGCAGGCCAGCACGAGAAGCTGGACTGTCCTTGAGTACTTAGCAACAACTCAAAACCTCAGCACTTTATCAACATTTTCTCATCCCAAATCCAAAACACAGCCTCACACTAGCTTCTGTCAAGAAAAATAACTCTACCTTGGCTGAAACCAGGACATTATCCACCCCTTATTCCATACCATTTACGTTATGCTCAGGTACCACACTATCCAACACAACCTCATTAACCACCACCCCCCTTCCCATCCTTTAATATAATACACAGATTATTGTCCCCTTAGTCCATAGACCTCCCTCCAAAATGTCCCTGAAATGTCCACTGAGTTCATTTAGTCCATGACTTTGGGCTCCATCCCTTACGGTGGTCACTCAGGACAGGCGAGGTGGGGTGTTGCATGGAGTTACTGGGCACCAAAGCCAGCTCAGGTCAGGTCACTGCTGCACTTGCACTGCTTCTTGTAAGGCTTGTCCTCCATTGGTTCAGGCGGTTCCTGCTATAGTAATTCCTATAACATTCAACTCAAATCATGGGCTACAACAATTTAAAGGTATTTCCATTACAATCTCCACCCCTGGGCCCTTTAGACTGGACCATAGGGTTTAACATTGCAATGAACTCCTCCCCTTGCCCCTGCTCCGGCTTGGACTTATCCACAGACTGCAGTCCCTTCCATGAGCCACAGTCTCTCCAGAGGTATATCTGCTGCAGTATAGACTTATCTACAGTTGCAGTCACTTCGAGGTGCATCTGCTCCAAAACGACCGCCTCCATGGGCCACAATACCTCCAGAGATAAATCTGCTCCAGCGTGGCCTTACCCATAGTTCCAGTCCCTCCAGGAATATACCTGCACTATCGAGGGCTTCTCCATGGCCACACACTTTGAGGTGCTCCAGCATGACCTCATGCACAACCACTAATGCTTCAAGGTGTACCTGCTGCAACGTGGATTTATCCACAGCCACAGATGCTTCGAGATGTACCTTCTCCAGCATGGACTTATCCGTGTGCCACAATCCCATCAGAGGTATACCTGCTGTGGCACAGACATAACCATAGCCACAGATGCTTCAAGATACACCTGAGAGAATCAGAAGAGTAAAAGTGAGGAAATTCATGGTTTGAGATAAGGACAGTTTAATAAGTAAAGCAAAAGCCGCGCACGCAAGCAAAGCAAAACAAGGAATTCATTCACCACTCCCCATGGGCAGGGAGTTCAGCCATCTCCAGGGAAGCAGGGCTCCGTCACTCGTAATGGTTTCATGGGAAGACAGACGCCATAACTCCGAACGTCCCTCCACCCCTTCCTTCTTCTTCGTCCCAGCTTTATATACTGAGCATGACGTTATATGGTATGGAATGTCTCTCTGGCCAGCCTGGGTCAGCTGTCCTGGCTGTGTCCCCTCCCAGCTTCCTGTGCACCCCCAGCCTTCTTGTTAGCAGGCCAGCACGAGAAGCTGGACTGTCCTTGAGTACTTAGCAACAACTCAAAACCTCAGTACGTTATCAACATTTTCTCATCCCAAATCCAAAACACAGCCTCAGACTAGCTTCTGTGAAGAAAATTAACTCTACCCTGGCTGAAACCAGGACAGAATTAATTTCTCAAATGTTTGAAATACAGCTAAGTAATGTTTGCTGTGCAGCTAGGTAATATTCTGTGTAACAGACTTTACAATTATTTCAGTTTACTGAAGTGTTGTTGAAATAATTTCATTTAAGTCCATGTTCTGTTGTATGATACAATAGAAACTAATATATGGAAGAATTATAACCTCTCTCTCTTTTTCCTCAGAAACTTGTGGATTTTTGTCTCTAAGTTTACCGAATTTGATGCCAGAAAGTTGCACAAGCTGTATAAACACGCAATCAAAAAACGTCAAGAATCTCAAGTAATACTTTCAGACTCTCTGAATATACAATTATATATTCTAAGTTTTATAACTGTTTTATTAAGTAACAGTTGAGTACATGCAATACATTTGAAGCGTATGTTACTGTTCATAGTAAACTAGTCTGTTTTCTTAGGATATTTTCTGAAGAATTCAGATGCAACTTTGGGATTTATCAATGACAACTTTTGTACTTGTCTCTTTTTAGCAACCCAGTGACCAGAATATTAGCAGTAACGTGAATACACATGTAATTAGAAATCCAGGTAAGAAATCTTGAGCATATTATTGTGCTGGATATCTTAAATGACAGTATGTAAAATGAAATAAGCTTAAAATTGTCTCCTAGAACTCCCATACTGCTGGATATCATAGGGATAGGCTGACTTAGCGTAACTTCACTAGTTTGCTGATGAAATTCAACTGAGCACGGACTGAACTTGGTACTTACTGATTTTAGTATTTAGTATACACTTTTTTGTATTTAATTTTGAGGAGGGGGAGAGGCCAACTCAACACTTGTAAACTTCTTGGAGGCTCTATACCTGTTTGTAGCAGTTGTAATGTCACCATATCATAAGAAAGATATTCCCTGAAGTCATGGTTAGCAATCAGTTATATGGGATGTATTTTATTGTTAACTGTTTTTCTATGCCCCCACACTTGCCTTCTTGTAATACTTGGTTTTATATCATGTTATATAAAACCTTGAGTATGTTATCATCGGTTTAAAATGAGTATAATGTATTTTAGGAATACTACTATAAACGTTTCATTAACAAGGTGTACCTCTAAAACTGATGTTCATGCTAGGGATATCTCTCCTTAGAGAGGAACTTCCTACCATTCTGTTTAAAATTGCTCTACTGAAGGCACCTTGTCTCTACTCACTGCTCATTTGGACCGCACTGATCCTCTCCATTCGGTCTTTAAGGTGGAAAATTTTAGTTTCTCAGCCCTACATATCTACATTTCTAGCTTGCTTGCCTTCTGTTTACTTCTAAGGTTTCTCTCAGTTCACTCACATTAGTGTGTTTGTCTTTCAATTATTCAGATCTGGTTTCTGTCAAATTATAATGCCACTTTCACATTGTTTTAAATCTGACAGGTATAAGTGCTGTTTGAATTGAAGAAAAAAATGTATGTTGTATGAGACTTCCTTATAACCTCTGCTTTATTAAACAGATGTTGAAAAACTGAAAGAGAATACAAACCATGATGACAGTAGCAGGGACAGTTATTCTTCTGATAGACATTTGTCACAATACCATGATCATCATAAGGACAGGCATCAGAGAGATGCTTATAAGAAAAGTGACTCTAGGAAAAGGTCCTATTCAGCCTTCAGCAATGGAAAAGACCACAGAGACTGGGATCACTATAAACAAGACAGCAGGTAAATTGCCTCAGTAATTGTAAAATCTGTTAAGAATTCCCTTCCTGGTTTTGTAGTAAGCACCAAAGTACCTTTTCTGAGTTTCAAAATTGCAAAGTAATTTTTCTAATGCAGTTTTGTTGAATTGACATAACTGTAGTTCTTACTATGTGTTCAGTAATACTAATATAAGTAAATCTTTTCAGATACTATAGTGATAGTAAACATAGAAAGTTGGATGACCACAGGAGCAGAGGTCACAGGTCAAACCTGGAAGGAAGTTTAAAAGACAGTCGGCCTCATTCTGATCACCGTTCCCATTCAGACCACAGGATACATTCAGATCACCGTTCCACTACAGAGTACAGCCATCATAAATCTTCAAGAGATTATAGGTACCACTCAGATTGGCAAATGGACCACAGAGCTTCTGGTAGTGGCCCAAGGTCGCCAATAGATCAGAGATCTCCTTTAGGACACAGATCTCCATTTGAACACTCATCAGATCACAAAAGTACACCTGAACATACATGGAGTAGCCGGAAAACATAACAAAGACTGACACTTTCTGGACCTTCTTTTAGCCATATACAGTAAGCTAACACAGTAATTGCCTTATGTGACTTGAAAGATATGGACTGGATATTCTGTCAGTAGCAGTATTGTTACTTCTTTCCAGGATGCAAGGTCTATTATCCCAACAATAGAAAAATATTTTTGTATTTAAAGTTTATGCTGCACTGTGCTGCAAATGTTGTGGCACTCTCCCCCCCTCCCTCCCCCCCCACTTTAAGAAATGGAAAATGTTTACTTTTACAGGGACCTCAACACTGCCCCATACAGACTGGATCTCATAAAACTGTTTTTAGGCTGAATACAGTTTAAATTATGTTTCCAAATGAATTTTTAAACACTGACCTGTGATCATGTTTCAGGAAGGAATGAGGAGTTTGTTTTGTTTTCTTAGTAAAGAATTCTCAAGGACTTTTGTTCACTTTCCAAAGCTATTTGTTTACATTTTACACTGCAAACACCTTGCCGCTTTTCATCACAAGCTTGAATATTTAAGTTCTGTACCTATAACTGTAAAATAGCCAGGATTTCTCCTGTTTGTGTTCAGTTGTAATAACACCTTTTTACAAAATAAAATAAATGGCTGAAAATTATTGCAAACAAATTAAATGATCTTTCTTTTTTTTTTTTTTTGCTTGTTCCTTTCCCCACCAACTCAGGCCTTGTCACAAATATGAAACAAAGTCAGTATACTAACACTTTTTAATAAAATATCTTTATGAAATCACTGTTCAGAATGCAAAAATGGGGAAAGGGAACATTTTTATTCCATTTAGTGCCCCCTTTTTATTGGATGCTTCAGATACATGTTTTGTTATTGTTTTTCTATTAAACTGTCAATATTGTGATTTGTTATAGGTGTGTAACACCTTCCCTAATGAAATGGTGGGAAATATTCAGATAAACTGTGATCTGGAAAGTTTTTTCCAGTCCATTGGTTTTAAAGAAGGAGTGTTCAATATCCGAACACTTCTGAATCCAAATCAGCCAGAATTTATTGGAAATATATTTGTTTGCTCTCTTAAAATGGGCAATAATGTCAAATGTGCTATGCAGACAGTTAATATTTTAGATTTGAATGGCTTTCTATTAATAGAATTATTACAATGCACACTGATTGTACATAGATAACTTCTGACAAATTCATTTTAAAAGGATATATGGGCTCTTGTTTTCTGCTGGTATTTTTCTATAGCATACCTTTCTCATTTAACCATAAAAATATTAAACTGTAAGTACTAAATTTTAATATACAACATAATTAGGGAAGATAAATGTCTACCCTGGCATCATGTGGTTGGAGCTAATATGTTGCTCCAATTTTTCTCATCTTGCAATATGTTGAGCATTTTTTTCCATTTAACCAGGTTTACATGAAAGCATTAAAATTGAACCAAAACCTCTTCAGAGTACCTGTCATGATCTCACTGTAGGCACAGCTGATGCATATTCTAAGTTAATATCATTTAGCCAATTACATTTAAGCTAATTTTATGTAGGCTGCAACTCAGATAATTAATGCTTCTTCATTTCTTAGCTCTTCATCTTCCCAGGGTTGGGAGGGTTTTGAACTCTGCTTTTGAGCTTAATTGCTGAAGCAGTGTCTAGCTAGTGGTTCCTAGTAAGGTTGTGCATGTGTGCTATGCATCTTCCTCTTCCAATGGTGAAAATCTAGAAGTTGGAGCATCCACAACCACTGTCTAGTTCTTACAGTTTGGATAGTGAGCTGGAATTTTGGATACGCTATGATAACACATCAATAGAACAGTCCCACTAAGTCTGCTTCACCATCAGTGTAGCTATATTAGCATAGCATTGTGGCTGATCAGGTCTATGTAACATGATTAATCTGCATCCACTTTTGTCAAAGGCATCTTGGGTCTTTCAGAGATAAGCAAAACAGAATGTACTTGGTGGCTTTGGTTAGAACCTTTGCTAACTAGTATATTTAGGTTGTGTTAACTTTATTCATATTATAGCTGTTTAAGACTTAACTGAATGCAGAGGGGATTGAAGTTTGATGGTAGAGGTATTCTCCATGGCTTATGAGATTGACTGTTATGGGATTCTCCTAAATAGTAAGATATGCGCTGCAAATAAGCCATTTATAATTCATTTTTCCATGCATGCGGATTTGATCTTTATTTTGTTCTTTTATAATGGTAAGTTGTTGAGGAGTGTGTCCAGTTCTGAAGTATCCATTTGACAAGAAGCCTCTTGTTTCAGATCTTAGTGTTGTTCTCTACAAGAAGTTTTAGGAAGTAAGAATTCTGGCGCTCCAAGAGAACTCATGCTGCTGATAAAGATTCAGTTGTTTCATCTACCATGCATAGAATCATTAAGGTTGGAAAAGACCCTTAAGATCATCAAAGTCCAACCATTAACCTAACACTGCCAAGTCCACCACTAAACCATGTCCCTAAGCGCCCTGTATACAGATCTTTTAAATACCTCCATGGATGGTAACTCAACCACTTCCCTGGGCAGCCTGTTCCAATGCTTGACAACCCTTTCAGTGAAGAAATTTTTCCTAATATCCAATCTAAACTTCCCCTGGCACAACTTGAGGCCATTTCTTCTCGTCTTATCGCTTGTTACCTGGGAGAAGAGACCGACATCCACCTCGTTACAACCCCCTTTCAGGTAGTTGTAGAGAGCGATAAGGTCTCCCCTCAGCCTCCTCTTCTCCAGACTAAACAACCCCAGTTCCCTCAGCCACTCCTCATAAGACTTGTTCTCTAGACCCTTCACCAGCTTTGTTGCTCTTTGGACATGGACGTCTAAGACTTCCATCTTAATCCTGTTAAATATTTCTAGTCTGCCATCCCCAGTACTATCTAAAAAGAGCAGGTTGTGGTCTGTCTGCAAAAGCACGTTAAAAAAATGGCATCACCTGTTCAGTTACTCAGTGTTTTCCCCATTTTGATCTTCAGTGTGGATGCCCTGGTATCTGAGTTAGTTACTTAAAGATCCTCTGGTTTCCGAGAGACTCTCAGTACTGTCAAGTAAGTACAGGACCTGCAGATGATTTGAGCACCAATGACCTGCAATCAAGTGAGGAGGCAGTGGCCTGGGTTGGCAAGCAAAAGATGCAGGGTGATGTGGACAAAAGACACCTTGACACCAAAACAGGACAGAAGGATGCTGACCTGTACAAATAAGGACATGGTGAGAGGACAGCATGATGGGGGAAGCTCACACCCTTTCTGGGAAAATCAGCATGAGTGTGGGCCTCTGAAGCATCTGTACACTAATGCACACAGTATAGGAAACAAGCAGGAAGAATTAGAGACCTGTATGCACTTGCAGGTGTATAATCTCATTGGAATCACAGAGAGATGGTGGGATAGCTCACAGGACTGGAGTGCTGCAATGGCTGGATACTGGCTCTTCAGGAAGGATAGGCTGGGAAGGCAAGGAGTGAGAGTTGTGAGGGAGGAGCAGGGTTGCCTGGAGCTCTGCCTAGGGATAGATGACAAAACCTTTTGGATCAGGATTAGTGGGCAGACCAACATGTGTGACATTGGGGTGGGTATTGGCTACAGACTGCCTGATCAGGAAGTAGTAGTAGATGAGGCCTTCCTCAGACAAAGGGAAGAAGCCTCATGTTTGCAAGCCTTTGATATCTGCTGGAAGGGCACCACAGCAGGTCACAAGCAATTCACATTTCTGGAGTGCACTGATAATGACTTGCTCATCTTAGGAGGTTATAATTATCTTCTAGCTATATTTAGTTAACTTTATTAGCATTATCCACTATGGAATTAGGCACTTCAGAACAGATACAAAGACAACCCATGCCTGTGTAAGATGCAAAATAAAAAAAACTTCTGTTTTGATACATTGTTTTCTAGTACTTTCTACAAAACAGCTTGTCTCTTTTCATACTGTTGTTTTTATTAATACCAATGAAATTCAATGTTAAATGAATTAATAAACATCAAGGATGATTTTTTGCTTTTCAGTTTCTGTAGTGATCCTGGTGGGAAGACCTCAAGGAGCTAGTAATTCACATAACAACCTGAGTAGGCCCAGGTCTGTGCTATGTTGTGCTGTGTGTACAGCTTGACCTTCTGGCCTGTGTTGTGTGGCACGGATCCCTTGGCTGCAGGATAACCTCAGCCAGCTCATTGCAACAGAGGAGCCTGCAAGCAGCTCCCACTTGGTACCAGGCTTTGCCTTTATCTAAAGCTGCAGCAACAAGTTTTCACGTGAACATTCTTTTGTTGGGCAGTAGAAATGATGAATAGAGTTGTTTTCTTGTAAGAAAATTGTCGTGCTTTAGCCACAGCTGGCAACTAAGCCCCACGCAGCCACTCGCTCACTCCCCCCTCCCCCAGTGGGATGGGGGAGAGAACTGGGAAAAAAATTAATGGGTTGAGTTAAAAACAGTTTCATAGGACAGCAAGAGAGAAGGAAACAACGATAACAACAATAATAATACCAACAAAGGAATGTACAAGAACAAGTGATGCCCAATACAGCAATTGCTCACCACCCGGCGATCGATAGCCCGTCCCCGAGCAGCGATTCCCGCCCCCCAGCTAACTCCAGTTTATGTACTGGGTATGACGTTGTATGGTAGGGAATATCTCTTTGGCCAGCCTGGTCAGCTGTCCCGGTCGTGCACTCTCCCAGCTTCCCGTGCACCTCCTCACTGGCAGAGCATGAGAATCTGAAAAGTCCTTGACTGACTATAAGCACTAAAACTACTTAGCCACAACTAAAACTTCAGTGTATCAACATCATTCTCATACCAACTCCAAAGCACAGCACTATGCCAGCTATCAGGAAAAAAAAACAACTCCATCCCAGGACAAAAATCCGATAAGAGCTCAGAGGAGCAAAACAGGGAACTTTTGCACAGATCCAAACTAGATTTGGAGGGGGGAGAGGATAAAACCGGGCTCACTAGAGTTGAACCTAGGGGTAGGTTCAACGTGCCAGAGTTGAAATCGATAGCCCAGCTCAGGTGCATCTACACCAATGCACGCAGCATGGGCACCAAACAGGAGGAGCTGGAAGCCATTGTGCAGCGGGACAGCTATGATGTAGTTGCCATCACAGAAACATGGTGGGATGCTTCTCATGACTGGAGTGCTGCAATGGATGGCTATAAGCTCTTCCGAAGGGATAGGCAGGGAAGGAGAGGCGGTGGGGTGGCTCTGTATGTTAGGGAGTGTTTTGATTGCATAGAAATCAATGATTGTGAAGACCAAGTAGAGTGCTTGTGGGTAAGGATGAGGGGGAAGGCCAATGAGGCAGATATCCTGCTGGGAGTCTGTTACAGACCACCCAACCAGGATGAAGAGACAGATGAGACATTCTATAAGCGACTGGCGGAGGTCTCGCATTCGCTGGCCCTTGTTCTTGTGGGGGACTTCAACCTACTGGACATCTGCTGGAAGTATAATATGGCAGAGAGGAAACAGTCTGGGAGGTTCCTGGAGTGTGTGGAAGATAACTTCCTGACGCAGCTGGTGAGTGAGCCCACCAGGGGAGGTGCCTTACTGGACCTGCTGTTTACAAACAGAGAAGGACTGGTGAGAGATGTGGTGGTTGGAGGCCGTCTTGGGCTTAGCGACCACGACATGATAGAATTCTCAGTTGTGAGCAAAGTAAGGAGAGGGATCAGCAAAACTGCTACCATGGACTTCTGGAGGGCAGACTTTGGCCTGTTCAGGTCACTGGTTGAGAGGGTCCCTTGGGAGACAGTCCTGAAGGACAAAGGGGTCCAGGAAGGCTGGACAGTCTTCAGGAAGGAAATCTTAAAGGCGCAGGAGCAGGCGGTCCCCATGTGCCGTAAGAAGAGCTGGCGGGGAAGGCGACCGGCCTGTCTGAACAGGGAGATTTTGCTGGGACTCAGGGAAAAGAGGAGAGTTTATCATCACCTCTGGAAGAAGGGGCAGGCAACTCACGAAGAGTACAAGGATCTCGTTAGGTCAAGCAGGGTCAAAATTAGAAAGGCAAAAGCCCAGCTAGAGCTCAGTCTGGCTACAGTCGTAAAGGATAATAAAAAATGTTTTTACAAATATATTAACAACAAAAAGAGAGGCAAGGAGAATCTCCATCCCCTACTGGATATGGCGGGGAACATTGTCTCCAAGGACGAGGGCAAGGCTGAGGTACTTAATGCCTTCTTTGCCTCAGTCTTTAATAGCCAGTCCAGGTATCCACAGGGTATTCAGCCCCCTGAGCTGGAAGATGGGGATGGAGAGCACAATGTACACCTCATAATCCAGGAGGAAGCAGTCAAGGACATGCTAAACCACCTGGACACCCACAATCTATGAGGCCTAATGGGATCCACCTGAGAGTACTGAGAGAGCTGGCGGAGGAGCTTGGCAAGCCACTCTCCATCATTTATCAGCAGTCCTGGTTAACAGGAGAGGTCCCAGAAGACTGGAGGCTTGCCAATGTGACGCCCGTCTACAAGAAAGGCTGGAAGGAGGATCCTGGGAACTACAGGCCTGTCAGCCTGACCTCCGTACCGGGGAAGATTATGGAGCAGTTGGTCTTGAGAGTGCTCACAGGGCATCTGCAGGACAACCAAGGGATCAGGCCCAGCCAGCATGGGTTCATGAAAGGCAGGTCCTGCTTGACCAACCTGATCTCCTTCTATGACCAGGTGACCCGCCTAGTGGATGAGGGAAAGGCTGTGGACGTTGTCTCCCTGGACTTTAGTAAAGCCTTTGACAGCGTCTCCCACAGCATTCTCCTGGAGAAACTGGCGGCTCGTGGCTTAGACGGGTTTACTCTTCGCTGGGTGAGGAACTGGCTGGATGGCCGAGCCCAGAGAGTTGTGGTGAACGGCGTTAAATCCGGCTGGCGGCCGGTCACAAGCGGTGTTCCCCAGGGCTCGGTTCTGGGGCCAGTCTTATTCAATATCTTTATTGACGATCTGGATGAGGGAATTGAGTGCTCCCTCAGTAAGTTTGCAGATGACACCAAGTTAGGCAGGAGTGTTGATCTGCTGGAGGGTAGGAGGGCTCTGCAGAGGGATCTGGACAGGCTGGATCGATGGGCAGAGGCCAACTGTATGAGGTTTAATAAGGCCAAGTGCCGGGGCCTGCACTTCGGCCACAACAACCCCATGCAATGCTACAGGCTTGGGGAGGAGTGGCTGGAGAGCAGCCCGGCGGAAAGGGACCTGGGGGTGCTGGTTGACAGCCGGCTGAACATGAGCCAGCAGTGTGCCCAGGTGGCCAAGAAGGCCAACAGCGTCCTGGCCTGTATCAGGAATAGTGTGCCCAGCAGGAGTAGGGAAGTGATCGTGCCCCTGTACTCGGCACTGGTGAGGCCGCACCTTGAATACTGTGTTCCGTTTTGGGCCCCTCACTACAAGAAGGATGTTGAGGTGCTGGAGCGTGTCCAGAGAAGGGTAACGAAGCTGGTGAGGGGTCTGGAGCACAAGTCTTATGAGGAGCGGCTGAGGGAACTGGGGTTGTTCAGTCTGGAGAAGAGGAGGCTGAGAGGAGACCTTGTCGCTCTCTACAACTACCTGAAAGGGGGTTGTGGCGATGAGGGTGTTGGTCTCTTCTCCCAAGTAACTAGTGATAGGACGAGAGGAAATGGCCTCAAGTTGCGCCAGGGGAGGTTTAGATTGGATATTAGGAAAAATTTCTTCACTGAGAGGGTGGTCAGGCATTGGAACAGGCTGCCCAGGGAGGTGGTGGAGTCGCCATCTCTGGAAGTGTTCAAAAAACGTGTGGATGTGGCGCTTTGGGACATGGTTTAGTGAGCATGGTGGTGTTGGGTTAACAGTTGGACTTGATGATCTCGAAGGTCCTTTCCAACCTTAATGATTCTGTGATTCTGTGGCTGAGATGGAGTTAATTTTCCCCATAGCAGCCCTCATTGTGCTGTGCTTTGTACCTGTAGCTAGAACAGTGTTGATAACACACCAGTGTTTAGGCTACTGCTGGGCAGTGCTCACACAGCATCAAGGCTGTCTTCTCCAGAACTGGGATTGTTTAGTCTGGAGAAGAGGAGGCTGAGGGAAGACCTTATCGCTCTCTACAACGACCTGATGGGAAGTAGAGAGTAAATCTTTTGTTTTCTTTTGCTTCCACGCATGGCCTTTGCTTTCTGCTTATTAAACTGCCTTGATCTTGACCCATATGTGTTGGGATCACCCTGCATGGCTCGACCTTAAGGAGAAGGAGCTGTGGCACTGAGAAGCTGGTAAACAGCTGGATATCTGCACGGCTCGGCCTTGAGGAGAAGGAGCTGTGATAAACAACTAAGAAGAAGCGAGGAAAACAGGAACACCTGCAAGCAACAATCCTGACTGTGTGAGGGGCGCGTGGACAGCGCGTGATATTTTGTATATAGCCAATTGCAATAGTGTGTGTAACAAGTTGTAACCAATCATGAGTGTGTGCGCAGTGACTAAGCGAAAATTATGATATATATTGGAGTCAGACAAGACAATAAAGGGCTTCGGAATATAACTCTCATAGAGTTGTGAAGTCCATCCTTCTCCCGCAACTGGTGACCCCGACGTGATACGATCTCTGGGATCTCATCGTTGAACACCGGTCGAGCGCAGAGGACGCCGCAGGAGAAGCCTGGTTGGAAGAATTGCAGTCAGCGGGACTGACGCAAGGAAAAAGAAAAAGGAATACGTTGCAACGGAGAAGCACCCAGCGAGGTGAGGTGAGCAACCGGGGCGGCATGGGGCAGAATACATCGCGTGAAGAAGGGGCGATAGTCAGACTCCTGCTGCATATGCTCTCTAAGAGAGGACTGAAATATGATGAATATACACTTAGAAGGCTTCTAATTTGGAGCCGAAAGAAAGGGTACCCCCCCGATCCGTCTGTGGCGTTTAGGGCAGAGACGTGGGAGGAGATAGGAAAAATGTTATGGGAGCATATTGAGAAAACTGCTGCAGAGTTAGTGACGGCGTGGAAGTTGATAT
Organism: Phaethon aethereus; assembly: GCF_964289735.1. Lineage (NCBI taxonomy): Eukaryota > Metazoa > Chordata > Aves > Phaethontiformes > Phaethontidae > Phaethon > Phaethon aethereus. The sequence goes on along the minus strand of NC_138581.1, from coordinate 36,204,978 downwards.
TAACCACATTAAAAGCCTTAAAGGCAGAGAGAAAAGCTGCAGCTGATGTGGAGGAGGCTGTTAAACTGCTTTCAACCAATCCCTTCTTAACCGAGTCAGAGGGTCCGGGACCTTCAGCGACTCCGAATGCACCGCCTGAGGTGCCAGATGCACCGGGTGAACTGGCCACATTACATAAGTCAGAGAAACAGATCTACGATGATATATGTGAGGGCAAGACGGGACAAAGCTGCCCAGAACAATGTACTCAATGTTCCTCTGTGTGCCCATGTGAAAGATTGATGGGGCGGGCTTCACCACCCCCGAAACCACCCAGACTTAACCGATCGAAAGCCGTAGTTTTGAAGCCCTCAGCCGAGCCCCTGCCACCTTTACGGCCCCCGTTGCCTGATAGCAGCGACGAAGAAGAGCCTGTTGTAGAGACTATAGGGAGGCAAGAGCCTAGAATGAAAGGCGACCCTAGAGAGCGGTGGAAAGACGTTTTTTTAGGAGCGATGAAAGACGAGGAAACAGAGTTACCGATGGCATTTCCTGTTAGTGTACAGCCTCACGGGCCCAATCGCTGGGACCCATTTCACTGGGACTTGATTAAGAAAGTGCGGAAGGCAGTACAAAATTACGGCTTGCAATCACCTTTCACGCAAGCTCTATTAGATAACATATTCACGGGAATGGTTCTTACACCATGGGATTGTCGGCAGATGATAGATATGTTGTTGACACCAACCCAAAGGTTATTGTGGGCAGACAGATGGTATAAACTCTGTATGCAAGAAGCCCTGAGAAACCTGGAGCGTCAAGACGGCGATCCACTCCAGAACATTACTATGGAACAAATGACAGGCCAGGGACTGTTTGTGGATGTTAGATTGCAAGCTCAGCTGCCCTTAGAAGCCTTGCAATTAGTTGGGCGACTAGCATTGAATGCGTTGCGAACAGTCCCTGAGGAGGGAAAGAGGCAACCATCTTACACTCAAATTAGACAAGGGAGAGATGAACCATATATGTCTTTTGTTGATCGTCTGAGAGACGCTTTGAATAAAGTGTATACCAATGAAGAGGCAAAACTAGCAGTGTTGTTGAATTTAGCAGTAGAAAATGCCAATGTAGATTGTAAAAGAATTTTGTTAACTTTGCCAAAAGAAGCAACGTTAGTACAAATGGTAGAAGCCTGCAACAGAGTAGGCTCTGCCACACATCAGGCAGAAACACTCGCAAGTGCCTTTGCAGCAGCAATTAAGCCATTTATAAATGGAAAAGGGGAGAAAAAATGTTTTAATTGTGGAAAAACAGGCCATTTTAGAGCTCAGTGCAAGGCCACAAGGAAAGGACCTAGGCAGATTGAGACAGGTCATAAATCCTTCCAACAAGGACCCTTTCAGCAAGGAATAGGCCCAGCAGGAGCACCGTGTGGTCGATGTCAAAAATTTGGTCATCAAGCCTCAGAATGTTGTTCAAAGTATCATCGGGATGGTATGAAATTGGGAAACGGGCGACCGAGCACGAAGGCACCCCACACGACGACACAAATGGGGAAGCACCACCAGGCTGCTTGGCAAGCCTCAGCGCCCAAACCAGAGGGAGCGCCGGAATGGACGTGGAAACAACAGTAGAAGTTACCTTATGGGACATGTCGGTTTATGATGTCCCGACCATTGGATATGGTCCATTAGGATATGGATTGAGTGCTTTGTTATTAGGACGATCTTCAGCAACAAAGTAGGGACTTTTTGTTCTACCTGGAGTCATTGACGAAAAAGGTCATATTGTGCCAACCACTAGTCCTTGGAACACACCTGTTTTTGTGATTCCAAAGAAAAGTGGAAAATGGAGACTATTACATGACTTGTGAGAAGTCAATAAGGTATAGTGGACATGGGAGCCTTGCAACCAGGGCTACCATCTCCCTGTATGATACTGAAGTATTGGAAGCTTTTGATCATAGATCTCAAAGATTGCTTTTTTACAATCCCTCTGCATGAAGATGATGCCAAACATTTTGCATTCTCAGTCCCAAGTACAAACAAGGCGCAACCCATGCAAAGATATCATTGGACAGTATTGCCACAAGGCATGAAAAATTCACCCACGATGTGTCAAATTTATGTAAATTGGGCTTTACAGCCAATCAGAAAAAGGTGGCCTCAATATCTCATCAGGGAGCTCGTTGAGCTTTTAAGACAAAGTGGGCTGCAAGTGGCGCCAGAAAAGATACAAGCTGAAGCGCCTTGGAGGTACTTGGGGTGGATGATCACTGAAACGTCGGTAACCCCCCAGAAGGTTGAATTAAGAATTCAGATTAAAACATTAAATGATGTACAAAAATTGGTAGGAGATGTTAACTGGATTCGACCTATTTGTGGGATCACAAACCAAGATATGGAGCCCTTGGTTCAGCTCTTGCAAGGGGATAGCAGGTTAAACTCTCCTCGGCAATTGACCAAGGAAGCCTGGGAAGCAGTAGCAAACATTTCTGAAAAGGTAACTCAAGCATTTAGTTCTAGGATAGACCCCTCGATAGGGATCACTTTGGCAGTAG